>NC_083426.1:24750921-25375921 GCF_020745735.1 Hemiscyllium ocellatum | reverse complement strand
TAAGTCATTTGTGTCAACATGAGCCATGGACTCTGCTTCTTCTTGCACACACTCTAAAAAAATTCCTACACCAGTTCTGAGACATCATTGCAACAGGGAGGCAACATACCATTGTGGAGTCACATCTCTGGCCTGCCTATTTTCCTAACTAAAGATTTCCCAATCAGTACCGCTCATCCACTCTTCCTTCTCCCATCTCTTGCAGCTGAGCCACTCATGGTGCCACTGAGTTGACTGTGACAGCACACTTCATAAGAGTAATTACTATCACCAGTATCCCAAGGCAGAGAAATCTGTTTGTGAACAAGATTGTTTCAGGAGATTCCTGCACCATCTACCTGGTTCTCTTGGAACGTCTCTGCCCCCAGTAGAGAAATGCAACTACTACCCCCACGCTGATTGATGATGTCACTTCCACCCTCATCATGGCCACTCCCGCAACCACTTCCGCCCCTCACAATTCCTCATGCATCACACGTGACATCACTTCCGCCCCTCACATCATCACTAATGCCACACGCTCAG
Organism: Hemiscyllium ocellatum; assembly: GCF_020745735.1. Taxonomy (NCBI): domain Eukaryota; kingdom Metazoa; phylum Chordata; class Chondrichthyes; order Orectolobiformes; family Hemiscylliidae; genus Hemiscyllium; species Hemiscyllium ocellatum. The sequence continues at coordinate 25,375,396 of NC_083426.1, read as the reverse complement.
TGACTTCCGCCACCCCTACTGCCGTGCCTGCCACCACTTCCACCCCACCAACGCCACTCACCTGCATTCTGCTGACATGCCCCCCCACAGACCCCACTGTCACTATCCCCACACCCCAGAACCCCGAGGGGAACACCACCCTGGCTCATGACTCCACCCCCATTTCCCCCATCACCACACCCACTCCAGTTACAGGTTCCGCTCCCATTCCCAGCTCCACACCCACACCAGATCCCAGCTCCCAGCCTTGTCGAGTTTTCACCATCCCTCCAGACCTCCCCCTCACTGAGGACGAATGATCAGTCCTCAGTAAAGGACTCACCTTCATCCCCCTCCGTCCATGCATCAATGAATTTAATACACACCGTGACGTCGAACACTTCTTCTGTCGCCTCCGCCTCCGAGCTTACTTTCACAATCAGGATTCCCGCTCACCTTCTGAGGACCCCTTCGCCCACCTCCAACACACTGCATCCACCTGGACACCGCGCTGGCCTATTACCTGCCCTCGACCTCTTCATTTCCAACTGCCACCGGGATATTAACCGCCTCAAACTATCTACCCCCCTCCCCCACTTCAACCTCTCACCCTCACCTCTGCATCCCTCCAATCTGTCTGCTCCAATCCCAACCTCACCATAAGCCAGTGGATAAAGGGGGTGCAGTGGTAGTCTGGCGCACTGACCTCTACACCGCTGAAGCCAAACTCCAACTCGAGGACACCTCTTCCTACTGCCCCCTCGACCATGACCCCACCCCCTATCACCAAACCATCATCTCCCAGACCATACAGAACCTCATCACCTCAGGAGGTCTCCCACCCACAGCTTCCAACCTCATAGCCCGGGAACCCCACACTGCCCGGTTCTACCTCCTTCCCAAGATCCACAAGCCTGACCACCCTGGCCGACCCATTGTCTCAGCATGCTCCTGCCCCACTGAACTCATCTCTACCTACCTCGACACTGTCCTATCCCCCCTAGTCCAGGAACTCCCAACATACGTTCGAGACACCACCCATGCCCTCCACCTCCTCCAAGACTTCCCCCGTTTCCCCGGCCCCCAACGCCTCATCTTCACCATGGATATCCAATCCCTCTATACCTCCATCCGCCATGATCAGGGCCTCCAAGCCCTCCGTTTTTTCCTCTCCAGACGTCCCCAACAGTACCCTTCCACCGACACTCTCATCCGTTTGGCTGAACTGGTCCTCACCCTTAACAATTTCTCCTTTGAATCCTCCTACTTCCTCCAGACCAAAGGGGTAGCCATGGGCACACGTATGGGCCCCAGCTATGCCTGTCACTTTTTAGGGTACGTAGAACAGTTGATCTTCCATAATTACACCGGCACCACTCCTCACCTCTTCCTCCGCCAAATTGATGAATGCATTGGCGCCACCTCGTGCTCCCACGAGGAGGTTGAGCAATTCATCAACTTCACCAACACATTCCACCTTGACCTTAAATTTACCTGGACCATCTCTGACACCTCCCTCCCCTTCCTGGACCCCTCTATCTCCATTAATGATGACCGACTTGACACTGACATTTTTACAAACCCACCAACTCCCACAGCTACCTGGATTACACCTTTTCCCACCTTACCTCTTGCAAAAATGTTATCCCGTATTCCCAATTCCTCCGCCTGCGCCGTATCTGCTCCCAGGAGGACCAGTTCCACCATAGAACACACCAGATGACCTCCTTCTTTAGAGACCGCAATTTCCCTTCCCACATGGTTAAAGATGCCCTCCAACACATCTCGTCCACATCCCACACCTCTGCCTCAGACCCCACCCCTCCAACCGTAACAAGGACAGAACGCCCCTGGTGCTCACCTTCCACCCTACAAACCTTCGCATAAACCAAATCATCCACCGACATTTCCGCCACCTCCAAAAAGACCCCACCACCAGGGATATATTTCCCTCCCCATCCCTTTCCACCTTCCGCAAAGACTGTTCCCCCCGTGACTACCTGGTCAGGTCCACGCCCCCCTACAATCCACCCTCCCATCCTGGCACTTTCCCCTGCCACCACAGGAACTGTAAAACCTGCGCCCACACCTCCTTCCTCACCTCTATCCAGGCCCTAAAGGAGCCTTCCACATCCATCAAAGTTTTACCTGCACATCCACCAATATCATTTATTGTGTCCGTTGCTCCCGATGTGGTCTCCTCTACATTGGGGAGACTGGCCACCTCCTAGCAGAGCACTTTAGGGAACATCTCCAGGACACTCTCACCAATCAACCACACCGCCCCGTGGCCCAACATTTCAACTCCCCCTCCCACTCTGCCGAGGACATGGAGGTCCTGGGCCTCCTTCACCGCCGCTCCCTCATCACCAGACGCCTAGAGGAAGAACGCCTCATCTTCCGCCTCGGAACACTTCAACCCCAGGGCATCAATGTGGACTTCAACAATTTCCTCATTTCCCCTTCCCCCACCTCACCCTAGTTCCAAACTTCCAGCTCAGCACTGTCCCCATGACTTGTCCGGACTTGTCCTACCCGCCGATCTTCTTTTCCACCTATCCACTCCACCCTCCTTCCTGACCTATCACCTTCATCCCCTCCCCCACTCACCCATTGTACTCTATGCTACTTTCTCTCCACCTCCACTCTCACCCTCACCCCCACCCTCCTCTAGCTTATCTCTCCATGCTTCAGGCTCACTGCCTTTATTCCTGATGAAGGGCTTTTGCCCGAAACATCGATTTTGCTGCTCCTTGGATGCTGCCTAAACTGCTCTGCTCTTCCAGCACCACTAATCCAGACCCTGTCTGGTGATCATTCATTCCTAACCTACCTGCATATCCCTAAACAATGTTGCGACCTCCATAACTGTGCTACCCCCACAGTTCTTTTAGATTACAGTGTGGAAACAGGCCCTTCGGCCCAACAAGTCCACACCGACCTGCCGAAGCACAACCCACCCATACCACTTCACCTAACAATACGGGCAATTTAGCATGGCCAATTCACCTGACCTGCACATCTTTGGTCTGTGGGAGGAAACCGGAGCACCCAGAGGAAACCCACGCAGACACGGGGATAATGTGCAAACTCCACACAGTCAGTCGCCTGAGGCAGGAATTGAACCTGGGTCTCTGGCGCTGTGAGGCAGCAGTGCTAACCACTGTGCCACTGTGGTTAGCACTGCCCCCAATTTTTTTTAATTTCAAAAATATACTTTATTCGTAAAATAATCATAAAATAATTTGATGGTCTGTACATTTGGTCATGCCATACATATGTCAACATTTACATACACAGCTCAGAATTATCATTGTTATATACAGGTCTGTGCATTTCTCGCTCATACGCCCACATATTGAGCTGAGGCATCAGCAGAGCCGTATGGGCCCCCTGTTCTTCTTTAGGCAGGCAGATGTTAAACGGTGGTCTTTCCCCACCGCGTCTTGGCGGCAGCTGCCCCAAGCTTCAGCGCGTCCCTCAACACGTAGTCCTGGGCCTTGGAATGTGCCAGTCTGCACCACTCAGTCGGGGTCAACTCCTTCAGCTGGAAGATCAACAGGTTTCGGACCACTCAGAGAGCGTCCTTCACCGAGTTGATGATCCTCCAGGCACAGTTGATGTTCGTCTCAGTGTGCGTCCTGGGGAACAGGCCGTAGAGCACGGAGTCCCGCGTCACGGCGCTGCTCAGGACGAACTTCGACAAACACCACTGCATTTGTCTTCAGACTTCCTCTGCGTAGGCACATTCCAGAAGGAGGTGTGTGACAGTCTTTTCCCCCCCGCAGCCGCTTCGAGGGCAGCGTGCAGTGCGGCTGAGAGTCCGGGAGTGCATAAAGGATCTCACAGGCAGAGCCCTTCTCACCACCAGCCAAGCCATGTCTTAGTGCTTGTTGGAAAGTTCTGGTGATGAGGCATTCTGCCAAATGGCTTTGACAGTCTGCTCAGGGAACCGCTCGATAGGATCCGCCCTCTCCTTTTCCCGAAGGGTCTCAAGGACACTACGTGCTGACCACTTCCTGATGGAAGTGTTTTCCTCAAAGATCAAAGGTGTTTTCCTCCATAAACTTCTCCACGAAGGACAGGTGATACGGAACGGTCCAACTACTTGGAGCGTTCTGCGGCAGCGAGGCCAGGCCTATTCTTCGCAACACCGGGGACAGGTAGAACCTCAGAACGTAGTGACACTTGGTGTTTGCGTACCGGGGATCCACGCACAGCTTGATGCAGCCACACACAAAGGTGGCCATCAGGGTGAGGGTGGCATTGGGTGTATTTTTTCCCCTGTTGCCCAGATCTTTGTATAGCGAGTCCCTTCGGACCGGTTCATCTTTGAACTCCATATAAACTGGAAGATGGCCCGGGTGACTGCAGTGGCACAGGTTCTGGGAATAGGCCAGACCTGTGCCACATACAACATTAATGACAGTGCTTCACACCTGATGACCAGGTTTTTTTCCCGTGATGGAGTGCGACCGTAGCCTCCATCTGCCCAGTTTCTGCCTCACTTTACTGATACGCTCCTCCCAAGACTTGGCGCACGCCCCAGCCCCCCCGAACCAAATACCCAGCACCTTCAGGTGGTCGGTCCTGATGGTGAAGGGGATCGAGGATTGGTCGGCGCACAACAATGTCTTTGATTGTTGCTGGACATCCCAAAACCTTCAGGTATGTAACTGGTGACACTTGCAGCATTGGACACTTAATATCCCACATCTAACATGTTGTGAATTCCACTTGGCCTGTTTCCCCTGTCACATTTTTAATTCTCACTGACTATTTATGTAGAATAGCTTACCAATCACTCATCAACCAGCTCCTTCTGAAGTAGGAGCCAAGTACTGAACAGTGAAGAAATTAAATAATAAAGGAAGAGATAATGAATAGCTCCTCCCCTTCATCTAAGTCACCACTGACCAAAGGCACACTGCTTGAAATCCGCAGTCTACTTGCAGCTACATGAAGATCTCTGTATTTATATTTTTTGGAGGCGTAGTGCACAAGCTATAATGAACCAGTTTTCCTAATGAACTAAACAGCAACTGTCTAGTGAAGTTCTTTTACTCTGCATAAGGCTAGATGAAATCTATTTGACTTTCTTACCGTACTTTAATCCTTACTCCAATATAAAAAAAATATGGATTACGGGCTTGAGTTTTAGAAAGATTTGACAAAATAATAACTCACAACTCATCAAACTTACTTGAAGGTCGACTGTGGACTCCCTCATCCAGCACTTAATTCCATTGGAGATTGGACAGTGGAAGGGGTTGGGTACACCATCACCCCAACTAATCAAATGGCCTTTCAGTCTCCTACCTTGTCATTTCTGGGAGCAACAATATTCTGCCCATGATTCAAGATGTGTATCAGCCAATCTTTCCTGGCATGATCTCTGGGTGTATCTAAACAAAACTAATTTGAAGCTTACTCTTCACTGCATATTAACCTTCTCTAGTGTTCTTGAAAACTTATAACCCAAACACTTCACTTCCTCAAAAATAACTGCACACAGAGAAATAGATTGCTAGTTTATCATCTGCACCCATGGACTGTTGCTTCACAATGATTTAAAAGCAATTTCTTTTCAAGTTTTTGGTCATTTAACAGAAAGTAGGCCAGTGTTTGAAAACAGCATTTGAAAGAAATCAACTTATGTAGATTAATAATAGAAACGCAAACCATTACTTTTTCTGTCAAATAAAGAAATGTTTTGTAAGTGACAGAAAGTAACGTATTTATTCAGTTTCACTGATGGCCAAAGGTCAGAGGAAGATGTCAGAGTTCTGGTGGTTGGAAAAACATACAAGCATTTTTCCTTCAACTGTCTATTGAGATGTGAGCTGGTTAAATTATGGGTGGTCCAAAGCCTGGGTGCATCCATTTACTTGTTTCAAGTAATATTGCTGTCATTAATAACTGAAGGTCATTTGGAGTTCCAGATTCCTTACAATAAAAATAACACATGCTGTAAATCAGACATGGCATCAGAACCTTGGGCACTTCATGGACTGAAGGAACATAATGTGACTTTAATCCTGAAATGTAGTAAGTCAGTAACTTACTACCAAAGATAAAGTTCAAACCTGACTCCCATTTTCTTTCTCTTTTAATGAGGAAATCAGGTTTCCGAGTCCCAGAAATTTATTACTTTTTTCCTTCCCCTCAGGCTTGTGGACAGGAAACAGACATCCTTTCAGTCAGGTCAGTTCATGGACGCTGGTTTCAATGACAACAACCCTGAGATGTAGTAAGTTGCTTTTGATCATCCCTCAGGGAGGATCCGACTTGCTGTAGGTCATGACCTTACTCCTAATAAATCGGTGATTGAAAAGCTCAAAACGTGTGAGAACAGTAGCCCTGATAAGCAGGAATTTCATATGTCAATTTTACTCCCATCTCTACAGCTAAGGCAATAATATAAATTCACCCTGAAGCCATTTGACATCCTGGAGTCTTATAAAAAGCCAACTTGTAAATGTTTGGTACACCTCAATAATACAGTGTTATGCACTTCTGTGAGTATCACATGGTTTGCAACGGCAGTTTAGATAATTTGATCCTATAAGTTGACTTTCTTTTTCCTTCTAAAGCTCAACCATTGACGGACGACATTGACTTAAGCCCTTATTCTGGCTTCAGAATAGTTTTACTTTGCATGGATGCAACAGTTGTTACATGATCCCAAAGTCAATGCCTACTCAAGCTCCAGACAGGAGACTAAGGATCATTCTGGAATCAGGTTGAAGCCTGACTCTGAATTTACATTAAAACCTTGCATTAATATGGAACAAAAGTGTTCTGTACTCGCAGTAACATTGTAATTAAAAATGACCCTTCCATAAGTTAGTTCAAAATATGTACAATGAGCATTACATTAAGGGGAAAAAAAGGCAGATTGTGGATATGAACAACATCACCGTAGTACTTTTGTTAAGCCCTATTAGCAGCAGACTGATGTTAAAGGCCAGATATATCTTGAAGGGATAAGAGGATCAAAGAAAGAGAATTTATTAAATCGATTCTTCACAGCAGGCTTTATAAATGAAGACTGAGGTCAAATTCCAGATCCTGTCAGCTATTCTGACACAGGAATCTATAACAGATGTAAACATCAGTGAAACATGTTGCTATAAATTTGGATTTACCGTAGACTTTTCAGGTTCAGTGGCACCAGTTGCTCCTGAAAGTTGTCTGAAGGGCTTACTTATATGGCAGATTACTCACATTAATCTATATTTACCTATACAAGAAGGACACCATGGGAGTTCACATTTGCTCGTTTCCCATTTGGGATGATCAATATGCTGGTAAAAGCTTTATTTTCTTTTATTTCTTTATGAACAAAATGTGTTGGTGAGTATTTTGAATGAGAATAAATTGGTTTCCAGAGTATGATAATATTAGTTTCCAAGAAATGCCCATGTGTCCTGAATTGCCATGGGAATGAGCAGCTAAGAAGCAAAGGGTAAATAAGAAGCTAATTGCAATGTGGTAAGGTCAACTTGTTCTGCTGTTTTGCAGTTCAACAGACTGGAAAGGCATGCATTAAAGAAAAAAAAGGTAACACTCTTCCTCCAAATAGAACAGTTTCTTTTCACAGTCTTCAAATAGATCCTAGGGTGAAACAGAGCCGTGAGATGAAAGCCAAGATTTGTCACAGTCTGTTTCAGGTAGTCAGAAAGAGGAGAATACTGAAGACTGGAAGGGGGTGGGTGTTCAGTTATAGGGGAAATTAGAAAACACAAGGAAAGGAGATCAGAGTGTAGAACTCATGAGATTATTAAAATCTCCAGCGCAGATACAAATAGCACAGAGTGGATGGAAAGAGTTAACAATCAAGCTTCGTGCACACTGGGAAATGAATGACAATGAGAAGAGGGATGGTTAACACAGAACTGAAGGTGATATATCTGAATGCACGCAGGATATGGAAGAAGTAAATGAGCTTGAGGTGCAAATCGAAATCAGCAGGTATGATGTGTTGCGCATCACGGAGACATGACTACAAGGGGATCAGGATTGGGAGCTGAATATTCAAGGATATACATCCTCTCAAAAAGATAGGCAGGTAAGCAGAGGGGATCGGGGTGCCTTATTAGAAGTAATGAAATTAAATCAATAGCAAGAAACGAAGTAGGGTCAGATGGTACAGAATTTGTGTGAGTTAAATTGAGGAACTGCAAAGGTAACAAAAAACATACTTGGAGTTATGTACAGGCCCCCAAACAGTAGTCAGGAGCTGGGGCACAAGATACAACAGGAGATAAGACAAGATGTGTGGGAAAGGCAAAGTTACAGTGATTATGGGGGATTTTAATATGCAGATAGACTAGGAAAATCAAATTGGTAGTGGCTCGCAAGAAAAGGAATTTGTGGAATGTTGGGGTTTTGGAGCAACTTGTGGTGGTGGCAACGAGGGTACAGGAAAAACTGGATTTACTTTTGTGCAATGAGACAGACTTGATAAGGGAGCTTAAGGTAAAGGAACCATCAGGAGACAGTGATCATAGTATGATTGAATTTACTCTGCAAATTGAGAGGGAGAAGATAGAATCAGAGGTAACGGTATTACATCTGAATAAAGGCATGAGAGAGGAGCTTGGTAGAATTGACCGGGAGAGGACCTTAGCAAGAAAGGTAGTGGAATACCAATGGCAGAAATTTCAGGGAACAATTTAGGAGACGCAGCTGAGATTCATCCCGAGGAAAAAGAAGCATAGTACAGGGACAATGAGGCAACCATGGCTGACTTGGGAAGTCAGGGATAGCATAAAAGCAAAGGAGAAAGCACATAATGTGGTGAAGGGCAGTGAGAAACCAGAGGATAGGAAAGCTTACAAAGACCATCAGAGGGCAACAACAAAAAAAGAAATAAGGAGGGAGAAGATTAAATAAGACGGTAAACTAGCCAGTAATATAAAGGAAGACTGTAAGTGTTTCTTTAGCTATACACAAGGCAAAAGAGAGGCAAAAGTGGACATTGGACTGCTGGAAAATGATACTGGAGTGATAGTAATGGGGAACAAGGAAATGGCTGAGGAACTGAATAATTACTTCACGTCAGTCTTTATGATGGAAGACATGAATAATATTCCAAACATTCAAGAGACTGAGGGGGCAGAGCTGAATATGGTGTCCATCACCAAGGAGAAGGTGCTAGAAAAATGGAATTGCCTGAAAGTTAATAAATCACCTGGATCAGATGGACGACACCCCAGAATTCTATGAGAGATAGCTAAGAAATAGTGGAGGCATTAGTGGTGATCTTTCAGGAACCATTAGAATCAAGGAAGGTCCAAGAGGACTGCATCATCATTAATGTGACACCCCTGTTTAAAAAGGAAGTAAGGCAAAAAATAGAAAATTTCAGACCAATTTGCCTAACCTCGGTCATGGGTAAGATCCTGGAATCCAAGATTTTTGAATACTTGGAAGTGTATGACAAAACAGGGAAAAGTGAACATAGTTTCATCAATGGGAAGTCATGCCTAACAAATCTGCTAGAATACTTTGATAAGATAACGAGCAGGTTAGACCAAGGAGAGCCAATAGATTTTATCTACCTGGACTTCAAGAAAGCCTTTGACAAGGTGCCACACAGCAGGTTACTGAGTAAGATAAGGGTCCATGGTGTCAGAGGCAAAGTGCTAGCATGGATAGAAGCTTGGCTGTCTGGCAGAAAGCAGACAGTGGGGATAAAAGAGTCCTTTTCAGGATGGTAGCTGGTGACAAGTGAAGTTCTGCAAGGCTTAGTGTTGGGACCCCAACTTTTCACATGAAACATTAACGATCTAGATGGAATGAACTGAAGGCATTCTGGCTAAGTTTGCAGATGATACAAAGATAGGTAATGGGACAGGTAGCATTGAGGAGGCAAGGACGCTGAGAACGATTTGGACAGGTTAGGAGTGTGGGCATACAAATAGCACATGGAGTACAATGTGGGAAAGTGTGACGTCATGCACTTTGGTAGGAAGAATAAGACATGGATTATTTCCTAAATGGGGAGAAAATTCAGAAGTCAAAAGTACAAGGAGACTTGGGAATTCTAGTCCAGGATTATCTTAAGGTAAACTTGGAGGTTGAGTCAGCAGTTAGGAAGACAAACACAATGATGGCATTTATTTTGTGAGGATTTGAATATAAAACTAGGGATGTACTTCTGAGGTTCTATAAGGCTCTGGTCAGACCACATTTGGAGTATTGTGTGCAGTTTTAAAATGAATGTCTCAGAAAGGATGTACAGAGGAACCTTGATTATCCAGCATTCAATTAACTGAACTTCAGATCATCTGAACAAGATCGCAAGGCCCCGATGAGTCCAGATAACTATGTTATCTGATCTGGACTATCTGACATTCAATTAACCAAACAAAATATTGCCCGCCCATGTCCTTTGGATAATCGAGGTTCCTCTGTACTGGCCTTGGGGTGTGTTCAGAGGAGGTTCATGAGAATAGTCCCAGGAATGAAAATCTTAACATATGAGGAATGTTTGATGACTCTGGGTCTATACTCGATGGAGTTTAGAGGGATGAGGGTGGATCTAATTGAACATACAGAATAATGAATGGCCTGAACAGACTAGATGTTGAGTAGATGTTTCCATTGGTAGGAGACACTAGGACCTAAGGGCACAGCCTTAGAGCACAGGGAAGACCTTTTAGAATGAAGATAAGGAGAAACTTCTTCAGTCAGATTTTCACAGAAGGCTGTGGATGCCAGATCATTGAGCATATTTAAGACTGAGATAGATAGGTTATTGAGTATCAAGGAGGTCAAGTGTTATGTGGAGAAAGTGGTAGAATGGGGTTGAAAAACTTATCAGCCATGATTGAATGGCAGAACAGACTCAATGGGCTGAATGGCATAATTTCTGCTCTTGTATCTTATGGTCTTACGATCCCACATTTGTGTGGGAAGCAATGTTGGTTTAGAGTTGGTTTAAAATCTTGTGCAGCAGTTTGATTTTCTTTGTGTGTGGGGATTCCTTTTGTTTTAAAAAGTATTACTTGTAACAGAGGTTGTAACAGGATAAAATATTTTAATCTGTCCAAAGCCAAACTGAGCAAATGTATTAGCAGCAAAAGACTAAGAACAACACATTTAAATGTTTTTTTTACAGCAAGGCAACCATAAAAAATGTCATCCAAGATTATCAAGATAATTTTATTCATTGTGTACAATTTAGCTTTGCCCAATAATACAGAATAAAAATCATGCCAGTCTATCTGATTAGTGAGTCATCTCATTTCATGTCAATAAACTGCTAATTGACTACTCTCCAGAATTTCTGCCTGTTATCCCCCCATAAAGTGAATTTTGTTTCGCAAATTCAATTGCCTTTACAATCTGCATCTTCACAGATCAAAATCAGGTATAAAACTTTCTAATTTTTATTGCATAGAAAAGCAAATAAATCACTTCTACAATCCATGAGGAAAATAAAACATGAGGACTAACATCTTATTTATATTTTATCTAAGTACATTTATCTTGCCTTTGAAAAATGTTACATGCTTTAAAGCATAGACCTGAATTTTCTTCACAATGAACAGGCACTACCTATTTCCATTGGGACAGTGTGTAACACAATGGATAGTTCCTGTGTGTATTTCAGTTGACTATTTAATTGATCAGCTACCCACAGCAAAATCATATTTTGGCATTAATTCAGAATGGAACCTACTATGAACAAACAAATTCTGTTAATTGTGTATTTTCTGGGATAACCAAGGTACCCCTTTGCAGTGGTAAGGTATGCCTTTGGATCTGGTCTCAGAAAACTTTTGCAGGAGAAAGGTTGGCACAGTGATTCAGTGGTTAGCACTATTGCCTCACAGCACCAATAACCAAGGTTCGATTCCATGCTCGGGTGACCGTCTGTGTAGAGTTTTCACATTCTCTTTGTATCTTTGTGGATTTCCTCCGGGTGCTCCGGTTTCCTTCCACAATCCAAATGTGAGCAAGTTAGATGGATTGGCCATGCTAATTTTCCCATAGTCTACAGGTTAGGTGGGCTAGCTATTTGAAATGGAGGGTTACAAGGATAGGGTCAGGAAGTGGTTCTGGGTGGGATGCTCTGCAGAGGGTTGGTGTGGACTCAATGGGCTAACTCGCCTACTTCCACACCGTGGGGGTTCTATGAAAAATGTCCTTTGAGAAATGTAAGTCATCCTTTTGGAGAGGTGAAGTAGTCCTTTTGGAAGAGTAAGATACCACTTGGAATTATCAAAAGCTATTTTACTTACATATATAAACTGCATCATCTCATTGGAGCTATCAAAACTGTAAAAGTACTGTCAATTTAAATAAAAATTTGGCAATGTTATCAAGGGATTTAACTCTGTCGTGCTTAAAGTCAAAACAAAAACAAATGGAGTAAAAAAAACAGTATCCTTTCAGCATGCCTACTTACAGATGCCTGTTGTCTATCATTGCAGGATTTATGTTGCAATGATGAATTTCTTAAACCATGATCTTAACTGGGACGTGATTCATAATTGAACAACTTGATTGACAGATGGAAGTGGGTTATAGAATAGAAAATAGTGTTTGCTTATGTGATAAAATGCTTAAAGTGAAATGTTTTCATACGAGATTAGTTTAAGGAATTTCAGTGCATTGTATCTTAGCAATGACAGATTTTAGAAAAAATAATGATGACATTGATAGAAATTATCTATGTCAGCATGGTTCCTAAGGTCTTCCATATTTGATACAAAGAAAGCTGTCATGTGGAGGGAAGGGGAAAGGGTGTTGGATAGAAGGCATGATTTGCCATTAATTTGGCTTTTGAACTATAGTCTAGGAGGCATTATGTGGGATGGTACAGAGGCTTGGCCTGATATGGAGGGTGTTGGGGAAAATGGAAGTGGGAATCAGTTGTTTGATAATATACTTAAGAATGAATGAAATAAAGGATGGAGTCTAATTTTGATTAATTCAGTCTTTTTAAATTAATCTTACACAGTCTGGGTGCCTGGAGGCAAGTCTTCAACCCCCACACCCCACCAGTCACCTGCTGGCAATTTCCACTCTTGTTCCAGGGTCACTTGGCCTGACTCGCAGACAATCCTACCATTTCAGAAGGAAAGTCTGACCTCCTGGTCTAGCTTCCCTCATGCCAGGCTTGCGGAACTGAGAAGTGCCCTGTCTCTGTATTCCAACTCCAGGAGCGTAAATCAGAATATTCTCCCCCCCCACCCCCCACTTCACATTGTTTTTATTTTGTGGAAACTCCAGAAAAAAATCCTAAATGATCAACCTGCTTTATGAAGAGATTTCAACCATTCAACAAAATGAGAAAAAAAAAGCATTATAAAAGACTACACTAATATTTTTTTAAGGAGCTCCATAAATTGAGGGTTTAAACCCAAGTTTTGGATGATTGTCGTTTTTATCCAGATGCCCAGAAAAGAAATGAGACATTGACTTGAAAATTATGAATCAGCCAAATCTATCAGCTTTAATGTCAAAAATAGTTGAAAGCAAATATAAGGTATAAGAACTGCAATTCCATGATAAGATCATAAGGATTCATCAGTATAGATTATGCAACAACCGACTGTGCCTTTGGGAAAGATTACAAGTTATATCACAGATAGCTGAAGATGGTCTTCCTTGCCTTAATCTTAATCGATTTTCAGAAATCACTTATGAAAGTCCCACAATTGAAATTTTTAAACAAGATTACATTAAATCGCCGCATGGATAACCATATTTCTGGAAGGGAAGCAGCACAACACATAACTGGAAATAAAGCTATGGGAACATGTATGGGCTACATTCTAAAATAAAAGTAATGCATCAGGCATAATGGTGATACATTCCCATGAGAGAAACAAGTTGAGCAATTAAAGCGGGATACATGGATGATAATGGAGATTAAGATGAGATGAAGCACAAAAAGGGGTCATATGATTGATGTAGTAATACAGGTGAAAATCAAGCTGAATGTAGAAATTTCAGAGGGGAAATGAAAAAGAAATAAGTGAAGAGAGAATATAAGAAGAAGCTGTCAACTGGTATGAAAGGAAATCCAAAAGTCTTTATATAGGTGTATAAATTGTAGAAGGATGGAAAAAGAAGAGGACCTATACATGAAGGCAAAGAGCATGACCAAGGTACTTTCATGAGTATTTTCCACCTGATTTTACCAAGGAAAGAAGTGCTACCAAAGTCGTAATGGAAAAGGAGGGAGTGGAGGTACAATGACCTAGATCTTTGCTGTGCTAGGCTGACTGGGGATATCTTTAAAAATGGCAAATTTTTCCCAGATGTGGAAAGGCAGATCCATTTTCTGGCAGATCCTTATTTTGATAGTGCATGTATATCTCCCAGGTCTGAAACCTGAACTCAGCAGGACAATTCAATTTAACTGCTGAGTGTAGATGCACTCAATTTTCATTGTTCCTACAGCCTTCAGTGTGGGTTTCATAGGGGAGGCACAACCACTTGAAGAGTAAATTTGAAGGTTGTTTCTGTGCCATGATCTGAAGTAATTTAAACTCTGGCTCTTTAAAATTGAATAAAGAACAACTTATACCATTTATTTAGAAAACACAAACACTGACTGCTTGAACACATATTGAGTCAGTGTCTATGATAGATATGTGTGGGATATGCAGAGGCATGGGGAGCATGAGAGAGCCTGAAGGGAGTTAAGGGGATGGAAAGACCACGAAGATCTGAGAAAAGATGGATAGATCATGGAACTGATCTGGGGGGCTTGTGGACGATGGTCAGACAGTGAGGGGATATACTGTGAGAGAGTTAGAGTGCTGAACAGCTATTCTTTTTCATTTAGGCTTTACTGCTGGAGGACTGAGACAGGCTTTCTGTCCAATCCAGCTCAGCATTTGCAAGTGGCAATGGCCACCTCAGAAGTGCCACCTGATATGGTGGGCTAGAATCTATCCTGCCTCCACCTCTCTCGAATGAAAACATGAGAGGTAAATGACCCTTTAAAAGGGATCATAGAATCCCTACAATGTGTAAACAGACCATTTGGTCCAACAGGTCCACACCAACCTTCCAAAGAGTATCCCACCCAGACCTATTCCCATACTCTATTACTTTACATTTCCCCTGATTAATGCACCTAACCTATAAATCCCTGAACACTATGGACAATTTAGCATGGCCAATTCACCTAACTTGTACATCTTTCACCTGTGGAAGGAAGCCAGAGCACCCAGAGGAAACCCACGCAGACACGGGGAAAATGTGCAAACTCCACACTGACAGTCACCCAAGGCTGGAATCGAACCTAGGTCCCTGGTGCTGAGAGGCATCAGTGCTAACCACTGAGCCAATGTGCTGCTCTGAAGCTATCAGCTGTATGCAAGCCAGGGAGGATGAATCAAATCATTTGAGAGCTTGCCCAACATGTACCTTTTGGCCTTTTCTATCACAATAAAATTTAGCAAGGAAACTTTTAGAAATGTTTGCATTAGCTAAGATGAATAGTTACCAGGACTGGGTGGGCAGCAGTGAAGAATGCCAAAGGAAGAAAGTTTGAAAATTGTACAGACTCTGGTCAACATCTTCCAATCAGATCATGTGTTGATAATGCTCTGGAGCTTTTCATGCTACAATGGAGTAATTACCAAGGATAATGCAGTTGATGTGGCATCTAAATTCTCTCCAAGGTGTTTGATAAAGTGTCTCACAACAAGGATACTGAAAACTTTTCTCCCCTTCTCAACTTGTCTTAATTTCAGAAATCAACACCTACATTAAATTGACTTGAAAAAAAAACATAATTCACCAAGAAATCAAAGTTATCTGCCAATCTTGCCACTCCTGAGGATTAAGCACAAGAACTAAACTGTTAGCACTCAGGTTTTACTCTTGGAACTCAAAGGACCTAGAAACCTTGACTTGTGTGTGCCCACATCTTTCCGTCTGCTCCTCCCCCTCTTCTTTTTAATCCTTATTACCTATGTTTTGTGCATGTGTTAGATGTTGCCTTTTCTTATTTTTCTCAGGTTTAATAGGTGATAAAACTCCACCCTCTTTCACTCAAGAAAATATTGGAATTGGCTGTTCTTCACTTTTAATCTAGTTAACCAAGATTGATTGAAACTTGATAACTATATTGCAAAAAATAAATTCAAGTGTTATTGTGACCAACTGAGAAGGGGTTAAAAAGAGGGCAACTTTTCACTGCTCCTTTCCTTATCACATCAAAAGGCAGGTAGTATTCTTGGCCTTATAAACAGAGGTATACAGTAAAAAAAAACAAGTGTTATGATGAGCATTTTCTGATATATTGTTGGTCTCAATTGGACTTCAGTATCCAATTCTGTGAGTCACATTTTAACAAGGACGTGAAGGCTTTGGAGAAGGTGCAGAAAAGAATGCATGAGAATGGTTTCAGTAAGTGGTGGTTTTCATTCCATTGACAACCCAGTCAGCACAGATGTCTTACTGAGTTTTAATCGTTCTATGGCACCATCTCTCTTAGGTAAAGAAATGAAAATAATTTTTTCAGATAGGCCCAGTTATGCTGCTTTCGCCTCAGTTATAAATAACACATAGATGTTTACTACCAAGATTTATAAACAAACATCAAATATAGGGAACTGAAATATCATTTTATTTAGCAAAGTAGGTAAACCAATGAATGTAATTGAGTTTTCAGGAAAGTGTTACAACCAGATATTAGCATTTTTCCAGTTGGGAATTATCACTACACCTTGTCTATCTAAGGAGTTTATATCATGAAATGAGTGCCACATGTTGTAGGATTTGACCTTTAAGAAGTTATCTGTTGCTGTTTGAACTTTTCTCTGTGCTTGAATGTGAGCAGTAATCAGAACTGAACTCACAGAAATGGCTGATTCTAATTTTTCGAAGAACTAATCAATGGAGCAATTATGCCCATGCACTTAAAAGGGGGAAAAACAAAAGTAATTTACTAACATTGTAACCTTGCAGATTCTATGCTGTTTCTAGTATTTGCTGATGGCATTTCTCATTCCAATCCT
The DNA here is from genome assembly GCF_020745735.1 of Hemiscyllium ocellatum. Classification (NCBI taxonomy): domain Eukaryota; kingdom Metazoa; phylum Chordata; class Chondrichthyes; order Orectolobiformes; family Hemiscylliidae; genus Hemiscyllium; species Hemiscyllium ocellatum. The sequence goes on along the minus strand of NC_083426.1, from coordinate 25,358,420 downwards.
TCATTTATCTTTCACTTCAGCTAACTCTGGAAACAGCATTGAATTCTGATCTGAAAAGAACTGGTTGTTCTTATCAAACCGAGTTATCATCACTTACTGATAAGTAGCTTTCTTTTTGACTGATAGAAAATATGGACAATATAGTCACATGGTTGAATAACAAAATGGCACAAAATAAAATCTGAAATATATATGACAATAAACATGGAACAAGTGGAGTATATATCAAGAATGGGAGGCATTAAAGTAATTCTGTTTTGTGACAAGAATTAAATAGTGTGTTGACTTTCTGAAGCTGGAAGACACAAATGAGTTTTCTAATATTTTCTGTTAAAATATCAAGCATTGGCACAGTGTACCATTTGATGTAATTACACAATCTAATAAAATACATTCAGCTACAGGTGCTTGTGACCATAATGGGTAAAGAGCAAATACTCCATCATGTTCAATGGATAAAAATGCCTGAGATAAATATACACAGGATTGAGAACTCACAACCTTTTCAATTTCAGAGGGAAGAAGAACAAATAAATTGGTGTTTTTGTAGCATCAGCAATTCCCAAAATGCTCTGCAATAAGGTGCTGAGCCTATTTCCACCAGCATAAAGGACTGTACAGGAGCTTCATGTGCTCATACATAGCTGGAGAACATCAGGAAACAAAATGGCAGGCACAATGATGGTGTCAATGTCATCACTTTTATAAAATCGCCTGAAAATCAAGAGAACACAATGGTCTCCTCCCCTGTTTTGCCTGTCAATCCACTGGCACAATGCAATTGCAACAGAGAACTACAAATGATTCAGCACGGATCTTCAGCTACATTGATCCTTGAGTAGTCAGAACATCTCCAGGAAATCAGAATCCAAGGGGTATTCAGGGCCAAACTTCATTTGTTGTAAAGTGTTTTTAGCTGCAAGTAGAGCAAATCTGTCATTTGCTTGTTGGTTAAAGTTGTTTTTAAAATGCACTTGCCTTTAAAATTGAAAACGCTTCGCCATTGTTTGGAGAATTGCAATTGTACCTATTTTGTTGCAGTCATGTGACCTCTACCTCTGCTGTAAACGCTTTTTTTGTGCAGCCTGAGACTATCATCAAAATATGTCACCTGAAATGTGATGTTAGGAATGGTGCAGCTGGAAATGTGTGAAAAAAGCCATCTTCTAAAAGAAAGAATTGAAAAAACACACTTCAAATTATTGGGTGAGTAAAATGCTTGTACATTTTCTACTCCTTATTGGTGTAGAAATGAAAGTAGATATGAGATAGGATTGGATTTTTCCACTTTCAGTGGTAACATTATGAAATAGCTAAAGAATTAAACAAAAAAACTGGGCACATTAGAATAGTAGCCTGCTTTCAGTTTGCATTGTAGCCTAAATCTCACTGACAAGCAGAAAGGGCAAAATGCAGAAATATTGGGAGTTTTGAAGACAAACCTTGCATCTCATACTAATGTCATTGATGTACAGCATTATCAGAGCTCAGGGGAGGGAGGGGGACTTTTGATATATCTTCCTGAATTCAGAGAGTCTGGTCAACTGAAAGATGTTGTAAGCTGAAAATGTGTTGCTGGAAAAGCGCAGCAGGTCAGGCAGCATCCAAAAAGCAGGAGAATCGACATTTCGGGCATGAGCCCTTCTTCAGCCCTTCCTGAAGAAGGGCTCATGCCCAAAACGTCGATTCTCCTGCTCTTTGGATGCTGCCTGACCTGCTGTGCTTTTCCAGCAACACATTTTCAGCTCTGATCTCCAGCATCTGCAGTCTTCACTTTCTCTTGAAAGATGTTGTAATCAGAGATAGGATTGTCTTAGGTATAAAAGATCCTGTATGAGAACATGTCTGCTGTGAGAGGGGAAACACACTCAAGAAAGCTATTGACATGTACAGAAGGCGGGAGAATTTCAAATATAAGCTAAAGCACATTAATAGGAGAAGAGATGCAGCTTTACATTATGGAAACAACATTCCAGGCTGAAAAAAACCAACATAATGGGGAAAAAAAAAGAAGAGCTGTTTCTAGTTAGAACCAGCAAAAAAAAAATTAAAACCAGAAGACAGGATGTGGTAATCATCGCATAAAAGAAAATTAATATGTTAAGTATGGGAAAGCAGAGATCTAAGTTTAAGAAGCCGAATCAATTTGCAGGCAAATGTTTAGCTAGAAAGAAGCAATCAAACCAATTAAAAATGGCTGCTGGGAAAAATTAAGTGATGTGCCTGATGAATCACTATGTGCATAGACATTCACATTGTCAGGCCCAATGATAGCTGGCTTGAGATAGAATGATGACTTCAGAAAGAGAGCCTCATTTGAATCTCAAGTGTCCGATAGACACCAGTGCTTCAGATAACTTCACAAATCTTGCAAACCTGTGGAAAATGGTGCAGGAGTGTGACGTGAAAATGAAGCCAGCAAAGGCTATATGAGGGAGTAATCTTTATGGCTAGAGGATAAATGAAGCTGAAAGCTCAATGCAATGGGAAGAACAGAGGTCTGGAGTTCCAGGTTGTAAATGTGAAGCAAATCCATTTACCATAGCTGACGCAAATATATGGTGCGGACTAGTAACTCTAAATATGCCAGAAGAGATTTGCAATATTTTGCAAATTAATGTGCCATTGGCAGCTCAACAGATCCTAAGAGATTACAGCATTGCATTTGGCAGGTTTTCTATGCTTTTGTAATGAATATCATGTCAAAGTCGATGAGATTGTGTGTGATCAACTCAGCATCTGGCAAGGAGAGTTCCAGTTGCCCTCAAGTCCAGGCTGAGGGGCAAGTTGGAGGAGCTGGAAAAAGAGGGAATCACCAAGAAAGTGCTATATGTGACAGACTGGATTAGCAGCATAGCAGCAGTCAATAAAACCTTGAAAACTGAGAGCATACATAGATCCAAAGGATCCCAATAACACTTTAAACAGACTTCACTACTGCATACCAACCAGTGAAAAGATTTTGGTAGATCTTGCCAAGACAGAAGTCTTAACTACCCTTGATGCAAAGAATGGTTACTAGGAAGTAATGTTGAAAGAAAGCAGCAGTTTTCTCATGACATTTTGGAATCCATTCAGGAAATATAGATGGTTGTGCATGCCATTTAACATTTACACTGCTGCAGAAAACTATTAATGCCAACAGCACAAGATCTTCCAAGAGTGTAAGCTATTGTGGATGATCTGCTTGTCTACGAACATGGAGACACAATGGAAGAATCCATCTAAACCATAATCAGAATGTAATGCAACTGCTAACGAAAGACAGAGAGAGAGAGACAAAGAGAGAGCGAGAGAGACAGACAGACAGAGACAGAGACAGAGACACAGCCAAATGACTCTGAAGCTGAATAAGAGAAGTATGCAATTTGATGACTGAAAAGAAGTATAAGTTATGGCTGGACAACAAAAGAACTTTGCCTAATGTCTGACAATGTGAGGGCTATAATAGAGTTGCAGTAACCATAGAAGTGAAAGTATTGCAATGATTTGCTGTTTTTCCTGAATTTCTTTTAGCAAAGATCTTGTTTAATTTGAAAACTAAATGCTAACCTTAATGCAAGCTCACTGCTAAGGATATGCAGTAGTGTTGGGCACAGAACATGAAGGAGCTTTCACTAGAGTCAAACTATTCAGGACCATATCCATGCTGAGTATTACAATGTCAATGATAAAGTTACATCACAGTATGATCCCAGTGACATAGAACTTGGAAGTATACTGCAGCAAGGACAGCATTTGCAGCTGGCAGTGAGCATCAACTGAATGATTCCAACTCTGTGCTTAGATTGAGAAAGACTGCCTGGACATTGAATTTGCTTGTGAATATTTTAACCAATATCTGCTTGAGAGAGACAAAATGACAATGGAGTCCAGCCACAGGCTACTTTATAGCATCTTCCTCAACCATTTCTACCTCACCAAAACATCTGCAAAGAATGGTATTTTGTTTTCTTGGATATCATCTAGACTTACATGTGAGCAAGGGAAACAGAAGTTTGTTGCTGACATGATGTTGAGCGCAGCATTCCTCATGAAAAACGTTAAGGATGATAAGACAGAGTTTCCAATCTTGCAGATTCAATGAAAAGCAACAACCTGACATTTATTTCATTTATTCCTGGAATGTGAGCTTTGAAATGCTGAGGCAGTAGATATTGTCCATCGTTCGTTGCTCTTTAGTCCGTTGCCCTCTTGAATCTCTGCAGTCCATTTGGCATTGGTGAAGAACACCCTTAGGATTACTAGAGTATTGCTCAGCAAGATTGAAGGAATGGCAATATATTTCCTAGTCAGGATGGCGAGTGGCATAGACGGGGACTTGCAGATAGTTATGTTCATATGTATTTGTGGTCCTCATTCTTCAAGCGGTGGTGGTTGCGGATTGGAAAGGTGCTATCTAAGGACCCTTGGTGAACTTCTGCAATGCATTTTGTAGACATAGAAACAAACAAATAGGAACAGGAGTAGGCCATTTGGCCCTTTTGCACTTACTCTGCCATTCAATATGATCATGACTGAGCATCCAACTCAGTACCCTGTTTCCACTTGCTCTCATAACTTTTGATCCCTTGAGCAGGGAGGGCTAAATGTCTTTCTTGAAAACAATAAATGCTTTTGCCTCAAACACTTTCTGTGACAGACAATTCCATAGGCTCACCACCTGCTGCTGACCAAGTCTGTCAGCTACAACCTTTCAACTCGACCAGCTTAGTCAGTAGTGGTGCTATTGAGTCATTCTTGATGATGAACATGAAAGTCCTCAACCAGAGGTATTTTTTTACTGTTGTCATCTTCAGTGATGTATGCCAGATGCTGTTATTTTCTTGACCAGTCTGCCATGAGAGACCTTATCAAAAACCTTGCTAATTCCGTATTGACTACATCTAATGTATTACCCTTATCAACACTCCTGACTAGCTCTTCAAACAAATTTGATCAAGTTTGTCAAATACAACTATCCCATAATAAATCCATGCTGATTATCCTTGATATATTCTATATGTCAGAATTCTTCAAAAACTGAGGTTATGCAATGTTTCTGTGATTATAACTGTAATGTCCATCCTCAATATTACTATAGGTTGCACATCAAGAGATCCACTACATTTTTAAAATAAAAAAAAAGACTTTTATTCATTGATAGGATGGGGTTACCATTAGCAATGTCAGCCTTCCTTAATTGGGCTTGACAGCATTTAAGAGTCAACCACATTGTTGTGGATCTGATCTAACCCAAATCAGGTAGGAATTATTTCACTAAAGAATATTGCAGAATGAAGTAGGGACGTACAACAATCATTGATAACTTTAAGATTGCCATCATTGAAACTGGCTTTCAATTTCAGACTTTACAAATTGAATTTAACTTCCGCCAGCTGCCATGACAGGATTCAATGGTTAGGCCCCAAAACATTGATTTAGACTTCTGGATTTTATGCCTCTATGTCTCCTATGATTCATTTATATAATCTAACCGACATTTTTAAAAAAGCAAATTCTTAGAATTTTAGTTTTCTTTTGCTCTTCAGTCAGCAAGCCCATCCTTAATTGGGTAAAACAGTGCATATGTTTCCACTATTGCTTAATTTGTTTTCATTTTCAACTTTTGTTCTGCAGTCAGTTAAACCAGTTGATTAGGCTTAAAGGTCACAATGATAAAATGCCTTAAACTTTCAATCTTCTTTTTGTAAGAAGGTTGTATGTCAATGTGCTGGTGCACAATAAATAATGACATGGTCTATAGTATTTGAAGGCCTTATCAATCCCACTGCATACAGGAGATTCTTGAATTAGCAAATAAAAGGGCAGGCACTCTTTAATTTGAACCGGACTATCTGAAGAAGACACGTATGGGAAATGCTGAAGCCTTGGCATTCGATCAACTATTCTATTGGACCAAGGGGAGGTTGCGTCCTATCATAAATTGCCATAAACAAGGCCCCTGAGATTACAAGCCTGTAAATGAGGGTTTAATCGATGCTATTACATTGCAGTAGAGGTCAAGAATCATCTGTTTCCTTGATCCATACACTTGAAAACAATCATTCCTGAGAAGACTCCACTTAACTAAATGTTGAGTATGTCAGTATTCTGTTAGTATTATAGAATACAAAAACACAAACTTCTATTAATCCTGGCAACATGCAGCTGTGTATTGCCAAAAATCAAATATCTTTTCTGTTCAACTTGTAATTGTTTTAAGTAAGGCTGACTTCACAGTCCATTTCTTGGTGTATTTGTCAACAGTTACTGTTTACTACAATTTAGTAGATTTCCAGGAAGTTCCATGGAAACTCTCCAACTATCCCATCTTTACTCCAACTGAAAAACTGGCAGAATTGCCAAAGAAATGTTTGAAGCAATGTTTATGCTGCTTCTCCAGTGTTTCCCCAATTGTCTGCCAAAGTAATGACATACAAAGGGGGAAAAAAAAAGTTTGAATAATTGAAAATGAACATATTGGCTGTACTGGACTTCCACATTGAATATTACAAGTCAAGAAGGACAAGTTTGTCTCATTCGCCAGTTTTACTGTTTTTGCCTTTTGGGACTCGTACTAGGAAATTCTGCACTTACACTCTTTTCCCATTACACTAACACAAGATAAACAATCAAAATGCAGCAGTATAAATCAGATAAGTTTACAGAGAAGGTGGAATCACAAACCACAGCCAAAGACAGGCAAATGCAAGGACAGAAAGTTCTGCAGTGGGCTGTGGATCAGGATACAGTGGGCTATGGATCTTTAAATCAAGCAGGATGTTCCACTGAAGAGACATCGCATAATTTATTCAGTATTTTATGTGGAAGATAAATTGCATGCATGGATGTGAATCTGTTTGACCATAAAGATTGCCTTAAGCATTTATCTTACTGTGAAATAAAACACTTCAACAATAATACAAACTAAAACACATCCATTAACTCAGCTTTCAGAGAAACTGAAGACGTATGCATTCAGAAGATTTAAATATCTAGTTTAAGTCACAAGAGAATTGCACTGCTACATTCTGAGTCTCCTTATTCTCGGAAGTGAACTCCTTGTAAAGATCTTAATACCATTAATGGGAGCAACTGATGTCACTGAGCTGAGATGCTATCAACAGCAGAAGTGAATCTTTAAACAGAAGGCATGACCTTATTAAAATAGCAGATGATGGAATTCCATACATAAACTTGTAGGTTAAATATTTTTTGGTGAAACTTAATCTCATTTATGGTGTGAGGCAAATAGCCACCAACTGACTTGAAAACTCAAACTAACAATAAAAGTTAAGATTTAACAGTAAAAAAAGAATCAGAGTTAGCTTGAAATATGCAGAGAGGCCACTGCGAAAGAATATGGAGAAATGGGAGCTCCAACATACTGAGGTCATTAGCTTGGAAAATATGTGCTGTCATATACTTTCCAATCAGTCAGCTGCTCATTCATTATCACTTGTAAAAACATTTATGCCTTGAGTGGCAGATGGAGTTTAACTTAGATAAATGTGAGGTGCTGCATTTTGGAAAAACAAATCATAGCAGGGCTTATACACTTAATGTTAAGGTCCTGGAGAGTGTTGCTGAATAAAGAGACCTTGGAGTGCAGGTTCATAGCTCCTTGAAAGTAGAGTCGCAGGTAGATATGATAGTGAAGAAGGCATTTGGGTATGCTTTCCTTAATTGGTCAGTGGATTGAGTATAGGAGTTCATCATTGAGTATAGGCACATCATCCATGTGCCTATCCAAGAGTTGCTTAAATGTCCCTATGTATCTGACTCTAATACCATTGCTGGCAGGGCATTCTATGCATCCATCACTCTCTGTGTAAAGAGCCTAGCTCTGACATCTTCCACTAAACCTTCCTCCGATCACCTTAAAATCATGCCCATTCACTATAGCCATTTCTGCCCTGGGAAGAGGTCTCTGGCTATGCCTCTTATTATCTTGTATACTTCTATCAAGTCGCCTTTAACCCTTCTTTGCTCCAATGAGAAAAACTTCAGCTACCTCAACCTTTTTTCATAAGACATGCCCTCCAGTCCAAGTAGCATCCTGTTAAATCTCCTTTGCATCCTCTCTAAAGCTTCCTCATCCTTTCTATGATGAGGCGACCAGAACTGAATACAATATTCCAAGTGAGGCCTAGCCAGAGTTCTATAGAGCTACAGTATAACCTTACAGCTCTTAAACTCAATCCCCCTGCTAATGAAGCCAACACTTTGGGCAGCACAATGACTCAGTGGTTAGCAGTGCTGTCTCACAGCACCAGGGACCTGGGTTCAATTCCCACCTCGGGCAACTGTCTGTGTGGAGTTTGCACATTCTCCCCATGTCTCCGTGGATTTCCTCCAGGTGCTCTGGTTTCCTCCCACAGTCTGAAGGTGTACAGGTTAGGTGAATTGGCCATGCTAAATTGCCCGTAGTGTTAGGTGCATTAGTCAGGGGTGAATGTAAGGGAATGGGTCTGGGTGGGTTGCTCTTTGGAGGGTCGGTGTGGACTTGTTGGGCCGAAGGGCCTGTTTCCGCACTGTAGAGAATCTAATCATGTGCCTTCCTATCAACGTGGGTGGCAACTTTGAGGGATCTATGGATATGGACCCCAAGATCCCTCTGTTCCTCCACACTACCTTTCACCCTATTTTCTGCATTCAAGTTAGACTTTCCAAAATGAATCACTTCACACTTTTCCAGGTTGAATTCCACCTGCCACTTATCAGCCCAGTTCTGCACCACTCCAACAACCTTTGTGTCACCAGCAAACTTAAGAACCTACCCTTCCACTTTCTCATCCAAATCATTTATAACAATCACAAAGTGAAGAGGTCCCAGAACAGATCCCTGCAGAACACGACTGTACACCAAGCTCCAGGCTGAATACTTTCCATCTGTTACCACCTTCTCTCTTCTATGGGCCAACCAATTCTGTATCCAGACAGCCAAATTTCCCTGAACCCCATGTCTCTTTACTTTCTGAATGAGCCTACCTAATCTAACGCCTTATTAAAATTCATGTACACCTCATCCGCTACTTTTATATCATCAATGTGTTTTGTCACATCCTCAAAGAATTCAATAAATGAGGCATGACCTGTCCCTCACACAGCCATGCTGACTATCTCTAATCAAGCTATGCTTTTCCAAATAATCATAAATCCTGTCTGTTAGAATTTTCTCCAATAATTTGCCCAACACAGACATAAGACTGACTGGTATCCCTATTCACCTTCTTGAACAATGGAATAACATTTGCCACCCTCCAATCATCTGATAATACTCCAGTGGACAGTGAGGATACACAGATCATCGCCAAAGGCTCAGCAATGTCTTCCCTCGCTTCCTGCAGCTAACCTTGGGTATATCCCATCTGGCAGGGGACTTATCTGTCTTTATGTTGTTCAAAACTTTAAGCACATCCTCCTCTTTAACGTCAACCTATTCGAGCATATCAGCTTTTTTCATGCTGTCTTCACAAACGACAAGGTCTCTCTTAGTAGTGAATACTGAAGCTAATAATCATTAAGGACCTCCCCTACCTCCTCCAATTCCAGGCACAAGTTCCCTCCAGTATCCTTGATTAGCCTACCCTCACTCTGGCAATTTTCTTGTTACTCACTGAAGTGTAGATTGCCTTGGGTATTTCCTTAATCCTACTTGCTAAAGCTGTCTCATGCCCCCTTCTAGCTTTCCTAAGTCCGCCTTCAGTTTCTCCCAGGCTAACCTGTAACCCTCTAGAGCCCTCTCTGATCCTTGCCTCCTCAACCTTCAGTAGCTTTCTTCATCCTCTTGACTAAATGTTCTACAGCCTTTGTCACCCAAAGTACCTTCACCCTACCATGTCTTCCTTGCCTTAGTGGGACAAACCTATCCAGTACTAGCAGTAAATGTTCCCTAAACAACCTCCACATTTCAGTTGTACATTTTCTTGAGCAAACTGTTCCCAATTTAGGTGCCCCAGTTCCTGCCTGATAACATTGTAATTACCCCTCCTCCAATAAAATACTTTCCCATACCGTCTGCTCTTATCCCTCTCCATGACCACAGTAAAGGTCAGGGAGTTGTGATCACTATCACCAAAATGTTCTCCCACCAAGAGATCTGACACCTGGCCTAGTTCATTGCCAAGCACCAAATTCAATATGGCCTCCCCTCTGGTCAGCCTATCTACATATTGAGTCAAGAATCCTTCTTGGAACACATCTGACAAAACCTGATCCAGCCAAACTATTTGAACTAAGGAGGCTCAAATAAATATTAGAGAAGTCAAAGTCACCTCCATGACAACAACCCTGTTACTTCTGCACCTTTCAAAAATCTGCATCCCAATCTGCTCCTCTGTATCTCTATTGCTTTTGGGGGGTGGGGGGTCTGTAGAAAACTCCCAATAAAGTGAATACTCCTTTCTTGTTTCTAACTTCCACCCATACTAACCCTGTAGTCAAACCCTCCTCAACAACGTCTCTTTCTGCAACTGTGATACCATCCCTGATTTGCAATCCCACTCCCTCACCTCTATTATCATCTACCCCATCCGCCCCTATTTCTTTTGAAACATCTAAACTCTGGAACATCAAACAACCATTCCTGCCCCCCTCACATTAACGTTATAACAATTTATAACGGATTGGTGTGATAGGTTTTGACAGAGTTTTTGCTGACTTCATGTTTTTGCTAAACCATTTGCTCCCATATACTGGTGAATTTATAAACATTCCCATTAAACTATGACTTAGAGAATAGTCGGAGGCCAAGCAGAGTAGGAAAATCTGCTGAAATTAAGAGGAGATGAAGGGGGAAAAGGCTTCCAGCAGAAGGCCATATCCAAACAGGGTATTCCAGGCACACTTACCAAATCTCAGTGGAGGATGAACACAATTCTAAGCAATATATATAATTCTACATTTCAGCAAGAATCTCTCCATTGAAATCTGCTACTGTGCCCTCAGTACAAGTAGGATTGCTTTGCCAGAGGCTGTTAAGATGACAACAGTATTTTATGCAATTGCTCCTTTAAGGAGCTGCAGATATTTGCAAATGAATGAAGGAGGCCACTGATACTCTCTGCTCAGAGAATAGATGACATTTCATTCCCTATCTAGAGAGCAGTAAGTAGACCAAACATAGGGTGGCATGGTTGTTCAATGGTTAGCAGTACTGCCTCACAGCACCAGGAACTCAAATTTGATTCTAGTCTCGGGTGACTGTCTATGTGCAGTTTGTACATTTTCCCTGTGTCTGCATGGGCTTCCTCTGGGTGCTACGGTTTCCTCCCACAGGTAAAAACTGCAGATGCTGGAAACCAGATTCTAGATTAGAGTGATGCTGGAAAAGCACAGCAGTTCAGGCATAAATTCTCCTGAGAATATAGTAAAGTTTCCTCCCACAGCCAAAGATGTGCAAGTCTGGTGGATTGGCCATGCTAAATTGGCCATAATGTGCAGGCTAGATGGATTATCCATGGTAAATGCAGGGTTACAGAAATGGGGCAGATCTGGATGGGATGCTCTTCAAAGGGTCACTGTGGACTTGGTAGGCTGAATAGCCAGCTTCCACACTGTGGAGATTCCATGATAATCTTTTGCTTTAATTGCCAACTTTTGCAAGGAAATTCAACTCCTCCAATAGCCAGCTGAGATGTGACCAAAGATAAATAATCATCAGGTAAATATCCAATATATTGTCATGATGCCTTCATTCTGTGATGGTCCACTCTGTTAAATGCATTTAAGCCATCACAGCAGATCTCAAGGTGGAAAATGGACAACCAGGACTATAGTACCTGCACAAATCCAATTTTGTATTGAACATGTAACTTCTACTAACAACAGTTCTAAAATTTCCAAAGCTGAGCCACTGTTGCACTTGAATCCTACTGCATATGTTGTTCATCAAGAAATATATTACTGGAGCTAAAATTATATTTAAATCAGAATATTTATATCCAAAAATAAAAAGTGTGAATTTGGTAATTCTTCCACTCTAGGCTTTTTAAAAATTATTTAGGTCATTATTTATCTTAACAAAGAAGACATTGAACAAAAACATTTTTTGTCATTTGTTTTCTATAACTTTTTATGGCCATTTGAATTTGGATTGGCTGTAGTTCTAATGATTCTGGATCAGTGGTGCTGGAAGAGCACAGCAGTTCAGGCAGCATCCAAAGTGCAGCGAAATCGACATTTCGGGCAAAAGCCCTTCATCAAGGGCTTCCTGATGAAGAGCTTTTGCCCAAAACGTCGATTTCGCTGCACTTTGGATGCTGCCGGAACTGCTGTGCTCTTCCAGCACCACTGATCCAGAATCTGGTTTCCAGCATCTGCAGTCATTGTTTTTACCTTGTAGTTCTAATGAGTCGATAAATTGTGGCATTGGAAAGAAATGCAGCAGGTCAGGCAGCATCCAAAGAGCAGGAGACTTGATATTTCGAGCAGGACCCTTCATCAGAATTGGTGATCATTTTGTTTTTAAAAAGCAGATCCGGAAGAACAATTTATGCTTCAATCAAGTGATCTTCGCAATAGGATTACAAAGTGAGTGGTTAAGTGCATTGTGATCTGAATATTTGGGTTAAAACTATGCTGGGATCAGATGGATCAGCCTGATGCTCCACATAGAATTAGCATCCAGTTCACTTGGAATTGAGTCAAGAAAGGAAAACAAAACACAAATTTTGCCTCAGAGGAAGGGTTGTGCAACACGAAACATAACTCTGATTTTTCTCCACAGACACTGCTTGGCCTGCTGAGCTATTCCAGCAATTTCTGATTTTGTTTCTTATTTACAGAATCCACAGATTTTTCAGTTTTTGTATATTAGCCCTTTCCTTTCCTTGGTAAACAGTCCAAAATGCATAAAATCCCAATACAAGCTGCTGTTGTTGCCTTTACCACTTGATGATGTGGCAAATTAGTTTAAATGAGAAATGCTGTTTCAATGTCAGATGATGCAGAAAGCCATTGGTGTCCAGAAGAACATTAGTTTTGTAACTGACCCATTAATACTCTCAGTTGACTTCAGTCGAAAGTAAAATTAGGCGACCTTTAAAATCAGTGTCGCAGCCAGTCACATCAATTTACTGACAGGCAGGTTAGGTCAAAATTGCTCCATAACTATTTAATAGAATGATAGTAACACAAGCTTTTGAAGTGATCTGAAAAAAAGAATTCTGGACAAGGATGTACTCACAAATTGTCATGAGGCAACTAGATCGACATAAGCTTGAATTATATTCTTTTGCTCCCTCTTCATACACCAACCTCCAGCTTTTTTCATCACCCATTATTATAACAGAAAGGACTGAGTAATTACCATAACTCCTGGGTACTGATTTCTTTCATCTGTGGAAAGCTTCAAGGCAGATGTTGTAAGGGTTTAGAAGTTTTAAGATATTTAAGTGCCTTGACCTTTGCCCTGATTTATAGTATGACAGAAAATATGGTACTAAGGAGGGTCACTTAGTAAAGCAGCTGTGTCAGTCCTAGCTCTTCAATGAGAGCAGTGTTTTGTAGTCAAATTTTGTCTTGCTTTACCCACATAGGTTGAAATTATTTTTCAGTCTCTTGATTTTTTTGGGAGGCATGGGATCTGCAATCTTTCCCATATAGAAAAATGCAGCTGAGAATAACTGAAGAATTCTTCGAAACTCTAAAGATAAGCTCATGGGAACTTGCAAATATAAAAGCCAAAGTGAACTATTCCAAATAACCACATTCTGGCACCATCACTGCACAAATATCGATGTAAGTGATTAAACATTTAATTTCTGTTCTAATGGGTAAAAACCTGTGAAAAAATGTGTGCTATTACCCACAAGTAAGAAAAAGAATGTCCTCTTTACAAATCCGAAGGGAAATTTGGGAGTTCTGAAGTGACTTTAACTGCAATTAATTTTATATCAATCTCTTTCAGTCGAATTCACTCCAGTCTCAGATTGATAGCTGATTTTGGATTTACAATGCCATTGTATTGTAAACCGTGATCTAAAGTCAAACAACATACTCACATGGTGAATGTTTGTCATATACCACACTGAATACTTAAATACAGGTCCTTTTCCATTAGCTTATACAAAAATATTTTAGATAACGCTAGTTTTACTTGGACTTGAAGCAGTAGCACTGTAAAGAGATAACACTGAGGCATGTAATAGAGCCAAAATCAATCAGGTATGCTTGCCAAATATTCCTTACATATTCCTAGATGTTCCATCTTATGATCTCTACATTAATTCCATAACTGAAGTCTTGTTCAGGTAACCAAACTGCCCAATTCCTTTAATTGATCTTAAAAGACCCTTAACTATTTGGATCAGCTACCTGCTGCAAGTCGGCAGATAACCCCGTTACTAGCACTGAGTCAGCCTTTATGAAAATGGCCCCAGGCCAATGGGCCAGCAATGCTATTTTTAGTGCTAATTTGCCTCTGTTCTCAGCCCCAGTGAAACAAAATGTTCTTGTCTGAGTCATCAGAGTATTTCTTTGTTTGTCTATCTGGACTGTGTTTTCTGATGTTTTCTAGTGAAGTAACAGATGGATGATGGTAGTAGAATTGATGTTTGATAAGGAATTTTTAAAAATCATTTAACAATGTGCTGTAAATTAAACTTCAGGAACTATAATCCACGTGAGCTTAAAGTGATATTGGCAGAAGGGTACAAAATTGATTAAGGTTCAGAAAACAGAAAGTAATGCATAATTTTTTTTAGATTGGATGGTAATGTATTTCACAGAAGTCAGTATTAGGACCCCTGTATTCATTGACAAATGTTGATCATGTAGATTTCAAAGAATCATAGAATCCCTACAATGTGAAATCAGTCCATTTGGCCCTTTGGGTCCACACCGACTTTTGGAAGAGCATCCTACCCAGACACCCCACCCCCTCCTCCCCCTACACACACTCTGTCCCTGTACTCCTGTATTAACCATGGCCAATCCGCCTAACCTGTACATCTTTGGACTCATTTGGACTGATAAGGCATAATTTCAGTTTGCAGATGATGCAAAACTTAGTAATGCAATAAGCATTGAAAGAATAGTAACAAACTTCAGGATAGTGAAATGGAACGGATACGTGGCAGATGAAATTTAGCATACAAGTATGACGTGACACATTTTGGCAGGAAAAATGATAAAAGGCAATACAAAATAACTAATAGAATTTTGAAGTGGAAACACAGTAGGGGTGGTGAATTTATTCAAACACAAAAACCTGAGGCTACAAAATATAAATGTTTGAAGATGGTAGGACAACCTGAGAAGGCTGGCAATGAATTCTTGGCATTATTCACAGTGGAGTAGAGTATAAGTACAATGGTACTGTGCCAGATCTTTAGATAAACAGAATATGCTTGACTTTCAGCTGTCAGCACTGCACATCACAAAGGACACCAAAACCTTAAAGATGGTACAGAAGACATTTATGAGTTGTATCAGGAATGAAGGCTTTCAGTTATATGAAGAGATTGGAGAATCTGTCATTCTTCTCTAGTACAGAACAGGTCAATGGGAATTTGATAGTGTTGTTTGATAGTTTAAATAAGGAAAACCGAGTTCCAGTGACAGAAATTTGAGCAACTTGAAAAAATAGATTGATGATTATTGGCAATAGAACTAGAGGTAACATGAACATGCAAATGTTTACATAGCAAACATTTTATAACATAGAAACACTGTATCAGAAGATGATGGAAGCAAATTTAACAGTAAGTTCAAAAGAAAATTGAATAAATACTTGAAGAGAAAAATAGAGGATTATTTGTTTCAAAAAAGCAAGGAGATAGGACTAAGAAAAGCCAATGGACAATGGACTGAATGATTTTCTTCTGTACTTAGAATCCTAATAGCTTGCACCTACACTTTAAATGTGATTACTCAAATTATATTCTTTCCCTTCTACTCAATTATTCCCTAAGGAAATATCACGAGTTAAAGAGAGCACAGGAAAATAAATTACAATTTTCTGTAAATTAAGATACAGAACACAATTTTATTCTAAGTGATCCATTACTTATTAAAATTCAACTGGCTTTCAATCTATACCTCTCCTTGCATATTTTAATTTGCCTCAGATTTTTTATAAATCAACTCTAATATAAGTCAGTTAGTCTGAAATCTGAGACAACTCATAAGCTACTACAAAAAAGCATGCCAACTCTTAATAACTAATCCCAAAAATATCAAACATTTGCCAAAATTGAAATTAAGCATGTATAAATTATCAAACAAAACTGGACAAAAGAGTGTACTGAATGCCACAGAAACCTCTCAGTTTATGAAAGCTGTTGGCTATTAGTCTTCCAACTTTATCAAAAGCTGCCAGTTGTTTAACTGTCGGCTGAAACTGTACAGGAAATTTTAGAACTTATTTACCTAAACTGGCACTGCACCTTTGTTTAAGTCCCTTTAAGTGTCACTTCCTCAAAATTTTACAACCTCATTATCAGTATTGTCCTGCAGTCATACAAGTTTGTATTTGAATCCCCGCTAGTGAGATAACCAAGAGTGGGACAGGCATCACAACCCTTCAGCCTGTCTAAAATCCACAAATATCATCATGCCCATCAAGGCCAATGACAACTTTTAGAAGATAAATTTTAATGTACCAGATATGACAGCAGTATAAACATATTTGATTCCAAATTAGGAAAGATCATTTGAGTTTTAGATGTCTCCCTTCTATTCTGTCCTTCTGCATTTGAGGCCGAGTCAGGCTCAATACACCTTTCCTGATGAAGGGCTCTGGCCCGAAACATCGAATTTCCTGTTCCTTGGATGCTGCCTAACCTGCTGTGCTTTAACCAGCAACACATTCTCAGCTCTGAACTCCAGCATCTGCAGACCTCACTTTTTACTCAATACACCCAAGCATGCTACAATTAACTTTACTTGAATTGTACACATTCATCCAGGAGCCTAATCCTGGAATTAAGAGAAGCACACTGGACAACTCCGGTGCTTTCAGCTGCTGTCAAAACATTTTTTTTGCCTTTTCCAACCCTGTGCCTCCTTCAGACTCTTTAGTTTGAAGGAGACGCACTAGGTTCTGAAATAATTACTTTGAAAGTCCCTTCACTGGGTATCCGTCTGATTCCTTAATAGAAATATGGGGTGAGAGGGCTGGAAGCATCATTTTACATGTCTGCTCTTTGCATATTTGTTGTAGGTGTAAGCTCTCGCTCATCCTACCTCAGAATTTCATACAGACTCTAAGGAAGACAGAACCTTGTTGGCATGGATCTATTTCTCTCCCTGATACATCGAGAAACAAACCATTCCTCAAGTGTGGTGAAGGACACAGTCAAGGTCATCGTAATTTTTTTTTAGCAGCCATAAACACAAGTATTTTGTGTATATTCTTTCTCCAGCATCTGTGAGTAACTCATTACGTGACACTATTCTGAGAGGCTTGATTAGGGGTTTGTTGGAAATTCCGGTTTACCACATGTACTGTTTTGAGCACAATGGCATCAGTCAACCCATAGTTAACACTCACTGCCCAATATCTACATAAATCATAGCATAACGCAAGGCATGAAACATTACATCACCCTTGGTATACAAACTGAAGTTGCATCTTCAGCTATCACATGCCAATTTTTCGATTGACTTGCTGTATACCTCATATTGAGACAAGGCCAGATTGAAATATGAGGTTATTCTCAGGAAGCAATGGAACATATAAAATAGCAAGTATGTCGGACTCACTCATTAAGCACAATGTGTCCAGTAATACAAAATAATGAACATGCAATTTCTCCCCATAACCTTTCTGTCTTGCTTGGTCAAAACAAAAACATTTCTAACTAGCCTCCAGCATCTTAATTTTCTACATTTGCATGAAATTCTGTCTGCGCTGGGGTTTTTTTGTTGATCATGTAGCTGCTAATGATGTCTGTCCTTATTTCCATCTGTGTGTTTTCACAACTAGAGGAAAGTGCCAAGTGCTTGAGACAAGATGCTTAAGATAAGGTGCTGCAGTAACTATGAACCATTCATCCTTACAGTATCAATTCACTTAATCAGTTAATTATAAAACTGATACAATTTCCTGAAGACATCCCTACAGATTTCTTGGGCTATTCCTCTGAACTTCACCCTAATACAGGCTAAAAACCTATCTTTATTCAATATATTTGTTCTTTAAATAAATTATTTTAATTCTCAGTCAGTTCTCTTTTAACTTTGTTTTTTTTAAATCCTTTTGTGAGTACACATTGCTTTAATGAAGCAACATTTAGGTGCAACTTTGTACCTTTGGAAAAATTGGTCTCAAAACTCTCTAAAATATGATAAGCAACTTCTGTAGAAACATGGACTTCTACAACAAGCTGTGGAATTTCTAAATGATATAATCTGATGAGCTTTAATTGCAAATTAAATAAATTATTTTCTTTCCTACCTACAGGCTCAGTTAAGCATCTACTTAGGTAATATTGTGAAAAGAGAAGTTTCCATCCAGTCCTTGCTGCTAGGATTGGAAGAGGAAACTGATTAAAAATTAAGCTGATTAAATCTCTTGGCTATTATTTTCAGTCGCCTATTCCCGAAGAGCTTTAGGACTGGACGGAAGCCATTATTAGACAGATCACTCATACTACTACTTCCGCATAACATTCCTAGAATAATGTTCTCAGTGTGTTGGATCTCTCTGATGATTACTACCCACTGGCTTGCTAATCACAACACATAAAATGCATAATCTAACTACTAATCTGGAGTCAAGGACTTTTAGCTAATTGAAACACATGGCTATCACTGTGCATGTGAATTCTGTTTCTATTCCAGGACAAGATCTGCTTTGTTTTGATACAAAAAAACACCCTTATTTTCATCTAAATATATGTTTACAAAGACACCTATCAAAAGTGTGTTTTCAATTCAATATAGCTTACCTTCCTAAACAACAATTGCAGAATTGAGAACATACCTAGTTGAAAGAATTGAAATCCCAACATTTAGAGCATCAAAGTTTTTGTAGAAGCTAGTACTGGCCTTAACTCAGAGTCCAAACAGGAGGTGTACCACTCAACTAAATGTGTTCATTAAAAACTGAACTATTCCCAACTTGAACTGCCTAATATTGTAATAGCAACAGAGAGCTTTTGCCTGGAGTCTGGTTACTGATACATAACTGTGAACCATTCATCATTACAGTACCACTTTCCTTAATCAGTTAATTATAACAGTGATACAACTTCCTGAAGACATCCTTCAGATTTCTTGGGCTGTGTTCCTCTGAGCTTCATTAAAGAATCCAATGAGTTTATATTTTGTCTTTTGGCTGAATTGCTAACTGTTGCAAGCTATACAAATGTATACTTCATGCAGGTTAATATGTAAACAGGAATACTGTAGTCATAATAATCTATTCCAGGTCACAAAAGTCAGAAAGACTTACCATTAAATTAGATAGTAATTCCCACAATTAGATATGATTATTGTGGGTTGTTCAATATAAATGTGCTGATCAGAAACAAGGAAAACAGATCAGGAAATCTTCGTGCCTTTTTATGGATTTAATCATGTATCATAATATTTCACATTGAGGTCATATTTGTTGTTCTGTATGGTAGTCTATTGACAATATCCCAGGAACTTGTAAAATTGAAAGAGGCCACAATATGCCAAAGAAAAGGCTCAAAATGATACTTGAGAATGGAACCTCATACTAAAGTTAAAAGACCTTGGGGGGAATCCTAGAACTTAGAATCCCTCCAGTGTGGAAACAGATCATTTGCCCCAACAGGTCCACACTGAAGAGTAACCCACCCAAACCCATTCCCCTACCCTATTACTCTACATTTACCACTAACTAACGCATCTAACCTGCACATCCCTGAACTCTATGGGACAATTTAGCATGGCCAATTCACCTAACCTGCGCATCTTTGGATTGTGGGAGGAAACTGGAGCACCTGGAGGAAACCCATGCAGACATGGACAGAACTTGCAAACTCCACACAGACAGTCATCCGAGGCTGGAATCGAACCCGGGTTCCTAGCAGTTTTAAGGCAACAGTGCTAACACTGAAATATCCACCAGAAGACCAGTGTTCCTGGCAGCCACCTTTGAAAGACTGCTGAGCAACTGGATGAGCACTGACACTGTGAAGGTGCCCAGATCAGTGACAGGACTTTGTCCACATGCATCAGGGAGAAACAGGAAGGATGCCCAGGGAGGTTTGTGGAAATCTGTGTTCCTCAGAGCCCAGCAGCTGCAGGAGTGCAGTGACACTATGGGGACCTATCTGTCACAAGCAGATGATCATCTGACTGCCATGGACAGCCAGGTCCGGAACCATCAGGGTTTGCTGCTGATGTACATGCACTCTTAGCCATTGCTCCTCAAGACTAAAGTCATGCAACAGGGGTATGGGGAACCTGGTGCACAGTCCCAGCTGACCCTTCCTCACATGGAGTCAGTGGGTTGCCTGGAATCATCTGGCTGGAAGAGGAAGCACATTCAAACTCTTCAAAAGTCTCCTTTTAGGACAATGGCTCAATGGTTTCAATGACCAACACTAAGAATGGTTTGGTAGCAACACTACTGATTTGACCTGGTGAGGTCCTAAAGGACATAGTTGCTAGCCTGGGTCTGCAGCAGGTGGTGAGGGGACCAAGAGTGAAAAACGTACATGACCTCAACCTTACCAATCTACCATCTAGGGATTCATCTATGTGATGATATTGGAAAGAATAATCACTGTACAGTCCTTATGGAGACAATGCCTGGCTTTCGTGTTGTGTATACCCTCCATCATGGCACTATAACTGTGTTAAGTGGGACAGACTTTGAACAGATCTAGCAACTCAACACTGGGCATCTGAGTGATGCTGTGGGCCATCAACATCAGCAGAATTCAACTCCAGCACAATCTGCCACCTCACACTCCAGCATATTTCCCACTCCATCATTTACATCAGCCCACAGGATCAACTATGGTTCAATGGAGAGTGAAGGAGCCGCCCCCACCATGCATACCTAAAAATTAGGTGAAGCTACCAAACTTGAATACCAAGTAGTGTACATAGTAAGTGACAGAGCTAAGCAATCCCACAACTGCGCTCTGCAGCCCTGACACATCCAGCTATGAGTGTTGTTGGATAACTCAATAACTCACTGGAGAAGGAGGCAGCTCCACAAATATCTCCACCCTCAAAGACAGAAGAACTCAACACATCAGTGCAAAAGATAACATTAAAGCATTTTGCAGCAACGTTCAGCCAGAAATGTTGAGTGGATGATCCATCTCAGCCTCCTCCACTGGTGCCCAGCGTTATAGACATCAGTCTTTAGCAAATTCAATTCACATCATATGCTATCAAGAAGCAGTTGAAGGCAATGGATACCATAAAACCCATTAGCCCTGACAACATTCTGGCAATAGTACTGAAGACTCATGCTCCAGAACTTGCCGCCCTCCTATCCAAACTGTTCCAGTGTAGTTACAAAACTGGCATGTAGCCAACAATGTGGAAAATAGCCTAGGTGTGTCATGTACATAAAAACAGGACAAATCCAACCCAGCCAATTAGCGCCCCGTACTCTACTCTCAATCATTAATAAAATGATGGAAGGTGTCATCAACAGTGTTATCAAGCAGCATCTGCTCAGTAATAATCTGCTCATTGACACCCAGATTGGATTCCATCAGGGCCACTCAGTTCCTGACCTCATCACAGCCTTGGTTCAAACAGGGACAAAAGAGATGAATTCCAGAGATGAGATAAGAGTGACAGTCCTTGACATCAAGGCCCCATTTGACTGCGTGTGTCATTAAATAGCCCTAGCAAAACTGGAATCAATGGAAATTAGGATTGGAGATATATCTGGATCATAGGAAGATTGTTGTGGTTGTTAGAGATCAGTCATCTCAGCTCCAGGATGTTTCTGCAAGAGTTACTCAGAATAGTGTCTTCGTTCCAACCATCTTCAGCTGTTTCATCAAACATCTTTCCTCCATCATAAAGTCAGAAATGGGCTGTTGGCTGATGATTGTACAATGTTCAGAAACCATTCATGACTCCTTTCATGCTGAAGCAGTCCATATTCAAATGAATCAAGATCTGGACAATATCTAGGTTTGGCCTGACAAGCAGCAAGTAACATTTGCACCACACAAATGCCAGGGTATGATCATCTCCAATGAGAGACAATCTAATCAATACCCTTTGACACGCAACAGTGTTACCATTACCAAATTGTACCACTAACAATATCTTTGGGGTTACCATTGATGAGAAACTCAACCAGACCCACCACATAAACACAATGGCTACAAGAGCAGGTCGTCTACTAGGAAGATTACAGCAAGTAGTCAAATGGTTAGGAATGATTCCTGATGAATGGCTTATGCCCAAAACACTTATTTTCCTGCTCATCAGATGCTGCCTGTCCTACTGTGCTTTTCCAGCACTGCACGTTTTGGCCTGTACACAAGAAGCAGGACAAATCCGACCCAGTTGATTACCGCCTCATCAGTTTACTCTTAATCATCAGTAATGTGATGGAAGGTGTCATCAACAGTGCTCTCAGACAGTACATGCTCAGAAATAACCTGCTCAGTGATGCCCTGTTTAGATTAAACCAGGGCCACCCTATTACTGATCTCATTACAGCTTTGGTTCAATCATGAACAAAAGATCTTAATTTCAGAGATTTCTGAGAGTGACAGCCTTTGACATCAAGGCTACATTCCACCATGTGGCATCGAGGGACCCTTGCAAAATTGGAATGAATGAGTATCGTGAGATAAACTCTCTGCTGGTTGAAGATGTATCTGGCACCTAGGAACAAGGTCATGGTTGTTGGAGCTCAATCATCTCAGCTCCAGGACATCTCAGCAGGAGCTCATCAGGTTAGTGTCCTAGGCTCAATCATCTTCAGCTTCTTCATCATGAAGTCTTCCAGCTGAAATCTCCTGCTCTGACTTCCATGTCGGGAATTCTTGACATCTGTTTTCCTTGCAATTTAGGTTTTGAAGCTGCAGATTAATGAGGTGAAGTGTGGAGTTCATAAGGCCGTTAACAAACAATGATCTCCCTTAATAGGTAACTTGCTGCTTCAAAGCAGGAATCTCACCTTAATGCTTGGAACCTACTTCTATGATGCATCAAATTGTGTCAAACATTAAGATAGGCCTTGACAGGTTTCTCGCTATGTCTGCCACATTTCTTACCACAGCCCATATTGTTCAGCTCCCTATAAGATACTAGCCTTTGTTTTTTCCCAACATGTATAATTCATTTACATGGTGATTAGAGATTTCACATTATTTTGTTAATCAGTATTTAACCACATTTAATGGTATCTGTTACTCAGTCAATAGCACTCCAGGTTCTGATTGAGAAAGTTAGGAGGTGAATGAGCTAGGAGAGAGCTGGGAGGTAAAAGAAGTGGGAGATTGACATTGCTAATCAGGGATAGTATCACAGCTGCAGAAAGGGAGATTGTTGAGTAGAGTTTGCTTACTAAGTCAGTATGGGTGGAAGTCAGAAACAGGAAAGGAGCAGTCTCTTTGTTGGGAGTTTTGATAGACCCCCCAATAGCAGCAGAGACACAGAGGAGCAGATTGGGAGGCAGATTATCAAAAGAAGTAACAGGGTTATTGTCATGGGTAACTTCAACTTCCCTAATATTTATCAGAACCTCCTTAGTGCAAATAGATTACTTACAGTGTGGAAACAGGCCCTTCAGCCCAACAAGTCCACACCGATTCCCCTACATTTACCTCTTTGCCTAACACTACGGGCAATTTAGCATAGCCAATTCACCTAACCTGCACATTTTTGGACTGTGAGAGGAAACCGGAGCACCTGGAGGAAACCCACGCAGAGAACATGTAAACTCCACACAGTCGCCTGAGGTGGGAATTGAACGTGGGTCTCTGATGCTGTGAGGCAGCAGTGCTAGACATTGTGCCACTGTGCTGCCCAGGTGTGTGCAGGAAGGATTCCTGACTCAATATGTAGATAGGTTGACTAGAGGAGAGGCCATATTGGATTTGGTGCTTGGCAATGAAACAGGTCAGGTGTCAGATCTCTCAATGGGAAAGCGTTTTGGGGTTAGTGATTACAATTCCCTGATCTTTACTATAGTCATGGAGATGGTATGGGAAAATATTTAATTGGGGAAGAGGGAATTACAATGCTATGAGACAGGAACTGTGGAGCATAAATTGGTAACAAGTATTCTCAGGGAAATGCGCAACAGAAATGTGGCGGTTGTTTAGAGAGCACTTGCTGTCAATGTTGGAGAGGTTGTCCTATTGAAGTAAGGAGAGGATAGAAGGGTGAAGGAAGCTTGGATGACAAGAGATGTGGAACATATAGTCAAGAGGAAGAAGGGAGCTTACTTAAGGTTGAGGAAGCAAGGATCAGACAGGGCTCGGGAGGATTACAAGGCAGCCATGAAGGAACTGAAGAATGGACTTAGGAGAGCTAGAAGGGGGTGTGAAAAATCTTTGGGTGCAATTAAGGAAAACCATAAGGTGTTCTACACTTATGTGAGGAACAAGAGGATGGCCGGAGTGAAGATAGGGCTGATCAGGAAATAGTGGAGGGAACTTGTGCCTGGAGGAGGTAGCGGAGGTTCTTAAATTAATACTTTGCTTCAGTATTCATTAATGAGAGGGACCTTGTCATTTGTGTGGAAAATGTGAAACAGACTGATATGCTTAATTAGGTTGATGTTAGGAAGGGGGATATGCTGGAAATTTTGAAAAAAATCAAGATATACTCAAGGTTACTACAGGAAGCGAGGAAAGAGATTGCTGCGCTTTGATGATGATCTTTGCATCCTCACTGTCCACTGGAGTAGTATCAGATGATTGGAAGGTGGCAAATATTATTCCCTTGTTCAAGAAAATGACTAGGGATAAGCCCGGGAATTACAGACCAGCCAGTCTTATGTCGGTGGTCGCCAAATTATTGAAGAGGGTTCTAACAGGATTTATGATTATTTGGAAAAGCATAGTTCAATTAGAGATAGTCAGCATGGCTTTGTGAGGGGAGGTCATGCCTCAGAAGCCTTATTGAATTCTTTGAGGATGTGACAAAACACATTGATGACGGTAGAGCAGTGGATGTGGTGAATATGGATTTTAGCAAGGTGTTTGATAAGGTTCCCCATGGTAAGCTCTTTCAGAAAGTAAAGAGACATGGGATACAGGGAAATTTGGCTGTCTGGATACAGAATTGGCTGGCGCATAGAAGATAGAAGGTGGTAGTAGATGGAAAGTATTCAACCTGGTGCTTGGAGTATGTTCTGCAGGGGTTTGGTCGAGGACCTCTTCTTTTTGTGATTTTTATAAATGATTTGGATGACGAAGTGGAAGGGTAGGTTCATAAGTTTGTGATGACACAATGGTTGTTGAGTGGTGGATAGTGTAGAGGCTGTTGTAGGTTGCAATGGGACATTGACAGGATGCAGTACTGGGCTGATAAGTGGCAAATGGAGTTCAACCTGGAAAAGTGTGAATGCAGAATACAGGGTTAAAGGTAGTGTGGAGGAACAGAGGGATCTTAGGGTTGATAGGATTGTTAAGAAGGCATATGGTGTGTTGGCCTCATTAGCAGGGAGATTGAGTTTAAGAGCTATGAGTTTATACTGCAACTCTACAGAGCCTTGGTTAGATCATACTTGGAATGTAGATTACATGGTTAAAGACAGGAATCTTGGCAATATGGAAGAATAGAGGGATCTAGGGGTCCACATCCATAGATCCCTCAAAATTGCTATCCAAGTTGATTGGGCTGTTGAAAAGGTTTGGTTAGGATAGTCAACACAGTTTTGCAAAGGGTAGGTTGTGCCTAAGTAACCTTGTTGAGTTCTTCGAGAAGGTGACAAAACAAGTGGATGAAGGTATAGCTGTTAATGTGGTGTATATGGACTTCTGTAAGGTGTTTGATAAAGTTCCATATGGTAGGCTATTGCATAAAATACAGAGTTTCGAGATTGAAGGTGATCTAACGGTTTGGATCAGAAATTGGCCAGCTGAAAGAAGATAGAGGATGGTGGTTGATAGGAATCCTGAAGAAGGGCTCATGCCCGAAACGTCAATTCTTCTGCTCCTTGGATGCTGCCTGACCTGCTGCACTTTTCCAGCAACACATTTTCAGCTCTGATTTCCAGCATCTGCAGTCCTTACTTTCTCCTCACATACATTATGAACATTTAAGCGGCTCTTGGTTAAGTACATGAATGACAGTAAAATGAAAGGTATGTAGAATAAAAGGTCAGCACAATATCGAGGGCTGACAGACCTGTACTGAGCTGTACTGTTCTATGTTCTTAAATCTAACTCTAAGGCTCGCATGTAAAAATCAAGGGGTGTCACTTCGATGCTACATTGAAGGTGCACTACGTTGGTGAAGATACTACCTTTTGAGAGAGATGTACAACAAAGTCCCTTTCTGGCCTGTCAATAGTATGTCAAAAATCCAATGGCAATATTTCAAAGATGAGCAGTTTTGTTATCCCTTGTACCCTGGTCAATTATTTGATCTCTCAATCAATGTCAGATAAATAGCTTAGCTAATAATTATGAGATTGGCGTTGTGGGAGTTTGTGTGTGCAAATTGTCTGTGATATTTTCTACATTACAACAGTGAATATACTTCAAAGCAACATCATTGACCTGTGAAGGATGTGATATCTGTATACATCTTTTTCCTATATAAATTCAATCCTTCATGCTGTGTTCCAACAGTTTCTAAATTCTGGTCAAGACCAGTCTAGATGTTAAACCAAGATTAAGAAACTGAGTATCACATTATCAATGTTTCTTAATGTGTGGGCGTCCAATGAAAGACTTTCTATCTCCCTTCTTCAATTAAACTGGCAGAGATATGATAAGTTCAAAACTGCATTGTCCCAAATCACCATCTCACCAGATACCAGATTATAACAGCAGGGACGCATGTTATGGAGAGATATCTGTTACCCTCTTTTCTAATTCCCACTGTAACTGTGGAAAATTTGTCAGTGCTACAAACTATTGGCTCAGGTGAACAAGGTGTTATTTTTGTCATATAAAAAGGAAAATCACAAGTGGTGAGGAAATTGAGGTTTGATACGGAGGATCGGAGGACTCGGGTCAGAAAGATTATCAGCTTCTGCTGCTGAAACAAATATATACTTTTTTTTCCCTCTGAAAGTCTAAAGTGTTCACTCACAGCCTTCTCTGCAGCACATTGACAAAATACAGCCGTGTTGCTTTGCATTGGTGGTGAGTATGCGTACTCATTGGTGCGTATGCATCGGTGTGTACTGAGAGAAAAAAACTACAATGACTTATTTCTTAATTTTAAAACTCTTCAAGGTTTATTTTCATCCATACTCACTGGGTATTTAGCTTGGCATGATTGGAGCATGGAAAGGAAGTCTAATTGCCTGCCAGAATGAAACCAACCAATATTTCTTCGAGTGCTCGGTGATAGAGGTTATTAAGATAATCTATATTGACGATGAACTAAGTTTTAACTAATTCTTGACTTTGTTTGTTATATTTGAACATAGAGTGAAAACTAATTCAGTATCACCTAAATTTGTGAAGGAATTCAACCAATCAAATCAATCTGAGATCATGCAGTTTTTGCATTGACTTGGCTGATGTTTACTCCAAATCATGCATATCATCTCTGCTGTATTAGTTTTGAAAATTATGCTTACAGTTAAATCAGGAATCATAAATATTTTCTTTCATTCACAGGGTGTAAGCATTGTTAGCCAGGCTAACCTTTACTACCTATTCTTAATTGCCCTCAAACAAATGGTAATGAGCTGTCTTTTTGTAGTGTTGCATTCCTTGAAGGGTAAGTATCTCTCAAAGCTGTTTGGAAGGGTTTGCAGGATTTTGACCCAGTGACTGTGAAGGAACTGCAATAATTTCCAAGTCAGGATGAGATGAGGCATAGCAGCAAGCTTGCAGGTCATGATGTTCCCATGCATTTGCTTCTCTTGTCCTCCTAGGCAGTAGAGGTTGTGGTTTGGAAGATGCTGTCAATAATTCAGTGAATTATTGAAATGAATCTTGTTGATGGTAGAAATTGATTTCACAATGTGTTGGTGGTCAAGGGAACGAATACTAAAGGTGTTAAATTGGGTGCTATTCAAGCAAGCTGCTTTGTCCTGGATAATTGAGTGTTATTGGGGCTGCACCCATCTAAGCAAGTGGAGACTATTCCATCAGACTCCTGACCTATACCTTCTTTGAGGAGTTGGAAGTTGATTTGTTGCTGCAAAATTCCCAGCCTCGAGCTTGCACTTGTAGCTATAGTATTTATATGAGTGGTTTAGTTCTGTTTCTGGTCAATGATAACCCCCCCAGGATGTTGATTGTGAGGAAGTCAATGATAGTAATGCAACTGAATATCTTGGAGCAGATGTTGCATTTGGTCTCATTGAAGACAATCACTTGAATGGTGCAAATGTCACTTGTCACTTATCAGCCCAAGCCTGAATGTTATCCAGATCTTGATATTTTACGACATTTTAATGAGATTAGATTAGATTTGATTAGATTAGCTACAGTGTGGAAACAGGCCCTTCAGCTCAACATTTTAAATCATGGGTGAACATGCCCACCTCTGACCTCATGATGGATGGAAAATTATTGATGAAGCACCTGGAGATGGTTAGGTTAGAGCACAATGCTGAGTATCTGGGTTGTTGTAGTGTCCATACCTTTGAGTCAGAAGGCCTGTGTTCAAGTCCCACCTGCTCTAGATGTATGTAATAATACCTTTGAGAAGTGCATTAGAAAATATTCACCCTGAGAATCGCCGCAGAGATGTCTTCAATCTGAGATGATTGCCTTCAAATAACCACAACTATCTTGCTATGTATTACATATGACCTCAACCAGTGGAGAATGGTTCCCTGATTCTCATTAACTCTGGTTTTGCTGGGGAATTCTTGACGCCATACTCAGTTAAATGCTTTCTAGTTGTCAAGAGTAGTCACATCCACTTCTCCTCTTGAGTTCAATTCTTTCATTTACAGTTGGATTAAGGCAATAATGAGATTAGGAGCAGAGTTTCATTGCTAGAATCTAAACTGAATGTCAGTGAATAGTTTTTTAAAATTGTATAAATGTAGCTTGATTATACTCTCAATGATACCTTCCATAAATTTGGTACTTATTGAGAATAGATTGATGGGTGATAATTGACCTAGTTGAATATTTCCTGCTTTTTGATGGACAGGGCACACCTGGGCAATTTTACGCAGTGCCAAGTAGATGCCAGTGATGTGGCTATATTAAAATAGCTCAGTTAAAGTCATGATTAGTTCTTGAGCAGAAATAATTAAAACTATTCCTGGGAAGTTATCAGGGTTCATAGCCTTTGCTGTCTTTTGTGCCTTCAGATTTTTCTTGATATCACATGGAGTGAAATAAATTGGCTGAAGACTGACATCTGTAATGCTGGAGACTTTTGAAGGAAGCTGAGATGGATCATTGATTTGGCAGTTTCTGGTTGGAGGTATGTCTGAATACTTCAGCCTTGTATTTTGCACTAATCTGCTGGGAATCAGAAATATTGAGGATAGGGCTATTTGTGGAGCTTCCTTAGACAGAGTTGCTTAACTGTCCACTACTGTTCAGACTGGATGTGGCAGGACTGCAGTTCTTAGATGTGAAGCATTGTTTGTGAGACCATGGCTCAATCAGTCACATTCTGGTTATGCTGCTTGGAATGCAAGCATACTGTTATGGCTTCACCAGGTTGATGTTTAATATATAGGTATGCCTGGTGCTGTTCCTGACATGCTTTCCTGCACTTTTCTTCCAACAAGTGTTGGTAACTTTGCTTGAATGTTGAAGTTATAGCATTAGAGAAGCTGGTGTCATTTAGAAAACTGTTTAGTTCATTATCTAGAGATGACTGTGTTGTCAAACAATGAAGTGTCCTGCTGTATGAGCCTTTCATCTGCCATCTTTCAATGTCCTTCGGCTCTGAAATGCCTCTGTTGAATTCCCAAGTTGGGCTGTATCCCAAGGTGAATGGCTACTAGTGCAGCCCTGTCTCAATCTCCTGGATCACCTGCAAAACCATATCTTCTGGATTTAAAAAAAATCACTCATGGGATGGAGGTGTCATTGACTGGGTCAACATGTACTGCCTGTCCTTAGTTACCATTGAGAAGATGGTGCAGAGCTATTCTTGAACTACTGCAGTCTATGTGCTGTAGATAGACTCTGGGTTTGGGAGGGAATGCCAGGATTTTGAACCAATGACATGGAAAAAATTGCCATTCATTCAAAATCAGGATGGTGAGTTATTTAGAGGGGAACTTGCAGGTGCTGGTGTTCCCATGTACCGGCTGCCTTGTCCTTCAATATAGAAGGGGTCATGGGTTTGGAAAGTGCTATCTAATGATCTTTGGTGACTTTCTGCAATGCATCTTGCAGATGGTAGCAGCAGTGTGCACTAAGTGTCAGTGATCAAGGGAGTGGATGCTTGTGGATGTGATGCCAATCAAGCCACTTGCCCTGTCATGGATAGTGTCTGGCTTCCAGAATGTTGTTGCAGCTGCACACATCCAGGCAAGTGAGGAGTGTTCCATCACAATACTGACTGGGCCTTGATAGTCAGACCTGTGGGAAACAGGAGATGAGTTACTTGCTGTAGTATTCTTAACCTCTGGTCTGCTTCTTGCCAACATATTTATATGGCAATTTGAGTTGAGTTTCTGATTAATGGTAACCCCCAGGATGTTGGTGGGGAATTCAGTAATGGCGATGTCATTAAGTGTCAAGATGTGTTGGGTGAATTATCTGTTATTGGAGATGGTCATTATTTGACAATTAAGTAGAACTGACTTATATTCTTTGTGGTTAAGAACATGCAAAACCATCCAAGTCAAAGATTGTGAAAGAACTTAATCAGATAGGTGTATGAAACATCTGTTTAAGCTAAATATTGAGTCTGTCGAGAAATAGGAGGCATCAGTTCATGAGAATGGCTCAATCATTTAGGATGGACATGCAGAGAGGTCTTTTCATTCAGAGTTTATAGATGCTCAATTATTGAGTATAATCAAGGCTGAGGTTAATGGATTTTTGCAATGTAAAGAAATCAAGCGAATGGAAATTAATGAGAAAAGTGGAGTTAATGTTGATTATCAGCCATGGTCTTATTGAATGGGCAAGTTGGCTGAAGGGTCCATATAACTTACCTCTGGTATAATAATTATAGAAAGCATCAAGCAGGTGATAATTCAAAGCAAAGTGAAAAAAACTCAACCAGCAAATTAGCCATAAATTGTTGACGATCCCTTTAAATAATGCTTTGAGAAGGTTCCTTCCTGGCGCTGAACATATTTTCAGTGATGCAAGGTTAAGAAAGAGTGCTAGCTGGACTGCTGAACTCCAAAATCATTCTGCTGGCTTCTAATTAGCTCTGCATGCTGTTTGACATCATGATCTGCCAGCACGGCATACAACGGGTGCTACTGATCTGAATTGTGTTGCATAGTTTTACAATGAAAGTGAACAGTGGGGTTAGTGGTGCAATGAGTTACCCACTGCTCTTTCAATGAACTCAGTGCTGACTAATAGTCTAAAGATTTTGCTGTCTGCTATTGGTAAAAATCCTATGTGCAATGTGTTTGGAAAATCTGAGAGTCCACATGCACATAATCCAACCCAAATTGGTACTGAACTGAGATGTAGAAGACATTTTATATCTGGGGTGGTCATATTGTTGGTGAACTTGAGCTAGCTTGTTGGGAGGTTTAATTCTCTAATCACTCTGTTATGACTAACCCAGGAGTACTTCATGCTGTCACTGTGAGCCAAAAGTGGAAATATAATTTTACATTTTCCAGCACAGATAACTATAATGCAGATGAATACACAAAAAACTGTGTGTCTGTGTATGTATGTGTGTGTATATAAAAGAAAAAGAGGTATTTT
The DNA here is from genome assembly GCF_020745735.1 of Hemiscyllium ocellatum. Lineage (NCBI taxonomy): Eukaryota > Metazoa > Chordata > Chondrichthyes > Orectolobiformes > Hemiscylliidae > Hemiscyllium > Hemiscyllium ocellatum. Next base: position 25,326,513 of record NC_083426.1, on the reverse strand, counting down.
AAATATAAATGTCAGAATGGTAAGAACAAAGCTTCAAGGCCTAATAAACTATGGCACTTAAAAAAATCATTTTCTGCATTTAAATGTTAATTAAATTCCTTTGAAGCCCCCCTGAGTATTTCCAACTCTTTCTTCCTGAGACATACATTAGAATAAGGGGTGACAAATAGGAATCTCTAACTGATCCTCATGGTGTCCCTCCCCTTCACAAATCCATTCAACTTTCTGCAGACAAAACAAAGAGAATAGCATAGGCAGACTTCAAGGAATTCTTGACCTCCTTTTCAGAAGCCTTTTGTCTTCAGAGTTTGCAAGCGCTGAGTTGAGGCGGTGAATGATCCTTTAAACAGATGCTGCTTGGAAACTTGTAAAGATGACTGCCATTCACACACAGAGTGGCAGCCCCAGACAGAATGCTGTCTACATTGTCTTTTGAGAGCCACTGGCCATGAAACAGGATTTGCTTCACAGTGCATCACAGAAAGAACCTTGGGAATTCTCATTGAGCTGTGAGAAAACAGCTTATGTAACTTGTACATCTAAATTACAGGGTCACCTATTTTATATATTTTGTCAATTCTCCATAATAATGCTGCATTACATGGTCAATTAATCACTGCATGAACTTTTTTAATGCACATATATATTTATTTGCACACATTCATTACCATTCCGTTCCATTATCTATTCAATTTTAAATGCAGGGTACCGAACTGTAGTACTGTAAATGCATCAATAAGTAAATATCCAATACTATTGATCAAAAATATTTATTATGTATTTTAATCAAGATATTAACAGTTTGTACTAAATGTTTCAGTTGCACTTTATATTGAATTAGATACGTTACATTTTAAACCCCTGAATTATAGTGCAATAATTCACAGATGGTTATTCCAATAAAAAAGTTTAGATTAATGCTATTGTTTAAACGGCATTTAATTTTTTGTGGCATCTCATAATGTAATAATGCTTTAAAATACCCACATTTTAAATAACACTGAAGACTTATGTATTCAATCATAGTGACTGAGATGCTCATTTGGAAAATGAGTTTTGAGTACCTGAACTGGTTAGAAAATAGATTTTTGTTCCAATGTAATAGAGCTGAGGTGAGCCGTATGATACAAAAGATTATCTGTTTTTTAATCAGCTTTTGGATGTGTAATATGCTGTGCTTTCCAAAATTACACACTGCCAGATGACTAACTGTTTCAAATTAAGCAGCTCACCTGCTTGAGATACATTCATTCTCCACTGAATGACTTTCAATTGCTGACTGTGCTGGTGGTAGTGCAGTTAACATGGCAGTAAATTTGCCAGTTCATTTCTACAAAGCCCTCTCCAGCAGCATGAAGATTCTCCTCCTCATACATCAGGAGATTGACCTGGTGTAATGCAGGCACATTTCTCACACAATCTCTTTACTAGTAAGCAGTTTTTTAATAGGTCAAATATCAGAAGCCAATTAAAATATTAGTGAGAATATTACATCTCACAAGACTGATGATCAACAGATGCATTCATTGTCTTGCTGAAGAGGTTTTCTGAAGAATTCATACAACTATTCATCATAATTCCTAATACTAAAATCTTGTAGATTTACAACAACAGAGTAAGGGTTCCACCTGTAACAGATCTATATATTTTATAATTTTATTAACAAGGTTCCAAGTTGTCTGATACTCAGATAAACAGGAAACAATCCTATATTGTACTTGCTATTTGAACTCAGAGTAAATTAAACTCATCCACATGATTATTCTTTATTAACTTTCTGCAGATAAAGCAAAAGTTTCTAATACCTTCTTAAATTATCTGTGGAATTTTCAGTAAGCCAAATATGAAATAATCTTATAACATCTTCTTAAAGTATCAGAAGTATTTTCGGCAAGTTAATTGTCTTTAATAATATTGTACTATCATATTAAATTCTTTAATGTGATTTCAGTCTTTAATGACATGCTTAAGCAATATAGAGCATAAACAAAAGTGATAATTGTCACGTTCTGATAGAGGATGGTCTTCATGCATGAAGTTATTCAATGCACATACTTTAAACTTCGAGAAAACTTCCCGTTACATTTCTGAGGCTTCTGACCTAATTTTAAAAAAAGCTCTCTGCTTTGTGTGGAACCTTACGCCCCATCCCTAATGATTTGGTGGGTGGGCGGAACCCTGGAGTCCAGACATTCCTTCCGAGTGAAATCAGCAGCTTGTTGAGAAGAGATCAAACACTCCCTAGACCCCAAAGGATTTACATCCTGTCAAGCTTCCCATGGCCCCAAGGTTGTCCACCACCATTCAATTCTCTGAAACCCACTTACTGCAAATAATACCAGTCAGAAGCAATCATTGTAAATAAAAGTATTTGCAAGGAAGTGGGAAGAAACTAGGTCATGATCTGATTATCTGAGGATAGGTAAAGTATGTGCACTTCACCTCAGACTGTATCCACTGCTTGTATTCAAATGTGACCTTTTAAGTAGCACTGTTAACAAACAAGTACATTACAACACACCATGAAGGGGTTCTTTGGGGGAAATCAGATGCATGTTACGTGTTGCTATTAGACATTTTAAACTACAGCTTCTATTAAAGTCTATTTTATTCATGAGACAAACAAAAACATTAAAGCGTGAAAGAATAAGACCATTGGCAAATTCTAGACACATGGTAATTAATCCAAAACCAACTCTAATTCAGACTATTACTTGAACGTTCTTTTAATTCCTCTGGTCAATAAAAATACATCGTGGAATATTCTAACAACTGAAGTGAATGGGTACATGACTCAAATACACTTAATCATTGTATTATGAAGGACTGATTTACTCTGAAATTAACTTTTTCATAAACTATCAAATAGTACTGGGTATTTTGGTTTAAATAAAACTTGAATACGAGTGAAAAAATTTTAAAATATTATTACTGCGATTGTTGTATTGTAAAATATTATTACTGCAATTATTGTATTCACCACATCAGAGTTGCTACACTGTAATATAATCTTATGGTGAATTTATTTTGGCAATTATCTCTTTCGTAGATCCCAAAAATTAATAACTAAAGTCAGGTAAAAGGCTCATAGACTACACAGACATGGAAAAATATCATTTAGAGAAAGACACTGCCTTATAGGTGCTATTCACATTGCACAGTGGCAGTACAAAGTGGGCAGACTGGCATTAATTTTCAAGAAAAATTTGTAGAAATGATATCTAACACTATTATGAGAGAGGACAATTAGAGTTGAAAGCATTCATATTGTGTTTCAAAATACGTGCTTGGATTCTCTTTTGAATTATCACTCATTTTGCACAGATTTAAAGCAGGAAACAGAATGAAAACTCTTCTCAAAGGCTACATGCCTTAAACCTGCCACAAAAAGATTACACTTTCTCCTTTCAGCACTAGAAACACCAATTATTTTTAATGCTCACCAGAAGTCAGTTGTGCTACATATATATTCAGTCGAGGGGCCATAACTAATTGAAGGGTGGATAAACACTTAATGGATTTTAAAGCCTACTACTCACTATGTTTAAAATAATGTTTAATATAATGATAGAAAATCAAGTGAGTGGACACTCAGCAAATACAATTTTATATATTCTTTCAGTAAATGTATGGTATCTATTGTCAGATTGAGAAAGGTGCTACCCTGAAAAAGAAGCCAATTTGAATGCAGATTTTGACTCAATACTACAACATTAGTGCATCTGGTTTTAAGTTGAAACACAGGAAATGCACATTAACCACATGTTTTGCCCCCACACCAATTTGAACTTCCTCTTCACAGAGGATAGGGAACTAATCTAATACACTGCATATTTATAATAATTTCTCATTGCCTTTTATTTAGTTAATGATTGGCATCACTTCTTTTCACAGCATCTTAGCAATGCTCACTTGATCCTGAACTGTTACTTAACTGTGGTCTCATTTACAATTCTGGGAGCTCCGTTGCTCCAGAGACCAGCTGGCAAGATTAGCAGACAGCGAACTTCACCATGTGCAATAACTGAGAAAGTAAGCTTCATCTTCATTGAACATATCAGTGTATAATCCTTCACTTGCACAGATCATTGGAAGATCAAAATTTACATTTTGCAAGGTAGGGTAGAGGTGATAAACTATAGGACAGTTTGTCATTTATGAAGTACATTTGTGGAACTGCTTGAAATGACAGATGTTACAATCTTCCACAACATCAAGAATGCAGCATAATAGTGAACTTTGAAGAATATTGTGAAGCTTTTTTAGTGCCATAGAATTGTGTAAAATCTATTGTCAGTGAAGAATTAATGCAGTCCTTTTCCAACCTCTGATTAAAATGACTCCTGTATTACACTATTAATTAGAATAATCTAACAAAAATGCTCCATTTTATTGACACTATTTCAAAACAAAATAAAATAGAATTGTTCGTAGAATAATTTGTAAAAATGCTGTGAGTTGAATTTTTTTTTTGCCAAGTTACTATTTGGTTGACTAAGTAGGCAATGACATGCCGATACGATATTTAGTAACTGACAAATCATAAACACATAGGCTCAGATTTCATTTGGAGGTGTTGGTCCCAACCACCAATTGGAAAGTCAGGGGTAAGCCTGTGCCCTTGGGAGTCATGGTTAAATTTCACATTGGTCAAACAGTTTCACTAATTGCCTGCAGTCGCAGCTTCTGCAACTCTGAGGCTGAATGTCCCACTTCGAAGAGCTGCCTGCCAACCAGAGGACAGGCAGTGCTTCAGTCGCAGCAGCGCCACTGGGAGAAATGGCCATGGCTGGAACTGTGGCAGCTTCAAGATGGAGAAGATCCTAAAATAGAGAGATAAAGTCACGAATTGTCAGGGTCTATCCCAGCAAGCAATTAGAGTGGCCAGGATTGAATGTGAGCATAGGGAAAGGCCTCCAGGCAGCAGAAACCCATGTCACTAAGGGGTCTACCATGCTCTAGTGGTAGCATTGTTACCCCCTGGAGTTCACAGGGAGGCTGCTGTTAGATGCAGTACCTAGTATCATTCCATGATAAAATATCCATCTGCCAGAGATGGTAAAGTACTAAAGGGAGTGAAAAGAGTCCTTTAAATAACAGTTAATTGACCACACAAGGGCTTCAATTAACATAAGAACTAGATGACTGACTGCTACTTACTCTGCCAAAGTGAGGCTTGTATAATTCTGGTAAGAACTATCCTACCTTTAAAATAGACTCATCTCTTCTTTCTGATCTGGTCTGTGCTACAGACCTGACAAAGCAGGAGAATTTACTGTATCATCGAAAATTTGTTAACAATTTCATTGTCTAATTATATTGTTTGATGTCTATTGTTGTTTTGGTGAAAGAACATCAATACACTTTTCAAAGATTTAAAGTGGCAATAATCTGTTTGAATACTGAATTAAATAATTTCACCAAGAGATTTGTGAATTTGAACCTACCGGCATTGCTTAAAAATGTACCATTAATTCATGCCATTCAGCCATTGGTTTGAGCAAATTAATATACTTTTGCTTTAAAATTATCTTTACTATTAATTGAAGCAACACTTAATTTTGTTGACCTACAACTGCTGGAATAAACCGTCACTGCTGTCACAAAGGAAAGGCATGGTGTCTTTTATGGAGAAAGTGAGGTCTGCAGATGCTGGAGATCAGAGTGGAGAGTGGGGTGTTAGAAAAGCATTGGAGGTCAGGCAGCATCCAAAGGAGCAGGAAAATCGATGTTTCGGGCAAGAGCCCTTCATCAGGAATGAGGCTTGTGAGCCGAGACGATGATGATGTAAATGAGAGGGGGTTGGAGCTGGGAAAAGGTAGCTGAGAGCATGATAGGTCGATGGAGGTGGGGATAATGGTAATAGGTTGGAGAGGAGGATGGAATGGATTGGTGTGATTGAAAATGGACATGTCCTACCTTCCATCTTCTTTCCCATCTATCCACCTTACCCTCCTCTCTGACCTATCACTTCCACCCCCACTTTCATCTACTTATCACAGTCCCAGCTACCTTCCCCCCAGCCCTAACCCCCTCTCATTTATCTCTCTATTCCCTGGGCTCACAAGCCTCATTCCTGATGAAGGGTTCATGCCAAAATGTCGACTTTCCTGCTCCTCGGATGCTGTCTGACCTGCTGTGCTTTTCCAGCACCACACTCTCGACTATGATGCCTTTTATCCAGTTAAACATATATGGATGTGCATGATGGATTTATTAATTTACCCAGGACACACAATACTTACTGTAGAAAGTGAGGGAATGTGGGAGAAAATAAGCAATAATTTAACAAATTTTAAACATTAGTGATAACATTTGAGTCTATATTTCTCTGTTGATCTTAACTGTTGTGGAATGGAGTTGTGCTGTGAGAGCCAGTTAGAAGAGGAATATAAAGAAAAGATCACTCACCCATATGTTTTGTAGAAGTTATTGTCAACGATCTGCAGCTCAGTATCTGACTGCGCACATACAATCATAAGCTGCAAATTGGAGTTCTGCGACAGAAGTTGAGAGGATTTTCGTTTTGCTCTGAAGTTGACAATGGATTGAGCAATTTACTGTCTGTTCTGTAGCTTACTTCAAACAACTCGTTAAATTAATTGCTTAATTTGTTGGAAGTAGGTGCAGTATGGCAGAGAAGAAAATGGTGAAGACTGTAGGTGAGATGACATAAAATTGTTCCCAGTCTTCATGGAAAAGGTCTGTGATGATTCCATAGTGAGAATCACAGCTTTCACAACATCACAGTGGGTAAAAGAAGGTAAAACATTTCTGAGGGCAGTCAAATTGTGAAAGATGTTCATGACTGACTTTTGTGAGCTTAGAAAGGCTGCGTATAGTACAGGTGTTTCTTGCAATTTTTCTTAAGTTTGCTGCACAATGGCGATTATACCCATGACAGCTATTCAGGGGCAATTGCTGCATTTTGGAAATTCCTGGCCACTGAGAAGACATAATTGAGAAGGAGTCGAGAGTGTAGTGCTTTAAAAGCACAACAGGACATGCAGCATCCGAGGAGCAGGAGAGTTGACATTTCGAACAAAAGCCCTTCATCATCCTTGCAATGATCCTCCCTTAAATTCATACACTTGACTGCCAAACCAATTGTTCAGATCTTGGTCACAGCAGAGGGAAGAGGAAATACTTTAAGGATGCCCTCATAGCATCATCAAAGCAATCCAATGCCCCTACTGATTAATTGAGTTTCTGGTTTGTGCTCCACCAAATTGAAGAAGATGCATTCGAGAAAGTGCCAAACATATTGAGAGACTTTTTTTTAGCAGATCACAGGGGCAGATCCAAGGCAGACAGTTTATATAATCCTCCTAAAACCACATATGTCTGAACTTTCAAGAATCACTTGTAGCAGATCATATTATAGCCTTATCAGCCATCTTGGAAAGCACTCATTCAGAGTGGAAACAAGTTATCCTTAACCTGGGGGATTGCTTAAAAGGATAAACATCAGTGTTAAAAATATAGTGATAGTAGCAAAGAAATATAGAAGGTGAACTTTTCAATGCAGAGAAAAGAGTGACAAAGAAACAATTCAATATTTTATCTCAGTTTTCACATTGGAGATGATCAATGATCAATGATCAAAAGGGGTGGGGGTTTCTGGGTGACATGGTGGCACAGTGGTTCACACTGCTGCCTCATAGCACCAGGAGTCTTGATTCAATACCAGCCTTGGGTGACTGTCTGTGTGGAGTTTGCACATTCTCCCTTGGCTGCATGGGTTTCTACCTGATGCTCCAGGTTCCTCCCATAGTCCAAAGATGTTCAGGTTAGGGGGATTGTCCATGCTAAATTGTCTGTATTGTCCAGGGAATGTGTAGGCTGAATGGATATGAGGTGACAGGGACAGAGTAAGGTAGTGGGATCTGGGTGGGATGCTCTTCGGTGGGTTGGTGCTGACTCAATGGGCCAAATGGCTTCTTTCCGCATTGTAGACATTCCATGATTCTATTCTGTGATCTTTCAAGTATCAGAAATAGGTGTTTAAACAGTTTGCGGAACTCATAAATCAAGGAGAAATAGAATTCAAGAAATTGCTCAAACTTTAGGTATAAATTATGGGTGCTTACTCTGCAAGACCCTGAGACAAGGAATTAGCAACAAGCACTTGTAACTGCATTTAACAAGATTCAACAGGGAAAAAATATACAGGATATTGGATCCTTTATCTGTCTTCAAAAAAAGAAATTGGGATAAGCTATGGGTTTATGGGTCACTTTATGTCTTGTCGTAGATTGTGATTATCATTATATAATATGAAATTATATTACCAAGCTTTTGGAGAAGCATGATTTCAGTCAGTACAAGTTAGCATTATATCTTCCTTGTTGACTACTGAATATCTTCAAAATGTATTTACATCCTCAAATTATATATTTAAAATATTTTTTCCAGCGTATTCACATACATGCAACAACTACTGTAGTATATCGCCTGTGAATGTCTCATCAAGGTGCAATCTAGTTAAATTAATACTACTCTTAATTAATCATTAGGAGGAAGTGTTGACAGAATTATGGACCATCCAGTTAACAAGACACTGATTGTTAAATTGCCAAAAGCTGTATTTATTTTAATGAACATTTTTCTTGAATATATATGATGATCAAAAAAATCAGGACACAAAGTTATTTTATGGTAGAGCAAAGTTAGCCCTTGAAACAGCTTATGTTCAGACAAATATTGATCTGCTACCAAAATAGTGAAGGGAAAGAGATTTTGTAGCCTACTTTAGCTGATTACAAAAGTTATCTTAATGATAATAATTTTTAAAAGCCCTGGAATAGTATTGCTTGTTTCTAATATTAACATCTAGTAATGAATCACATAAATAATTATTTTGTGTTCCTTCCTTCTTCAATTTGTTTGGTGTGATTGGAAATCCTAATGAATTTACTTCAGTATAAATGAAAACTGTTATGTAATGAAAGATGATGTGTTTGGGGAAGTCTTATCCATCACAATTTTAAGTGAAACAAAAGCAAAATAAAATGGATTTGAATAAATAACATAAATCACCTGAGCTCAAAAAGTAAATGTCAATAAAAAAAATTTAAAATGATACTGAAAGTGTATTTTCAAGCATATGATTCTTTATAAGTTCATAACTAATAAAAATTTTACCAAAGTCTTTAGTCTTTTGTCTGATACAAGAAGTGATCGGAACAACTATGAGCAGTCACTTAACCTTTGACCTTGTCAGCAATGGAAGGAAATGGTCTTGTGAGGCCAACCTAAACACTGACCAGACAGGAACCAAAAGCAGCAGGAAATTTGTCAACAGCTATCCGATCCCTGAATAACTGACCATAGAGACATTTCCACGAAAACTTAGTCAGTGGAACACCAGTGTGATTTCCTGTCACTGACAGCATTTATGTTCTCTGGATCCTATCCTCTGGCTTCATGATCAATTGTAATATTAAAACATTAAGTGTTAATTTTCTGCAAAGACCTGCCATGGGATTGATACCTTGGTGACCAGGTCAATTTTGCAGACTTCTCTAATGAAGTCTGTGACTAGGTGTTGAGCATTCACGTTCTGTGAAGTACTTTAGAGCCCCCTACAGAACAGCCAGTCAGTCATGAGTGCCAGCACTTGAAACAAAGCATGAACTCTTAAAGCTATTAAATAAAGTGCAGTTGTGCTCAGAGGTCTGCAAAGTACATCTTTGGGGCATGATGTCACTGTCTGACAGTACAATTAGTTAATTTCATCCATTTGAGTGGCCTAAGCAAACTATTATAAAAATGATATCCTTCCTAATTTACTGATCATAGACATTTCCCTCCCTCCTATGCTCCAGACTGTTTGCAGACCATACTGGTACTTTGTCTGAAGACAGGTTGATGTGCTAACAGAAAGAGAACAGAAATAACATAAATTATTATTACTATTGGCATTACATACTGCAACAAAAGAAAGTTTGGGCAGATGTTAGCTTTGACTCATAAAAACACTCTCAGACACTTAAATACCTGATGGTTTACCAGTTGTCAAACATTTTATTAAACATTTCCATATAAGCACTTAAAGATGTATTCAGTCCTATGAATTGTCATTTGTACAAAAGAGCTCCATGGATTGAATCACTTGGGAATGCCATGGTCAAGTATTGTAGTTATCTCCAGTCATTCAACTGCTGGGGAACAGCTGAGGTTTTAATAGGGCTGAAAACCGCTGGAAAACCTTGAAAGTGTGTATGCAATTACTGTTTATGAGATGCACATGTGCATAGTGTACAATTTTTTTTAATAAAAAGAAAGCTACAAACCACATGTAGTGTTTACATGGTAGTGCGAAGGACAGGGCAAAGTTCACCTTTGGTCTAATGATCACACTGAATACTGCTGAAATGTCCCCCTCAAAAATGTTTCAAAGTAATGGGGCTGACTGAAGGAACATTATGAAGTAGGGGTCATCCCATCATTCAGTTTATAAATACATTGCATAGTGTGCCACTGTGCCATACATTTTGGGGAGGACCTAGAATTGATCACTATGTGGAACCGAATTAGCCAATGCTATTTGGAGCAGTGATAAGTCTGACACAATCACATGCTACGATTCTGGGCAGTGGAAATGTAATAAGAGCTGGGGTTCCTAAACTTGATGCTTATGAAATGGTTTCAATTGGCAAATGTTTGGGTTGCATTGTAACTTTCAGGTATGAATATCAGCCGTGGTTCAATTTGACATGATCTATCCTCCAAATCAGAATGTTGTGGCTTCCAGTTTCTCATGAAGACTTGAGCACAGACCAAAAGCTAACACTCCAATGGAGTGCTGAAGGCCTGATGCAACTGCTGTTATTTTTCATATGTGATGTTAAACCAAGCGCTACTGGCCCTCTCAGATGGATGTTGGAGATCCTATGAACTTTTATGAAGGAAGCTAGGATAAACACATGACTCAAAGCAGGAGTCGGACCTTCAACCGTTTGAGCCTGTTCCACTTTGCAATAAGATCATGGTGGATTGTAGACTCAACTCCACTTTGCTGCCTACCCCATCGTTGAATTCCACCACCTGCCATGATTGGGTTTGAACTTGAGTTTTTGCCTAGTCACTAGCTTACTAACAATGGATCCTTCCATATCCGTCGCAAATTCACCTGCACCTCCACACACATCATTTACTATTTCCACTGCACCCGATGTGGTCTCCTCTACACTGGGGAGACAGGCCGCCTACTTGCCTGTCTGGGACACCTCTGGGACACCCGCACCAACCAACCCAACTGCCCCGTGGCTGAACACTTTAACTCCCCCTCCCACGCCGCCAAGGACATGCAGGCCCTTGGCCTCCTCCATCGCCAGACCCTGGCCACACAACGCCTGGACGAAGAGTGCCTCATCTTCCTAGGAACCCTCCAACCACACGGGATGACTGTAGATTTCTCCAGCTTCCTCATTTCCCCTCCCTCCATCTTATCTCAGTCCCAACCCCCAGATTCAGCCCCGCCCTCTTGACCTGCAATTTTCTTCCCGACCTCTCCACCCCCACCCTCTCTCCGGCCTATCACCCTCACCCCCTTCCACTTATCGTATTCCCAGCATTCCTCCCCCAAATTCCCTGCCACACCCCCACCTTTTATTTGAGTCCGCTTGGCACACCAGCCTCATTCCTGAAGAAGGGCTTATCCCCGAAACATCGATTCTCCTGCTCCTTGGATGCTGCCTGGCCTGCTGCGCTTTTCCAGCACCACACTTTTCAACTAACATTACAGCTATGCCAGCATTTTAAATAAAGTCTGATTGGTATTATCCATCAATCAAAACCCCAAAATCAGATTATTAGATCACTGACATACAGATGGACTCTTCTGATCTCTACGTTACTGCAAGTGTACATTAGGGTCCTGTGGAAGTTCTGCTTCATGTACCACATTGCAATTGCCCTGGAAGTTTAAGCTTCTCTTGAATATTTCCCTTCCTCACTGGACTTTCCATGAATGCCTCCAAACTAGAGCCTGAAACCTTGGGGTGATGTTTGGGACTTACCTGGATAGCTGCTCAGGAAATGTCAGACAGATTAAAACCTGGTCTAATATCTGGGTGGCTCTCACATGCAAAACCAACATTGTCCACCATTGCTGACCATTTCCAACCACATAACTACCCACCCTCCTTCCTTACCCCAATTCCCTTCTTAACTATCCTCAGTGAAGTATCCTTGACCCAACTACCCAACAACTACCTCAATCTGACTCTGCCAACCAAACTGACTACCCCACTGATCCAACCTGACTCATCCTGATTAATGCCTGACCACTCAGCCACTACCCCATCTGACAATCCCTGACCCAATTACCAGCTCATTCTCTCACTTAGCTCACCTATCTAAACCCCGACTCAATTTTCCACTCATTCATCCACCACCTCATCCACCGCACCCTCACCCCAAATGTACAGGAGCCTCAATTTTGGAGGATATAAGGATGGAGCAGCTATATGTTCACCTGACTTGCCACTCAGAAGATTCAGGCTATTGTTATTTGCCAGATTGCACTTGCTCTGCATAACTTGACTTGTGTTTCCTATCTTGCAGACTGAGTACACTACAAGAAGTTTTAATTGTCTGTAAAGTTCCTTATGATTTTCATTGAACCTTTAGTTCCTAGCTGGATTTAATTTTGGGAGGAAGCCACTAGTGCCCCATTGTTCAGGTCTCAGGTTCAAAAGCCAGATTGGGCCCTGGTGATATACATTTAGAAATGGCCCAGCCATGAGATTTCTTGCAGTCCACCTGATCAAGGCAGTGAAAGGTAAATCTCAACCTTCCAGTTTAACCAAGGGAAATCAGACAGGATATGTGAAGATCAGTACCTTTGTGTAGGAACGTCAGGTGAAGTTGGGATTGGGTTTGGTTATTATTGTGCAACTGACAATACATTGGTTATGCTTGCTGGATTCACTTGGGTAAGAGGTTAACATGACCCCATGAAACCATACTCAAGCATGTTTCAGCAATCAGGTCTGAAGGTTAATGAAGGTTTATTTGTAAAAATGATTACAGATCACAAATCTAAAATCAACTAAAATACTAATCTTACTTAAATGTGGGACACAAAATATTAACAAGAGAATTCAAGTCCGAGTGTGAATGCTGAGACAGTTGCTGCGGCAAAAACAAAAACTGTTTCCAAAGTTGTCGGATAAAAATAAGCAACCTTTGATAATTTTGCCTTTCTCACCCCTCAAAACAACTAGGAATAATTTAGGGGGGTTTCTAACTAATTTCAATGCAACATTTTGGCATTTTAATGTTTCCAAATCTTATAATTGAGCCATATCCTTCAAAACTCTACTCAGGAAGGGAGGGAGCCAGCAAACCAGAAACTATAAAGTCTACAGTGTAGACTAATTAGCTTGAAATCTGTTGTGGGGAAGCTGTTAGAATCAATCATGAAGGTGATTCAAACTGGTTATTTGGAAAAACCTGACATAATTGGGAAAAATCAGCACAGTTTAGTAAAAGGGAAATTGTTTTTAGTCAACTTTTCGGAATTCTTTGAAGGAGTAACACACTGCAGATAAAGTACTCTACTTGGCTCTCCTGAAGTCATTTGACAGGGTGCTTTATAAAAGTTTTGAACAAGATAGGAGTTCTGGAGTGGTGGGTAACACACTAGCATGGTCAGAAGATTGGCTTGCTGGCAGAAAGCGGGAAATGTGCTTAAGTGGCTCTTTTACAGATTCACAGGATGTGATGAACTGAGCACACAACATTTTGCAATTTAAATCAATTAATTAGAGGAAAAAATGTAGACATAATGACTAAATTGTAGTTGACAAAAAGATAAGTAGGAAAGCATGTTGCAAAAACAACATCACAAATACTCAGATACTTAGATAAGACTTAGGTTGAATCAATGAGCAAATACTTGGTGGAAGCATGTGGGAAAATGTGAGTTTATTTCCCTTTGCCAGGAAGAATTAAAAAACAGAGAGTTATTTAAACTGAAAATAACAGAGGAATTCTGAGATGCAGAGTGATTTAGGTGCTCTAGTACATGGGTCACAAAACGTTAATGTGCAGGTATGGCAAGTATGTTAAGACATTGTATGGAAAGCTATCCTTTATTACGAGAGTAATTGAACATAGAAGTTAGGATTTTATGCTTCAGTTTTACTGAGCATTAGGGAGGCAACCTTTTTTTTGTGAATATTGTATGCAGTTTTAATTTAAGGAAGAATATGAATGCAAAGAAGATGGCTCAAGGAGGTTCACTGGATTGATACCTGGAATGAGTGAGTTGTCTTGTGAGGGTAGGTTGAAAAGACTGGGTGTGTTTGTTCTGGAGTTTAAAACAGTGAGGGGTAATTTGATTGAAGTCTATAAGATCTTAAATGGTCCTGACAAAGTGGATTTGGAAAAGATACTTTCAGATATGGGGGAACAATGCTTTAAAATCAGTGGTCATCATTTCAGGACAGAGATGAGGGGATTTTTTTTATCATAGGTGCTTGTGCAACTTTGGAGCTCTCTACCCTAGCAGAATGTTGCTGAATATTTTTAAGTTGAGAGAGATTGATTCCTATTTAGCAAGGGTTAATAAGGCAATCAAAGGTCATCTGGGGCAGTTGGAATGTGAAATTCAGAACACATAAAGATCAACCACGATCTTATTGGTTGATGGAGTAGGCTTAAAGGGCTAAATGGCCCCACTTAACAAAAAGCAAAGAACAGTCCAGCACAGGAACAGGCCCTTCGGCCCACCAAGACTGCACCAACGCATGTTGCCTTGCAAAACTAAAAGTCTTTTGACACTACCTGGTCAACATCCCTCCATTCATTGTCTCATTCCTAAGTACATTAATAAGAAATGTTTGGAGGGATACAGGACAGCACAGGCAGGTGGGAGTGGCTTAGTATGGTCAGCATGGACTAGTTAGACTGAAGGGTCTGCTTTCACTGTATGACTCCATGACTGAACTCGTAGGGCTCAATGATAGGGGAAATTAGAAAACCAAAATAAAAGGAGGAGGTAAGAGTGCAGAACTCAGGAGAGGTTATTAAAATCTCCATCACAGACACAAATAGGACAAAGTGTTTGGAAAGGGTTAGCAATCAAGCTTCAAGCACATTGGACAAATGAATGACAATGAGAAGAGGGACAGTTAACACAGGACTGAAGGTGTTATATCTGAATGCATGCAGGATAAGGAAGAAGGTGAATGAGCTTGTGGAACAAATCAAAATCAGCAGGTATGACATGGTGGGCATCACAGAGATGTGGCTGCAAGGGGATCAGGATTGGGAGCTGAACATTCAAGGATATACAACCTCTCGAAAAGATAGGCAGGTAAGCAGATGGGGTTGGGGTGCCTTATTAGTAAGAAATTAAATTAAACCAATAGCAAGAAATGAAGTAGGGTCAGATGGTGTAGAATCTGTGTGGGTAGAATTGAGGAACTGCAAAGGTAAAAAATCTGTAGTTGGAGTTACATCCAAACAGTAGTCAGGAGCTGGGATGCAAGATACACAGGGACATAGAAAAGATGTGTAAGAAAGTGATCATGGGGGATTTCAATATGCAGGTGGACTGGGAATATCAGGTTGGTAGTGGATTGCAAGAAAAGGACCAGTACACCTTAATCCCTCTGTTTCTTGAGGCTATTAAGGCTTCTACCATTTGCTGTATACTTCTCTCCTGCATTAAGTCTTCCAAAATGCATCATCTTACCTTTGTCTGAATTTAGATGCCACCTGACATTTCTCTGCCCAAGTATCCAACCTATCCTTGTCTTGCTGTATCCTCTGACAATCCTCTTCATTATCCGCAGCTCCCTCAATCTATGTGTCATGCACAAGCTTACAAACCAAACTGTCTACATTCTCCTCCACATCACATATTACAGATATATACACCAATCCCAGCACTGATCCCTGTGAACATCATTGGTTATCGATCTCCAGTCAGAAAAATATCCCTCCAACACTACTCAAGATTACTTCAGATTACAAAGGGATCTTGATCAAATGGGCCAATGGACTGAGGAGTGGCAGAAGGAATTTGATTTAGATAAATGTGAGGTATTGCATTTTGGGAAAGCAAATCTTAGCAGGACCTATACATTTAATGGTAAGGTCTGAGGGAGTGTTGCTGAACAAAGAGACCTTGGAGTGCAGGTTCATAGCTCTTTGAAAATAGAGTCACAGGTAGATAGGATAGTGAAGAAGGCATTTGGTATGCTTTCCTTTATTGATTAGAGTATTGAATATAGGAGTTGGGAGGTCATGTTACGGCTGTGTAGGACGTTAGTTAGGCCACTTTTGGAACATTGCTTGTAACTTTGGTCTCCTTCCTATCGGAAAGATGTTCTGGAACTTGAAAGGGTTCAGAAAAGATTTTCATGGATGTTGCCAGGGTTGGAGGATTTAAGTTATAAGGAGAGGTTTCGGAGGCTGAGGGGTGATCTTATAGAGGTTTATAAAATCATGAAGGGCATTGATAGGATAAAAAGACAAAGTCTTTTCCCTGGGTAGGGGAGTCCAGAACTAGAGGGCATAGGTTTAGGGTGAGAAGGGAAAGATATAATAGAGACCTAAGGGGCAACATTTTTATACAGATGGTCGTATGTGTATGGAATGAGCTGCCAGAGGAAGTGTTGGAGGCTGGTACAATTACAACATCTAAAAGGCATTTGGATGGGTATATGAATAGGAAGGGTTTAGAGGGACCAAGTGCTGGCAAGTGGGACTAGAATGGATTGGGATATCTGGTCAGCATGGACGAGTTGGACTGAAGGGTCTGTTTCCATGCTGTACATCTCGATGACTCTATGTTTCTACTCTCTATCATCTATGACTTATCCAGTTCTGTATTCATTTTAACACCTCAACACAGATCCCATATGACTTCACCTTTTGTATCAGCCTTCCATGAGGGAACTTGGCAAAGGCCTTACAAAAGTCAACAGCTACCACCCTGTTCTCATTCAATTATCTTTGTCATGTCCTCTACTTCTGCTCTTAATTCATATATTTGTGTGTAACGATCATATTATTGAGCTATTTGTCTTCAGAATAAATTAGCTAACAGAGGAATTGAAACAAGAACATTCTTTCAATGTATGAAATAGACTGCTTTAAGATAAACATTGTACCAAAAAAAATTTTAAGCTATTAAAATTTCAATTTTTATATCAATGAGATAATGAAATTTAAATTGTTGATATATTCTTCCTTAATTATACAACCAGTTTGTGGGTTTTACTACATTTTGGTAATACAGTATAATGTAGTTTGTCAGTGAAGTAAGATTACCCTCATAAAATGAATCTATTTTTCATTCCTGTTAGGCTATTTGAAAACAGTGCTATCATAGCAATACAGCCAAGGAGCACATGGTCAGTGATAACCAATTTTAGTTCATTGATCTATTGAGAATAATTTCAGTGATAACAGCCATTCTTACGAGGTAATTGACAGGTGAGAAAGAGAGTTGCAGAATCATACAGTAAAACTGCAGAGGTATGTAAAATGGTCTATCAGCAAAATGAATAATTTTGCAATATGGATATTTCAGTGGTGTATCCTTTTGTAAAAATGGATAGAATAATTGAAAAACGCAAGAAAAAGATGAGCAGTTTGGAAAACAGCCTTTGTAAGAGACTACTTGTGATGTTGAACTTTTCCAGTATCTCCTTTAAATTATCAATATTGTGAATGTTGACCGTGGTGATATTTTCAACCAAGCTGACAGTGAAAATACAGACATTCCCATCCCTGTATAGGAACAAGTATTCCTCTTGTATCCTGAAGTCCCAGATATTTAGATTTCCATTTTTCATATTTGTAGCTACAGCATTGCTGGAAAAGAATGCCCTGTTTCATTTGAATTAAGAGTTCAAATGTACTGCTCTTGACAAACTTAAATAGGCTGTAAGTTGTAAAATGTGTGCAGTTTACTGCCTCCATTAATGTTTAATGATGTCCAGAATTCATTCTTCAGGAAATTGTGGGACCATGAGGTACTACAAAGCATTTAGTTAGACCTACTTTATAGTCTAACATAATTTAATTTTATACATCTACTTAGTCTCTGTTTCTTTGCTTTAGATACTTTCAACTCCTGAGATTATTATGGTTTGGTTATCATTCTTGGTTCTACTATCCATTGAGGGACGTTAGAATTCATCATCAGAGATGGCAGGCAAAGATCCAACCAAAGACTTAACTCTTGACTAGGCTTTATTTGGAACATTTTCATGTATCACAACAAGCTTAGATTTCTAACAGCCTGCTTCACTCGAGTCTACTTTACTGGGGCAGGCTTTTTCCCCAAAGGAATTCAGATGTTACGGAAACCATTTGTTGGAAAGGTGCAAAGATTATGCTTGCAAGTCTCAAAAGCCAGAAGAGATCTACAATGAGAATATTTACGTGCTACTACACTTTAACAGCAAACTTCTACACCTCAAAATTAAAGACTGAACATTATTCCCCCTTTTAAAATACAAATACACATGGAAAATTAATGAATTATTTTTGCACAATTTTATATCACAATATGCCCTGCTTTATGAATGACTTAAGATGTTTCGGACCAATGATTCAATGACAACATGTCTTACCTGTTGGGATAATATCATTTTGCATTTGGAATGATTTTTGAAATGCAGGAATAGATTTCTCAATACAATATATTTTTTTACAATATGGTGCAGATGTCTTAATATAGTGTTTATTAATGAGTTTTCTAATTTTCTTGGAAATCATGATTCATTATAAATTCAGAAGTGAAGATTTGACGAGTTCAGTATCAAATGACAAATGACAGGCATCACCGGGAGAAACAAATTGGCTGTATAAGCTGCAGCTTTCAGTGTTTCGATTTTGATGATGACCCCATGGAACAGTACTGGACATAGGTTTGTAAATCCTTGCTCTAATTAAACAGTTCAACTGTTCGCCCTGTGAAGCATTGCTTTTTCAAGCGATGCTAAGTACTTCAAAATTGATGAAGCTGATCAGGGACGTAATTGCATTTCTCTATTGTGCCAGCACTGAAAAGCCTGGAGTGGTCTGAAGCAACAGTCCTGAACAATTGTATAATCTACATTTAAATACTATTTCTTTCTTTGCTGCTTAACATTACTTTGGAGGATTTTGGTTTCATCTTGTTTCATTCATTGATTAATGGGGCAGTTCTGCCCAGCAAAAATCAAATTGTGAAGGAGGCATAATCATTTGGGAGACTTATCCAGTGATATCCTATCTTGAACCCACTAGCTTTGATTTCAACCAACTCACTAGTCAGGTAAAAAGGTCATCCGCTGGAAATTTTTGATCCCTGCGATTTATTAGACTTTAGACTTGGACTGCGATTTATTAGACTTGGACTGACAGTTGTTTTTACCATGGACCTGAGTGGGGGTATTGGCTTTAGCTTTTGTGCTAGCACAATCTAATAGAGATTTCTGCTCTGTCTCCACAGATGCTGCCAGACCTACTGAGTTTTTCGAGCAAATTTTGCTTTTGTTTCTGTTTTCCAGCATCCGCAATTATGAGTTTTTTTTCCCCAAATGGATGTTAGAAAGTACAATCATTAGAGCAGCATTACTTTCACAATAAACAATGAGAGAGGTTTTTGTTGAAGAAATCCAAAACTACGTGAGAGTTATTTTTAAGGTCTTGGTGTGATGATGCTGCACCTTTAACAAGGTTATGTTGTCCTTGTTTTTTTTTTCAGAGGGTTTGTAAACCCAGAGACTCCAGGAGGTCGAGATTTGAAGAGTTGTAGGGCCAGTTTGATTACAGCTAGCTGATACTGTCTCAGGCAAAAGGCTTTCAAGTTTTTAAAAAAACTTGTACAATCAAAGGGGCGTGGCCAGTTCTCCCAGCTCAGCTTTTCTTTGTTTTGGTTTGGTTTGGTTTTAGCAGGCAGTTAGTTGTGAAGCTGCTGAACCCCAAGAAGCAGGTACATGTGGATCCCCCCTCTCTCTAACATCTCTCCTGTATGAACCTGTGTTGGATTTTTCCTTTTTGTTTCCAATAGGGTGTTTATGGGGATTGTTGCAAGTATTTGGAACAACATCACTAAGTTGGGATGATCTGTTGGGTTTTCGGATAGGTTAATTTATCCTACATTCTGTCCTCCTTTGTTTGTGTTTCATTCAGTAATCTTGCAAATAAATTCTGTTTTGTTTAAAACATCACTCCTGGAATATCCGCTATGTACCTGCTTAAAACAACTATCAAAGTTAGGATCCATGCTATTTTCTTGAAATCTTTTGAGGGGGTCTGGCCTAGTCCATAACACTTGTTCAATGTATTATTCGAATAGTGTAAATTAAGAAATATTCCATTATAAGCTGTCATGCAGTGCATTGACATAGTTATGTGTTTTAGGATTCCACACAAGCTCAATCCTTCACAAAATGAAGTTTTAACATAAGAAGAAGATAAGGCAATATAAAGCCTTAGATAAAAGGCAAAGAATGGATGTTCAAGATAGCATCATGCATGGCAAATATTTATTGCTATATAAAGCTGCTGTGTTACATGCCCCAGGTAGTATTCAATAAAACTTTAAGTGACATGCTCACAATATCATTACCATAATATGGCATGTGACTAGAAAGTAATAAGGTCACGGTCTCCGACTTAAATAAAGACAATGAACTCTGGTTGATGGAAATCTGAAAGAAAAACAGAGAGCACTGGAGGAAGATAGCAGATCCAACAGGGTCTGTAAATAAGAAAAAACAGTTAACATTTCAAGTCCAGTGTCCCTTTGTCAGAATTATACTCTCTATCTTTGTTTCCCCCTTCATCTTGTTGAGTCCTCTTGCAGCATGATACACTGAGTGAAGTGTGCTGCAATTCATCTTTGAATAGCCTTCACGTATTCCATTCTAGATGATTATAAATCCTATCTCTTATCGCCCTTTCCAACACTTTACCCACAACCAAAGTAAGGCTTATAGGTCTATAATTACCAGGGTTGTCTCTATTCCCTTTCTTGAACAAGGGGACAACATTTGCCATCCTCCAGTCTTCTGGCTCTGTTCTTGTAGATAATGATGACATAAAGATCAAAGCCAAAGGCTCGGTAATCTCCTTCCTGGCTTTCCCAAAGAATCCTAGAATCCCATCTGGCCCAGGGGACTTACCTGTTTTTACACTATCCAAAATTGCCAACACCTCCTCTTTATGCACCTCAATCCCATCTAGTCTAGTAGCCGATTTCTCAGTATTGTCCTCTACCTCATTGTCTTTTTCCAGTGTGAATACTGAAGAAAAGTATTCATTTAGTGGTTCCCCTATCACCTCTGATTCCACACACAACTTCCCACTACTATGCTTGATTGGCCCTAATCTTACTCTAGTCATTCATTTCTTCCTGATGTAGCTACAGAAAGCCTTAGGGTTTTCCTTGATCCTATCCGCCAATGACTTCTCATGTACCCTCCTGTCTCTTCTTAGATCTCTCTTGACATCTTTCCTGACTAACTTGTAACTCTCAAGAGCCCTAACTGAGCCATCAAATCTCATCCGAATATAAGCCTTCTTCTCCCTCTTGACAAGAGATTCAACTTCCTTAGTAAACCATGGCTACCGCACTCGACCACTTCCTCCCTGCCTGATCGGTACATACTTATCAAGGACCTGCAATAGCTGTTCCTTGAATAAGCTCCACATTCCAACTGTGCCCATCCCCTGGAGTTCCCCTCCCCACCCTATGCATCCTAAATCTTGCCTAATCACATTGTAATTGCCTTTACCTCATCTATACCTCTTGCCCTGTAGTATATACCTATCCCTTCCCAACACTAAAGTAAACATAACCAAATTGTGGTCTTTATCACCAAAGTGCTCACCTACCTCCAAATCTAACATCTGGCTAGGTTCATTACCCAGTACCAAATCTAATGTGGCCTCGCTCCTTGTTGGCCTATCTACATACTGTGTCAGGAAACCCTCCTGCACACATTGGACAAAAATTGACCCATCTAAAGTACTTGAACTATAGCACTCGCAGTCAATATTTGGAAAGTTCAAGTCCCCCAAAACGACTACCCTGTCGCTCTCATTCCTATAGAGGACCATCTTGACTATCTGATCCTCTACATCTCTGGAACTATTCAGAGGCCTGTCAAAAACTCCCAGCAGGGTAACCTCTCCTTTCCTGTATCTAATCTCAGCACATAGTACCTCAGTAGAGATGTCCTCAAATGTCCTTTCTGCAACCGTAATACTGTCAGTATTATTCTTATAATATTCATATAACACTCTTTGTTTTAGGGTAGATGGGAAAATAATAAAGTTGAAATTAGGACTGCTTGGCATTGTGCCCTACATTGACACTCCAGAGACCTGTACTCATTAGTTAAAGTACTTCTCTGTACGAAGTTGTAAACCCATTGAAATAATAAGTTCAAATGAAATTGATTAAATTTTGTGATGTTGATTTGGTCCACTAAACACATCTTCTAATAAATTCTTTTTTACAGAATTTAACATATGATGAGAAAATAAAGTGAAGCCTTTCTAATGGAGCACCACAGTTGACTAGGTTAAAATACTAGTCACTATCGACAGATATAGATTGGAACAGGAAATTGCAAAAGGACAGAGTTTGAATAAGTGAATGAACAAAAGCTGTGGTAAATGGATTTTCAGGTAAGAATGCGCAAAGTCACCCATATTGGATCTAAATAAAAGATTAATCATAGTATTTTCTGAAATAATGAAAAGCTGTGGAGGATCAGAGAGATTTGGTCAATGGAATGTTAGCCTTCATCTTAAGAATGCTGGATGACAAAGGATGGAACTGACACCATAGTTGTAGAAAGCTTTGGTTAGACTCTGTCTGTTGTAATCTTAAGCATTGCCTTTAGAAAGAATATATTGACAATGGAGGCAATGAAGTGCAGATTCATCTCAATGATATCAGATGAAAGTGATTTAATTACGAGGACACGTTGAATAGACTAGACTCATATTCACTCAAATGTACAAGATTAAGGGGTGATATAAGTCAGGAGTATAATACTATTAAGAGATTTGATAGGATAATAAGAAACTGTCACCTCTGGTGAGGGAATCCAGAACATAATTGTGTAACCTAAAAAAATTGAGCTATGTCATTTAAGTTGGAATTAAATCATTTATTCATATAAAGCATCATGGAGTTCTGGAATTCTCTTCCACAAAACATTGTTGAGGCTCAGCAATTGAAAATGTTTAAAACATGACAGTGGTAAATTTTTGTTAGGCAGAGGTACAAGGGGATATAGAATTAAGGTGGGTGAATGGAATTTAGATACAATGAAACTGATATATTTAACTGAAATGCTAAATGGACTTGAAGAGCTGAAGGCTTGCTCCTAATTCCTATAAGGCCTTACCATAATGCAGACAGAACATGGATGCACTGTCAGAAAATTAGATAGGTGAACCTGAATTTGCTAACAACTACAAATCTAAAGCATATTTTTATTTATTTTCCCTTAAACATGAGTTTCTTGTAGATTATTAATTATAAAACAATATATTGTGCACAGTGTAATAGATTTGACGTTGAGGGTAATAATTCTTATTTGATTTCAAATTAATTTTAAAATGGTCATTGCTTGTTATATTATCTGCTTTATAGCTATTGTAATCATCACTTTAAATCATTTTCAATATTGAAAAGCACAGATACTTGGAAGGTAAAACCTTTGCTTTGTAATTTTGACTCCCTGGTGTCAAAAGCTTAAAATAGTACAATTTTTACTTTCTCCAACAATAAGTAGCTACTGTTACCAGGGCAACACACTTGCATGCCTTTCCATTTTTACCACTCTTGTGCAGGTTGAGAGATATTGGCCTAAAGCCAAAAGCACACTGCTGCATGCCTCTCGGTATACTGTGTAATAATTTCAATTGAAATGTTAGAAAGATGAAATCTGTTGTACATCCATGTAAAAACCAGATATCTTATATAGTTTTCTCATGAAAAAGTATAATTGAAAATAAATTATTGTTAGTAGGACATTAAAGAGAACAGATAGCCAGATTTACAATTCCTCATAACGTAACTTAGCACTAGACCAGATGTCAAGCTTTCAAAGGACAATTTTTCTGTACGAGTTGCAAAATGACTCTTTGCATGGCTGATTAACTTCTGTTATTGTACATAACATTATAAAGTGATATGGATAGAACTGAAGAAACAGTTCTTGATGTGATATGGGAAGACATCTAGGTTCATATAGTCATCACTGTTATCAAATCTTTCCTGCCCTCATGATCTATTGGAGGTGTAGTCATGGGCTTTTAACCTTCAGCAGGGTATTTGTGCTGGATGATATGATACTTATGTTAACTTCTGTAATATAAGAATGAGATGTGGGTAGCATTATATTGAAAGATTCAAAACGTTTTTATTCCTGGTATCGACATATATTACAATCACATGCACTTGTGTCTCTGGGCTCAAGCTTAGCATTGATTCTGGTTTTGTGAAGGGTAGGTCACGCTTCACAAATCTTATTGAGTTCTTTGAGAAGGTGACCAAACAGGTGGATGAGGGTAAAGCAGTTGATGTGGTGTATATGGATTTCAGTGAGGCATTTGATAAGGTTCCCCATGGTAGCTATTGTACAAAATACGAAGGCATGTGATTGAGGGGAATGTAACAGTTTGGATCAGAAATTGGCTCGCTGAAAGAAGACATAGGGTGGCGGTTGATTGGAAATATTCATCCTGGAGCTCAGTTACTAATGGAGTACTGCAAAAGTCTATTTTGGGTCCACTGTTTGTCATTTATATAAATGACCTGGGCGAGGGAGTAGAAGGATGGGTTAGTAAATTTGCGGATGACACTAAGGTTGGTAGAGTTGTGGGTAGTGACAAAGGATGTTGTAGGTTACGGAGAGACCTAGATAAGCTGCAGAGCTGGGCTGAGAGATGACAAATGGAGTTTAATGTGGAAAAGTGTGAGGTGATTTACTTTAGAAGAAGTAACAGAAATGCAGAATACTGGGCTAATGCTAAGATTCTTGGGAGTGTAGATGAGCAGAGAGATCTCGGTGTCCGGGTACACAGATCCTTGAAAGTTGCCACCCGGGTTGAGAGGGTTGTTAAGCAGACATACGGTGTGTTAGGTTTTATTGGTAGAGGGATTGAGTTTCGGAACCATGAGATCATGCTGTAGCTGTACGAAACTCTGTTGTGGCTACATTTGGAGTATTGAGTACAGTTCTGGTCACCGCATTATGGGAAGGATGTGGAAGCTTTGAAAAGGGTTCGGAGGAGATTTATTCAGAAGTTGCTTAGTATGGACGGAAGGTCTTACGAGGAAAGGCTGAGGGAACTGAGGCTGTTTTCATGAGACAGAAGGCTGGGAGGTGACTTAATTGAGACATTTAAAATAATCAGAGGGTTAGATAAGTTAGACTGTGAGAGCTTTTTTCCTTGGATGGTGATGGCTAGCACAAGGGGACATAGCTTTAAATTGAGGAGTGATAGAGATAGGACATACGACAGAGGTAGTTTCTTTACTAAGATTAGTAGGGGTGTGGAATGTACTGCCTGCAATAGTATTAGACTCACTAACTTTAAGGGCATTTCAATGGTAATTGGATAGGCATATGGATGAAAATGGAATAGTGTAGGTTAGATGGGCTTCAGATTGGTTCCACAGGTCAGCGCATCATCAAGGGCTGAAAGGCCTGTATTGCGCTATAATGCTCTATGTTCTAAATAATAACTTACTATTCCATATTCTCATGCTATTTGCCTCTCCCACTATTCTGTGCATCGCAATTTTACTGTCTAATATTTTCTTCTGCTTCCAACAACCCTGTCAAGTTAGTTTATAAGTCACCATAATCCCAGAGGACCATCAGCTGCATTCAAATTATTGAGAGGCAATTGGTGGTATGTTTAACCTGAGGTCAGCATGCCTCAGGCATGGCCAAACTTGAGAAAGAAAGGCCTTGATGGTGACATAAGCCACTATGAGGATTGGAACATTTATTGTAATTCTGAGTTGCAAACAACCATCCAGTCTATTGAATTAATCAAACTTTAATATAGTTTAAACCCTCCCAATAGTACCAACAAATCACACAGCATGGACATAGATCATGGTTCTATTTAGGTATAACCTTCGACCCTACACAAGTCCTATTTGCCACAGCGGCTCATCAAAATATCCCAACAGTGTAAAGCCCTCCTTCCTGCACCATAATTTCTGTAATGCATTCATTTGCTAATTCCTCCACTATCTGAACTCAACTGCACATGGTGTCAGAAATAATCTAGCTATTACAATTTTTGATGTCCTGCTTGCCTACATGACCTTATTCATCTTTAGAGAGTCAATTGGCTTGGATGGTGGGTTTTCAATGCAGAGTGATGCCAACATCATGGGTTCAATTCCTGTATTGGCTGAGGATACTATGAATGTATCTCCTTCTCAACCTTTCACATCAGCTGAGATGCAGTGATGCTCAGATTAATCCAACATCAGTTGTCTCTCTCTCTCGCGAGTGAGCAGCCCTCTATCTGGTTAGCCTATCTATGGTGACTTTACCTTATTTCTCTTTGTCATGAGTAACAATGTGAACCCTAATTTCAGGCTGGTTACCCTTCTCCCTCTTACATCTCTGCAATTATTCAGTGATATCTTTGATTTTTGTGCCAGGGAGATAACTTACCATCCTAGGTTCATTCCTGCAGTCTCAGAAACACCTGTCTCTTCCCTGCATTGTAGAATTCATGAGGATAGATGTCAATAAAATCTGTATATCTACCATTAGCAACATAGCAACTTATATCATAAGTTACTATGCTTAAAAGAAACTCATTCAGTTTATCTAAAGCATGTTGGGTTTTATATGGGATCCCAACTTAGGCCTCATAAGACAGCAGATTTCTATACTGATTTTAATTATCTTTCTCATCCATTTGTTTTTTTTTTCTTTTCCCAGACAAAAAAGTTTTAAAGAGCAACTACATGGTCTATTGTCGTTGAAGGAAACTTCCTGAAGTAGTATAGAAGTACCCATCATAAATTGCCCACGTCTGTTTGCAAATAAAATGTACCAGAGGCTGTGTTAATGGACCTCTGAACGGGAACTCCAGCTTCAGTGCAATTCTGGTGAATATTTCAGCAATTACAAGTTATCAATTAGAAAGGCAGCTGTCCGTAATATCCCTGTCCCATAATATCTTTGTTATGGTCAGATAGCATTGATGAACACAGACATTAAATAAGCATATCAATGTATGTAATTTGTATAATTGCCTAACAATGTTGCAATTATTACATAAGATTTAAGACCATAGGATACAGGCCAGTTAGCCCATTGCATCTCTCCACCATTCATGAGGTCATGGCTAATCTGGTAATGTTCATTTCCACTCTCCTGCATTTTCCCCAACACCTTGATTTCTTTACTCATTAAAAATCTATCAGTGCTTAGAATATACCTAATGACCCAGACTCAACAACCCACTGTGGTTAAAAAATATCCACAGGTTTACTACCCACTGAGAGACTAAATTCATCCTCATTTCTGTCTCTGTTGGACCCCTTACTGTGAGAATACGCCCTCTGGTCCTAGATTTTCCCACAAGGGCATACAAGCTCTCAACAACTCTGTCAAGCTCTCTAAGTATCTTCTGTGTTTCATTCAGGTCATTGTCTACTTGCATTGTGTAATGAGCTAACCATAGTTGCTATCTGAAAATACCTTCAGAGTACAAGAGTGAAGCAGGAGATAAGTAAAATAATAACTTTTATTGCATTTTGCATTTTTATAGCACCTTTAACAGAGCAAACTGTTGCCAGGTTATTCTCAAGAACATTGTAAATTAAAATGTAATTGAGATTTGGCTGTATGAGTTGGAAAAAGGAAGTTTAGGATTGTACATGTATGAGAACAGCTGGACTTTTTTTTGTAAGATGCTGCCCTTAACCTGATTTTGGTGTAGAGTTAGCTATGAAAGTGTTGCAGTAAACGGGCAAAGAATGTGCTGACACACAAACTGAGCATGAAAGAAATGGTATGTGTTCCCTTACCAGCCTGAGTGCATGTGTTGAATGTTGTTTGACACTGCTTTGCAGTTATAGGCTGAAGAAGTCACTACTCAATGTCAGGGCCATCTTCTGCTAAGTCACACAACTAAACTTAATGGATAATTTAGTTGCACACCGACCAGAGGTTCTTTGCATCTTCCTTCAATTTCCTTAAGGAGGTCTGGTGGTCTGCATCCTGGAAATTGTATCCCCTTTATTGGCTTGGTGTCATACCTGCTATTCTCTAGGTCTAGATGATGTCAATTTTGTATAAGCAATAAAGGTATTGCTAAGTCATGTTATACAGGTATTAGAGACTGGCCTGGGTTTGAAGCAGGGTTCAAGGTCAACTAACCTTTTAAATCGCTTCACAAAGTCTCCAAGTGGTTTAGTTGCTTACCTGCATTTTACAAGGATTTTAAATGATTGCATATTAAATGGGGAACAGGAGTGCAACTCATTTTGATGAAATTTGAGGAAATTATGTGGTAAAGAGACCTGTAATCAGAAACTTAAAAATTGTTCTTCATAAAATTAATTGATGCTGTAATGCATTTAACTTCTATTCATATTCATCTACTTTTACATTTCAAAGCAGCCCCAATCAGTACAATACTCAAGAAACAAAGACAGCAGAGATTAAATGTTGTCTTATGTGACATTTCTAACAAGGTCAAGCTTTCCAATCTCTGGTGAGTTGCCAGCAGAAAAGAAGTTGGAATGACATTCCTTCATTATTTGCTCAAGTAAGTCTTTTGCTGACTTTACAAGTGGATTGAGCCATCTATTTTCTTAATTTTAAAAGTCAGTGCATGACTTAACATATGATATAGGTTACCCAAAATTTATGTTACATTCAATGTGAGTCACAGATAACTGTTTCCTCACAAATCTGTAAAAATTAAAGGGACAAAAATGAACTGTTAATTTTTAAGTACTTGATGGGTACCAATGAAATAAATTTGTCCCATCATATGATCATTTAGTCACTGTACCACAAGTTAATAATGAAAGAATCATGAAACTGGTCCAGACAAGGATCATCGCTAATAATTCATCAACGTCCTCCAAATGAAAATTCCTTTCCATGAATCAAAAATGCGAAAATGGTACATTGAGTGGTGTTCTGAGGTTAACGATATGTAAGTTATTTAACATTTTATTTGTGGGTCTTTGTATTTTTGTCACTTACTGGTTAATCAGTGCATTGATGAATCCCGCCTGGTTTTAGAGGGGAAATATTGATGTGCCTCTGATTACATTCTCATTAACAGTAATAATCTCCCATTCTTAAAACATTCTCAGCCTTATTCCCCATAACTGCTAATTTATATATGTTGTTTTGTTGTTTCCATCACTGTATCTTAGAATGTTTATTGTTTTATCTACTTTAATTTGTGTCATCTATAAAAGGGTCGATCCCATTGGTTGAATTCTCAGCCATCTTGAAAATCAAGAACAGAAGGGTGGGAGTTGGGGACCAGTAAGATTGGCATGGTGCAGACCTGAAAATAACTGAAAATAACCAGTTTCAATTTCAAAGTCCTGGTCTCAACACTGGAAGTGGTCACTTAGGGCAGAGAGGAAGCAGGACAGGGCTCCTACTCTACTCTCTTTTAAGAATCAAAAAGTGTGACACTGGAAAAACACAGCTGGTCAGGCAGCAGCCGAGGAGCAGGACAGTCGATGTTTCGAGCATAAATTCTTCATTGGGAATGTACTCTCTTTTAAGGTCAATTGTTGAATTAAAAATCTTGGTCTGAGGTTGGTTATGGAGAAGGATGGGTCATTTAAATAGGTACATGTACTTCCAAAGTTGCCAGTTTCAGAAGAGCTGAGGGGAGGAAAAGAATGATGAACCAGTAATAGTTGCCATAGGGTATCACTCTGGCTCAATGAAAGAGTCAGTGGGACAAAGAGGAACAGGTCACTGGGCAACAAGAAGCACTTTGGCAATACTCATGTAGCAGGGTGAGTGAGTGAGTAACCAGGATCTGAAGAGGCTGCCCAGGTTATTTGGGGAGAGCCAGAAAAAAACTGTAACTGTTGGAATCCAAGGCAGACAGAGCTGAAAATGTGTTGCTGGAAAAGCGCAGCAGGTCAGGCAGCATCCAAGGACCAGGAGATTCGGCGTTTCGGGCATAAGCCCTTCTTCAGGAACTTATGCCCGAAACGTTGAATCTCCTGTTCCTTGGATGCTGCCTGACCTGCTGCGCTTTTCCAGCAACACATTTTCAGCTCTGATCTCCAGCATCTGCAGTCCTCACTTTCTCATCCAAGGTAGACAAATAGGCAGCTGGAAGAACACATGGCCAGCCAGGCAGCATCAGGAGGTGGAGAAGTCAATGTCTCGAGTGTAACCCTTCTTCAGGATTGGGTGGTGAATTTCCCAGGGTTTTAGCTAGAAATGGGGGCACACCTGTCATGTTTAGGTCCAATAGTGACAAACAATACCCTTCATAGTAAAGGCAATGTGCCAGACATTAGGAAGACACAGGAGAGAATTAAAAGACAGAAAGGCAACGGATGTCAAATTCTCAAAAAATGATTGTGCATGGAAGATAAAACCATCTGGAGATAGCCAAGAACAAGTTCCACAGCTGACTGTGACCACAGGAAGATGGTTACACACATGTGAGCCCTCATGACCAAAGCTCTTGCTTCTTGAAGTATTGGTCACCAACACCAGCCTCTTCAGTTCCTGGTCACTCATCAACATCTGAAGCATTGAAGCTCAGATTGTTTGCAATTGAAATGCAATGTCAATGCAGTGCCAATATGCCTTTGCCTTGCTGCAATCATGTGGCCTCTACCATGAGACATGAACTTGAAGTATCCATGTTGTAGTCAGTTTAAAGTAAAAAATGAGGTCTGCAGATGCTGGAGATCACAGCTAAAAATGTGTTGCTGGTCAAAGCACAGCAGGCCAGGCAGCATCTCAGGAATAGGGAATTCGACGTTTCGAGCATAAGCCCTTCATCATTCCTGATGAAGGGCTTATGCTCGAAACGTCGAATTCCCTATTCCTGAGATGCTGCCTGGCCTGCTGTGCTTTGACCAGCAACACATTTTCAGCTGTAGTCAGTTTAAAAAAAGACACAGTATAGACAGCATGATATTGGATTGAGATTGTAGAGAATGGAGCTGAGATTGAGGATATAGACACGTAGTTATTGAAAAAGAGACATGGAAGTTTGTGCAAGCTATTAAAAGCCACTGAAAGACATATAAAAGGAACAAAATAAACATAGCTGAAACTATGTTAAATGCAATAACTTATTCTCTTCTAACACTGGTCTAAATGAAACTTGTCATAAAACACAACTGATAATTTTTCCACTTACTTGACAAAATTATGAGATTGTAACAGATAATCTTATTACTGTTTACACCTTAAATTCATCAAAGTGGAGAATTATGAACAGGCAGTAAGAAAGGAGGTGAAATTGGAGTCTCAAATAGAATTAGATAAATATTATGGTCCAATTCAATGTTCAACTTCTCAATGATTCACTACCAGTGTAATTTCTGACTGAAGTGGTGGAGCTAATTTTAGGTAATGGGAGATGAGGTTTTTTTGGAGCTTGACAGAATTTGCCTCCATTACAACAATGACTATACTTCAAAAGAATTTAATTAACTGTGACGTTCTTTGGGATGACTTGAGGATGAGGGAGGCAGTCCATTAATCTGGTGATGGCTGATGGCACCAAACAACATGGAAAGAATCAGGCAATGCTGATTGTCAATGACTAGCATACCTTTTGTATGTGTAGGAATGTGTAAAGCTGGATGAGTATATTTGAAGAACCACTGTCTTATGTTTTAGTGAAATGTCAGAATGCTTTTGGAAGTTTGTTTTATCAGAGTTACATTTGCTCCGTTTCACCTTTCTTAAGCAGATGCAGAATACATAGAAAACAGACTTAGATGGATACCTTAAAGGATTCCCAGAAACAAAATCTTTAGCATCAGGCCATGAAACTAGGATCAAAATAAAAGCATTTAATGATGCCAATCAGAATAAACCAAGTGCCCACCACCATTTAAAAGGGGTCTAAAATAGTGAAAACATCTATAAATGGTGAAAAGATACTCTACTGGAACTCCGTATTTCATTTAATAATGTTACAATTATTAAATGAAATGCAGAGTTCAAGTAGAGTATCTGAATTCCAACTTTTACTTGATTTCTTTACAATGTAGCATCAGCAAATCCATAAGCTGGGAAATGGAATAGTGTTATCCTTGTTTCTTTTGATTTGCAATAGTGGAGAGTTTTCTGTCTACCTGCACATGAAAACTATTTGCAATGGTCAGTAACATTACTTTTATATTGAAAAAAATTGTTTCCCTTCATTTCTGATATGGGAAAGACATATCAAATTATACCTATCTGTTTTATTTGTACACGACATATTTTTGTACATCTGTCCACACTGAGCGAGATGGACTATGCCAGTTAGTTTAGATTAACTGTGCTCAAAATTAGCCAGAAAGTTGTGAAACTGGCAAGAAAATTTAGTTATTTGCTAATGGAGAACTAGAAATAAATAGGCTAAATCACTTGATGTGACAACAGTTCATCAGTGTCATGGAGTTGTCCACCATTCTTCATAGCTTGCCTTGTTAATCTGCTCTGACTACCGCTTGCAATTCCCGCTCTCAAAACACCTTCCAACGTATTAGGTAAATAGCTCTATCTTTGTGCAAGTTGTTGCATTAGTTTAAGATATAATGTTCTTTTAGGGCTATATTAACTTTTTGTTAAATTTATGAATATATAAATCTCATTTCATCAATACTCTCTTTTAAACCAAGCAGTAAGATCTGGTACAGTGCTAATGGGCATTGAATTTGAGTAGCTTTTAGCACTTTGGGTCAATAAAATCATCAAAGAAATTCTACACTGTCATGTCATGTTTACAGTGCACATTGTCCATTTAGTGAAAAGTAATTGCAGCTAAAAAAAGGCCCTTGTTATGTAACTGATAGATTTAACAAGTCACACTTAGACAGTCATGAGGTGTAAAGGTCATTCAGCTAATTGCTGTTTTTGAAATAAAATGCTTTTGAGCATGTAGAAATATTTATTCATCAGCACTCACTTTATATTTAGTTTTAAATATGGAAAGTCTGAATCATCTTATTTTTGGTTCCAACTGCATAACAGTAACAACAGCACAAAGGAAATATTTTTCCCTCTAGCTTGTCTTCTCTTTTAACAGAGCTGCATTGATTCTGGATTTTCTAACCAAAAAATGGATAAGATACCAATACGAAT
This sequence comes from Hemiscyllium ocellatum, assembly GCF_020745735.1. Taxonomy (NCBI): domain Eukaryota; kingdom Metazoa; phylum Chordata; class Chondrichthyes; order Orectolobiformes; family Hemiscylliidae; genus Hemiscyllium; species Hemiscyllium ocellatum. Next base: position 25,293,184 of record NC_083426.1, on the reverse strand, counting down.
ACCAAACATACCCCACCTTGCTTGGTAACACATAGTGATTATTAGCTTTCATACTGCCTGCTTATGCTCATTTCAGACATAATACAATGCAAGAGCTCACGGACCTGAGTTACACCCAAGTTCTTCTCTGATATAAATAGATACAAAATGAATTTCTGTTATTGCCATAAAGAGAATATTTTACTGCATTGAAATTGAAGAAGGATCAGATAATGCCCCCATTTATATTTTATTAAGTGCTTCTACCGGTTACGATAATGGACTGCCAGCATTTAGAATCCTTGAATTAGTTAAAGCTATAATTATAGTCTACAGGTCACAATTAAATAGAACAGGACTCAAACTACGTACGGTCAACGATGTTCAGAAGCTCTATATTTTAAGCTAACCACAGACCATCCATGTAGGATTCCTACATACTGCTGTCTTGTGATCTCAAGGGAGTTGAAGATTATCTGCTGGTACAACACCAGAGCTTTTACCACTAAAAGGAGCAAATAGAATTTAAAACAGAAAAGGGTTTCTCAAACCCTTCTACTGCACATACCACTCTCCAAGGCTCGGGGGCAACAAACCTCATTTATACCCACTGTATGTCCACTCAATGGCTGTCACCCTCCTCATCCTCCCAAACTACTGGATCTTGACTTGCCAAAAAGCTTGAATTATTTACTTCTATTTAGCTGAAGAAACATAGGACTGAATTTTTCCAATTTTCTGGAGAGCATTATTTTTCGAATGAGATTCACAGTGGCTGATCTGCCACGGAATTGTGTGGCAGTAAATGCTGGCCACTTTATAATTTTCTCACTACATGCGCCATATTTAACTGTGACTCCACAGCACTTCAGGTTTTGAAATCCAGAAACTGTGGTGTTCCAGCGTTATCCGTGTGAGAATGACCAGAAAGGGAAAGTAGCTGCTTGGTTTGCTGATAGGGACCTGGAAGCACTGGTGGATGAGGTGTTGGAAAGGAAGCCATCCCATCAGACTCAGTCAGCCTGACTTTGACTTTGCAACTTAAGTCAGATCCACTGAGAGAAACACACTGCACAGAGATGCAGGGAGAAGGTTAATAATTTGCTGTGCTCCACATGGATAAGTGGCTGCTGTATTCTCTCTGTTATTTCATAGTCATAAGGCCACCACTCAGTCCAACTCTTCCCCTGCACACATCGCTTACCAATGCTCAGGACTACAGACTACATGATTGCCAGCAGTATGTCCACTCAATTGCTTACACCCATTTCACCCTCCCAAACTACTAAAGCTTCCTGACCGCTGTGCTTCCTACTCACTCACTGGACACATTTTATCAGAACTTCTGCACTTGTATCACCACCAATAACTCTTCTATCTGCTGTCATCATACTTGGTCTTTCTCTTTGTCGCATTACAGGAGAAATTGGCCCGCCCCAGACTGAAGTCTTCACATTCCACTAAGCCCCAGACTGGTTGCCCCTGCCAGTGGGCCAAATGCCTTGTCTGAAATCCAATCAACCCCTTGTGCTGAAAGCTACTCAAATTCAATGCCCAGTAGCACTGTACCAGATCTTATTGCTCAGTTCAAAAAGGTGTATTTATGAAATGTGGTTTATATATGCATAAATAAAAAGAAAGTTAATATTAACACTAAAAAAAATTACCACAGGGACAGACTGTGGCAGTACCCCCAGCTGACTGTAGTGCCCATTCAACCCACTGAGGACTGCTCCCCTTTGATTTTCACATGTAACTGTTTGGTTGAAGCACATGCAGTAGGTTTGTTCTATCAGCTACTGTAGGTGTGACTAAATAAATGACTATAGTCACATGTATTTTACAGTGTGAAAAAGGGTAAAATCCAGTGAAAACCTTTTCCACTGTTGCATCTGTCTGGCACCTGCACTGGACCCATTAACATTAGAGTTTTTTTTAGATTAGACTTACAGTGTGGAAACAGGCCCTCCGGCCCAACAAGTCCACACCGACCCGCCGAAGCGCAACCCACCCATACCCCTACATTTACCCCTTACCTAACACTACGGGCAATTTTAGCTTGGCCAATTCACCTGACCCGCACATCTTTGGACTGTGGGAGGAAACCGGAGCACCCGGAGGAAACCCACGCAGACACGGGGAGAACGTGCAAACTCCACACAGTCAGTCGCCTGAGTCGGGAATTGAACCCGGGTCTACAGGCGCTGTGAGGCAGCAGTGCTAACCACTGTGCCACCGTGCCGCCCACTGAGCTCAGTTGCATTGCTTACCATTGGGCCCACCTCATTGATGTTGTGGAGGAGCCCTTCTGCCACTGCTTCACCACTACCAGCACCGGATCCACCTACAGCCATTTTTCACTGCTGGACCTACTTCGCCGATGTCATCTCCGTCACTGAAACAGCTGTCAATTCCGATCCCAGAAAAGTAACTAAGGGCTCACTCACCAGTGTGCTGGGATCCCTTGTCACCACCAATGCCATTGAAACTCAGAACAAGATGTAAATGAAGGAAAGAAGAAATAAAAGAGAAAAGAAAGAAAAGGAGTTAGAGAGGCTGAGCCCCAGCTCAGAAGCCCTCTTGATGACAAAAGAAATGATGTTGTAATGTTAATGTCGCGACCTAAATAGACATGTCTAACCCATTGACTGTTCAGTGCTCTGAGCCATGACAAGCCTCCACCTCTGCAACTTATACCAGCTCATAGGTTATTGAATAAACATTAAAAAAGCAACAGAAGCTATTGAGGTAAGCAGCATCCAAGTAAATGCAAAGTGAGCAAACAATAAGGAATGAAGATAAGAGTCATAAGATGCATCCTGTGCAGAATCACGGTTGTGTGCGTCTGGCATGCAAAATAGAGTCATAGAGTCATAGAGATGAACAGCATGGAAACAGACCCTTTGGTCCAACCTGTCCATGCCGACAAGATATCCCAACCCAATCTAGTCCCACCTGCCAGCACCCGGCCCATATCCTTCCAAACCCTTCCTATTCATTTACCCATCCAAATGCATTGCACGCAATATTCCAACAGTGGCCTAACCAATGTCCTGTACAGCTGCAACATGAATGTCCAACTCCTGTACTCAATACTCTGACCAATAAAGGAAAGCATACCAAATGCCTTCTTCACTCTCCTATCTACCTGCGACCCCACTTTCAAGGAGCTGTGAACCTGTACTCCAAGGTCTCTTTGTTCAGCAACACTCTCTAGGACCTTACCATTAAGTGTATAAGTCCTGCTAAGATTTGCTTTCCCAAAATGCAGCACCTCGCATTTATCTGAATTAAACTCCATCTGCCACTTCTCAGCCCATTGGCCCATCTGGTCCAGATCCTGTTGTAATCTGAGGTAACCCTCTTCGCTATCCACTACACCTCCAATTTTGGTGTCATCTGCAAACTTACTAACTGTACCTCTTATACTCACATCCAAATCATTTATGTAAATGACAAAAAGTAGAGGCCCCATCACCGATCCTTGTGGCACTCCACTGATCACAGGCCTCCAGTCTGAAAAATTACCCTCCACCACCACCCTCTGCCTTCTACCTTTGAGCCAGTTCTGTATCCAAATGGCTAGTTCTCCCTCTATTCCATGAGATCGAACCTTGCTAATCAGTCTCCCATGGGGAACCTTGTTGAATGACTTACTGAAGTCTATATAGATCACATCTACTGCTCTGCCCTCATAAATCTTCTTTGTTACTTCTTCAAAAAACTCAATCAAGTTTGTGAGACATGATTTCCCAAGCACAAAGCCATGCTGACTATCCCGAATCAGTGCTTGCCTTTCCAAATACATCTACATCCTGTTGCTCAGGATTCCCTCCAACAACTTGCCCACCACTGAGGTCAAGCTCACTGGTCTATAACTCCCTGGCTTGTCCTTACTGCCCTTCTTAAACAGTGGCACCACGTTTGCCAACCTCCAGTCATCCGGCACCTCACCTGTGACTATCGATGATATAACTATCTCAGCAAGAGGCCCAGCAATCACTTCTCTAGCTTCCCACAGAGTTCTCGGGTACACCTGATCAGATCCTGGGGATTTATCCACTTTTAATCATTTCAAGACATCCAGCACTTCCTCCTCTGTAATCTGGACATTTTGCAAGATGCCACCATCTATTTCCCTACAGTCTACATCTTCCATATCATTTTCCACAGTAAATACTGATGCAAAATATTCATTTAGTATCTCCCCCATTTTCTATGACTCCACACAAAGGCTGCCTTGCTGAACGTTGAGGAGCCCTATACTCTCCCTAGTTACCCTTTTGTCCTTAATATATTTGTAAAAACCCTTTGGATTCTCCTTAATTCTATTTGCCAAAGCTATCTCATGTCCCCGTTTTGCCCTCTTGATTTCCCTCTTAAGTATATTCCTACTTTCTTTATACTCTTCTAAGGATTCACTTGAGCTATCCTGTCTATACCTGACATATGCTTCCTTCTTTTTCTTAACCAAACCCTCAATTTCTTTAGTCATCCAGCATTCCCTATACCTACCAGCCTTTCCTTTCACCCTGACAGGAATATACTTTCTCTGGATTCTTGTTATCTCATTTCTGAAGGCTTCCCATTTTCCAGCCGTCCTTTTACCTGTGAACATCTGCCTCCAATCAGCTTTCGAAAGTTCTTGCCTAATACCGTCCAAATTGGCCTTTCTCCAATTTAGAACTTCAACTTTTAGATCTGGTCTATCATTTTCCATCACCATTTTAAAATGATCTGGGAGAGGCATTTTAAGTCACAAGAGTGCCTGAGCTCCACAGTGAGGTTCTGAAAGGCTGCAGTGATATGTGATTTGCTCCAAAAGGAAGCATATGGATGTGGTGGTGGAAGATGGTAGTGGCAGTGGAGCATGTCAGGATGTTGTGGTGAAGATGCAGATAAAATCCCAGAGAAGCAAATAACGAGCTGTTGCTGTCTGGATACCAGCCTGACTTTCATGCCAGGAATTGGCACTATCTCGTTTCTCAGGGCAAGAGGAAAACATTAAAAGCTGCATTGAAATAAAATAAGTTTATTTAAAAATCTGATGAAAATACATGGAAATAAGATTATTAGCAAGATTTTGGACTCAGGGAAATAAGAACTAGTTTTCTCAGAAATGCTGAGAATCTGATTAATCCATTTTCACCTTATTTCCCCAACTTTCTTATCATTGCCCATGCTGCTCAAGAGAAGAGAAAATAGTTTCCATAATTGTGATTTTTTTTTGGACAATCAAACAGCTTTATATTAATGAGCCTTGTTAAGTCTGAACCATATTCTACAGGTTGATAATCATCTCATCAGCGTCAAATGATATGTATTTAAAAACCTGTAAACATGCAGGTCTGAAAAAGATTCATGCATTACTGATGGTGTAAAAGCGTGTCTACTTCCAAAATCATCATCTGTGTTTAAAAAAAAGTATAAACTTTGGCTGATCTGCGCTTTTCCATTTTTTTTCTCCTTTAATTGATGAAGATGGACATGAATACAGTTAACTGTCACCTGGATGAGAAAAGTTGTCACTCCAGTATTGTTGCCATAAATTCATAGGGGCCTGGATCATATTTTATTATTTGGATTGGTGTGTTGATGAACATTATTGCGTTCTCGTCCAGGATTCAATTATTCTCACCATACTGTTGAACTGCTGCAAGATAATCTGTTGCCTGATCATCCAGACTTTATCTCATTGTGTCACTAACCACAGTCACTAGAAATACCTTCCACACGTTTAGAGCAGCAGGGGGTGCACATTTAAATGAAGTAACCATTTGTAATGGAAAATTATAAAGACAGATTGAAATGGTTTTAACCATCCATTACCAGTTTCCCAAAGCAAAACCTAGCTTAAAGCTGATAATTAAACTGAAACACAGTCATGATTCAAAATAAAAGGTTGTATCAATGCTAATGAGCAAAATAATTTTGGTCTTAGTCTTATTGCTAGTCAGAGGTGGCCACACTTGGACTCTTCAGTAAATGCATAAAAAAAGTCTTATTAGAACTCATTCACTGGTCAGGCTATAGCTGTATGCAGTGGTGTTGCTGTGAAATTGCATTTCAATGTGAAAGACTTAAATTATCAGAGAGGTTTATTGGAACAAAAACATTTATGGTTTAACAGCTAGAAACAACAATCTGTTCAATTTGCAACGCAGGCAGCATGAAACCAGTGGGAACATTTTGAACTCAGCATCCTTGATTGACCAGATTTTTTTAAACAGTGAAAACTTACTTTTTAATGAGTTCAGATAAGTAAAAAATGGTAAATCAGTGGTATGAAAAGACATGAGAAAAAAAATCTCAAGGTGCCTTGCAGTTGATGAGGTGATGAGAGGAAGGCATGGATTAATGCCAATTAAAACCCACCATAATTAGAACCCTGGAGGAATATATGCCAGATTTCCTGCACTTGTTTATCTGTAATGTTTCTTTATAAATATAATGTGAGGAAAGGAATGGCACATAAAGCATTTCTTTGTAATATCAGAGAACACAGTTTCCACCTTATAGCAACTTAGAATAATAGTTAGTAGAATGAAATGAAAATGCTCCCTTATGAATTCAGTAACTGCTATATCCTGAAAATTCTCAATTCAACACATTTATGATCTATGGATGACATGACTATTTTACAGCATTAAAACATTCTTGTCAGGATTTTATATTCTAAGAACAAGATTACATGATTTCTTGTAAAGGTTAATTATACGGGAAGTGGTTATTAGTTTGGAAGAACATAGATATTATAAGGGGTAGAAACAATTCTAGTACAATCAAAATATGACATTATTTATCAGGCATCATTATTCAAGGCTTTTCAGTTAGCTGGAATAGATATAGTGAATGTAGGTAGAAAATAGTTTGAAAGTTTTCATTTCAATCACTTGCTGCAAATGTGTTGCTGGTCAAAGCACAGCAGGTTAGGCAGCATCTCAGGAATAGAGAATTCGACGTTTCGAGCATAAGCCCTTTCAATCACTTGCCAGTGTTACAAAAAATTGTTGACAAAACAATTTGTACTTTCTCTGGTGGATAGGGGTTTCCCTGCCTCTTCAAGGCAATTTTGGCAGAAGTCTTTGAGGTGAAAGTGAGGACTGCAGATGCTGGAGATCAGAGCTGAAAATGTGTTGCTGGAAAAGCGCAGCAGGTCAGGCAGCATCCAAAGAGCAGGAGAATCGACATTTCTGGCATGAGCTCGAAGAAGGGCGGAAGAAGGGCTCATGCCCAAAGCATTGATTCGCCTGCTTCTTGGATGCTGCCTGACCTGCTGCGTTTTTCCAGCAACACATTTTCAATTTTGGTAGAAAGCAGCAGAAGTCAGGAAAACAGAGTAAAATGCCAAAATTGCAGTAGGTGAGGAGGAGAATCCTTGGAGGAACTTGACCCCTGTCTCTATAGTTAAACTACAATGATTATGAAATTGAAATTGCAATGGCATGGTGGCTCGATGGCCAGCACTGCAGACTCACAGCACCAAGGGCCCGGGTTCAATTCCGCTCTCTGTGCAGTTTGCACATTCCCCTTGTGTCTGCATGGATTTCCTTTGAGTGCCCTGATTTCCTTCCAGAGTCCAAAGTTATGTAGGTTAGGTAGATTGACCTTGAGAATTGCAGGATTAATGAGATAAAGTGGGTCTGGGTAGGATGCTCCTCAGAGGGTTGGATGGATTTGAAGGGCTGCTTCCACACTGTATGGATTCTATGATAGTCCAGGGAGATGCCAATGCTTAGTTTCCATGACTCTTCATATGTGACATACAGATAGGTTGATCCATATGTTTAGAGCAATCGAGTCAGAATTCGATCTTAGGTCTTTGCTATATGAGTACAGCTAATGGTTTATTGACTACAAGGTTAGTTACTGGTCATGCTCGTTGCTGCTTAACATGTTATTGACAATTAAGATAGTGAAGTAAAGGGCTAGTTCAATAGTAATGTACAAAAACAACATGACTCACCTTCAACCATTCTTATCCACCCTCTTCTCCTAATTGTTTAGCACAAATAATTCCCATTTCTGACTACATTATCCTTCAAAGATGACAAGGTGTCACTTGCTTTACATAAACCAACTGACAGACCATCTTAATTGGATGAAAGTAGTTGCAACAATATTGATCTTTGAAGTACCCAAGTTTAAGTCTTTCAAGAGCTGTATTTACACATGTACAGCTAGAATGTTAGATTATTGCTTCAGCTCTAGAAAATTGTAGTGTCTCTCTGCAGACAGTGCCTGGCCTGAATCAGGGATAAGACATTTGTATAATATTTTTAGTGTAGCAATACATTAAGACCCATGGGAGTTGTAAGGAAAACATGACATTGCGTCCTCAAATGCAATTCAGTCTGGCCTGGACCCTGACTTTGAAATTAAAATTACATTTAACAGCAAAATGGCTTTTCATTACCATGACATTTTAACACAAATACAGCCTTGTTCTTTTAGTTAAACATTGTACTGATCTGAGAAATTGCAATCAATAAGAAAATAAAGCCATTTACAAGACAGTAACTCAAAACAATTTAGAAAGAGTAGTTATTAGTACGACTAAAGAAATCGTCTTTTTGTAAATGATCAGCAGAATAAAAGGAGAGTTATCATAATATCAGTGTGCACCCATATATTACGACACAATGCAGCAGGGCATTGTTTAACGTCTTCTCAGGTCTAAGTATTGAGCAGATAATCATGCATTAACAACAACATTATTTCTTGATCAGGGAGGATTTTCTGAGGAAAGCAAACATTATTCCTGCTGTGATCAGTTCGGAAAATATTCAAAGCATACAGTTGCAAGTTAGGCTCACACAGCAAAACAGAAGAACTGATACTGCCCCCTTAGGCCTGCTGCACTTATTGAAAGGACTATCACAAGTCAGTCATCGTTAACTGCTCAGACACCATTCCCCACTTGCCTGCGCCACGCTTGGTTAATGCAGATGAAGGCATGGGCAACACAAAACGCTAGTGCTTTCCATTTGAAGTGTTCAAACACCACCTGCAGGTTAAGTACATAACTGCAACATTGGCCTTGGTTCCATGACCAAATAACCTTGAACTATAATCAGTTGTTATTTGAATAATTGTTATAATAGTCACTTCTGTGTTTTGGGGTTTTCCCCTCAGAATTGAAATTCCTTTCATCATGTAAATGATTTGAGCCTGTGATTAAGTATCAGTAGCATGTAATCACACAGTGCTTAACAAAGGCACATGTGGAAAATTAGTCAAATAATTGAATCTGTCAAAAATCTTGCTTTCATCTGGATGAGATTGTTTCCCCCTTATTCTTCTGACGATATTACTTAAATATTTCATGAGCTCTCTGCTACTTGCTCTATACAATGAAGCCATCTCCTGGGACATATGTAGCTTATGTAACATTACACTGCACAAAGCAAAGCTTTTAAAAGCTTCATTTCATGCTGCATTCAGAGTCCTTTAAACAGCGGTTGCCTTATTGTTCAAAGTATACTTAGCTTTAGCATTACATCAATAATGCAGACATGGGCATAGCTTGAATATTTGCAGTTCCATTGAATGTTGTAATGTTTCTATTTTTCATATTTAGATTGGTACAGAAAAAAGTCTCGTTCTGCAAGGACTGGCTGGTCATATACACTGGCACGTTATCCTTAGCCCTCTGGGCCCTGAGTTAAACCCCAGCTGAAGTCAATGGAATAGAAGTCTCTTGAGTGTACAAGTGAGCTGGTGAAGTTTCTGTTCTGTTGTACAACAAGTCATTTTTGCACAGAGGAGATTAGCGCAAAGATAACTCTAAGCTCTAACTTATTGCAAAACACAGGGAAATTTATTCTGCATCCTTAATCCAATTTTCTTAACAAGTTAACAACAAGCAGGAAGCTACACATACAACAAATAGAGCAAGCACTGAGGAAATATTGATAAAGTCAGACGTGTGGGAAAGATGTGGTCCATGGTCTGTGGTCTGGAATACTGCTGATGCTTGAAATTAGTGTAAAATGTGGTGTCTTATATATAATGTTACTTGACAAAATGCTGGTGATATAATCACATGATTCTATGACCAAAGTGAATGAAATATGCTTACCCCTGTGAGAAATACTGCACGTGAAATATTAGATAATTGAAAGAAACAACACTGAATAGGCAACTGTTGGAAATTTTGGGGGTTCAACTTCTGCAATGGTCAATTAGCCACCTAATTGGGCAGGGTGTATTCTGGGCATCTGATTTGCCATCAACTCTTTTGTATCCCTGACAGAGTTGAATTTCACTCTTGTCATTTTAATGTTCAGTTTTATAAACAGCAATTTCCCTGAAGCAGCACCTCATGCTGAATTTGATCCATAATTTGCATTGAAGTCTTCAAATAAACTTTGCTGTGGAATGCAAATTAAAAAAAACTCAGCTGGATTATGGACAGAAACTTTAGATTTTTCTCAATGAAATTTCAAAAACTTCCTCAGTGACTGCTTTCTATAACTCAATTTGGACAGCATTTTTCACTTCTCTTTTTCGAATTCCTTTCGTATATGTTAATTAGATAGAGAAAGGAGGTTTTTCCAGTAACTGAGACAAATTCTTCCTCATTCCAGCTACAGGGAAGTTTCATTGTATTTAAAGTTTCATTCTACGTCAGTATTGTTTCAGATTTTCCTTTACACACTGTTTAAAATAAATATGTTGAATTAATGCCTTACAGACTGACATTAACGCATTGAGAAGTCATTTTTAGTTCAAATAAAACAACTTAGACACATTGGCAAATAGTTTAAGAGCAATTAATCAAATTATTGTGTAAAATCAACTGTAGAGACACCTTTAAAATATTATTTATTTTTGTATTTTATCATTAACTATTGTAAGAGGAGAGGTTGTGCATTTTAATTTCAGAATTCAGACAATGTTCATTCTTATATAATTGCAAAGGGATATGGGACAATCAGGAGTACATGGAGTCTATTTAGAAAACAGCCATGATTTTGTTAAGTTGCAGAACAAGCTTGTTAGCTAAATGATTTATCATAGAATCATAGAATACTTCCAGCATGGAAAAAGATCCTTCAGCCCATTATGTCGATGCCAGTTCTCAAACATTTGTCTATTTTGATTCCTTTATCCAGCACCTGACCTCTCGCCTTGTGGCTACGGCTTTCAAATGCACATCTAAATACTTCTTAAATGTTTTGAGGGTTCATGCCTTTACCACACTTTCAGACTATGAATTCCAGATGCCCACATCCTTCAGTGTGAAAAACACTATCCTCAAATCCCCTCTGAACCTCCTGCTCCTCACCTTAGAACTGTGCCATCTGGTTATTGACATCTCTACTCAGGGGGAAGGTCTTTCCTTAACTGTTCCGTCTACGTTCATCAAAACTTTGCGCACTTCAATCAGGCCCCCCTTTAACCTTTTTTATTTTAAGGAAAATAACTTCAACCTATCTAGTCTCTCTTCATAACTGAATTACTCCAAACAAGGCAACATCTGGTGAATCTCTTGTGCACACTCTCCGGCACAATCACATCCTTCCTATAGTGTGGGGAGCAGAACTGCGCACAGTACTCCATCTGAGGCCTAACTAACATTATATACAACTTCATCATAAGCTCCTTATTCTTGTATTCAATGCCTTGACGAATAAAGGAAAATAACCCTTCTTATGCCTTCTTAACCACTTTATCTAGATGCCCTGCTGCCTTGAAGGACCTGTGGGCTTGCGTACCAAATTCCCTTTGATTCTTAGAATATTGACAGTCCTACCATTCAAAGTATATTTCCTTGCCTTGTTATTCCTCCTTTGTTTGGTCAAGATAGCGACAGAGTAGCAATGCAGGCTTGCAACCTGGAGCTTGTCCACTTTGGCCACTTTTCCTTTTTGCCTTCTTTCGCTGCTTTGTTTTTAACAATGTCAACTTACTTCCTCACCTTCTTGTGGACAGCTCAGATGGCATGGAGATGTCCAGCATTTTGGAGGAAAGGTTTGTTCCCAGCAACAGCGGAGAGAGGGGAATTTGGACCCAGTGCCCAATGTGGGATAAGGCAGCTTCAGGAGCGGCTGCATTGCTGAGCTCGGCCCAGTGTGGACTCATGATGGTGGCGTTGTCAACAGAGACAAGATGGCACCAAAGAATGGCAAGACAGTTCTGTGGTGTTGGCTTGGTGAAGGGACTCGAGGCTAGCCGACTGCTTTGTGCGTGTATCATCAGCAGCGTGGAAGATCCCAGATCCAGGCCCACAAGTAAACACTTCCAAAGGACTGTAATATTGAAATTTTTAACTCAATTTCTTTATTCTTCTACCTTCACACTTTATGTCTGGTTTATTTCTGTGTTTAAAGATGGCGCCAGAGAGTGATGACTTTATATTATACTTTTCCCTGTACTTGTAACAAATACACGTGACAACAAATTAACCAATCAACCAATCTCTCTCAAAATGTATCACATCACACTTTTCAGGTTTAAATTCCATTTGCCATTGTTCTGCCCATCTCCGATCACTGAGAAAAGCCCTAAAACACACAAGCACAAACTTCAGCTTACACATGTCAAAAAGAATGAACTAGTAACTAAGGAAAAACAGGATTAAATAGCTTGAGTTTGAGAGTCACTTTGTCAGACCTCTGAGACTATATTAGACACATAAACCATAAGCTTGAATATTTCTCATGTTCCTATATTTTTGCATTTCTTTTAAAACTACTATATTTAAAAGTCCATTACAAATTTTAAACAAACAAAATAGGAAAATTGGGTATAACATTCAATGCTCAATCCTGCTTGACCATTCCATTGCTTCAGGAATGATCTAAATTCTACTTAGTTTTCCTACCTTTGCTCCATACTCTCCCATATCCACACCTAACAATACTCTACCATATCCACACCTAACAATACTCTACCATATCCACACCTAACAATACTCTACCATATCCACACCTAACAATACTCTACCATATCCACACCTAACAATACTCTACCCATGTCAGAAGTGAAGAATCTAACTGACAAGAATTCAAAGCCATCTAGAATGAAGGGGAGGGGGGCAGAGTGTGGACGTTAACCCAGAATTTGCTGGGTTATTTGAAATGAAATGAAAGGAAACAGATGCATGAAGCTTGCTTCTTTGAAATGTTAATGGTTAGATAGTGACTTAATGATTAGAAAAGTCATTGCTTTTAACATGTTTCTGTGTCTGAAAGAATGTATGTTTGGATTAAGTGCTGTAACTCAACAGTAATAGATTAACTTGTCACAGTAACTCTGAAAGGCTGGAGTCTTGGTTTAAAACAGACACATTGAAATAGCTGATAATATGGACTATTTGTCAGCTAAAAGGAGAGTGCTCGATTACAGAATGGTGCTGTATAAATATTAGATTGTTAATTGAATGACATAGAGGTGGCAATAGCCTGAATAAGCAAAGGTTGAGGTCAAAGTTCATTAAAACCAAGAGATAAGCCTCTTTCTTCAGAACACAAGCAAGTCTTAATAAGAAATTGATCAAACTCACTGTGGATAAAATGACACATTTGTGATGCTTGTTTGTGGTAAAACTGATCAAATTGCCAAAGATTAGACAGTGGCAAAGTTTGAACAGGCAGACAGCTTATATGGAAAAGTATGTAAGAAAGTGTGCCTCAGAATAATAGTTAGCTCACACAGGATAAGGCTGTCTGATTACCAACTGGATGTTGAGACAGGCTGGTCACTTGTTTCAGTCTGATCCTTAGACAGATTAAACCAGTTCTCTTATGTTAGTAAGCATTCTTACAGGTGGGACTTCTGCAGAATTTTGCAGTGTACTTTGCTTTGGTGCAGAACATTGGTATATCCCAATGCGAGAATGACCTGGGGTTACTGATATCCAGAGTAAACCTGACAGATCAGGGTTAGTAAGTATAAAATACTTCAGGCAACCAAAGTTTCCACCACTCTTTCTGAATAAGAGCACTTCCTGATTTTACTCTGAAATAGTCAACCACCAATACAGTATTTAAATTAAGTTATTGCAGGAGAAATAGGTCCATATTTACCTAATTTACTGTTTTCAACACAAATCATTTTCTCCATTTTGTAATACTTTCTAGCCTATCTGTTGATCTGTTTTTGCAGGTATTTTAATAGTGCATGTTGACGAAATAATTAGTAACTAAGTATTTTTAATTTTAGCACCAGATTCTTATGTGTGAGAAGTGACAGGCAAGGACAAAAAGCAATAACTTTATCCAAGATATTGATATTTTATAATAGTATTTGATAGAACAATATTGATGAAAAATAATTGAATATACAGGGGGAAAATATCTATTGAATAGTACTTTCTAACATAGCATTCTGCATTTTATTCACGCTCCAGATTTTCACATTCACCTATATTTTTAAGTTCATCCACCTACTACCTGTGATTCAGAATCATGTAGGCGGCACATGGTCTATCACGTGCACATGATTGAAAATATTAGCATCACACCTTACGTAAGTACAATTTAAAAGATCTAGAATTTCACAATCTCTGCCTCCTTTACCAGGCTGTCTCCCGCTCAGATGCAAAATGTAATTTTGCTGTGAGAAGTCCTTCAACACCTCCCACAGTTTTGTTTATGCATTGTGGCTGATAGCAGGAATTTAACATGATGGGAATTGCAAATAGAAACCCACATCCTTCATCTTTTCAGCATTTGCCATTATGACACCTTGTTGCGACACTGGAATGCTGCAGAACATCCCATTATCATTTATCTGCTTTTTTTCATTCAGTCTATGTGCAACACAGGGGAGTAACCATTTCAGAGTTACTAGCTTTACATCCTAATCTTTTTTTTCGATAGATATTAAGATGTGAGCACTTCCTGAATGTGGAGGATATTGATCTGATTCTTTCAAGCTGAGTAGTCATTGATTTCAGCTCATTTATTGAAAAAAAATCTTTCATTTTAAACTCAATCATTTAAAATTTAAAATTCTACCTACTGAGCTGTGAGGATTGTCTCTTGATATTTCTTAAAGGATTTTAAAAATCAAAATGATTGCAAGAAGCTCAAGAAGAGAAATATCCAAGCTTACTGCTTATGTGTCCTGTGTCATCTCAGAGATCTGAAAAAGTGACCCACAAACCATAAGACCACAAGACCATAAGACATAGGAGTGGAAGTAAGGCCATTCAGCCCATCGAGTCCACTCCACCGTTCAATCATGGCTGATGGGCATTTCGACTCCATTTACCCGCATGCTCCCCGTAGCCCTTAATTCTTTGTGACATCAAGAATTTATCAATCTCTGCCTTGAAGACATTTAGCAACCCGGCCTCCACTGCACTCTGCGGCAATGAATTCCACAGGCCCACCACTCTCTGGCTAAAGAAATGTCTCCGCATTTCTGTTCTGAATTGACCCCCTCTAATCTTAAGGCTGTGTCCACGGGTCCTAGTCTCCTCGCCTAACAGAAACAATTTCCTAGCGTCCACCCTTTACAAGCCATGTATTATCTTGTAAGTTTGTATTAAATCTCCCCTTAATCTTCTAAACTCCAATGAATACAATCCCAGGATCCTTAGCTGTTCCTCGTATGTTAGACCAACCATTCCAGGGATCTTCCGTGTGAATCTCAGCTGGACACGTTCCAGTGCCAGTATGTCCTTCCTGAGGTGTGGGGACCAAAACTGGACACAGTACTCCAAATGGAGCAGAACCAGAGCTTTATAAAGTTTCAGTAGCACAACGGTGCTTTTATATTCCAACCCTCTTGAGATAAGTGACAACATTGCATTCGCTTTCTTAATCACAGACTCAACCTGCATGTTTACCTTTAGAGAATCTTCGACTAGCACTCCCAGATCCCTTTGTACTTTGGCTTTATGAATTTTCTCACCATTTAGAAAGTAATCTATGCTTTTATTCTTTTTTCCAAAGTGCACGACCTCATATTTGCTCACGTTGAATTCCATCAGCCATTTCCTGGACAACTCTCCCAAACTGTCTAGATCCTTCTGCAGCCTCCCCACTTCCTCAGTACTACCTGCCTGTCCACCTAACTTCGTATCATCGGCAAACTTCGCTAGAATGCCCCAGTCCTTTCATCCAAATCATTAATATATAATGTGAACAGCTGCGGCCCCAACACTGAACCCTGTGGGACACCACTTGTCACTAGCTGCCATTCCGAAAAAAGAACCTTTTATCCCAACTCTCTGCCTTCTGTCAGACAGCCAATCCTCAATCTATACCAGTAGCTCACCTCAAACACAATGGGCCCTCACCTTGCTCAGCAGCCTCCAGTATGGCACCTTATCAAAGGCCTGGCAAAACCCAGGCAATTCAATCCTGTTGGTCCGTAGTTACTGATTCATCCTCTTCGAAGTGTGTGAGCTGAAGTTTGTGCTTTTGGTTTTCTCAGAGAAGAAGGAATCTACGGTCAGGATACAAAACTCCATGGCAATAAGTAAGAATATAAGGGATTATGTATATAAACTGACTCCAAAAGCTCCATTTATTTGTCTCTTAAAGGCACAAAGCTTAAAAATCTTATTCTTACTTGCATTAAGAATCCAACAATATTTCTCATTTGCTTATCCCATAATACGTTTTTTTAGCAAAACAAAGTCCCTGTAATTCATCTGGGTCAACTGCCATAACTTCAGCTATAGACTGGTGGAACTCTCAAAACAAATGCATTTGCACCTTGCCTCCAAGGATTCTGATACCAAACATCTCTCTCCCCTCGCCACCGCGGCCCCTCACCACCACCCCCACCCCACCCCACCCCATTCCACCCCACTACAAGAGGAATCCAACAGAAATATCTCAGGGTAATACAGAATTTTTTTTTCTCTCTGGATGTCTACAAATGAATTGCCAAATCTAATAAACTATAATGCCTGAACTGATGCATTCCTGATGAAGGGCTTATGCTCGAAACGTCGCATTCTCTATTCCTGAGATGCTGCCTGGCCTGCTGTGCTTTGATCAGCAACACATTTTCAGCTGAACCATAGTGTAGTAAACAACACAACCTTGTGAATAACCACTTCACTTCTATTTTACCAAGCAACTTATTTTCTTCAGCAATTCAATGATCATCATAACTTAACCTGCTCTCTCTTCCTCTGAATTCACTGTCCTCTTATTCTCTCTGAATTTCTCCTGCCATGTAAACCCCCCAACCTATATTGACAGCCACCTTCTTATCCTTGTCACCTCATGTGGATTCACTATTCTACCACATCAATCACAGATACCATTTCTGATCACTTCTTTTTGTCACTGACATCCCTATCATCCACTCTTGGAAAACATATCACCCAACTCATGTGACTGCATTGTGAAAATGCAGGTGATAGTATAATGGAAGTGTTAGAAGGTGAGTAATCCAAAAGCCTGGAGTAATGATCTAGAGATGTGAGTTCAAATTCCACTATGGCACCTTTGGAAATTTAAATTCAATTAACTAATACATCAGGAATGATACAATGCTTATTTATAATGATCAAGATATCATCAGATTGTCATAGAAACCCACCTGTTTCACCATGTCCTTCACAGTAGGAAGGTCTATCTAATGTTTGTGGGGTGGGGGGATAGAAGCATGTGAGGGCTGTAATTGGAACTAGTGATGGGTTCAGTTTCCCATGGGACTATTCAGATGTATGTAGACAGAGAGGTTCTTGGGTGCTCCTGGGAGGTCAGAGAGATCAGGTTTATACATGGAACAAACTTTAATACCTTTAACTTTTCCTGGTTAATTATTCAGATAAATAAGTTGAAATACTTTGAAACCCTTTATCAAGGGGTTTTAGACTCCAGATAGTTGGACTCACAGGAAATTTCACCATCCAGGGCAATCATCGCAGAGTCAGCTGTGTCAGGATATTTACATGGTCCCCATGCACTACTGTAATGACTGTCTTCCCCTATTAGAAGTTTTATGCCATTGTTTATCCATATTCTTTCCATTTCAGTTTTGCTTTGTCGATTACCACACTCTCTCTGCACAGAGAAAAAGTGACCAACAGTTAGAGAAACCTTGCAAAACATAAGAATTTGTACCCAATTTTACCTTCAGTAGCCTTTTTAAAGGTCATTGAACTCCATGGTCAAAATTTAACTTGGAGTTGAAGTAAATTGTGAAAATTAATAAAATAAAAATCATGATCACATGTCTAATTGGGGTTTAGCTTTGTCATTTGGATGGGTCCCACATCAATAAGGTATATGGATTGCAAAATAGGACAGTTAGGACAAAACAAAATGCAATAAAGTGTCTTCCAATACCAACTGTATGTATTTTCTTCATCAACGTTTGTCCTCTTAAACGACCTTTAATTATGCTATGACATCTAATTTATTTTGGTGCTCTATGGTAGTGACTTCCCCCTTAATGTAAAATTGCATGTTTTATTTAAATGCCTGAAACAAAGTAGTTTGTCCTCCAGTTTTATATGGATTCCAGTTTTATATGGATTGGGGTGATAATGTTGACAAAGAGTTCACTCCACCATCTGTTAAAACTTGGCCTCATTAAAATTTTGATAATTTCTTTCAATTGCCAGCTTGGACAGATTCCTTAATGCATGTAGTTCAAGGCTCATATCAGAGTAAATTAATCTTTTTGTTTCCATATCCTTCCAATTAGCCTTTGTTCTCCTTATTGTTTAGAGACAATCCATGGGGAGATTTCTCCAAGTATTATGTTTTCTCATTGTCATTATTATAACTTTAAGAGACAAGCTGCACCATCTCTACATTAGAGTGACCTGAGGGTATAAATATCTCATACTCCACCTTACCCAGGGATCTCTTGAAGCATGACAAGATACTGGAAGCATACTGTTCATCTGTAACCTATTAACAAAATATTAACGCAGACATTTAGATATCTAGCGAACAATATGTTTGTGTAGAATAGATAGCTTCAATAAACATCAGTTGGATTCTTAATAATCACAATATCTGCACTTAGTTTCTTATGTGCAGAGGATAACATAAACATAGCCACATTAGGTAAACACCCTCCTGGAAGCAAGAGCTTCTTTCTCAATTTCAAACTATTCACTGCTATCCTTTGTGGTAATTTCCTTCAATGGATCTTGGGGAGAAGAATGAAGGAGGATCTTAAACTCTGCTGGTAGGTATACTGGAAATGTCAATGGAAAATACAGACATAGAAATAAAGCTTTTTTCTCTTGTAAGAAGATATCAAGATGGTTTAAAATGGCAGACATTTTTTTGAAGCTCTACTGCACAATACAAATGTTAACTGGACTCATATCATAACTTCCTCACCTTTCAGTCAGAGGTTTTAATTTGGGTTTAATTTCTTTTTCCAATGCAGTATAGAAGGAGTGCTGCATTGTCAGAAGTATTGTTTTTAGGTGAGACATTAAATGAAGCCATAGTTTTAGGGGCTCAGATGGAGATTTCAGAATCCTGTGATAGTATTCGAAGTATTAGATTAGATTGCTTACAGTGTGGAAACAGGCCCTTCGGCCCAACAAGTCCACACCGACCCGCCGAAGCGCACCCACCCATACATTTACCCCTTACCCAACACTACGGGCAATTTAGCATGGCCAATTCACCTGACCCGCACATCTTTGGACCGTGGGAGGAAACCGGAGCACCCGGAGGAAACCCACACAGACACAGGGAGAACGTGCAAACTCCACACAGTCAGTCGCCTGAGGCGGGAATTGAACCCGGGTCTCAGGCACTGTGAGGCAGCAGTGCTAACCACTGTGCCACCGTGCCGCCCACAGAAGAATGAAGAGTTCTCCTAACGACATGGGCTGTGTTTTAACTTTCAAACTACCATTACAAGAAACAAGCATGTCAACTTGTACAGCTTCTTGCTGTATGCCAGATTGCATGTGGATTGTGTGTATGGCAACTGTTGTACATTTCAAAGTAATCAGTTGCCATGAAGTGCTTTCAGAGATCTTTTTTTAAAAAGATGCTAGTTCATGCTAGTGAACTATAGACATGCAAACTTTTCTTGAAAATAAACATGCTCCTTGTTGTACAATATGTTAGGACTTCAAAATGGCAAGAAGCAGAGATGGTCTGCATAGTCGCTCATGTTTTCAGGAGTTTACAATCAATACTTTTTACTGGGAATGAAAACAGAAATTGCTGGAAAAACTCAACCGATCTGGCAGCACCTGTGGAAAAATACCAGAGTGAACCTTTCAGGTCCAGTGACCCTTCTTAGGAACTTTTCAAATCAAGGTCCAGAACTGAGTTCTAAGGAAGGATCACTGGACCCAACACATTATCTCTGATTTCTCTCACACATGCTGGAAGACCTGCTGAGATTTTTTCAGCAATTCCTGTTTCTGATTTCTGATATTCGCAGTTTTTTTTTCAGTTTTTAGCTTTTATCAAGATTGTTTTTGGGGACTTAGCATTCCTGACCTCATTTATATACAGTTGCTTAAAAAAAATTAGAAGTTAGAAGTTAGATAACACCATCTTTGGGGGCATTGAAGTTGCTACCTGTGTGTTAGGTCATGATGAGTAGTACACAATATTGGATTCTTTGAAGAATAGTGGTGTTCCAAGCAGCTTCTGTGCTGCAATTTGCCCTTAATTGCAGCCAACAGCCTTGACGCAAAACAGGATGACTGTTTGGGTTACTGGGTGAGTGATACTACATCATCACCGCCCCACTCCTGGGTAGAGAGGCCCTGCCTCAGAGAGCTACTTGCCATCTGTTGCCAAGCCCTTGTAAACGCAGCTTTGCCATTGGATGCAGTGATCCATACTTGAACTGCATCCACTCCTCGCGACGAATTGCCAGGAGCCAGATGGAAGGTGAGAACCCAGGACCTTCCACTGGGCTCACGACTGGATGCTGTTTGGATAGAGGGCTGGTGAGGATTGTGGAAGCCACTGAGAACACTTTGGTGTTAATAAATTGGCAATTACAGGTGGACCCTGATTTGAAAGTAGGCCTCTGAGAGACGTTTTCCCTCCCCTTCTTCATCCCTGAACTCTTCCCACCACCCAAAATATTACAGCACATGAGAAGCAACACTTCAATGGCCATTTGGAATGGACTTCTGCAAAGTTTTACAGACATCTTCACCACCTACAAACCTATAGGGAAAGGCCCAAAGATTTTGTCCCATATTGCGGCGGCACCTCCTTGATATTTATGTGTACTGGTCACTTACTCCTCTGCATTGCTTCCTCCCCCTTCATAATGTGGCAACACTCTCTGGAAATTCCAGGAACTAGTAAAGCAGAGGGATTGTGCCAGAGGGATTCCAGATATTTTGCAATTGAAAGCATTCCAAAGAATTACTCAATTTGCAATCAGAGAAAGCTTCTTTAAATTATACTCCTCTGCACCCTCCTTATCACATGACACTTGTTTTATCCTAGGTAAAGCACGAAGATGCTGCTGGACATGAGTTAGACAGATTTAGGATCCTATCAGTTGAATAGATGACCCGATGGTAGAGTGGGGCAAAATCTGCATGTTTCAGAGCACACATACTTGCCTTCTTCCTTCCCCTGGCAGAGCATCATGTAGGCATGCAGGAAATGGACCAGCACTATTAAGAACACAGGCTTTCCTGCAAGGCTTTTGTGTTACTTCTACAAGCAATGGTATGCAAGGAAAATAGCCCATTTAAGTAAATAATGTCAAAGGAAGTGTCCTGATCATTGGAGTAGTATGGTATGTAGAGGTTAACCAATCATCTTTTATTGGAGAAAGTGAGGACTGCAGATGCTGGAGATCAGAGCTGAAAATGTATTGCTGGAAAAGCACAGCAGGTCAGGCAGCATCCAAGGAGCAGGAGAATCGACGTTTCGGGCATGAGCCCTTCTTCAGGAATCATCTTTCATTGCATTAATACAAAATATAAGTGCGTCATACAAAATTAGAATTCAGAGCAATTGCCTAGATGCTAAAATTACAATCACTGGAACTAATGTGTCGAAATCTTGGATCAAATTTTGAATCCACTTTGTCCTGATTAATTAAAGCTCTCCTCTCTCAGATGGTAGAAATGACCAGAAATTAAAAATGATTGCAGCTAATTTCAGTACTGAAATCTGATCATAATTTTTCTTAGATTGATAATCTCTATCACCAAGTGAATGAGTTAAAGAGGTTACCTTTGGACACTATCACAGAATGGTAAGGGTTCTTGAGAAGTCATAAGTACAGGTGCACTGGTCACAAGTACTGAAGTTGAATTTATCAAACTGACTAGTCATGTCTGGGCAAATAAAAATTGAAAGAACTGTAGATGCTGGAAATCAGAAACAACAACAGATTTTGCTGGAAAAACTCAACAAATCTGCCAGCATCTGTGGAGAGAAAACAGCGTTCATGTTTTGGGTCCCTTCTTAAATAGATGCAGAATTTCTGTTTTCCTTAGTCATTTCTGGGCTAATGTTTACTTACTAAGTGGCTCCATACTATTTTACAACCAAGCGGATGAAATAAATTTTCAGCAGGAGAAGTCAGGCAAATCAGCAGCATATTATACATTTTAACTAATGTCCTGTCCAGAGAAATCACTGAAAAAGTAAACCAAACTGAGTATAAACCAGCTATAGATTCACATCTGGATGGCTAATGTTGTTGTCCCAAATGACTCATAGGATCCAGGGTGAGCTGGCCAGATGGACACAAAACTGACTTGGTCACAGAAGCCAGAGAGTAGGGTGGAAAAATATTTTGCGGGATGGAGATCAGTAACGAGTGGTGTTCTGCAGGGATCAGTGCTGGGACCTTAGTTGTTGGTGTGTGTATATATATATATATATATGTGTGTGTAAGTATTATATATAGATCTGGAGGAAAATGTAGGCAGTCTAATAGTAAGTTGGCAGATGACACCAAAATTTGCAAAGTTGCAAATAGTGAGGAAGTTTGTCAAAGGACACAGTAGGAAAATGATAGGTCGCAGATTTGGGCAGAGAAATGGCAGATGGAGTTTAACCCAGACAAATGCGAGGTGATGCATTTTGGAAGATCAGTTCAGGTGCAAATTATACAATAAATGGCAGAACCCTTAGGAGCATTGATAGTGTCCACAGATCCCTGGAAGTGGCAATACAAATGGAAAAGATGGTCAAGAAGACATACAGCACACTTGTCTTCATCAGTAGGGCACTGGGTGTAAAAGTTGGCAAGTCATGTTACAGCTGTACAAAACTTTAGTTCGGCTACATTTGAAATACTGAGTGCAGTTCTGCTCACCACATTACCAGAAGTATGTGAATGCTTTGGAGATGGTGGAAAAAAGGTTTACCAGGACGTTGCCAGGTTTGAAGGATTTTACTTGTGAGGAGAGGTTGAATAAACTCAGATTGTTTTCACTGGAAAGACAGGGCTGAGGGGTAACTTGATAGAGGTCTACAACATTAGAGAGGGTAGATTGTCAGAGTCTTTTGCCCAGATCAACTACAAGATGGCACAGGATCAAGAGGAAATGGAGAAGGTTTAGGAGAGATGTGTGAGGAAAAATGATTCATACAGAGGGTGGTGGGTGCCTGTATCGCCCTGCCAGTGGAGGTGCTGGAAGCAGATCTGTAAGCAACGTTCACAGCATATCATGATAGACGTGTGAATGTGAGGTGAACGGAGGGATAGAGACCACTTATGGGCAATAAATAGTAAGTCTAAATAAGGAATAGGAATTGCCGCAGTCTTAGTGGGCTGAAGGGCCTGTGAGTGTGTTCAAATGATAACACTCTCTCTCTGTTATACTTACAATTGACATACATGTCTCCTTCCCAACAGCTGATGATATTAAAGGCATTGACAATCCACTGAATGTGTCCTGATGTCTCCAATTTAAGTGTATCAAGGTTTGATAAAGAGTGTTAACATCGTCGACTAGGCCGACATTGAACCAAATGTGTTTCTCTAGTTTTAGCTGGAGATTCTGTGGGAAGCGAGGAAATATTATACAGTGGAACAATGTAAAGGTAAAGTCTCCCCAAAGACCATCAGGCTGCTTTCTCATCAGAGGGAGAGAATGGATGATGAGTTTAACCTCAGAGCCATAACACCTCAGGTGAGAGGTGAGAAGGCGTGAACTTCACGGTAAGCTCAGCTGGAGTGAGGAGTGAGGGAAGACCCTGCTTTTCTAGGTGAAAACCATGGAGCAAGGATAGTTACAGAATGATCTGTCCAAATCAATAAATAGAGAATATTAGCAATGGGGCATGATGATATAATAAGCAAAATATGTTGTTTCAATTTTTACTACAGTATTCAATCTATGCATCTGAAAGTGTATGTTTAGAAAATTATCTGGGAAGTCGCATTACAGCAAATAAAACATCTCTGTGGTAACAATATAAACCTTACCATTCACATTCAGCAAATAGAAAATGAGTTGTAAATTTGAACTATATTTCTGTTTGTGATCTTTATTAATTTTCTACTTGCAGTAGCTTCCTTTAAGAAAAAACATGCCTCAACAATGGTTGCATTGACAATGAAGAGGTCACCAAGTAAATATAATGATATATTTTAATATAAACTTTGTGATGTAATTTCTGCAGAACCTTTCTTCTTACTGGCAGTGACCTGTAACTTGTAAGCATGTTACTATAAAAATATTTACCAGAATGCTGTGCTGCTTATTTTTAGAACTTGCAACATCATTGTGTAAAATGTATATTTGTGAAGTTTATCTCCAGTTCACAGATGGGTTTTGTAGTTGTGATCCACAATGTGTTTTCATTTTCTTGACCTTTGCAGTTCTTTTGATGTTGCCCCTCCAGAAATTTCTTTCAAATTTTTAAAAAACTGAACAATTGAACCTACAGTCACATCATTAGACATTATTGTTTCCTCTATGCCAACAGAAAAGAAAATGTTTGCCACATATCAGAGTGCGATATTAGTGAAGCTACATAAGAAAATCTATCAGTAAAGTTTGTTTTATAAAGTTGTACAAGATACAACTTGCATTTGATGTCCTCATAATGGTGACTTTTCCTGCTTACACTAAACTACTTACAACTTCTGCCATTTTTGAATGATATATTATTCAAGTTATCAGTACCTATGCTCATCTTTCCATTTTACTGCTCACTAGAAGGTGAAAAGCAACATTCTGTAGCCAAGCAAGTTTACGCAAGTCAGAACATAAGATTACCAGTAACTGTTTATTTTGCTGAGGCCGTCATTGTTTTATTTTCAGTTTTCGGTTTGGAATTGTGAGCTGGAATTGAAAGTGATCTCTGGACTGTCAGCAGCAAGCTTGCTTTAAGAAGAAAAAATAATCAAACAAACTGATATTTGTTTTTGGGACCTTGCCTGAGAAGTAAATTGCAGGTTGATTATTGTGCAAAGAAAAGAGTTTGGCATTATGTTCAAAAGCTGGCAAATGTTTAGATGTTAACAGGAGCCATCATAGGGAGGCTTATACCAATCGGTTTAATGAAGAGACTATTAGAAAAATAGGAAGAGAAACCAAAGTTTGAATTGACCTGAAGTTGGTTTTTCGACTGTGCTTGTGAAAGCTGCTGGAAAGAATTTTGGTTGTTTTCTAGTTTCCCTCCTTCATTGAAATTTCAGAGAATGGAATCCTAACTATACAAAATAAATAAATATTCCACAGAGTCTACTGAAAGATATTTCCATTGACTGGTGTCTTGAGGAATCAAGAAGATACAATCTCATGAGTTTGTGATACTATGCATCATTGAAATTGCTTAAATGAACTGCCCGGTTATATCACTTCTTTTTTTCTTTTTAATTTATCCCTTAACTGTTTCTGACTGTCTAAGTGGGGCTATGTTCTAAAAAGGTTAGGTTTAAATCATGGGCATTAATTAGATTACCTTATTTAATTTTGCTCTGCTGAAGTTACAGTATTATAAATAAATTGTTAAGTTTTGCTGAAGTGTAAATTTAGTGTCTGATATCAGTTCTGATAAGGTCTTGTTAGAAACCATTGGGAAAATTTTGAGGGTCATTAAATGTACAAATTATAGTACATTATGAATACAGGGATAGGGAGACTGATTTGATTTGCCTTATTTGTTCTAGTGTTGTAACAATATTATTCACTTATCTGGTCATAAACCCAGAGCAGATTGATATTTCAAACTAAATTGAGCAATATATCAAAACTTGTGACCAAAAATGTAAATATCTGTCTTTCTGCCATTAAGATCATGGCTGATTTGATATGTGCACATTCCTGGTGAAGGACTTTTGCCCAAAATGCCAATTTTCCTACTCCTGGGATGCTGCCTGACCTGCTGTGCTTTTCCAGCACTACTCTCATCTTGACTCTAATCTCCAGTATCTGCAGTACCCACTTTCACCTATGTCCACATTCTTGCCTATCCTCAACCACTTTCATCACCTGCATATTCAAAATCTACATCCAGAATCTGATTTAAAATCTTGAAGAGTCCAGTTGGAATCTTAGAGAGGCCATCCCTTTTTATATCTTCTTGTTTAGCTCAATGTCCATTTGATTTTAATTGTGATTCTGAGAAATATACTTTACCTTGCAGGCACTTTAGAGGAGTTGGTGTAGCATGAGCTACAGCGAGATTTGTGACAGAATTGCATGAGAGTTCTCGCAGGGCCTATCACAACATCAGGAGCATTTTCCACCATCTCTTAAACTTTTGACAAGTGAGTTTTTCTCCAGGCACCCTGAAGTGCCACTTAAGGGGATTATTGCTTGTTAAACACCTTGTTAATGCCCAACTTGCCTCAATATTATTCAGTTTCTTTTCTCATCAAACATGCCAAACAAGCTAGATGTTGAGAAATCCTAAGTGGAACTCCTGAGTGGATAGCTGGCAAATTCAGCTCGCCCCTTGTTCTGATTGATTTCAAAGTTTAATACAGGACAAGGATGCTGTGTTGTCAGGGACATGAACCCAGCTCATCAACTGAACGAGGCTCAATCTCCAGGCCCTCCACTTACTGTCATGTCAGAACATGTTCCATATCCACCAGACATAAGCACTCCGCATTAAGTGATATTGGCATCTGACACATGCCATCCTCTAAGAACTCTCATAGCACATCTCTGATCCACTTACAGTACACTTCTGCACTTCACTGCTATACCTTTGGCTGCATTAGCAACTATAATTGTAATGCTGCAGCAAGGATGCTGTGTTGTCAGGGACATGAACCCAGTTCATCAACTGAACCAGGCTCAATCTCCAGGCCCTCTACTTATTGTCATAGCACTCAATCACTCTGAGCCTACCTGGATGCTCACAACAATTTTGCATGCCTTGCCTTTGTGCGTTTTGCCGCCTCAACTACCATAGTCATATTACCTTTGTCTTAACATTTAGCACAGACACAAAGTCAGGAAGCTTGTTATAGTTGACAGCAAGCGTCCATCATGTCAAGGGGATAGCATTCATTCAGAGGGTCTCAAAGCAGTCCCATACCAACAAGTGGCAATACAGAGTGACTATGTTAAAATATTTATCTGAAATCTAGCCTCAGTGAATTGCAATTCTTCTATTAAACTTTGGGTAAACCAAAGTCTTTGTTTCTGCCCTCCATCACAAATTCTATGTCCTTGTCACAATGATATCTCTCCTTCCCATTCACTTCCATATTTTGGATAGGATTCTTCGAAACTTCAGAACCCTAAGGTAGGTTTAGATCTTATACCCTTTCCACTACAAAGATTTTCATTGCTGTCATGACAGTCACATTTTAAGATTTGCCTAAGGCCCACACTCAAGGATTAAATCTCTAAACTTCTACACTCTATCACTGACATCTGCTTGAGCATCCTTCCTAAAAAGCATCTCTTTCACTGAGCAATCAGATCCCTCTTCATAACTTCTTATTTAGCTCTATGTCCATTTGATTTTAATTATGCTTCTGAGAGACATAGTGTACCCTCTAGGCACTTTATAAATGCAGGTTGTGGCAGGTAATATTGAGTGTCTTTGTTTTATGAGGGTAACAGCTGCTGAATTGCTTACCATCTAACTTGTCTGGTATTCAAAATACATTCTGAGTTCTACAGAGCATAATTTGCTTTGATCCTAATGTGAAACAAATCTCCTTTATGGTTCTGTTGTTACCAATTCAAAGAAAAAAAATTGCAATGGCACCTTATGCTGATAGCTATAACCTAACAGCAAAACTGCCAAGTTTTCAAAAAAACTGTCTGCTAATAATGAATGTACACATAATGCAACAAAATTAACAATTTCATTATTGTAGGTGAAAGCAGTTTCAAATGTTAATTACTGATTTTCCATGTTTTTTACTGTAAATTAGATTATGGGGACATATACATATAAATAGGCTTTTTACAAAAGCTATACTAAGAAATGATTGTGTATCATTTGTAACCTATAGTTCTTCTGTTATAGTTTACATTTCTCCTAGTGTCAGTCAATATAATAATCAACAATGCAGTTTGAACATATTCCCTCGACTGAATGAATAAAGCCCAACAGGTTTATTTGAAATCACAAGCTTTCAGAGTGCCGCTTCTTCTTCAGAGGAAGAGAAAGAAAGAAATGAGCTCTGCTGTTGTTTGGAGTCATTCTATACAAGGACTGATGCTTTAAAGTTATGTTCGTTCATGATGTGGAGGTGCCAATGTTGAACTGAGGTGCACAAGGTCAGAAGTCACGCGACATCAGGTTATAGTCCAACAGGTTGATTTGAAATCACAAGCTTTCGGAGCATTGCTCCTGGATTCTGGTGCTGCTTTACCAGCAGCAGCCACAGTCCTCTATGTGCCACTGCCAAGTACAGTAGCTGCTGGCCTCTAATTGGCTGCCTGTTCCTGTTGGCAAGGACTTCCGAGAGTGACCAAAATCTTACTGATAACATTATTGGTGGAAAGTCCTGTGAATGCTTTTACACCATCTCCACATAAGACCACCTATCTCCGTTTCTGTGACATTGTCTAACTTTATCCCTGCTTCAGATCCTTAGATGGTGAAACCTCATCCATGCCTCGGTTATCTATGGATTTGATTATTTCAGTGTACTCATAGAATCACTAGCCAGCAGTCCTTGTTCTACCCTCTGTAAGTGCACAGTTACCCAAAGCTCCGATGCCCCTATATTCTAATTTGCAACAACTTCCATTTGTCCATCATGCTGAGCTGGCTGATCTACATTAGCTCCAAGACAATATCTCCATTTTAACACTTTCTCAATAGCCTGGCCCCTCCTTAATTTTGTACGGTAATTTCCTCCAATACCAAACTGCCTAAATATTATGACCCATCTAAGTCTAACCTCTTGAGCAGATCCATTTTTAATTGCTCCACCATGCCTGCAGTTGCCAGGCCTAAACTCTGAAAACCCTCCGTAAATCTAGCACTTTTTTTTCCTTTAAAATGCTCAACCGGATCAATATCTCTACTTGTATCACAGTATCAAATGTTATTAATGCTCCTCTGAAGTACGTTGAAAAGTTTTATACACCAAAGTAACTATATAAATACAAGTTGTTGTTTTAATGGCAGGTACTACCTCTATTTTACTTGCAGTGTGATTAAAACAGGCAATGAATGTGTCTTACACAATAAACACTGGAAGTGAAGTGTGCTGCTTGAACTTGATCTATTTATCTACACAGAAATAGACACAGATATCATTTTTTTCTGCTGAAGAAATAAAACTTCTCTGAACAATTTGAAGTCAAGTATGCTCTTCACCTTGGATACAATATACAAGGAGCTTGTGATTTACTGTTGTGTCTACATCTGTGATACAGCTCCCTCAGCTTTTAGATATTCTCCTCACTCTGCTCCTCTTCCCCAAAACTTTAATGTGCTAATTGCAGCCTCATCCAGTTCTCTATCACCACATCCAGCCATTAAGTTCATACATTCTTGCCCCCCTTCAAAATTAATTTATGTACACACAACTACTATTCAGATAGGCACCCAAAGTGCCTTCCTAAACTCCTCTTCATCAAACAGATATTCCAAAGAGTCTATCATCTCCTTCCTTAAAAAGCCCAGCTTGAACCTTATGTCTTCCAACCACTGACATTTGCATTATCACTATCTACCCCTTTATAGAAACCTGTCTCTAACATTTCACTAACTTTCCCAGTTCTGATGAAGGGTCATTGACCTTGGGTATCGGCTCTGTTTGTCTCTCCACAGGTGCTATCAGGACTGCTGAGTCCTTCCACTATTTTGTTTTTAATTCCACTTCATCTTTCCCATTTCTGTCTGTCACATGAACACACTCAATGATCAGTTTCCCTTTATCCACCCTCATCTCACGATCACCTCCCATTAAAGGAGAATTCTGGAATTTACTCCCCCAGAAACTTGTAAATGTTCAGATAATGGGACCTCACAAGAATTAGTGGGTTTCTGCTCATCAAATATTGAAGAATTTGGAAGAAAGATGGATATGGAGGTGAAGTACATATCAGCCATGATCTAATGAAATTATAGAGCAAGCCTGCGTGGTTTTCTCTTGCTTCGATACTATGTTTGATTTTGTTAATATCTATTAAAGGAGTAATACAATGGCCCCAACTTGCTAGTTCAGTACCATTGCCAAAAAAACTACCATTTTCATTGATGAAATCAGGTCCAAGGCTATTTGGTGCATCTTGTAATGCTTGCATCTTTGTAGTGTTGCCTATCCTTTTGTGCAGGTCACAAGAGTGACCCAGTAAATGTATTTTCTCAAATGCTTGAGCTTGTGTTGTCAAATCTGTTTCTTCCAGAACTAAATGCAATCCATTAGTGTGTGTAAAATGGAACCTTCAATGGGGTCTGTGAAAGGGAGAACAAAATAGCCTTTCCCTGCCTGAAATTCGGTTTTATGTCCTTATTATGCACATCCTTCTCATGAAGCACTTTCTTGCTGGAACCATCTTATTTACCACACTCAGAGGTAGGAGTACTGCTATTAAGCCAAGTCTGCCATTGTACAGTGTCTTCCCGATGAAGGGTTTTCGCCTGAAACATTGATTTTCCTGTTCCTCGGATGCTGCCTGACCTTCTGTGCTTTTCCACACTATCGACTGTACACCCTTCTCCTGTACATACACATTTTGTAATCCTCCGAGTGCCAATTAAAGTATTAAAAATTCATCCTGAGTATCAAATTAAATGTTCTGATCTTTAGTCATGTGGATGGACAACAAATGTTGGCCAGCTGCAAATATTCACACAGGTTTATTCTGTAAAATCAGCTGAGAAAATTCCCCACATACTGAAATCAATCATACTGCAATAAACTTCTGAACAAGTTCAAACATATTTCAATGATTAGAAAAATGCCATTAACTGCTGAGAAAAAAGCAAAATAAATTCTTGACCTGTCTCAAACAATCTAAGATTGAAGTCCATAAGGAGTTGATACAATATTATATTTAATAAAGTTATAAAATTATTACTTTTCTGTCCTTGGCTACTGTCACCTCTCCTTCTAATCCTCTGATAACACCTCTCTCCTCAGAGCAAACTACCAGCTCATTTCCTCACTTTCTTCTGGTGCCATTGAACATGCAATCACCTCTCAGATCTTTCTCGGAAGTACATGATGGAATCTGAGAATCTGAATCTTAGATATCTGCCTCTGCCAAAGCATCAAAATATCTCAGAGTCAGAAATAAAATCCTACCCAATTCTTTTTTTTGTTCAGGAAATGTACACTTCTCAAGTTGGGTCTGGACTCACATGTCAACAAGACCAGGTAAGAATGTTAGATTTCTTTTCTTAAAGGATATTAGTGAGCTATGTTTTTATTGAAACATCAATTGATGATAATTGTTTTGATTATTGTTATTATTATGACATGAATGAATAAATAGAGGTTTATTCATTGAATGTAAGTTCCATCAGTTGTCACAATGGAATTTAAACCAGTATTCCTTAAGCATTAGTCTATACTGTTAGATTAAAGTCTAAGGATATTAGCACCACACCACTATCTTCCCTTATTACTGCAACAACTACTCTGCCTCATGTTTCTCAACATGACTACAGCCGTTGACATGATTGATCGCATCATTTTTTCTCTAAAGTCATCTGGCTGGGTGGAATATTCAGATGGTTCTATTTTATCTATCCAGTCATAACCAGAGAATTTACTATGGATGATTTGGTGATTGAAACAAACATGTGTAAGAGCACATCTGGATGCAAAATAAAGCAAAAAGAAAATGAAAAAAAATGAAATATAGGTAGAGAGTTACCTACAGTGGTTTGTCTTCCAATTCCACACATTACATCTGTTGTCTTTTATGTATACACCCTTAACTCCTTCCCTGTTTCTAATTAATGTGCTATTTCTTGGTGGCATCATTTGAAAACAACATTGGCGTCCACGTGTATGTTGATGACATTAAACTCTCTTTCATCACCACATCTCTCAATCCATATGTTGCCCCTAAACTGTCATACTGCTTGCTTGGACAAAAAGAACATCTCTTCCAACCAAATATGGAATCCATTGCCTTTGGCCTCTGCTACAATTCCATACTCTAATGAATAACATTCTGTCTCTTCCTGACAATTATTAGAGGCTAAACCAGACCATTTGCAGTTTTGAGGTTACATTTGACTTAAAAGTGGCTGTTTATTGACTTCTATTTAGCTAACTCAGATTTTATGAAATGTTCCCAGTTTTGGTCGTATAATCAGTTAACTGCTTCATATGGTACATAAACTAGTTAATTACTGATCCTTTTGGTGTGAGAATTGTGTATTACTTGGGCCCAAAGCTATTTAATGAAGTTAACTGTCATGTTAACACATGCAATGTTACAAAATCATTACCCACTGCTAAAGTGCCAGTTAGATCATTATAGATCTAACAGGAATCAATGTTGGAAAATCCTCAGGATGTTGATTTTACCATCATAATTATACCTTTATTCCATGGATATCAAGCCCTTCATTTCTTCCTCTCCCGACGTCTCCAACAGTACCCTTCCACCGACACTCTCATTCGTTTGGCTGAACTGGTCCTCACCCTTAACAATTTCTCCTTCGAATCCTCCCACTTCCTCCAGATCAAAGGGGTAGCCATGGGCACCCATATGGGCCCCAGCTATGCCTGTTTCTTTGTTGGCTACGTAGAACAGTCCAACATCCATAGTTACACCAGCACCATTCCCCATCTCTTCCTCCGCTACATTGATGACTGAATTGGTGCCACATCATGCTCCCGCAAGGAGGTTGAGCAATTCATCAACTTCACCAACACATTCCATCCCGACCTTAAATTCACCTGGACCATTTCTGACACCTCCCTTCCCTTCCTGGACCTCTCCATCTCCATTAATGACGACCGACTTGACACCAACATTTTTTACAAACCCACCGACTCCCACAGCTACCTGGATTACACCTCTTCCCATCCTACCTCCTGCAAAAATGCCATACCGTATTCCCAATTCCTCCACCTCCGCTGTATCTGCTCCCAGGAGGACGAGATCCACTACAGAACACACCAGATGGCCTCCTTCTTTAGAGACTGCAATTTCCCTTCCCACATGGTTAAAGATGCCCTCTAAAGCATCTCGTCAACATCCCGCCCCTCCACCCTCAAACCCCACCCCTCCAACCATAACAAGGACAGAACCCCCCGGTGCTCACCTTCCACCTACCAACCTTTGCATAAACCATATCATCCAATGACATTTCCGCCACCTCCAAACGGACTCCACCACTAGGGATATATTTCCCTCCCCACCCATTTCCATTTTCCGCAAAGACCATTCTCTCTGTGACTACCTGGTCAGATCCACGCCCCCCCCCCCAAGAACCCACCCTCCCTTCCTGGCACCCTCCCCTGCCACTGCAGGAATTGCAAAACCTGCGCCCACACCTCCTCCCTCACCTCCTTCCACATCCATCAAAGTTTCACCTGCACATCCACCAATATCATTTATTGTATCCATTGCTCCCTATGCGATCTCCTCTACATTGGAGAGACTGGACACCTCCTAGCAGAGCGTTTTAGGGAACATCTCCGGTACACCCACACCCATCAACCACATCACCCTGTGGCCCAACATTTCAACTCCCCCTCCCACTCTGCCGAGAACATGCAGGTCCTGGGCCTCCTTCATCGCCGCTCCCTCACCACCCAACGCCTGGAGGAAAAACGCCTCATCTTCTGCCTCGGAACACTTCAACCCCATGGCATCAATGTGGATTTCACCAGTTTCCTCATTTCCCCTTTCCCCACCTCACCCCAGCTCCAACCTTCCAGCTTAGCACTGCCCTCATGACCTGTCCTACCAGCCTATCTTCCTTTCCACCTATCCACTCCACCCTCCTCTCTGACCTATCACCTTCATCCCCACCCCCATTCGCTCATTGTACTCTTTGCTACCTTCCCTCACCATCCTCTCTGACCTATCACCTCTAACCCCACCCTCATTCATCTATGCTACTTTCTCCGCACCCCTCTCTCATTTATCTCTTCACTCTGCAGGCACCCTGCCTCAATCCCTGATGAAGGGCTTTTGCCCGAAACGTCGATTTCCTGCTCCTCAGATGCTGCCTGACCTGCTGTGCTTTTCCAGCACCACTCTAATCTAGACTCAATTTTAACTCCTGGTTGACTGGACGCTGTCAGTTTGGTTCAGGTACTTGCCCTCTTTACCTTTAAGGTAAATTCTGGATTCCAGTTCTACTTCAGAACCTGAGTGCATAATCTAAGTGGAGACTTGTTGATCTGACAAAGATGCATGAATCGCAGATGATAATCTATGTCTGCCTATTCCAGTGCCTAAATTGAAAGGGATAGCATGTATGGCATTACGCAAAGAGGAGGAGGAAGTTGGCTTGATTGTTCATTCTTTGCTCATTTGCATTGCAACAAACTGACAAACAGAGCAGTCATTATGGGCTGAATCTTCAGCATTTTGGGGCTAAGTCTGAGTTGTGTCAAGTTCTTTGGAGTGGTTTTCAGTGAGAAGCTTAGCAGTTTTTCCTTGCTGTATTTTACCAAACCCACCCCAATAGCTACGACCTGACTCACGGCATCCGTTACATCTGATTCTGGCCTCATCTTAGCACACACCTTTACTGGCATCCCTTATGCAGGCACCATCTTTGAAAGCCCATTGCGCATTTGGGCAAGTGCTATCACTCTTGAGTTGCCCTGTACAGTTCCTGACGTTTGTGCAGCACATGGCAGACAAGGGTGGATCAATGTCCCACTGTGGTCCTGGAGTTCCTGCAGGTCAGGGTGATACACAGACAGGCCTTCCACTTCCTCCATGACCAGGAGTGAAGACCACAACACCAGACCATGTCAGCCTGAGGTTGCCATCTGGGTCCAAACAATGAAGGAATGCCCAGCACTGCAGGAAGAAGGTTTACATCCTTCTCCACTCTGCCAGTGAAAGTGCCAATATCTCTCCGATACTTTACATATATTCCAGCTCTGTTACTGTACCACCTCTCACCAAGGCATGTGGTCTACCACTTTCACTATCGCCTGCAAAATCTTCCCTATCCAACACCACTCAGCCTGAATGACCCAGCACTGCCTCATCACTTGCCTCGCCCCTGCACTAATAGTAACAGCTGGCATGGCTGCATTACTACTCATCTTTCCTGATGCTGACAGATATCCAAAGTCCATGCATGACAGTCACTTCTGAAACCAGAACACCAATGTGTCCACTCACCAAGAGGGGTGCGTGGACTCTCCACACAGCTTACAGGGAACATTGTGTTTCACCCACTTTCTTCTCCCATTATAACTGTTCTAATTCCAGAAGGAAAACGACCCCTGAGAGTGCAGAAGGAGTCAAGACAGATGGTGGAGAGGCAAGTGATTCAGCTCCTCACCCCTTGTATAGATAACATTCTGGCTTTGACTATCCCAAATGGACAACTGACCATTTCAAAGCCCCTTGACCAGTATCAAAGGCTGCCCTTGACTTGTATATGGCGATGTCCTGAGTGAAGGGTTTCCCCATTGACTTGACTAAGGCTCGGTGACAACAATGATAAGCTTCCTGGTTTTGTGCCTGTGTTAAATGGCATAGCAAGATACAGCAGCAATTATATGTCTGGTTAAGGGGGCAAGCTGTAAAAGGCAGGGCAGCGCAGGGATGGTGTGAGCATTCAGGTAGGCTCAGAGTAAGTGTTATGACAGTGAACAAAGAGTCTGGAGATGCAGTCTGGTACATTCCATGAGATGGGTGCGTGCTCCTGAGCACACAGTCTTTGCTGCAACAGTATAGTGACAGTGTACCCAATGATGCAGAAATGTTGATTAGAATTGTGCAATGAGGGTTGTTAGAGACCTATCAGATGCCAATGTCCATGGATGTGGGATGTGCGTGACTAGTACACATGAAGCATGTCCTGACATGTTGGTATCCAGTTTCCAACATGGGCATCCATTGGAACAAGCAGCAAACTGAATTCTTTAGGTACACACTCTGATTTCCATGTCAGGTATTTTCGACGTCTAACCTCTTTGACACATTTGGTGAGATAGAAAGCTAAATATTGATGAGGCAAGTAGACAATCAACAAGGTATTTTTACAAACAATAATCCTAATGGTTTGGAGAAGATTTGTAGCTCAGGTTGAGGTTGTGGGTGTAGGGTTGCTTGCTGAGTCGGAAGGTTCATTTTCAGATGTTTCGTCACCATACTAGATAATGTCTTCACTGAGCCTCCGGAGGCTCACTAAAAAAATGTTACCTAGTATGGTGATGAAACATCTGAAAATGAACCTTCCAGCTCAGCAAGCAACCCTACACCCAAAAGCAATAATCTTCTTTTACTATTAACTCACTGTGGCCTTGTGAAAAACTCATCCCACAACTCATCAAAAGATTAGAAGTTCAACAAGATGTTCCTAATGTCAAATTTGGCTTCACCAGACTTCTCATTCAATCCTGCCACAAATCCTGCCATAGCCTATATCACTCAGACCTCTATAAGGTTCCATCCTTTGATTAGAATTGTCACTTTGCTATCTGTAAAATTGTTCCAGCATTTGTCTACATTATAAAAGTCTTTATATTTTGAAGTGATTTATTAAATGTATCTTGATTTAGTATGTGATAGAAGATTCGTTTATTCACAGTTATTTTGATATCAGTTAAACTTAATAGCCATCATCTTATTTCCTTACAGTAACTAATCTATTTACTGCAGTCAGTTATGGTTCAGTGGGTTACATTCTTACATATGAGTTGTAAGATACCAGTCCCATTCCATACCACACCACAAAATCTATACTAATGCTCCAGTGCAGTACAGAAGGAATACTGTACTGTCAAAAATGCTATCTTTGGTGACACAGCAAACCAAGCCTCGATCTACCTCCTCAGATGGATGCAAAAATAGAACAATACATTGAAGAAATGGAGAGATGGTATCCATGGTATCCTGGCCAGTATTTATCTCTCAATCAACATCAGGAAATATCTCCTGAGAAGGAGTTGATGGCTTCCCCATGTCTGCGTGGGTTTCCTCTGGGTGTTCTGGTTTCCTCCCACAGTCCAAAGATGTGCAAGTTAGGTTAATTGGCCATGCTATGTTGCCCAGAGTGTTAAGTGCATGAGTCAGGAGTAAATATAAGGTAGGGGAATGGGTCTGGATGGGTTACTTTTCGGAGGGTCAATGTGGGCTTGTTGACCAAAGGGCTTGTTTCCACACTGTAGTGATTCTAATTCTAAAAATAATTCTAATTCTAAAAAAAAGCAAAATCGTAATGACATTGGAATGTGAATTAAAATGCTGGGGATTTTCAGTAGGTCTTGTACTATCTGTGGAGAGAGAAATCGAATTAGCTTTCCAAGTTGATTGTGATTATGCTTCCAAAATAGAAAAGATAGGTTCCTTTGTCCTGACCCTTTTTTTGTACTTTTCAGGAATTTACTATTTTAACAAGAACAATTTACAACGTACAAATAGACATGAGGAAATGCTTTAGTAGTGTCATTGAATAACAAAAGGCTTTACGTTAATAAAAGATATTGTGTCAAGAAGTCTATAGGCATACCACTGTGTATTACTGAAAAAATATGAAGGAAACTGTCAGAATAAATAGAAAACAACCAATATTTAAATCTGAAATAGAACAGAGTCAGAAATGTGCAGCTGGTCGCTGAGAAAGGTTAGATTTTGCATTTTAAGTTTTTAGAAAAAAAACTTGGATTTGCAGTAAGAGTCGTGGTGAAGCTATCAACTTTGCTATCTATTACTCCTCTGAAACTGAGGCAACTTGGGAGTCAGCACATGCGCAACCAAACACAGAAATCCAGAAGCTAATGCCAGGAATTGCATTTTTCTGCTTTAGGTAAATGGAGGTTCTCTAGACTTCAATCAATGAAATGTCTATAATTTGTCAGAAACTTCCTCATTTATACTCTTAGTCCCCCTATACAGAAGCCTTTGATGAATGAAATGTAAACGGAGTTTTAATGGCATACTAAGTTCATAATTACTGCTGAACTACTTCACTGACCCTGAAGGAGTAAAATCATACTGTGTGTGTGTGTGTGTGTGTGTGTGTGTGTGTGTGTGTGTGTGTGTGTGTGTGTGTGTGTGTGTGTGTGTGTGTGTGTGTGTGTGTGTGTGTGTGTGTCAGATTGCATTGTTATCTCAAGCAAGGAATCTCCGTTGTATTGCCTGTCATATTCTGCTGTCACTCATTTGTAAAACAGGTACTTGCATATATTCTGAAGAGAGAGCGAAGGAAAGGATAAAATGGGACATTGAAATATTAGATGAAAGAAATGAAAGCCTGTACAGGTCAAAAAAAACCTGATAAAGCTCACCTTTATAAACTCAACAGTGCACAACAATTATTTAGTAGAAATTTAAGATGCTTTACTAACATTGAATAGATAGAGACAAATTGTTTCCAAAGATGTGAGGGATCATGGCCAAAGGAGACAGATTTAAGATTATTAACAAAATGTGACAGGGAAGATAATGCTATGGTTTTGTTCAGTGTGTTGATATGATCTGGAATGCATCACCTAAATAGAGAGTGGAAACAGGTTTGACAATTACTTCCAAAAGGGAATTTGGTAATTATTTCACGGAGAAAAAATACAAGGCTTTTGGGAAAGAATAGCAGAAGGGGTATAATTGGCAACTCTTTCAGAGATAGGCCAGATGTTCTCCTCTGTGCTGTATGGTTTGAGAATTAGTCAGCTGAAATCAGAGAACAAGTTAGGAATGACAAGACTGCAGGAAAGAAGCTACACCCAAGATATTATCAACAAACACAGGGCAACTCATGGTTATGTCA
Source organism: Hemiscyllium ocellatum (assembly GCF_020745735.1). Lineage (NCBI taxonomy): Eukaryota > Metazoa > Chordata > Chondrichthyes > Orectolobiformes > Hemiscylliidae > Hemiscyllium > Hemiscyllium ocellatum. The sequence continues at coordinate 25,253,999 of NC_083426.1, read as the reverse complement.
GGAGGCGGTTCAGACCATGTTAAGGAAGAAGAATTCCTTTTGCAGCAGTGTTTCCTGTAAACAATGATGGTGCAAAACAAAGATTTTTCCAAAACAAAGCAAATCATCAACAAAACATCTCCTGAATAACACATGAGTGCTTGCAAAAGGTAAACAGAAGCCCTGTGCAAAAGGGCAGAGGTTAGAGAAGTACCTGTACAACTGCTGGTTAGGGTGGGCTGTAACAAGAAACATTGAACTTGGTCTGATCTTTCTGAAGGTTGAAGTGGTTTTATTTTGGGGTTCAAGTTAAGGATGTCCTCAAACAATAAACAGTCAGCCATTATTCAGCATGAACCATGATGGATCTTGTTGTCTCATAAAAGCAATAAATGCTCTCTGTCTTTTACTACAGTGTTTTTCTGTTGACCCAATGTTTAGATACAATGTCAGCATTGTACCACTTTGGTACAAATATTGTGGATTGCGTATATAAGTATTTTGGTAAAAATATTTATATGTTTGTAATCACATAAAAATAGTTTAGAAATAGATAAAATATGACCAAACATAAAATACAGTGGACTGTATTTTACACTTTTGTGTGAATTGGGTTAGGTTTTTTGGAGGGACTCAACTAATGGGACTGACTGAGATTTTTCACTGTATCTTACCAAACCTGCCTCAATAACTACCCCACCCCTATGGCATTCATCACAAATGATTCCAGCCTCATCATACTACATTCCAGTCCCAAAAACAACTACTCAGCTGATATCTACCAAAAGATTGACAACCTTTGAGTCTACAATGTTTTTAAAAGGTTGCAGTGTACGTAGATAACACTGACATTTCAATGCTGCCCTGTGCAATCAAAGACTTTTCCTAAGAATGTGTGAGAAAATGAATATGGCACTACAATTCTCTGACAGGGACATGGAGACCCTGGTTGAGGGGCTGATGTAAAGGAGAGGTGTCTTCTTCTCAGAGGGCTGGCAGAGGACACCACGCCAGCAGATCCTGGCAGCCTCATCTGCGTACACCTGCTGGGACATCACAGCCCCATAGCTGGAGGAATGACCAGCACGGCCACAAGGAGGTCAATGACCTTATCCGTTCTACCACATTCTTTGTTCAGCCTCCTCACACACTCTATCTCTACTACTGCATCCACCTCCCACCGAGGCACATACTTTGCCACCATTACTGTGCCTGCAACTTTTTACATCACAAAGAAGATTGATAAGGGCAGAGCAGTAGACGTGATCTATATGGACTTCCATAAGGCGTTCGACAAGTATCTCTATGGGAGACAGATTAGCAAGGTTAGATCTCATGGACTACAGGGAGAACTAGCCATTTGGATACAGAACTGGCTCAAAGGTAGAAGACAGAGGGTGGTGGTGGAGGGTTGTTTTTCAGACTGGAGGCCTGTGACCAATAGTGTGCCACAAGGATCGGTGCTGGGCCCTCTACTTTTTGTCATTTACATAAATGATTTGGATGCGAGCATAAGAGGTACAGTTAGTAAGTTTGCAGATGACACCAAAGTTGGAGGTGTCGTGGACAGTGAAGAGGGTTACCTCAGATTAAAACAGAATCTGGACCAGATGGGCCAATGGGCTGAGAAGTGGCAGATGGAGTTTAATTCAGATAAATGCGAGGTGCTACATTTTGGGAAAGCAAATCTTAGCAGGATTTATACACTTAATGGTAAGGTCCTAGGTAGTGTTGCTGAACAAAGAGACCTTGGAGTGCATGTTCATAGCTCCTTGAAAATGGAGTCACAGGTAGATAGCATAGTGAAGAAGGCGTTTGGTATGCTTTCCTTTACTGGACAGAGTATTGAGTACAGGAGTTGGGAGGTCATGTTGCGGCTGTACAGGATATTGGTTAGGCCACTGTTGGAATATTGCATGTAATTCTGGTCTCCTTCCTATTGAAGACCATAAGACCATAAGACCATAAGACATAGGAGTGGAAGTAAGGCCATTCGGCCCATCGAGTCCACTCTGCCATTCAATCATGGCTGATGGGCATTTCAACTCCACTTACCCGCATTCTCCCCGTAGCCCTTAATTCCTCGAGACAACAAGAATCTATCAATCTCTGCCTTGAAGACATTTAGCGTCCCGGCCTCCACTGCACTCTGCGGCAATGAATTCCACAGGCCCACCACCCTCTGGCTGAAGAAATGTCTCCGCATTATTGTTCTGAATTGACCCCCTCTAATTCTAAGGCTTTGTCCCCGGGTCTTAGTCTCCTCGCCTAATGGAAACAATTTCCTAGCGTCCACCCTTTCCAAGCCATGTATTATCTTGTACGTCTTTATTAAGTCTCCCCTTAATCTTTAAACTCCAATGAATACAATCCCAGGATCCTCAGCCGTTCCTCATATGTTAGACCTACCATTCCAGGGATCATCCGTGTGAATCTCCGCTGGACACGTTCCAGTGCCAGTATGTCCTTCCTGAGGTGTGGGAACCAAAACTGGACACAGTACTCCAAATGGGGCCTAACCAGAGCTTTATAAAGTCTCAGTAGCACGTCTCTGCTTTTATATTCCAACCCTCTTGAGATAAGTGACAACATTGCATTCGCTTTCTTAATCACTGACTCAACCTGCATGTTTACCTTTAGAGAATCCTCGACTAGCACTCCCAGATCCCTTTGTACTTTTGATTTACTAATTTTCTCACCATTTAGAAAGTAGTCTATGGTTTTATTCTTTTTGCCAAAGTGCACGACCTCAGACTTGCTCACGTTGAATTCCATCAGCCATTTTGTGGACCACTCTCCCAAACTGTCTAGATCCTTCTGCAGCCTCCCCACTTCCTCAGTACTACCTGCCTGTCCACCTAATTTTGTATCATCTGCAAACTTCGCTAGAATGCCCCCAGTCCCCTCATCCAAATCATTAATATATAATGCGAATAGCTATGGCCCCAACACTGAACCCTGCGGGACACCGCTCGTCACCAGCTGCCATTCCGAAAAAGAACCTTTTATCCCAACTCTCTGCCTTCTGTTAGACAGCCAATCCTCAATCCATCCCAGCAGCTCACCTCGAACACCATGGACCCTCATCTTGCTCAGCAGCCTCGCGTGTGGCACCTTATCAAAGGCCTTTTGAAAGTCTAGATAAACCATATCCACTGGGTTTCCCTGGTCTAACCTACTTGTCACCTCTTCAAAGAACTCCAACAGGTTTGTCAGGCATGACCTCCCCTTACTAAATCCATGTTGACTTGTTCTAATCTGCTCTTCTAAGAATGTAGAAACCTCATCCTTAATGATGGATTCTAGAATTTTACCAACTGGCAATCGGAGGACCACCAGAGAGCAGGCACCAGCTCAGCCCCAGGCAGAAGATGACCCTGCAATATCCAATCACAGGTTTCCCCCACATGCAGAGAGATGGGCAGGAATGGCAGACTTACATGTGGGAAGCAATGGAACTCACCGCCCAGCAGTACAGCAAGTCACATGACTGACTGACTGCCAACATTGGCAGGTTGGCAGCTGTCCTGGAGAGCCAAGCGCAGTAACCTCAGGGTCTGCTGGAAAGGTGCACACACCTAGTCTCTACTGCATCGACCATTGGTCCCAAGGATTAAAGACATGGCGACACCCTTCACTTCAACTCCGCCTCCTCTCCTTCAACCCTTGGATGTTCACACCAGGGAAGTTCGACTTGCCTCTGACAAAGTGACCTTGAAATCTCTGGACCACCAAAACATAAATATCAAAGCTGCCTACAACCTGTCTACATGAGGCTGCAGCTGCCCTTTCTCTTCCAGTTCTTGGCATATGGAGTCAGTGCCCCAGGTGTGATCATACATTATGCCTCCCCACTGCTTGCTCCTAAAAGTGGATACACTCTTTCCTGAATGAGCCTTTCCCATCCTTAATTCATCGTGTCCCCACTTTCAGAGACCATTGCTCCCCTTCACATTTGCCATTCCCCATTCACCCTTTCCCCAGTCCACAGCCCAATTCTGTAGAATAGCTTAAATAAAATAAAACAAGGGTGTACCTTTAAGGTAGACATTGATTCCCTTATGAATCAAGAATTTATCTCAGGTTACAAGCAAGAGAATGGGTTGAAGAAACACCAGCCATGATTGAATATCAGAGTAAATATGATGGGACAGTTGGCCTAATTCTGCTCCTATATCTTATCATCTTACTATGGCCAATTACCAGACTCATATGAGTGGGTCCTTTGATTTATTATTCCCTGATCCACAGACAAATGGATTCTCTGTGCACTTCTTTGAGGTCTGTTCCCCTAAAACTTTGAGACATGACTCCTTCCTTACCTTCACATGCAGTTGCTTGCTCTGTAAGCTGCCGGCACATGGGACATGCATAAGATTGACATAGCAGGCTGGGAGAGTGGGCAAAGAAGTGGCAAATGGAATTAAATCTGAAAAGTGTGAGGTTGCCATTCAGCAAGGTGTTGGCCCTCCATGAAGGAGGATGCTGTTAATAAGTCAAAATGCCTTCTGATTGTGCCAATTAGCATAGCAAAGCAATGAAAGTGTGAGCATGAAGATAGGTAATAAGTCAATGAGGATTGGAAAGCAAGTGAGCAGCCCTAAGATGCCATCTGGTCCAAACTTTCAGTTTGGTGCCTGCCCTTGCGCACAAAATGCCCCTTCTACATCCTTCCAATGTTGTTGATGGGGCACCCAGCAATGCAATTCTGTGCTTCCAGAGAACCCTGCTAGTGTGCTGAAGAGATGCCATGGTGGTCATGAAGGGTTGGCAAATGCTAAGCTCTGTGGGCGAGAGCCCATGAATTATGCCTATGATGCTGTGTTCTCCTACCAACATGGAGGCCCTTTGGAGCAAGCAACGAGTTAAGTCACCAGGTATCTGCTGCGCTTCCAAGTAAAGATTTATTGATGTTTAGCTTATTTGACACATTTAGGAAGATAGAAAGTGGAATATTAATGAGTCACGTTGGGCTGTTAACAAGGTGCTTAATAAGTATTAATCTCCACTATTTGTCAACCTGACTTGCTGCTTGTTAAAAGCATTAAAGATGGACTGAGATGCTCCCAACATTGAGATCAGCCTCTCCAGACTTCTCATCTGATTCACAAATTTCACATACCTTACTTTGCTTCAATCCCTATAAGATTTTGCCCAGCGTCAATAATTCTGGTGTTTGGTGAGATCAGAACTAAATATTCAGATTAGTTGTAAAAGATGATGAAATGCCTTTGACTTATGAGTTAATATAAGAGATAGGCAAAAGTGAGGACTGCAGATGCTGGAAACCAGAGTATAGATCAGAATGGTGCTGGAAAAGCACAGCAGGTTAGGGAGCATCCGAGGAGCAGGAAAATCGACGTTTCGGGCAAAGGCCCTTCATCAGCCCTTTCCTGATGAAGAGCTTTTGTCCGAAACATTGATTTTCCTGCTCCTCGGATGCTGCCTGACCTGCTATGTTTTTCCAGCACCACTCTGATCTAATTATAAGAGATGCCTGCTCTATTGGATGCTGGATTAACATCAGCTTTGGTTTTAGGGTATAGTGCTGCCAACAATCCTCCTTTTTTACGAGGTGCTGCATTTTGGGAAAGCAAATCTTAGCAGGATTTATACACTTAATGGTAAGGTCCTAGGGAGTGTTGCTGAACAAAGAGACCTTGGAGTGCAGGTTCATAGCTCTTGAAAATGGAGTCACAGGTAGATAGGATAGTGAAGAAGGTGTTTGGTATGCTTTCCTTTATTGGTCAGAGTATTGAGTACAGGAGTTGGGAGGTCATGTTGCAGCTGTACAGAACATTGGTTAGGCCACTATTGGAATATTGCGTACAACTCTGGTCTCCTTCCTATTGGAAAGATTTACAAGGATGTTGCCAGGGTTGGAAGATCTGAGCTACAGGGAGAGGCTGAACAGGGTGGGGCTGTTTTCCCTGGAGCGTCGGATGCTGAGGGGTGACCTTATAGAGGTTTACAAAATTATGAGGGGCATGGATAGGATAAATAGACAAAGTCTTATCCTTGGGATCAGGGTGTCCAGAACTAGAGGGCATAGGTTTAGGGTGAGAGGGGAAAGATATAAAAGAGACCTAAGGGGCAATGTTTTCATGCAGAGGGTGATACGTGTATGGAATGAGCTGCCAGAGGATGTGGTGGAGGCTGGTACAATTGCAACATATAAGAGGCATTTGGATGGGTGTATGAACAGGAAGGGTTTGGAGGGATATGGGCCGGGCACTAGCAGGTGGGACTAGATTGAGTTGGGATATCTAGTCGGCATGGACGGGTTGGACCGAAGGGTCTGTTTCCATGCTGTACATCTCTATGACTCTATAATTGTCTAATTGTGAGTGGTAGAAGATAGACCTCCGGTGCATCATAAAAAGAAGAAACAGTTGTATTATATGAGACAATTTATTGCATGATAGCAATATGTATATGTTACATTTACCAGTTCGACATTATTACCGGAAGACTATCTAGAACCAGAGAGGACACACTGTATCTATTTGAACCTTATGCTAGACTGTTTTACTCTCATCCTCAGACAAAGTGACATCATCTGATTGGTTGAAACTTAATGCGATTTTAGTGTTAACTCTTTCAGAACCATTTCCTGATATGATGATCCTACAGAGAAGAAAGAAACAAAACTATTGCAGGAAACTTGCATAATTCAATTATAAACTGATTTTTATTACTTATACTTATATCCTTTGTAGAGAATGATTGAAAGTAAATCTGTACATTGTGTCTCCTCTTTAATGGCTTTGCATCTAATCTTATTCTCTTACCCTTTCCACATCACCTTTAAAACATTTGTTTATTCAAATACTTATTAAATAATTATTATGTGTTCTGTTCCCATTATAATTTCTAATGAGTATTCAAAATTCTAATGAACTTCCACATAAAATCAAATTCTGCAATCATACAATTTCCTTTTCTGTGGTGATCTCAAATTAAAGCCATCTAGTTAAGAATTTACTAACAATTGGACTTTTTCATTTATATTCTATTTACCTTAACAATTTCATTTAAAATTTTGAGCAACTCAATCATGTTTCATGTTAATTAACTACACTATTAAAATGAGCCCTGGCTTTGCTCAGCTTTTTGAAAATAAGTCCATTCAGGCCCTTCTTTAATTTTATAAATCACTCTTGAGTCATTTCCAAACGTGTTGAGGGATGATATTTAAACTTCAGACTAACTAAAGAGGATAGCAATTTTGGAGATTCGACGTTCTGGGTATAAGCCCTTCTTTCCTGAAGAAGGGCTTATGCCCGAAACGTCGAATCTCCTGTTCCTTGGATGCTGCCTGAACTGCTGCGCATTTCCAGCAACACATTTTCAGCTCTGATCTCCAGCATCTGCAGACCTCACTTTCTCCAGCAATTTTGGAGAGTTTATCTCCACGAAACAATGATCTTGACCCACAAAAAATGATACGCCATATTCTGGGTAGTGCTGCTTTCCTGCAACCTTATATCCATGCAAGTGATATTTTGATGTTTCAAGAATTCTTTGTATATCCTTGGAGTGAAGTTTTCATATATAATCATATATATATATATATATATATGTTTTACAACTTTAAATACTTGTTTTTCCACTTTAATAGATATGTGTATCTGAAATATTCAGTCTCTCCTTTTCTACTCCATTTGACATTTTCCTGTTTATTATATAGAGCTTATTCCATATTCAGCACTTCAACAACAGCACATAATTTCCTCACCATTAATTTAAATGGTGAGCTTGGGATTTTTTGAAGTCTGGAATCTTTTTTTCCCATTTCTTTTTCTTATTGTTCCTTGCAAAATGCATCACTCCATTGTTTTCTTGGTGAAATTTCCATGGTAACATACATATCAGATTTACAATCCTATGAATGGTATTTGTATGCCACTTTTGAAAATCAACAATGCTGCCTATTTTTGTATCATCTGTAAAATGTGTATATTGTGCCCCTTTTATCAAGTGTAGATCATTTATGGAGAAACCACATTCTCCAGCACTTGCATTACCACTGCTTATTGCAAGCAGTTGGCTTTATTGATTAAACGAATTTTATAATTTGCTATTGGCATTGGTGTCAAGTACATATGTGCCACTTTTGCCATACTGCACATACTGACAATTTCATCCAGACCGCTGATCCAGCAACCAACTACTTGAGCTCCATCGTGATTGGTCAATTACTTAGTAAGCAAGTGAGTACAACCTCCCATAGAGAATGGTTATAGAGTCACAGAGCTTTACAGCATGGAAGCAGACCCTTCAGTCTAACTCACCCATGACAATCAATTATCCTAAATAAATCTAGTGCCATTTGCCAGCATTTAGCCCATAACCCTCTAAACCCTTCCATCCGGGTAAATATAATAATTGTACCAGCCTCCACCACTTCCTCTGGCAGCTCATTCTAGACATGCACCACTCTCTGCATTGGAAAGTTGCCCCTTAGGTCCCTTTTAAATCTTTCCCCTCTCAATTTAAACTATGCCCTCTAGTTTTGGACTACCCCACCCCAGGGAAAAGACTGTGGCTATTCAACGGATCCATGCACCTCATGGTGACCTCTATAATGTCACCCCTCAGCCTCCAGCACTCCAGGGAAAATAGCTCAACTGAAAACTCATTCGCTTCAACACAAACTTGTATCTAAAGTGCAAATTTGATAAAAGTGACAATTTGATCCATTAAATTGATGTAGCAACACTAGTTGCTTCAGAATGGATATTGAATCTGCTGGAACTATTCTAGTTTACCTAATTCCACAACTCAACCTTGTGTGTAATGATAAGGAATGTTTGACAAAGGCCTATTTTAATGGAAGCCATAATTTGGAGGAGCTGGTGTTGGACTGTGGTGGACAAAGTTGAAAATCACACAACACCAGGTTATAGTCCAACAGGTTTATTTGAAAGGACTAGCTTTTGAAGCATCTCTTCTTCATCAGGTGGTTGTGAAGCAGGACCGTAAGACACAGAATTTAGAGCAAAAGATTACAGACATGTAATGATACATTGAACAAACCTAGATTGTTCAATGTATCATTGTATCTCTGTAATCTTTTGCTATAAATTCTGTGTCTTATGGTCCTGCTTCACAACCACCTGATGAAGAAGCAGCACTTCAAAAGTTAGTGCTTCCAAATAAACCTGTTGGACTATAATCTGGTGTTGTGTGATTTTCAACTTTATTTTAACAGGTGCGTAAGGGCTGAAGACACAGGAGAGGAAATAGCTTCCCTTGTATGCTAAATATGATCTTGTTATAAATGTATTCATTATGACTGGGGATTTCAAAAGTGGGGATTTCAAATAAATAACAGAAAATGAATCAGAGACTGCAAAATAAGCAAGCTCGACAAGATTTCCTCTGCCAAGTTAGGATTCAATTTCTCCATGTTTCTAACAAATGATAGGAGACTGTTGGCAGGCTAGTCAATATATCCATCATTTCTGAACATCATTGTTTTCCGGTTTGCGTCCCCATGGAGTTCTCACTGGAATTCTGCAATAAAACCCACTTGCTACCAATTACTCACTTTACGACTTCATTCACTATTTTACTCCCCATTTCTTTCTCACACGACACAACATACATCAATGCAAGGTGCATTAATACAGCAGACTAAACAGGCATATTTTGTTCCTAAAATCCTTCTTATCTTTTTACAGACGATGCACCCCCACACACTTGAATACTACCAGGCTCCCTGCTGAATGTTGAGACAGGCAACAATGTAAGAATCACTTGAAAAGTAACAGCAGCACCAACTGTACATGCTGCTCATCTCTTCTGAAACTGTTATGAACAGGCTATGACTTAAATGCCTGAGTGCAAACAACAGCAAGTTTTAGCCCCCAGTTTTCCTCCATTTTAGTTGTATTTTCTTACTCCTTTATGTCATTTACAGGTGTCTGCCAATGTAGCTGAACTGCTGAGAACTAACTCAAGTTTTCTCAATTAAGTCTTCCTTCAATGCTCTTGGCTTCCTACTGAAATGTTTATCTACTACATATTTCAATGGGCATTTGACTGACAGCATGATCTTACAATATAGACAGGATACTATATACTAACATACCAGAGTACCTTGAAACATATAGCTTTAATCCAAACTAAAATTTTCAAGCTGCCTTTTCTCCCTTCTTTGCATCACAGTTTTGACTTTATTCCCTATTTCTTTCTCACACGAGTTATGCCACAACATGCATCAATGCAAGCGGCACTAATACAGCAGACTAAACAGGCATATTTTGTTCCTAAAATCCTTCTTATCTTTAATGCCACACCCTCGCACATGGCTCTCAATTGTTCCTTTTAGGATTAGTGAGGTTGGGTTCTTCTCAGCCATTAGTTCCCCACGTTTTCGAATATTAATAGGATACTATCAAAGGTCTGCAGCAGTGTCATCAGGGATGAAAATATTAATCTTTCTGCTGCTTACACACCAGAGAATTTTCATTGATTTATTCATTAAACATTTCATTATTCATGCCCTCATTAAAAATATTGTTCAATTTCTATTTTGTGACCAATGTTTAATCATATTTTTAAACAATAATACAATAGTTAAAATGTATAAGTATTTCAGTTAAATTGCTTTAATAAACCAAGGAATTACAATTTCCCTGGCAATACATTGTGTTTACTCATGTAAATATCTTGAGCAAAAGTATACAGGCTATTGGGTTTTCATTGCTTGTAATTTATTTTCCCAAAGCTTCACAGAACGTGATTCTGACAGTAAATGTCATACAAGGGCTAAGTTTGTGCTGCCAACAGCTGTCTCACAGCATACATTGGAAGTACCACTGTGGGACAAAAGCCCAGATCTTCCCGTGAGTGCTACTTGCCTCTGGGTTGGCATCAGATTTCCTCGAAGGCTTTGGTCCTATTTATTAAAATTCCCATGAGCCCATACAGTGGTGGCTTGGGCTGGGATGAAGTTCCACAGATTTGCAGCAGTTCATGACCTCACAGTAATGACTTTCATCATTGGTGATCTCAGGCATGTGAGATGACTGATTTGCCTATCACTTTATATACACTTGTATAGTTTAATAATATTGTATATTGGTAAGCTAGTTGAACATGAGACAATCATACCTGTGCATAATTCTACATTTACCTATCATACACATGTATTAACAACCAATAAACATCACTGAATTATGATCAGAAAGGGAAACATTAATTAAACATTTTTCAAAGAAGAATCCCTACAAAGCAGATAGAGGTCATTCAGCCCATTGAATTTGCATGACCTTCTGAGGAGTCTGGACCCATGTCCCCATAACCCCTCATTTCCCATGGCTAAACCACCTATCCTACATATTGCTGGACACAACAGGGTAATTTACCATGGTCTATCCACTAATCTACACATCTTCTCACAGATCCACACTATCACTGTTCCAGCTCAGAATGTTTTGTATTCCTAATAGCAGTGTGGATATTCCTCTGTCACAGAGACTACAGGGGTCCAAGATAGCAACTCACAGCAATCTACTCAAGGGCAATGAGAAATTTTCAACAAACCACTGATATATCTACCCTGTGAATGAACAAATAATTTATTTAATTAATGACTGAATTAATGACTGTATGAAGAAAATAATAGCTCCAAGAGGTTCAGGTGTCAACTATAAAGTGACACACCAATTAAATTGGTATTTATTTTTTGATTATCCCATTAAAGATAATTGCTTTTAATTTAAAATGTATAATCTTCTCTTCATCTTAATTCATCTTAATCTACAAGTATCATATCTTGCTATTCAGGATATAAATTACTATTTTCATCAATATTGTTATGATCTCCATGCAGACCAAGAAAAATTTAAACACCAGTTAATAGGTGAGAGAATGACATAATAACTTGACTTCACAACTTTAAGTTCTTGCATCTATTTACATATCACTGGGTTATCAATAGTTGTTCTGTATAATTTGTCTACTTTTACTGCCTAGTGAAGACAAATAATTCATTTATTAACTTAGCCAACTCGTAATCTTCACATGAAGATCTTGTTATTGCTTCCTGGTCAGCTGACCCTTCTTTTCACTATCCTTCACTGTTAAGTTTGCATAAATCAAGCAAGCAAAGATTTTATTCAGGCATATGCAAAGGAGAAGATTGTTTTGGTTACCCAAATTGTTTTCAACGCACATTTATAATTTTCAACATCCTGCAGCACTTGTTATATCAATCCTCAGCCTTTGACCTGCTAGTAGGAAACTCAAATATTCTTCCTAAGTTTAAACAAAAAGCAAAGAACTGTGGATGCTGGAAATCAGAAATAAAATCAGAAATTATTGGAAAAATGAATAGGTCTGAAGCATCTGTGGAGAGAAAGCAGAGTTAATTTTCCAGGTCCAAGGATTCATCTTCAGAACAGAGTTCTGTATTAGAATTTAAAATTCTGATTTTGTGTCTTTGCTATGTTCCCAGTTCTCCCTATCTCCTTCCTCTGTGTTGCAATGAATAATATGCTAATGCAAGATGTAATTGTTACAAAGTGAAAAACAAGAGCATCATTACAACACTAATTTCAAGACTATTATGCATTTTAATTTTTACATCCACTAAAATGAGCCCTTGCACCCCTACCTCACCACGCCAGTATTTATTAAATACTAATGCATAACATCAGACAGTACCCAAAAATCTATTCCTAGCCTTACTCTTCTCTACCATGATTTCCTCTTCTCAGTTCTCCTTCTGTATGTTTGATCCATCAATTACAGGACAGCCATCCACACACAAATAAGGGAAAAGGTGAGGTTTTTGGTAGAAACCAATCTTTTACCTGCTTTTTCCCCTTTTAACTCAGTAAGTAAAATTGATTAGAATTGTTTTTTAGTTTTATATCACGCTGACAGAATTTTCCTTAGTGTCTCGAAGGATTATTGATTGCCATGGAAGTACAAATACTAGGCAATCCTTAAAATGCAATCTGCTGTAGGCAGACCCACTGCTCACAGGCCATAATGTGCATGCTTGGAAACACATACAATGTTCTGTTACCAGGGCAGTTCATTTTCAATATTATTCTCACAAAATTTTAAAAAGAGTGTACAATAATTGTTCTCATCTTTTCAGCTAAATGAGTGTCTGGACATTTAAAAAGTAGCTTAGTCATCAACCTTAATTTGTTACATCCAGGCCTATAATATTGGGTTGAAATTGATCTAAGCTACATGAGCATAAGTTCATGAGTCATAGGAGGTGAGAATTGGCTATTTTATCTTTCAAGCCTCTTCACCTGCTTCCAATAATCCTTGACCCCTTTGTTGTTCAAAAATCTATCAAACTTAGCCTTGAATGCATTCAATGACCCAAACTCGACTGCTTTCTGCAGAAGAGAATTCCAAAGATAAATAACCTTCTGAGAACAGAAATTTCTTCCAATTGCTATTAAATGATGCTCCAATAATTTTGTGCATTACAGGATCAGATCTCCAACCTGAATTCTCACTGAAACAATCCTACTCATATAAATTTGAATATGCTGGAAAATGACAGCTTTAAAAGATAGTTAAATGATTACTTAATTTTGATTTTCACAAAATTATCCAAACGCAAATTATTTGATCTTTTATAATATTTATACAGAGTCTACATACCACTTATTTGCGTTCTCTGCTAAATGGCCTACCCTACAGAAATATCTATAGTAAGCTATAATGTTCAAATGACATTTTTTAAGACATCAAACAATTATCCTATTAAAGCCTCATCAAATCAATGCAAAGTAACTTAGAAACCATTTTAATCACTTTAAGCAATTCAAATAAATATTATAGAATCCCGTCAGTCAAGAAAGAGGCTACTTGGCCCATTGAGTCTGCATCAACCTTCCAAAGAGCATACCACCCAGACCCATCCTCCCAACCTATCCCTGCATTGCCATCACTAATCATCCTAACCTGCACATCCCTGAATACAATGGGCAATTTAGCATTGCCAATTCACCTAACCTTTACATCTTTGATCTGTGGGAGGAAACTGGAGCATCCAGTGGAAACCTACCAGACATGGGGTGAATGGACAAAGTGCATGCAGACAATCACCTGAGGGTGGAATCAAACCCGGGTCCCAGCATTGTTATGTGATGGTGTTTCTAGACCTTTTTGTTTCTTACTGGCTTATTTACTAATGCAACCCCAAGGGGTTAGAAAGACACTATTTTTAACTGACATCTATAGGGATGACACATCTGATATGCTGAAACAAATATTTCATGCGTGTGGAAGATGTTTGCAGCGTCAGACTTCTCAATGCTCCAAATTGGCATATGTTGTTTTCCGCAGATTTAATGTAATTCAAATGACAAATAATTCAAATTAACACTGAAAATTATTATTTCTTCTGCATAATATGCACAACTTTAGCCAGTTTTTGTTTTTCCATTTTTTATTTCCTCAAATTTAGTTTTTCATTTAACATCCACAATGTCGTGTACAGTTAGACAATAAAACTTTGAACTCTTTTATTGAATCTGTTAAAAGATGTGCAGAGCAATTCTAAAGATGCAATGAAATAATTGAACAAACTGACTTACAGACTTTTTCAGCAACTGTAATCAGGTCTTGTTCCAGTTTGTATGTTGGTAAAAGCCCTTCAAAAGCTAATGATTTCAAGCTTTATCATTTGTGAAATATATTATGATAAATTATAAACAGAAAATGCTGGAGAGACTCAGCAGTTCTGGCAACATCTATGGAGATAGAATCAGAGTTAACATTTTGAGTCCAATATGACTGCCCTTGGGAACTTTTGTTTGTGATAAATTAGACCTGGTTGTTATGTGTAGGCACAGTCATGTTGATACCCTACAGAAAACATGAAGTATAAAGTATCAAGTTAGACAATTCTGTTTTTATTTGATAGATAATAAAATATTATATCAATTTGGATATATTTTTGTTTTTCCTGTGATTGTCTCAAGTGTCTTCACTATCATGTTTGCTTAGTCTATTGATACCTTTAAATTTTCTGTTCAAAATTTCCCTATAGGACAGCTACAGGGCATAAACTGCTCAGTATGATTCTAACTATTCAAGGGTACGTTAATGTATGAAAAATACCTCTCTTATGGAATAAAATATAATTATAACCAGCTGCATTTCTCCATAATAAGCAATACATCACAGGAGAGCTTGGCTGACAGTTCAGTCTATGAAGAAAGTATTGAATTTAATTTTTAATTTACAAGATATTTTTCTTGAAGCAAATACGTGTTTCTTTCAAGTTTTATTTTCTGATATTGCTCTTTAATCAGAGAACATTATAATCATAATATCTTCAGTCAGCTAGGCAGACTTTAGCAAGCACTGGAGTTACATACAAGTGAACAAAACTTGCAAGTAGTGGTATTTCCATCCATCTGATACCCTTGTCCTTTTGATGGTCATGCATTTGGAAGAATTGTTGGTATGTTACAGCAATGCATCTTGTAGGTAGGACACAATATGCTACTCTGCGGCAGTGGTGGTCAGAGTGAATAATTAAGGTGGTAGATGAGTTGCCAATCAAGTTACCCCCGACTGCCTTGCTTTTAGCTTTTTCCAGGCTGCCACAGCAGATTTGTGTAAAATCAGTTAGTCTGCAATTTATTGACACAGACAATTCATACCATGTACATCCCTCACTTTACCCATGATTATCTTAAGCAAAAAGATCAGGATGTGGGGTTCATATTGATCACAGGTTCATTCTGTCCCACACACCAACTTACAGGTTTCTTCTCAAAATTCCAGTTGCCTTCATGAATCACAATAACTTCCAAGACATTAAAGTAGATCAGGGCGTGATCCTCAGCATCTTATTAGACAATTCTGCGCACAAGTTTCAGACAGCTGTCATGATGCTTTTACCATGCAACGATCCTCCAACCCCTCCTTTCTCCAACTATTTAGCCTCTGCAGAGGACTTGAGAGGCTGGCTGATTTGGCTACATGACTCATGACTCCACACTAAGCTACAGAACTGTGCTCCAGCTTATGGCCTAAGCGTTCACACTGAGCAACAACTCTGCACAGTGGTAAAGCCTTGTGGCTTCTTGAAATATACTCCATGAAGGGAGACTATGCAATATCATAGATAGCTGCTGGTATTGTCCTGTTGCACATTCTGTTGGCAGTTCTTTGATGGGAAACCTGTCATCCCTCTCAAGGAGAGTAGATTTCTTTCCCCTTCCTCACTTGCCTCATAGGTAATTCCAAGGGGAGTATTGGACAACAGAGAGGGTGAGGTTGTGGAAGGAGTTGGAAAGTGAGTAGCCTAGATAGATGATATTGCTTCTATTGGATACTCTCCATTAAGCATCTTTGAAATGTGCATCCCCTTTTTAAGGGCTGCGGCTGTCTTTGAGGGCAATGACTCTATCAAGTTTCATACTTATTAATATGGTGAGCTGTCTTGTAGAAGTAGAATTATGCTGTCAGCTCACCTCTTGCAAGTAAATGAGTCCTAGCTATAAGAATTGCTTAGATTTACCATTGACTGACCATTAGACCATGAGAAATAGGAACAGGAGTAGGCCATTCGGCCCCTCAAACTAGCTGCACTGCTCAATAAGATCATGTCTGATCTGACATTCTTCGCGTTCACTTATCTGCCCTTTTCCCATAACTCTTGATTCCCATAATGATCAAGGATCTATCCATCTCAGCCTTAAGTACATACAAGAAATCTGTCTCCACAGCTATCTGTGGCAAAGAGTTCCAAAGACTCACAACCCTCTAATAAGAGAACTTCCTCCTCATCTCAGTCTTCTTTGTTGTTAGATTCTGCCCTCTGGTCCTTGTCTGTCCCATGAGGGGAAACATCTCTGAGCATTTACCCTGTCAAGCTCCTTAAAAATCCTGCATGTTTCAATGAGGTCACCTCTTAGTTTTATACTTCGCTCATTAGATAATCCCTGTATACCAGGGGTCACCCTAGCGAGCTTTCTCTAAACTGAACCGATGAAATGATGGATTTCCTTAAAAAGGGGGCTTAAAATTGCTCGTAGTATTCCAAATGTGATCTCATCAGCACCTGGTACAGTTACAATACTCCCTACTCTTATGTCCAACCCCCTTGAAATTGCTCGTAGTATTCCACTAGCCTTCCTGATTACTGGCTGTACCTGTATGCTAGGTTTCAATGTTTCATACACAAATACCCCAAGTCCCTTTGTATTGCAGCTTTCTGTAGTTTTTCTCCATTCAAATAATCTGTTCTTTTGATCTCCCTTCCAAAATGAACAACTTCACATTTTCCCACATTATTTGCCAATTTTTGACTATTTAACCAATCAATACCAATCTGGGAACTGTTTTTATCCCTCTCACAAACTGCCTTTCTACCTTTTTTTATGTCGTCGAAATAGATTTTGCTCCTCCCATCAATATAGTGCAACCCACTAACTGCATTGAATGACATACTGACCTAATCGACACCATAGTCAAAAATTTCCTTCAGGTGTAATAAGGAATGTAAAAAGATGGTAGGTATTGTTGGCCTGTACTTTAAAGAACTTTGTTCCACTTGATAATGTTGACCTACATGAGGCACCGTACATGTCGATTGGTAACATAATGACTGTCTACAAACAGTTCATATTTTAGCTTATGTGACAGGAGGATTCATCCAATATGGGGTGAATTCTCTGTAGTTTATGTAAATTATCCAGTTCGCAACTGTGATATGAAGATGAGTACTAGCCAAGATTTTTTTTAAACCACAGTATGTGTATGCTCTGAGAAACTCAACAAAATATAGCTCCACAGTTAATGTAATGACAAAGCTGATGTCAAAACAAAACCTCACATCATTTGTCAATCAAACTATTATGCCATCCTGTGTGATCTAAGTGTTTCAGAGGATGGAACATCCGTCAGCTGCATTGCATTATCTAACTATTTCAGTTCAACTCCTTACAACAGAGACTGATGCATCTATGGCTTATATTTTATCTGTGCTTTGCAAAATTTGTAGATTATGTAGACAAGCTATCAATCATGACCTAATGTCATTATAATGATCTCTCAATATCCATCTAAGCAGTCAGTCATCTCTCATCTTGAATATAATCAAATACACCATGTGCAGCATGTACAGACAGGTGTAATAATATTCTGCATTTGAGGAAATATTTACATAGTCAATGAATAAAACTGAATACTAAGACAATGATCTATAACTTGATTCAAACAAACATCTATCAGTCCAATAAAATGGGAAATGGCCTATATTCATCATTCTGCAGTAGAGTGAATTGGCAATTGTATTGATTCTCCTCAACGCATTTCTACCGTGAGCCTGAGAAAGGCACAAGGCCCTTTACATATACAAGTTAGGAGCCTAGTAACTATTTGAGGTTGATTTTACAACAGGATTGCGCATCAGACGCATCTACCTTGCATGACATGGTTTATTTCTTCAGGAAATTGACAACTAAATCTGCCACTGTCCTGCCACTAGATTGACATTGTTCAACTTTCTTTATTGATCATATTATGCAGCAGAAATGACCAGGATTTCTTCTCTATGCTATGATTTGAAAAAATGGCTCATCATCATTTACTCAAAGGCAACTAAGGATAAGACTCCTTGACTAGTGACACCTGAATGACAGCTTTTTTTTAATAAAGGGCATCTGCAGCTTGTCAGTAATTAACAAATTGGTCAATTTGACTGCGCCATCTCACTGGCCTCATTAGGTTCACACCACATTGGGATCCTGCACTAATCCGGCATCTGAGTCAATGTGTTGTTGGCCATATCTCAATATATGAACTAAAGCACAAAGTGTCCTTAAAAATTGAGTAAAATATGAAACATTAGCTTCAAAAAAGTCTATTGAGTAGATCTCATTGGTATTGTGGTAGATGTAATGGACTGTGTGTAACTCAGAGGTAATCAGTCTTTGGACACTTTAAAGAACCAGTTGCATTTAAGTTCACAAAAATGATGATTTTCTCCATTATGTACAGTAAAGCATTTGATGAAGACAGCGCGTTTGTGTAAATAATGACTTTTGGAAATGAAGATGAAGTAACTCAGATACTGCTGCCTCCATTAAAAATAAATAATTGCTTCTTTATCAATAAGTTCTAAAAAGAATGTTATGCTTCCCTTTGCTGTCACCAATAAATGTGTTCTGCTGCTTTATACTTAAGCTCATTTTTCACTGATTTTAGTTAGAAGAGAAAAATATACCTCAGTGTGTTTCAAGAATTTATTAGCCCAATGTCAACTGATAGCAGGCATGTGCAATGCTCGTCCTTGAGCAATAATATCATTAGATGGCTTTTTCACATCTGTCCCCAATAATTTATCACATTGATAAACTATTATTCAAGGGAAGCAATGGCTTACTGGTATTATCACTAGATTATTAAACCAGAAATTCAGCTGGTGATCTGGGTTTGAATCTTGCCATAGCAGATGGCAGCATTTGAATTCTGTAAAAATATCTGGAATTAGGAATATACTGACAGCCATGAAACCATTTTTAATTGTTGGGGGTAAATCCCCTCTGGTTCACTAATTGCCTTCAGAGAAGGTGATATGGTATCCTCATTTGGTGGGTATGATGTTTTGGTTTTTATAGATTCCTGGCTGCAAAAGGTTCAGGGCTGTGAATTAAATATCCAAGTATATGTGTGCCATCAAAAGCTCAGGCAAATAAGCAGAGGGATTGGGGTTGCCTTGTTAATAAGAAACTAAATTAAGTTGAGAATACAGAATGATAAAGACTCAGAAGGTGTAGAATCTATGAGCAGAGTTGAGGAACTGTAAAGGGAAAAAGACCCTGATGGGAGTTATGTAAATGCCTCCTGGCAATAGTCAAGATGTGGGGAAGAAAATAAATCATGAAACAAGAAAGGTACTATTACAATAACCATGTACGCAGACTTCAATATACAGGTGGACTTGGAAAATCAGGTGGAACCTAAGAAAAGGAATTAATGGAATGTCTACAAGATGTTTTCTGTGAGCAGTTTATGCTAGACCCCACTAAGAAACAGGCAGTTCTAGATTTGGAGATTTATAATGAGGTAGGGATTAGGGAGCTTAACGTGAAGGGAATCCAAGAGAGCAGTGACCATAATATGCTAGAATTCACTGCAGTTTGAGGATGAGAATCTAGAATCAGGTGTAATGGTATTACAATTGAGAAAAAGTGTAGAGGGAGGAAGTTGATTGGAAGGTGAGCCTAGCATTGGAGATGGTGAAGCAGCAATGGTAGAAGTTTCTGGTAATTCAGGAGGCACTACAGAAATTCACCTGAAAGAAGAAGAAACATACAAAGGTGAGGGCAAGGCAACCATGGCTGATGAGGGAAGTCAGAGACAGCATAAAAGAAAAAGAAAAAGCATACAATGTGGTGAAGATTAGTGGAAAGCTATAAAAGCCAGCAGAGGATAACTAGAAAAGCAATAAGTGGGAAGAAAATTAATATGAGGGTGAGCTAGGTTGTAATTAGTAAAATAAAAGAAAATTACAAGTGTGTTTTTTTAGACATGGGAAAGGTACGAGAGAGGCAAGAGTGGCCATTGGATTGCTGGAAAATGAGGCTGGAGAAGTTGTAACAAGGAATAAAGACATGGCAGAGAAACTGAATATGCACTTTGCATGAGTTTTCACAGTGGAGGACACCTGTAACAGACCAGAACTTCAACAGCATCAAGGGCAGAGGTGCGAGTAGTGACCATCACTGAGGAGATGGTGCTGGGAAGTTGAAGCATCTGAGGATGAATAAATTGCCTGAACCAGATGGACTACATCAGAGTTCTGAAAGAGATAGCTGAGGAGATTGTACAGCCATTCGGGGTGATCTTTCAGGAATCACTAGAGTCAGGAAGGGACTGGAAAATGGCTAATGTGATACCCCTATTTAAGAAGGGAGAGAGGCAGAAAACAGGAAAGTATAGACCGATTAGCCAGACCTTGGGCATTGGTCAAGGGGAGGTCATGCCTGACAAACTGTTAGAATTCTTTGAGGAGGTAATGAGAAAGTTAGTCTAAGGAGAGCCAGTGGATGTGATCTTTTGGATTTCTAGAAGACCTTTAACAATATGCCGCACAAGAAACTATAAAATAAGATAAGAGCCCATAGTGTCAGGGGCAAGGTCCAGGCATGGCTAGCGAATTGGCTGACTGGAAAAAGCAGAGAGTAGGTATAAAACTACTTTTTTCAGGGTGGCAGCCAGTGGAGTTCTGCAAGGGTCCATATTGGGACCACAACTATTCACATTCTATATTAGCCATCTAGACACAGGAACAGAGGGTATAGTTGCTATGTTTGCAGAAGACACAAAGATAGATGGTGGGGCAGATAATGTTGAGGGAGTGAGGAAACTGCATAAGAACCTGGAAAGGCTAGGAGTGTGGGCAAAGAAATGGCAGATGAATACAAAGCAGCAAAGTGTGAAGTTATGCACTTTGGTAGTAAGAAGGGAGGCATGGACTATTTTCCAGACAAGGAAAGGCTTCAGAAATCAGAAGCACAAAGAGACTTGGGATTCTGAGTCAGAATTCTTTTAAGGTTAATAGACATATTCAGTTGGCAGTTAGGAAGGCAAACATGCATGCTTGCCATCATTGGTCAGTGCATTGAGTACAGGAGTAGGGATGTCATGCTGCAGCTGTACATGACATTGATGAGGTCACCTTTAGGATACTACATTCAATTCTAGTCCCCCCACTATTGAAAAGATGTTGTTAAACTTGAAAGAATACAGAAAAGATATACTAGGATGTTACCAGGATTAGAGGGTTTGACATATAGCGAGAAGGTGAATAGACTGGGGATTTTTTACTCTGAAGTATCAGAGGCTGAGGGGTGACCTTATACAGGTTTATAAAATCATGAGGGACATACGTAGGGTAAATAATTAAAATATTTTCCCCAGGGTGGGTGAGCCCAAAAACCCAAAGTTTAAGGTGAGAGGGAAAAGATTTAAAAGGGACCTGAGAGGCAACTTTTTCACACAAAGGGTGGTGTATGTCTGGAATAAGTTGCCAGAGGTGATGATGGAGGCTGGTACAATTACAACATTTAAAAATAATCTGGATGGGTACATGAGTAGAAAGGGCTTAAAAGCTATATGGGCCAATGCTGGCAAATGTGACAAGGTCAGTTTAGGAAATCTGGTTGGCTTTGACATGTTGGACCAAAGGGTCTGTTTCTGTGTTGTATAAGTCTATAACTCTATAACTGTATGATCTTAAAGTTTGCATTCATTTCTAAATGTCTAGAATATAAGGACAGAAATGTACTTCTGATGCTTTTCAAGGCCCTAGTCAGACTGCATTTGGAATATCATGAGCAGTTTTGAGCCTGTATTTAAGGAAGGATGTATTGGCATTGGAGGGGGTCCTACAAAAATGATTTTACAAGGTTGAAGGGCTTGTCACATGAGGAACAATTGAGGACTCTGGATCTGTACTTCATGAAGTTTGGAAGGATGAGGGGGATCTGGTTGAAACTTAAAGAATATTGAAAGGCCTGGATGCAGTGGACACGGATAAGATATTTCTCCTATTAGGAGAGACTAGGACCTGAGGGCACAGCCTCAGAATAAGGAATAACTCTTTAGAACAGAGATGAGGATGAATTTCTTCAGCCAGCACGTGTTAAATCTGTGGAACCCTTTGCTCAGAAGGCTATGGAGATGAAGTCATTGAGTCTATTTAAGACAGAAATGGATAGGTTCTTTATCAGTAAGGGGATCAATGGGTTACGGGAAGAAGGCATAAGTATGGAGTTGAAAACCATATCAGCCATGATGGAATGGTAGAGCAGACCTAATGGGCTAAATGGCCTAATTCTATTCCTCTAATTTATGGTCTTGTGATCTTACATGTGACTCCAGAGCCACAGCAATGTGGTTGACCCCAAAACTGCCCTCTGAATTGACTGAGTAATCATTTGTATCTAGTACTGCAAAGCCTCATCAAAGAATTGAAACTGGATGGGCCACCTACTTTCGATCTAGGCGCCACAAAATCTGCACTGTTGACTCTGCAAAGTCCTCCTTAATAATGTCTGGGCCAGCTGTCATACAGACTAGTCAAGCAACAACTTGGCAGAGTTATAGTCAGGGAATCCTGCCTTACAGACAGTGTCTCAGACAACACCATCACCATCTCTGGATATGTCCTGTCTTGCTAACAGAACATACCCAGCAGAGGTGGAGGCAGAGTGGTTATCAGTCAGGAGGGTGTTACTCTGGGAGTCCTCAATATTGACTCTGGACCCCATGAAGTCTCATGGCATCAGGTTAAACATGGGCAAGCAAACCTGATTACCACATATCATCCTCCCAGGCTGATGGATCGGTACTCCTCCATGTTGAACAACACCTGGAGGAAACATTGAAAGTGGCAAGGGCTCAAAATGTACTCTGGGTGGGGGATTTCAACGTCCACCACAAGAAGTAGCTCAGCAGCAGCACTGCTCATCAAATTGGCCGGGTCCTTAAAAGACATAGCTGCTAAATTGGGTCTGTGTCAGGAGATGAGAGAACCAACAAAAAGGGTTAACATCTTCAACTTCACCCTTACCAATCTGCCAGTTGCAGATGCATCTGTCCATGTCAATACTGGTAAAAGTGACCACCACACAGTTCTTTTGCAGACAAAGTTGTGCCTTCTGATTGAGAATACCCTACGTCGAGTTGTGTGGCACTATCTCCTTGCTTAATGGGACAAACTTCGATCAAATTCAGCAACTCAAGATTAGGCATCCATGAGGTGTTGTGGGCTAGTGAAACCAACACAACTGTATTCCAGCACAATCTGCAATCACATGAAATTCAGCATATTTCCCACTCAACCATAACCATCAACCCAGGGTATGAATCCTGGTTCCATGGGAAGTGCAGGAGTACATACCAGGACCAGCACCAGGCTAAAAGTGAGGCATCAAACAGGTGAAGTTACTAAAGAGGACTACTAGTGTGCCAAACAGCATAAAGGGTATGTGATAGAACTAAATGACCCCACAATCAATGAGAGACAATTTAATCACCACCTCTTGATATTCAATAGTATTACCATCACTGAATACCGCACTATTAACATCCTGAGTGTAACCGTAGACTAGAAACTCAACTGGACTCACCACATAAACAAAGTGGCTACAAGAGCAGATCAGAAGCTATGTATATTGCGGTGACTAACTCACACACTGACTCCCAACCTGTCCATCATCTACAATGTACAAGTCAGGAGTATTATGGAAGACTCCCCACTTGCCTGGATGGGCACAGCTCCAACAACATTCAAGAAACTTGACATCATCCAGGACAAAGCAGCCCATTTGATTGGCATCACATCCACAAACACTCACTCCTTTCACCACCAACACTCAGTAGCAGCAGTGTAGAAAATGAGCTGAAAAAATTCATCAAAGTTTCTTAGACAGCACCTTCCAAACCCACAATTACTCCCATCTAGAATGACCAGGGCAGCAGATACAAGGGAACACCATGACCTGCAAGTTCCCCTCCAAACCACTCACAAACCTGACTTGGGAAAGTGTTGCTGTTCCTTCAGTGTCAGGTCAAAATCCTGGAATTCTATCCCAAAGGGCATGGTTATACCACTTACCGCACATGGACTGCAGCGGTTCAAGAAGGCAGCTCACCGCCACCTTCAAGGGCAACTAGGAACAGGCAAAAATACTGGCCCAGTCAGTGACACCAACATCCCATGAGCAGATTTTTAATAAAATGAGCAATGGATGTTATCTGTGATTAATTTACAGGGAGAAGTTGCAATGTTTTAACTAAATGTAATATCAAAGTTACCATTCTATGAACTAAAGGATGCCTAACAGTATTGCTAACATAATTCTGTTCAACTCTTCTGAAACTAGGGAAAAGGATTGTGCATGGAATTTGTCAATCCTGCTTCTTTTGACTCGGCACTTCTGGATTCAATGCTGAACACAAAACTTTAACATCATGACTTCATTCTGTTTCATTGCTTTATTTTTATACTTTGTCATCATTCCTTCACTTTACTTTCAGATGGTTGCATTCCAGTCATTCACACTTCTCATGGGCGTATAATTTGTTTCTTTACTATACCCATTGCCATTGTCTTGGACCTTTATTCACAAAGTCTTTGATTATATCATGTCTAATGTTCTTTACCCTATTACAGACCTCCTCCTTGTTCTTCCTCAGCCTTTCCTGCCTTCCCTTGCACAAAGCCAATTAAGTTTTTATCTTTCCCCATGTTTGGTGAAGAATCATCAATCTGAAATGTTAAAACTCTTTTTCTCTCCTCAGATGAACTGTAAACTCTTTCCATATTTTCTCCATTTTTATTTCAAATTTCCAGCAACTGCAGTATTTTACTTTGCTGTCAATGTTAATAGACTTCATTTCAAATTGCTTTGTATTCATTCCTCAATAACTCTATAATCAATTCCAGTCCTACATCTATGTGATATCTGCGCTTCTCCAATTCTGGTCTCTTGAACACCCCTGATTTTAATTGTTCACTTGATTAGCACCTGTGTTTTTAACTACCTAGGCTTTAAGCTTTAGAATTCCATCCTTAAACATTTCTACTTCTCTCTGTCTTTCTTTCAGATCCACTTATAAAGCCATATCTTTGACAACTCATTAGGTCATCTGTATAAAATCTTATTTGGATTGGTGTCAAATCTTGTTGTTAAATACAACATTCAGCACTGGGAGGTGGTTTCTTATGTTAAGGGTACTACGGAGTTTACACTATTGCTATTGTTAATATTGCTGGTTTTGTCATGATAACCAAAGAATGATATAAATTATTAAATTATTAAAAATGTGAGATGTCTTTGCTCATTTTCTTCCTCCTGAAGATGTTGCCTTTTGTAGCTCATGGATCTAAAATCACCAAAATCCCATTGATCATCAAACAAATATCAAAAATCTTTGAGTATGAACCTGTACAACAAGTGTTGGAGGAATATTGGGAAACAGGAGAATAATAGCTAATTCTAATCCTGTTCTTGATGTATTCCACACCGGAGCACATTCAAGCTGGATTCATTCAAACCAGAGACAGTATAGCGTGACTGATTCTTTTCCTTTTAAAACTCCAGAGAATTAGTGCTAAATTTAGCACTTCTACTGATGCACCAGCTGACTCTGCACAGGACTCTGCATGATAACAGGATTCTCATCAGAATGACTTGTATCACATCAGGCAATACTTTCACATACTAAAGAAATGGTGACACTTCAAGGACACTCTTTAAATGTTTGCCCTTTTTAAACAAGTAGAACTGATAATAAATTCTTGTTATGTACCCTGGGACTATCCTCTTGATTGACCACTGAAAGACTGGTAGAATTTATGAGTGGCATGTAAATGTTGTTTCCTTCATTTATCTGCCGATATTACTGCCATTTTAAAACTACAGGGCATATTTAATTTCATCAAACGTTAGCTGTGAATATTCCATCAAATAAGCTAATCTTTACATTAGTGGGTGTTCCAGGAAAGGGAGATCATTAATTCACAGCTTGTCAACAAACCAGCCAATAGTCATGCAATCTGGAATTATAGAGATGATGAAATATGTGACACTATTCTGTTACAAATAGGGAAAACTGTGGTACAGGTAATTCTCCTACAACATTGTAATTATGCTCCAACGAAACCTCACTTAATAGAAAATCACTTAGCAGAAACAAGGGGCCTATGGGAAAAGTGGGGTGAGGGGTGGACCATCAAAAGGTAACACTCACGGTCGCTCAAAAATCAGCCAAAAGCTTAACACAAAAGATAGCACAGCCTGAATGAAGGTTTAAAATCATATTTATTAACAAATCAA
This sequence comes from Hemiscyllium ocellatum, assembly GCF_020745735.1. NCBI lineage: Eukaryota > Metazoa > Chordata > Chondrichthyes > Orectolobiformes > Hemiscylliidae > Hemiscyllium > Hemiscyllium ocellatum. Next base: position 25,227,171 of record NC_083426.1, on the reverse strand, counting down.
AAGTAAACTTACACATTACATTGAAAAAATATTGTTAATGCAGGGACAGAGGGTCATCAACATCATCATCATCACCACCTTCAGGTGCTGTTGTGGTTGCAGTAGTAGATGGCTGTGGTTGATTGTCTTCTGACTGTTTCTTAGGGGTTGGTTTAGTTTATATGATATGTAGGTATAACAGCAAATTAGAAAGGCAAATGATATTTGTAAGAGTAATGCAGTCCTACAGGAATGATACAAGAATATTTTTGTCTCAGAGGGAGAACAATGAACACTCATTAGCTTATTTCTTGAGATGAAGTGCTCAATGCCTTGCATGCCTTAATAGCAGCTGACAAAGAACGAAAGATGCAAAATGTACCCGCTAGAATTGTGCTATTGAGTAGAGATAAGCGTTCTTTAATTCTTCAGTGACCTTATATTGCATTGCCAAAACACACTTTATATGAGAACTACATGTCTGTTTGGTGTTTTTCCACCTACATGAGATAATGGCAAATAGCCACCAAACAATCCATTTGGATATGGGGTTTTCATTTGATGCATCTTTGTTGATGGCTCTGAAGACCAATCCTTGAGAGGCAAGTTCCACCACACATGCAGCACATGAAACTGACAAGTAACATTGTAAGTTTTTGTTTTCAGCATAGGCTGTTGATGCAAAACACCTACACGTGGCTCCAAGATGCGATAGTCAAAATGCCAGTCGTACAAGTCAATCTCTATCATAACATTAGCACAGTAACGAAAATTGCATGTATAGTGCTGATTGGGATTATAAGAGCGATAATATCTTTCCATTGCAACAGCGTAGTAACTACTGGTCTAATCGGTCTCATTTCCACCCAGACCAGTAATAGATAACTCAAACTCCCATTAGTTGTAATGTTCCTCAATTAAATTAATAGTTCACTGGATCTAGCTTCTCATCAGCAATACATTACTGCTCCATCATTAATACAGAATCACAAATGTACTGCCTCAATGCATATTTCATAAAAACAAAGTTCAATTATCTAGATTTGCCGCATGGAGCACCTAAAGTATCGGATACTCTCACTGTGGAATATCCATGAATTGAATTAGATTTATTGTCACATGTACTTATATGAGTACATTGAAAAGTTTACGAGTTATTACTTACAACACCATCTTAGGTACAATTTTATGGTACTAAATGTGAAAGTGACATAAAAGTGAACAAGCTTCAAGCATCCATCAGTTAGAGGACAGACCTACTCATTCAACAAATGCTGGAAGCTGCCCAATGGAAAGTAGGGCTTGAAAATGTTTGACTTTTATTAATGTGGCGCCAGGAAAAGATCCTTGCATTGCTTTGCCATTCTCAAGAGTCAATCTACCAGCCACAGATGTGGCCAAGTTCCTGCTTTCCTTTGATAGTGAGCTGCAGTAGGGAGGGAGTTTCATGCCCACAACTCAGTTATGGAATTTAAGTGGGACCCAAAGCTGAATTTATCTCAGGTTTCAAGCTGACACAGATCAATATGTCAAATTGTCACTGTATATGTCTCCTTTCCTATTTCCAAATAATGATGAGCCTGATGAATTATATACAAAGCTCAAGGTGTTGCCACTTGCCATAGATCATGTAGCAATTCTTGATCTGAAGAAAAACCGCAGTTTTCTCTCTTTAAGGTTGGTAAGTACCTATTGTAATTATTGACATTCCATGTAAAGAACATTTCAAGGCTTTTACATATGAAGATTCAATATTCTCCCTATTTTCCCACTCCACTGTAATTGATGCCAACTCTGTGGCTGCTTGGAGTGGAATTGTCCACAATGATCCAATTATAGTAAATATTTTACTCTGCATCCATCGTAAGAATGTTGCAGGTGAAGTAAGAACAACCTAAAACAATAGATTTATTTTCTTCTTGTGAATTATTTCAGGCATTCTGTCTGTTCTCTTTACTCTATACTAAACCATTTCACATTTCACTCAGTCACTAATCAATAGGTGATGCATGATATTTGCCTGGGGTGTTGGAACCTCTGAACCTTTCCACCTCCCCTATGGAGAACAATTTTGAACTATGCTTTTATTAAGACAGATTATAATTGTAACACAGTGAGGTACATCAAATCACATTTGTGAGGGGCTAAGGTTATTTCTATGATTCATTTTTAAAATGATGAATTATAGGTTGTCCCTGCAGACCAGCACAGTAAGTTTAGTTTGACAGTCATGTTCAGAACTATTGAACAAAGTTGTATTTAACATGTGATAAGGCTCTTGCACTCCCTGAAAAATCCAGAGAGTAGCCACTTTAATTCCAATGGGTTGCCCTTGAAGTACTCAATGATCCTCAGGCAAGAGGCAATTCATTTATGGTGAACAGACATCCCCAACTGAGCAGAAAAGTCCTGCCTTCAAGAGGTGCTGGCCAATCACATATCAGGCAGCTCTTTGGTCCATGTAGAGCCATCAGAAACTCTGGCTATTGCTGAGACAGCACCCACTCACTGATGATATGGAGCCATGGAAAGAGAGTGAAAGGTGGAAGGTATATTGTTAGGGTCATGCTCACAGATCCTGCGACACTGCATGGGGTGTTGGGAATTAGGTAGGGATTGTGGGGTAAACACAGTTCAGTGTAGACCATGGAGGAGGAAAGGGAAATGGAAGAGGGGTAGATCATCATTGGGGGCCTGATAATGAAACCCACTAAATAGATACATATCCTCTTCCCCATGACTAACCATGCAGTGGAAGCTACTAAGGTGAATGCTGAGTGTATGCCTCTTCCACCATTGATTAAATCCAGGCAGCAGTAGTACATTACACTTAAGAGGCTAATAAATGTTGGTAAAATTCTGGTGACAGAAAGGAAGGCAGATGGATGGCATCTATAACACCTACCACTTGCAAACCCATCACAAAATGTGGAGAGGGAAAAGGCAGTAATATACAACTCATGGATACAAAAGCACATTATGTAGATTTAAACTTCATAAAAATCCTGACCTTATCTGTTGCCTCTTAGGTTAGAGTAGAGCCATTTAAGTTGGTTTGGCAATCTAGAGCTGCAGGCATGGTATAAAAAATTAGAACAAGAACTTTTAGGAATAAGTTATGAAATAGTTCTACATATAAAGGATAATAAACTCTTGGATGCAAACAGCAATTGATATCAGATCAAGTGTTAATTTTAAATCTGTAAAGGTAGATTTTTCTTAACCAAAGCTATTAAGGCAAATGGAACAAAGGTTGATTCATGAAGTTAAATCACAGTTAAATAATAGAATAGGCTCGAAGGTTATATGATGGACATCTGTTCTAAGTTTCCTTTCTGGAACCTAATCTGTACCTCAGACATTCCCTTTCCAACCATCTGCTGGAAGTATGGGTTGAGATGAGGAATCAGGACGGGGATATTATCAATAACAGAAGTATCATGTTGCAGACCATATTGGATCACGTCAAATAACACTAAATGGTTAATTAATTTATTGCTTCCTTGTCTTAACTTCTGAAATTTTGAGGCACTACCAAACTTAAGCAGGATTAGTTATTAAAGGGGAGGGTGGATGGTGGAAGTTGGCAAAAGGCAGAAGATGGGCACTGTGTCTGGAAGAGGAAAGCAAAACAGTTTGGCTGATTTATTGACCATATCATATCAAATGAATCCACTCAGAGTTATACAGTTATACAACACAGAGACAGAATCTTCAGTCAACTTGTCCATGCTGGCCAGGTTTCCCTAAACTGGTCCCATTTGTCTGCATCACCCCTGAATGTGATGTTGGTTGGGGGTATAGATGGGAGGTGATGGTGGGAACAGTGGTGCTTGTCAGAAGGAATGGAAGCCTAGGAAAGGAAGGCTGAAGGTTTCCGTTTGGGGCAAAACCAAAACTTGCAAAAATAAAACAGAACAGGAGGAGTTCTGAAGAAGGGTCACAGGGCCCAAAACATGACCTCTGCTTTCTCTCCACAGGTGTTGCCAGACTTCCAGCAATTTTTATTTCTGTTTTTGACTTGCAGCATCTGCAGTTCTTTGTTTATATCTTATTCCCTTGGACAATGTGTACACTCATGCTCCTCCCAACTTTCAAAGTATTTACGACAGTGAATCCTACACATTCTGATCACCAGCTTCCACTAACCATCTACAACTGGTATTAGACAATGAGAGTCAATGCTGTCACAATAAGCAATTTAAATAGTGTCTTGTTTCAAACAAATCCAAGTTACTCATAGTAAGCCATGTGTAAACCCCTGGTTTCTGAAACACTTGGGTTACTGAAATTCATTGTGTTAGGACTTGGATAAACCTCACCACCCATTTACAAGACAAAAGAGACAACCTGTGACATCATGCCCAGCAGAGGTTATTAGCCCACATGCTTTAAAAATGTATGAGGAGAAAATGGTGTCTCTACTGTGAATAATACCAATGTGAATGAAAATGTGTAATTCCTCAAGGCTGGCATTCAACCCCAAAGGACTTGACTAACACTAAAATGTTGAAACATAAAAAGGTGTTTGGAAATATTAAATAATAGAATAATTCATGATTTCCTCACTAAACTGAATATAAGATCAATTTATTTTAAGTAACACCAGAGTTTTAGAATCAAAATGAATACTAAATCAATAACCATGCGTTTTTAAACATGTTAGTTGAACAATTTAATCCATGTTGTTGGCCAATTGCAGTTTTCAAATGTAGGCAATTTTTGCAAATGCTGTCTAATTCTAGAAATTTAAGCACTGGCAGTCCAGGGAGATTTGACTTATTAAGGTCGCATCTGGCAATACTGACTGCATCAGCTAATTGATTGTTTCAAATGAAACCCAGTTAACTGGGATAAAAATGATAACATGTGCGCAGGAGGGTGTGTCTCTTGCTGTGACAGGTAATAAGTTGCAGCCAGACTGAACTGGGTTTAGTCAAGATGCAAAGGAAATGGTTTCACAATGCAAACAAAATCAATCCTATCAGTTCAAAACCAATCTTGTTTGAACAAAATATCTGGTGCCAACTAATTATTCAGAATTATAAGGAAGCTACATTTATCATGATTGTGAGCGATACATTAGGTGTTTTGTGCCTGATTAATTATGACCTGTAAATTATGTGCCGTAAGGTTTTATGTCATGGGATATTGTTATCACAGAAAACGATGCTGCTACCACATAATCAGCAGGTGGATTAAGCAAGCACTTCAAAGACCATATTGTCCAATCATGGTCAATATAGTCTCAGATTGTCTCAATTGGTTGAAAGATGGTAAAGGGGTTTTCCATAATTTATTTCCCTTTCTTAAAAATAACTGGCTTTATATTTCTCCCAGGAAGCTTTCTGGATCATAAGGGGTAGGAAGTGTCCATTCATGATTATTTAGATAACATGGATGTAGAGCAGGTTTCATAGATCAGTTTATCTTTGCCTGCCCAGTAACTTGTTGTGTTCTAAGCATAACTAAAACACCCCCTCATTCTACCTAACATTGTGCAGTGCTATAAGTTATAGATGCCAACAATAATAAAAGAACAATGCTTTGTTAAAGTTCACATGTTAAAAAGTCACAAAGTGTTCCACAGAGAGATTAGCCCAGATCTTCTACAACAGTGGGGATTTTTGAATTTTTTATTTCTGTTGTTGCTTGCAGAGATTTGAGGAAATACTAACCCACGTACATATGCAGCACTTGACCAGGATGTTTACACTTTTAATGGGCAGAATTAAGTCTCCAGGCCTGTCCAAAAATGTCTCTGTCACTGACCTTAGTTTCACAAACTTGGGCTTAATGCCCAGAACCTGCCCAGAAATTTACCATCGGACACTCCTACTATTAATCAAGCATGCAGTTCCTAGCCTTGGCAGTTTTGTACAAGGAGCTGAAAAATGAACATTCAGCCCTGATAACTATACAATGATCCCAGTGATGAAGCTTGTCTATAGCGCTCCCAATGCCTTGTTATCCTACTGATAATTGTTGTCTTAGCTTGCGGATAATGAATGGTGACTTTGACAAAGGTCAGCACCTTTAATTGGTGGTCAAATAAGTTAAGGTTGTTTTTTTTTTAACCCCGCAATATAAATGCATAATGTAGACATTGATATGAGATGCCTTGTTTAATTTAAGCAATTTGTTCTTAAATTTTTTTTTGTAAATTATGTCAAACTACATGTATTTCTTACATGAAAGATTTAATTCTTTATGCAAATTGTGCATTGACCACCACAATGTCATACTCCGACTGATTGTGATAGCAATTGCCATAATATTAGATACTGGGCTATTATTAGCACAGTTTTGTATTTAAACAAAAAAGCTGATAGTTCAGTGGTAATCAAAATGTTATTAACATAAACACTTCTACTTTTACAGTAATTGCTTTCCTTCTGCTGAAGGTTATCTTTAGAAAAGTATGCTTTTATTTAAAAAAAAATGGAAGTTCAAATAGGTTCATTCTGATGGATGATGGCAATCTTGTTAGCCCCTAAACCACATGTTGCCAATTGGTTGGCAATATGCAGCTACATTTCCTCATTTGCTGCTAATTTTTCTGGACTGATTCTCCAGAGAGGTCACTTTGTCTTTTGTTTGTCATACTCGACAAGTGTTACCATAACTCAGGATCATTACCTTTGATTTGCAAGTTTTACTTTCAGACTCTATTTCAGGATTTGCCCAGATAGTCTTTTCTTTAATGATGCAAATTGACAATTGTGCTGCATTAAAGGCAGCTGTGCTATATTATGTAAAGGACGTGAAACTGAGCCTGTTCCAAAAGTCATTTACTTGGAAGGCTAAAAATTTGAAGTAAAATCAAAAAATGCTCAAAATCTTGAACAGATTTGGTCGTGTTTCTGAGGAGAGAGACACACATATTGTTTTAAGTAATGAATGTCATGAAACATAAACTCTCTCAGCTGAATCTCACTGTTGTTTGGCTAAGAGTCAGTTTTCAAGGGTTTTTATCAGCTAGGCCGAGTGAGTTTTCTTACCACTTTTTCCCAAACTCATCTCAGTTTCTAGCTCCCTTGCCCTTGTGATGCCCCCTCACCCAATTCTTGCCCCATTCTACCACTCACTGTACCCAGAACAAATTTCAACACTTCAAACATCCTTTTGAAAGACCAACATCCCCAGTACCCAAAGCATCTTTAAGGGTCAGTTATCACTGGGACGGGCATTGTCATTCCAAAGCTGCCCCACTTGGTGAGGGGCAGTCAATGTAAAGACATCGGACCAAAGGAAAATGGTACTATGATTCCCTGACAGGGTTTGTCTTCTTCCTGGAAGGTTAGCAGAGAAAGCAATGCCACAAACCTTGGCCACCTGCCCTGAGGTGTCCCTCGGTTCAGTGTAGTCTACATAATAGCCATTGGTGTAGGAGGAATGTCAATTATCTCTTCTATTCCAGAAAGGTAAGTGACACAGTCTTCTCTCTGCTCTCTTACATTCACTCCGTTTCTTAGTACTGTAACCACCTCCCACCAAGGCCCACACCCTGCCTCACTCACTATAATATGAGCGGCACATGGCTCAGTTGTTAACACTGCTGCCTCACAGCATCAGGGATTCAGGTTCGATTCCCGCCTCGGTCTGTGTGGAGTTTGCACATTCTCCCCTTGTCTGCGTAGGTTTCCCCTCCACAATACAAAGATGTGCAAGTCAGGTCAATTGGCCATGCTAAATTGCCCATAATGTTAGGTGCATTGGTCAGGGGTAAATATAGGGTAGGGAAATGGGTCAGGTGGGTTACTCTTCGGAGGGTCAGTGTGGACTTGTTGGGCCAAATGGCCTGTTTCCATACTGAAGGGAATCTAATCTAAAATACACAACATGTGCCATCACTCACTCTCATCCTCCTGAACTTCCCACTCCACAAGCCCAGCGTGCCCTCTGTGCTGCCTAGTCACTCACCCAGAATATCTCACTGCTTTTCCCTTTCTCTCATTACAGGATAAAACAGCTCATAAAATGGCAGAAAGGGCTAGGATGGATGAATGGGCTGCCTGACATTGGGCTTCTCATCACCAAAAAGAGGACCTTGCTGAAGACTGGGACCACGCCAAAGGGGATGCCAAAACATCCATGTTCTGCCAACCAATTACGCACCATTCTTTATTCCACTGCACTCTCACATTAACCCAAATATCAGATTTAGATCTTTTATTGTTATGCATACTCGAGTACAGGAATACAGGAGTACAGTGAAAAGTGTACAAAGGTGCCATTCTCCGGTGCCACCTTAGTGTATAAGAGGCAGCATTAAAAGAGAAGCAGAAATAAAAGAAACAGCCAAAAGAGAAGGAAACATCCAGATCACCACCTGCCTCTGCCATGAGTCCTTGCCGCCAGCGTGACGAAGTGGCAAAGTCCATCCCTCAGTCTGCGAACACTTGGGTACCTTAAATCACTGCCAATTGTCACAACCAGAATGCCACTGCAGCTGGAACTGTGTTGCCATTCTTGAGCACCATCTCGCCTCCACCAACATCGTCACTGCCAGGCTGGGCTGATCTCAGCATAGCAGCCACCGCTGAAGCTGCTTGGTCCCCAACTGGGCCCCCACTGGACGCTGTGCCTACCATGCCAAAACACATTGCTTCTATTCATTGACTGCAAAGCCTTCTCTTTCATGTCTTGCAAGTGCAGCAGCATAGCTGTAGCCTTGGCAGGGAAACCGGCTGGTTCACAAGAAGGGATCTCCTCAACTTCTGAGGAATAGAGTTCCAAGGCCTTAGATGAAGCATTATTAAGGATGTCTCCTGCATGCTCTCACCCCACCAATCCAGCACCACACCATCACCCACTGCCTCAGGTCCCTACCCAATGTATCAAATAAGCTTAATTGCTTCTGACCTATTCTTCAGACTGGCTGCAATGGGGCCACACAGGTCTGATTATGACCCACTTCCCAGGCTGCGGAGACATGGACCAAGCCAAAGCCACCTGGATGTCTGAGCTTGTTTTGGAGACTGCCTTTGCCATATTGTGCTGGGATCCCTTTAATGATGGGTGCCTCCATGGTTTTTGGTGGAGCTACTCCCCGAAGGTTTTAAATCATGGCTGGTTGCTTGCTGCATACGTCATGGGTTTGCCACATACATTGCTGGGACATGGCGCTGGTATGAGATTGACATAGCACACTGCCATACAGGAAGATGTGCTGAATTCTCCATTAGGTGTTCTCTGTACCATCACGTCTAGGAATGGGAGTTAGTGAATTGGATTCCTGTGCGTGTGGCATTGATGATCCAGTGTGTGTTCTCTATTTCTGTATTTTTAATGATTACAAAGATGTAATCCACATATCTGATCCAGAGTTTGGGTTGAATTTGTGGTAAGACTGTTTGTACTAATCTTTGCATTACTGCTTCAGCTATGAGTTCAGAGATGGGTGAGCCCATGGGTGTGCCGTTGATTTGTTCATATATTTGTTTGTCCTATTATAGGGCAAGCCAAACAGAGAATAGTCAGGGAATTCCTAGAGGCATGGCACTCATCCACAGATTCGATCAATAAGCACATCGACCTGGACCCAATATACCGACCACTGCAACGAACATCCAGAAGTGGCAGATTCAAACCACTACAAATGCCAGAGGAAAGATCACAGAAGCGCTTCACAGGAGGCTCCCAAGCACTGAGGATGTCACCTAGACAGGGGATGAAACGTCTGCAACACAAATTCCCAGCTCGGCAAACAGAACCACAACAACGAGCACCCGAGCTACAAATCTTCTCACAAACTTTGAATTGACCTTAAATGTTGACACCAGATTTCTAAATGGATGCCTGATCTGAGCTAGATAAATATAAATGGGAAACTTTTAGAATTATTTTAAGAAATGAGATAATTGATAGTAACAGCTTGCTTGAGTCAACAGATTTAAGTTGATTGAGGTGAGGTCGTGGGCAGTGGGGAGTTTGAATTTAAAGAGAGAGTGATGGAAAAATGATCTATTACGGATGAATGCTGCATAAAAACATGGAGGAAGTGGCTAAGATTGAAGTAAATATTGAGTGGCAATACGTACTGTTGTTTGAGCCATTAGTATTGTAATGATACTGGAAGTTGAATTTCATCCTGTTGTTTTAACCAAGCCAACTATAATTACCTGCCTTTTTAAGTAATAAACATGTATCATTTTATGGTTTTGTACCTTATACTTGTATCAAGTTGCCAACTATTCAGTTGGTAACTTCTGCTAGTTTGACATAGATGTTAAGCCACCCATCAAACAAATGACAAATCTGACCATCATTTAATATACTTGATGATTAGAGCTCGTTTCTATTTGCAGTGCATTTTCATCCTCAAGTAATTTTGTCAGTATGACCAAATGTAAAACAAGCACAGCACCATACTCCTAACATTGCTGCTCTTGGCATTAACTGCAGCCAATGTCAGCTTTAACTTTAATTGAGATCCTTAAACTATTCTTATAATCACCAAAATGTTATGACTGGTATTATAAGCAATAGCAATTGAATTTCTGCAGGGGTTCTTCAGCTAGTCCACTGTATCTTTGCACAAGAGCTGGTGAAACCCTGGAGAAATGAATGAAGCAATGTTTTATTGCATGGACACCATAGTAAGCAGTCTATAACATGCTCTATCATGGGCAATGTTTGTGCTATTGGATGATACATAATGAGAGAAAGATAAAAGAAAGCTGTGTAAAATTTAGGAGGCATGTTGTAAAAGATATTAGAGTCATAGAGTTGTACATCATAGTAACAGACCCTTTGGTACAACTTGCCCATACCAACCAAATGTCCCAAATTAATCTAATCCCATTTGCCAGCATTTGGCCCATGTCCCTCTAAATCCTTCCTATTCATGTACCATTCAGAATGCCTTTTAAATGTTGTAATTGTACCAGCCTCCATCACTTCCTCTGGCAGCTCATTCTTACATGCACCACCCTCTGCATGAAAAAGTTGCCCTTTAGGTCCTTTTTAAATCTTTACCCTTTCACCTTAAACCAATGCCCTCCAGTTTTGGACTTCCCTACCCTGAGGAAAATACTTTGTTATTCATCCTATGTTCTATTAATCCAATTCAAAATTAAAATGAGTTGCATTCCTCTACCTCAGATAATTCCGTCCATACAATAATGTCATAAATTATGAGCTCTTTCAGCCTGCAAAGAAGCTCAATGATGCCATCCGCAGTTTGGATGTGACATTTGCAGCTATCAATGTTTTTCAATGTTCCTCCATTTAACCCAATTCTACAATGAATATAATCAGATCATTACAAAATGAATCTGTGCAAAAATGATTAATGAATAATGAATGTATGAAACAAAGTGATAATTATAGTAGCTTGCCCATATATTGAATTCAACTGTACTAAATGCAATCTCCTTTTTTTTATACATGGTATCCAAATACATAAACCTGACAAAGATATAAAACTCCAATCGATTATTGTTCATGTATTTTAGTTAGATAATGCTGACTGCATTAAATAATGCTAAATGTGATGGCATATCTCAGATAACACAAAGGTTGGAGGTGTCGTCGATAGTATAGAGGGCTATTGCAGGCTGCAGCACAACGTAGACAGGATACAGAGCTGGGCTGAGAAATGGCAGATGGAGTTCAACCTGGATAAATGCGAAGTGATGCATTTCGGAAGGTCGAACTCGAATGCTGAATATAGGATTAAAGACAGGATTCTCGGCAGTGTGGAGGAGCAGAGGGATCTGGGTGTGCAAGTACATAGATCCCTCAAAGTTGCCACCCAAGTGGATAGGATTGTTAGGAAAACATATAGTGTTTTGGCTTTCTTTAACAGGGGGATCAAGCTTAAGAGCCGCGATGTTTTGCTGCAGCTCTACAAGTCCCTGGTGAGACCACACTTGGAATATTGTGTCCAGTTCTGATCGCCCTACTATAGGAAAGATACAGAGGCTTTGGAGAGGGTGAAAAGGAGGTTAACCAGGATGTTGCCTGGACTGGAGGGCGTGCCTTATGAAGAAAGGTTGAATAAGCTCGGACTTTATTCCCTGGAGTGAAGGAGGAAGAGAGGAGACCTGATCGAGGTGTACAAAATAATGAGAGGAATAGACAGAGTCAATAGCCAGAGACTTTTCCCCAGGGCAGGATTGACTGGTACAAGGAGTCATAGTTTGAAGGTATTAGGAGGAAGGTATAAAGGAGACGTCAGAGGTAAGTTCTTTATGCAGAGAGTTGTGAATGCATGGAATGCATTGCCAGCTGTGGTGGTTGAAGCAGAGTCATTGGGGACATTTAAGTGACTGCTGGACATGCACATGGATAGCAGTGAGTTGAGGGGTATGTAGGTTAAGTTACTATATTTTATATTAGGATTAAACCCTCAGCATAACATCATGGGCCTAAGGGCCTGTTCTGTGCTGTACTTTTGTATGTTCAATGCTCTATGTATGTATCTCCATAGCATGCCATCATAATGATAATGTCACATCTTAGAGAGATGGGATGGAATACAGAGAAACCTTATCACAAAGTTGTCACTAGAATAAGCTCACACAGATCCTCGTTGTGTGCAACTGTGTGGAACAGCAAATCCTGGTCACAAGGAATCTTGATTATGTCATTCAACATTGCAGATTGACCATCGTCTTCTCGTTTCACCTGCAAGTCGCAATTCAAATGGACCATCCAAGATCTCAAAAGCTACACAAAACCATAGAGCTGATTTCCTCTCACCTTGAACTTTCATATTAGTCAACATGTTCTTAAATGCAATGCTACCTTTCTGGGTGATGTGGCAGGGTGGTAATAAAGCATCTGCATTCCTGCCACATTTATAATGTCCCACTGTAGTTGTGTGGTATGGCTTGTGTTACATGCATTAGAATAAAGTTATTTATCAAAGGTCTATGTACAGGCATTCCAAAGCCCTCCTTCTTGGAATCCTTCATGTCCCACGATACAGAAGACAATCCTGAACTATCACTTGTGTGTGATGTGAACACTAACTGTTCAAATTACTAAAACCCTTTTCTGTTTCTGGTGTTCCCCAGGTCATTTCATTGAAACTGTGATGAATCTGTAATGCTACAAAGGTGGAGAGAAGTGGCAGAAGAACACATGCGTCAACAAACCCAGGACCACCAGCAGCTGCCAAACACCTTCCACAAGAAGTTGCAGCTTGAAGTCCCCTCAAAAGTTCAAAGACATACAGGAAGCTCAGAATCTATCATCCTCCATATCATTTCCTCCAACTGAACAAGGCACTCTACCAGTATAGATTGTGAATGTCCCTGGACACCTTCATGCACCTACACCAACTGCTTGACCAATAACTGAAGTGACGGCTGACTATCTTATCCCATTAGCAACCAATCTGACAGATATGCAAAATGTTTGATGCAATTAGCAGTTGCAAGCATCCACTGGGGATCTGTGCATGTATCATGTTGAGAGGGCCATGTCATAGTACAGCAGACTTCATCAATTCAAAAACATTCCATTACATCAATGTGCAAGTGCTGTGTGGTACTGCATCTTAAACATCTGTTCCAGTTATACTGGAAGCTGCCATGGATGTCTATATCCTTGAGATCTCTCACATTCTTACTTTGTTTCCAAGGTTGGATGCCTACTGCCTTCTAGTTACTGGGAGACAAGAACTCCCATCTACAACCATGCAAGCCCCTAACTGAGGACAAACATAGATACAATACAGTCCATTCTTCAACCAGGGAGAGATAGGCCCATTAAAAGTGAAGTTCCATTGCTTGGATCAATTAGAGTTGTGGTGACGGGAGAAGCTTGCACTATACTCCAGACAGAGTGTACCACATTTTCCATAATTGCTGTGTGCTGCACAAGTGGAGCAGGCATAGAAGGAATGCTGAACAGCCAGGAGAGTGGCAACAGTCTTACAAAGAGGATGAGGAAAGTAGTGAGCAAGAGGAATATCGGTTTCTGCATGAGATAACAGTACAGCACAATACAAACCAGACAGGACTTAATTGTTTAATTGGTGTGAGCCAGGGAGCAGCGACCACTCATTGACCATAAATCTGTTGGTACTTGATTGACCAACAGGGCCAGTTTATTCCCAGAAGCAAACATGGCTCTTTTTCTTTTGTTTTCTTTTCTTTGCTTTTGCTGTTGTCCAATATAAGTTAATATTTTCAACTATTCAGAGGCTTTCCAGCATTTGATACTCTGACATTGAACAATGCAAAGATGCTGCACCCCACTGCTGCACGTTAGGGAAAGAAGTGATGTTCCCTTAGGCAGTGTTCTTCTGTAGTATGACACTGAGGATGGGGGACCTGTGGACCTTGATTTTTGTATAATGACAATCAATCAGACAGTTGATAATGTAAAATGTGTGAGCTTGTATTTGTAACAAGATGTCACCCATCTATGTGCTTTCAGGACCATGTTTTTTGTATCTCTCCCATTATGTGAAGAGTGAAGGGCACAACTCTGTTTATAACTCCCAACACCAAGAATCCTGGGAAGACCTGGCAGTGACAAGTTCTTCTGCCATTATAGAGCACATGGTCGCACAAGAGGGGTGCTGTTGAGACACGGTGCAGCACATAATGAGATGAGCAACAGGGAATTGTGTGTGAAAAATGCTCGATTTCACAGAGAGAAACCCTCATGAAACTCACTGGAAATTGACACTTTACCGATTTGTTTTGTAAGAATCAGCCACGTTTGTTGATTCATTTGCTTGAGTGATCTTTATTTCAGTAACCCTGAGTAAATAATTTTGATTGCAAATCATTTCAGTTGATGGAGTGAGGAAGATTCAGTGATTTCTGTTCCAAATTGCTACACTCATTGATTCTATGACATTGACTCCCATTCAAAGCAAACAACTGAATTTCTGGGTTAAACAAATCAATTATATCAAATTGGAAAGAAACAGACTATTTTGCAAAACTTCCAAAATCCATGCACAAAAAAAAATTGTATTTAAAATGAATATTTACACAATAGGATCTTTAATTATTATTTTGCATTATTAGAACACAGCATATAATGAAAAATGCTTATGGCCTTTCGAGTAACATCAAGTTATTTGCAATGTGTTCTTTACCAGTACATTGGCTATCAGTTAATGCAAAACATGTCTGTGGCAACTAACATTACCTTATTTTATTTGTTATTTATCTTTATTTACGGCTGGGAGATTTGCCTTTCAATTTTTCAGTCACTGTCTCACAGATATTTCAAATAATTTCTTCTGAAACAAGTTTATGCTTCTTGTCCTGAGACTCATTGAATGTACTTTATCATCACAGACATCATTCCAGTAATATGCTTTTTTGTCTTATCTCCATCATCATTAGCTCTGAGAAAACACTTACCGTAAGACTGCAATAAAAACTATGCTTCAATGATTCACTAAGTGAGAAATTTGCACTGGCTCTGTTGCAATTTGTTAAATGTAATGTTTTGTTGCAGCATTTATGGCTAATTTGCAATTTCACTATCTCTTCAGGAGTCTCCCTAAATGGTGATCAGTATCTCCAAGGAGCGACAAACATCCTTTCCATTTGTCACATAAAATAATATTGAATGTAAAATACAGAAAAAATATATAATGCATTGCTTAGGTGTAGATTTTTGTAAGTTAAGCACACCAAAGTCAAAGCTTGACTTAATGACAGTGCGAAGAAATCAAATTTGAGTGCCAAATCTCATTGCAAACCAAATGTATGCATCTTGGTTGGGTGGCAGTTACTAGCATGGCCACAAAGTGGCTTTTCATTCAAATAGGACAAAATTCAAAAGGAATAAGTTTGTGGGCTCAACATTGAAATATCAACAAACTGCATAATACATTGGCTGATCAAAGCTCTGCACTATAAAGGTTCAGTGGTAGCATTCTCATCTCCGAAACATGAGAGATTTGCAGATTTAAATCCTGCATCAGCGATGAAAGGATAAACTCTAGACTGACAGCTGATACTGTTGCACTGAGGGAATGCCACATGGCTGGGATGCCATCTTTTGGACAAAGTGTTAAACCAAGGCCATATGTGCCAGCTTAGATTAATTTAAATGATCCAATGGCGCTACTTTGCAGAAGAGCAAAGAGCTATCCTGGTGTCATGGCTAATACTTTGTGCTCTATCAACATCATGGAAACAGATTATTGGTTCTTTGTAGCATAGCTGTTTGCTGGATCTTACAATGCACAGATTGACTATCATGTCTTCTGCATTTAAACAATGACCATACCTCCAAAATATTTAATTGGCTCAGCAAAACTTCATTATCTCAACACAGTTTGATTGACACATTAAAGAGACTATTAAGTGATTGCCTGTCTTTGATATCACATCTGAATAGAAGTTGGATATTGTAAGTAATAAATTAACCACTTGAGCTTGAAAAGCTTTGAATAGATTTCTGAATGGGAGTATTTCTGAGATGTTCATATGACTGAGAGCTGTATGAAATTGTTATAAGTTTCTTTTCTACGTATGTTTACCTATACAGGTATACCTACGAGGTATACTTGTACAGAATACTGGATTTGTGGTTTTGAAGGTAGAATAGAGGTGTGAGGGGCCATAGAGGACATGAGAAGGCATGAATTTGATCATGGGTTAACATGGATGGGTTATAGGAGGGTATGTGGTGGTGGGAGAAGACAGCATGAATTGATATGGAAAGAGTCATGGAGTGTTTGAGGTAGGATTGGATTGAGTGGGGGGCATGTGTTGACATGCATGGGTGGGCAGTGATGCTGAAGAAACAAGAGGGCCCAATAGCTTCTAAAACAACTGGAACACAGTCCCAAAGTATTGATACAGACTTTCTGATGGACAGGCCAACCCCATGGCCACCAATGATCTGCTTCTGGGGATGGCAGAGCTAACTGACTCTCATCCTCACCTCCAGAGGTACGTTTCAAATTGGAGGAAATCTACCTGGCTGGGAAATGTCCTGAGCGGTGTGTTGAAAATCTGCCTCTAAATTAAGAGGTTTCGTTGGATGACTGTGGCTTGGTCAGAAAGATATCTTTAGTGGTAGTTACGAGAAAAAAAGGTGGAGAAGCAGGGCAACTCAGGGGAAGAGACTGAAATGAATGTCAACAGAATAACCAGAGGTGAAGCAAAGGAAGGGGAAGTGATATAGACAGTTAAAACCATACCAACAAGGTATTTGATTAGTGTTCATGGGCTGGAGGAGATTGCAGAGATGATGACAGCTTATTAGATGAGGACAACATTTTCAATGATTGCATTACAGGACAAGAACGTAGTTAACAAACATCATGTGATGGGTGAATAATACTGTGTAGAACAAGGTACCTCTCTGTTTGTGTCTTCACTGTCACATTATTGAATTTATTGAATACCAATTACAACATTCACAAAAGAAACTGGTGCCTATCATCTGATAGAAACAATAAATGCATGAGTAACAGCTGAAGACACAAAATTGTATTTAAGTTCTTAATGGAAAGAAACAAATGGATTGTTGACAAAAAAAGCTCTCCCATCCCCAATGACCAGCACCAGCACCCCAACTTGTGTCCACCAACATTTGTAACTGTAGACAGTGAATTATTATTTTCTTCTCAGATCCATGGGACTACTGTAAATTTTCTTTATGGTGAGTACTGAAAGTCTGCCTGTCTTTCTACAATATTATATTGGCATAAACAATAGCTTTATATGTATTGGAGGGGTCACAAAAAGCTTCAAATTCATAGAATGATATGACCTTTCTGCAGTAAAAGAACACTTAGCATGATACCAAGTTATTGCATTGTCTAGTATCTCTGTTATAAAGAATACAACAGACTGTAACGACCACCAACATGGAGATTTACTTCTAGTGCAAGTTCAGATGGCAGCTTTGTTTTGAGTTGGTAATTACTACTTGGTGTATGTTTTTTTCTGCACTTGCTTGTGTAATTAAACTTTTTCTTTTGTGTTTGCATAGTCACATCACAGGTCCTCAATGCAAATTAAAATGTGTTTTAACTTCTTGCAGGGTATGATATCTACATGTTGTACATTTTTTGAAGTGTATATTTTCAAATTGTCTTGAATTTCAAAACAATTTATTTGAATTTATATACCTGCATGACCTCAAGGTTTCCCAAAAATTAAAATTCTCTTTATGATACATTTCAGAGACAACTTTCATAAGATTCCTCAATAAGATTCCTCAAACAGCAATGGGATAAATGACCAGATAACTTGCTTTGATGCTATAGATTGAGAGATACATGTCAGTCAGGACACCAGGAAGTCTCTACTGACTGGAGCATTATGACACTTTTCACATTCATTGGAACAGACAGATGATGCCTCTGACAATGCAGTACCTCTTTGTATTGCTCTGTAATATTAAACTTAATTTATGTGCTCAAATTCAGAGATAGCAGTATGGCGACTGATTTTGTCTGTTTTCTTGGGAGCCATTTTTTTTCTTTGAGTAAAAAATGAGGTCTGCAGATGCTGGAGATCACAGCTGCAAATGTGTTGCTGGTCAAAGCACAGCAGGCCAGGCAGCATCTCAGGAATAGAGAATTCGACGTTTCGAGCATAAGCCCTTCATCAGGAATAAGAGAGAGAGCCAAGCAGGCTAAGATAAAAGGTAGGGAGGAGGGACTAGGGGGAGGGGCGATGGAGGTGGGATAGGTGGAAGGAGGTCAAGGTGAGGGTGATAGGCCGGAGTGGGGTGGGGGCGGAGAGGTCAGGAAGAGGATTGCAGGTTAGGAGGGCGGTGCTGAGTTGAGGGAACCGACTGAGACAAGGTGGGGGGAGGGGAAATGAGGAAACTGGAGAAATCTGAATTCATACCTTGTGGTTGGAGGGTTCCCAGGCGGAAGATGAGGCGCTCCTCCTCCAGCCGTCGTGTTGTTGTGTTCAGCCGGTGGAGGAGTCCAAGGACCTGCATGTCCTCGGTGGAGTGGGAGGGAGAGTTAAAGTGTTGAGCCACGGGGTGATTGGGTTGGTTGGTTCGGGCAGCCCGGAGGTGTTCTCTGAAGCGTTCCGCAAGTAAGCGGCCTGTCTCACCAATATAGAGGAGGCCACATCGGGTGCAGCGGATGCAATAGATGATGAGTGTGGAGGTACAGGTGAACTTGTGGCGGATATGGAAGGATCCCTTGGGGCCTTGAAGGGAAGTGAGTGTGGAGGTGTGGGCGCAAGTTTTACATTTCCTGCGGTTGCAGGGGAAGGTGCCGGGGGTGGAGGTTGGGTTGGTGGGGGGTGTGGATCTGACGAGGGAGTCACGAAGGGAGTGGTCCTTGCGGAACGCTGATAGGGGAGGGGAGGGAAATATATCCTTGGTGGTGGGGTCCGTTTGGAGGTGGCGGAAATGGCGGCGGATGATACGTTGTATGCGGAGGTTGGTGGGGTGGTAGGTGAGAACCAGTGGGGTTCTGTCTTGGTGGCGGTTGGAGGAGCGGGGCTCAAGGGCGGAGGAGCGGGAAGTGGAGGAGATGCGGTGGAGGGCATTGTCGATCACGTCTGGGGGGAATTTGCGGTACTTGAAGAAGGAGGCCATCTGGGCTGTGCGGTGTTGGAATTGGTCCTCCTGGGAGCAGATGTGGCGGAGACGAAGGAATTGGGAATATGGGATGGCGATTTTACAGGGGGCAGGGTGGGAGGAGGTGTAGTCCAGGTAGCTGTGGGAGTCAGTCGGTTTATAATAGATGTCTGTGTTGAGTCGGTCGCCCGAGATAGAAATGGAAAGGTCTAGGAAGGGGAGGGAGGAGTCTGAGACAGTCCAGGTGAATTTCAGGTCGGGATGGAAGGTGTTAGTAAAGTTGATGAACTGTTCAACCTCCTCGTGGGAGCACGAGGCAGCGCCGATACAGTCATCGATGTAGCGGAGGAAAAGGTGGGGGGTGGTGCCAGTGTAGTTGCGGAAGATGGACTGTTCCACATATCCTACGAAGAGGCAGGCATAGCTGGGGCCCATGCGGGTGCCCATGGCAACTCCTTTAGTTTGGAGGAAGTGGGAGGATTGAAAAGAGAAGTTATTCAGGGTGAGGACCAGTTCAGTCAGTCGAAGGAGGGTGTCAGTAGAAGGGTACTGGTTGGTGCGGCGGGAAAGGAAGAAGCGGAGGGCTTTGAGTCCTTCGTGATGGGGGATGGAGGTGTACAGGGACTGGATGTCCATAGTGAAAATAAGGCGTCGGGGACCGGGGAAGCGAAAATCCTGGAGGAGGTGGAGGGCGTGGGTGGTGTCCCGAATGTAGGTGGGGAGTTCTTGGACTAAAGGGGACAGGACCGTGTCGAGGTATTGGGAGATGAGATTTTTTTTCTGTCTAATGACATAATTGGGGTTGGGGAATGCAAGAAAAGGGAAATGTTTTTCTAAATCAATAGTTCATTTCTGTGTATCAATATTTGATAGGATGTCGCATAAAATTTATGGGCTGAATATTATGATTTTTGAGGCTAAGTAGTAGTTAAGTCAAGTGTTTTGGAGAGCTTCCCTCCATGAGGCCTAGCAAGATTGTCAGCCATCTCTTACTACCTCATCTTAGTAACTACCATTTGTCATTCTTCATGTACAATTCTACCCTGATTTTGCCATGCGTGGACTAATTATCACACACTGGATATGTGCTGAATAACCAGTATTTCTAGTAACGGCACCGTAACTAAAAGATTGCCATTCACCCAGTTGAGCACTGGCATTCCAAAACTATGTTGCACTGTGATGGACAGATATGGAACATGCTAGAGAAGAGGAAAATGGCGCAGTGATTCTCCAGCAGGACCTAGAGGGAATAGTAGAAGAGGCAACACAACCAGAGCCTAGAAGTCAAGTTTGAGGTTACTAATATGATGAATGCCACTTCAGTAGGCTGGAGGAACAACCAACAGCACTGCAAACAAAGTCAATGCCTTCTGCTGTAGTAGGATACATACCCAACTCTTCTCTTTGTTATTCACACTCAGGAGAAAGTGAGGACTGCAGATGCTGAAGATCAAAGCTTAAAAATGTGTTGCTGGAAAAGCGCAGCAGGTCAAGCAGCATCAAAGGAACAGGAGAATCGACGTTTCGGACATAAGCCCTTCCAGCAACACATTTTTAAGTTATTCACAATCAGTCTATCTCTGCGACTGCACCCACCTCCCAATAACGCTCATGCTCTGCTACTTTCACTATTGCCTACAACATCTTCCCTCACCTGCTTTCAACTCCCAGAACAACCCACACTACTAACCTTACACAACCTCTGTGCTACCTACTCACTTCCTCAGAAAACCTCACCACATTCCCCCACCTGCACCTGCAATAACAGCCATGCTACCAACTCTCAGCTTACTCAGTTTCTCTATTTCATTTATCACAAGACAAGGCAACCCACATCAGGAATGCAAAAAAGACTGGACAAGTGGAATAGTACCTGACATTAGACTCTTCACTGCAGAAGATGGAACTGCTCCTGCATGGATGCCAAGACATGCAAATTCTCTCAACTCTCTCGGTAACACTGCTTTCAGTGTCATTCATTACACATCACTTCAAAGCACCAGTCACAATGTCTTCTCTCCATTTTGTCTTGCAGATACCAGATGGATGTCCACCACCTCAGCAATTGAACTTCTGGCTCCACCAGAAACCACCTCCCTGACCCTTGAGGATAAAAGCATGGCAGCCTCACAGGAGGCATTGTCTCCAATACCATCCACCAACTCAGATACTGATACCTTGGTAGAAACATCAATTTTAAGACGTTTGGAAGCATATACTGGTGAGCACCTCACTGTGACAGCTCTGCAGTTTGCCAAGGAAGACATGCTCAGATCATTCACACTCAGAGCACTGCCAGTGACCAGGCGTCCATGCTGCCAGAAGCAGGAGATGCCCCAGTTGTGTTGCCAATCAGGGACTTTGTCCTCATGCACAGAGAGATATAGGAGTGCCAAGCAAGTATGTAGGATGCATTGTCCAAAGCAGTAGAATGGACAGTTTGATTAGATTAGATTAGATTAGACTTACAGTGTGGAAACAGGCCCTTCGGCCCAACAAGTCCACACCGACCCGCCGAAGCGCAACCCACCCATACCCCTACATTTACCCCTTACCTAACACTACGGGCAATTTAGCTTGGCCGATTCACCTGACCCGCACATCTTTGTGACTGTGGGAGGAAACCGGAGCACCCGGAGGAAACCCACGCAGACACGGGGAGAATGTGCAAACTCCACACAGTCAGTCGCCTGAGTCGGGAATTGAACCCGGGTCTACAGGCGCTGTGAGGCAGCAGTGCTAACCACTGTGCCACCGTGCCGCCCATATGGTGGCTGCACTGGAGAATCAAGGCCAACACCCTCATGGTCAGCCACAGAGACACAAAAATGTGCACTCCCATCACCCCAGTGATTCATCTTCAGGGCCAAAACCATGGCCTGAAGAAGCTGGTGAGCATTCAAGATGCCAGTTTCTCACAAGGAGGCAACTTGGCACCAAGAGGAGGAAGTCAAGATTAAAGTGGTGCTGGAAAAGCAAAGCAGGTCAGGCAGCATCTGAGGAGCAGAAAAACCGATGTTTCGGGCAGGAGCCCTTTGTCATGTATGAGCCCGCATTCCTCCAGGAGGAGGAAACCCATACAGACCCCTCAGAAGCACAATCTCAGGCCACCCCTGAGTATTCCAGGCACCCCACTTCCACTATGCCCCCTTCTTTCCCTGACCTCTTTGTCCAAAAGAGCTGGCGAGAATGAGGAGGTCATTGATGTCTGGGACAGGGAGCCAATGTATTAGCATGGCCAGGGTTTGGGGACCCAATAGGTCTACGTCCTACACAGCGCATGAATCTGTGTGTAATGATGTTTTCCTTTAAAGGTCCTCACAAGTGGATCATACAGCTCCTTTCCTCACTGTTTGAAATACTTAATCCATAAACTCCAGGTGTGGTCAGAGCCATTTTCTTTCCTATGCCATACTTTAAATTTCCAGCACGACGGAAGGTAACAGTGAGCTTTAATTGTTTGCATCTATTTGTTAGTGAGGACCTCCACATCCAGATCTGCCTTTCCTGTGAACACCATGTCTCCACCTAAACTATCTAAACAATCTTTCACTTGCCCACTATTCCCTGGCTCCCAACCCCTGGCATATGTCTATATATGCTTGAAGCCAGGGTGCACCTGACCTGGGAACAAACCACGAACCCTCCCCCTGCTGTGTGACCAGCCTTCCTACCTATATTTTACCACATCACCCTTTACAAATACTGTTGTCCTGAAATGTAACCTGGTCCAATCCATGAGTTGAGTATCTTTCCCTATGTGCCCTTGCAGCAGCCTTTCAGTGCTCATGGACACTGTGCCCTACAATGCAATTCTGTGCTTCTAAAACACCCGCAAGTGGACAGCTGCCAGGATAATCATGTTTGGTTGGTAAAAGTCAAATGTCAATGTCTGATGCAGATGAGGGTTGCTTTTGGCTGGTGGCCGTGTCCTAAGATGACATGTGGTGTTGCCCAACATCGAGAATTGCCACAGCCAATAGCGGGCTAAAGTCACCTGCACTAACTTCCATGTTGTCTAGCTTATTCACTGCATTTGGTTTATCTAGGGAGCTGAAATTTAATGATGTGTCTTTAATACGGCTTCTAACAAGCTCTAATCTCACTAAATTGATAACTCACCAGTGCCAAATGAGAAATTCACCTCCCCACTTAGCAAATGCATTAAAGATGCAGTGAGATGCTCCCAACACTGAGCCCTCCTCCTTTACTTTTTCACACGGGCATTCTCCCTATCAGGCTTTGCCTGGTACTGGCTCCCTGGCCTTTTCCTGGTGGTGGAAATACTGAATATAATTATTTGCAGAATGGTGTCTTCAATGAATCCCTGCACTTACACACACAACATGGGTGCTGTGGGAGAAAATAAGCACAACTGCTGTCTTACAGTGTCTGGGGGTAACTGGGAAAAAAATAAACGGGAGATTTAGAATCTCTTCAGTTCAGGGGACTGACTCCAAGCTGACTGGCCATAGCCAGTGTACTGTGGGTCAACTTCCTCGTGAAAAAAAAGTAATAGATCTGGCTGGAGTTTTCACTCAATTCAGGGGCATATATCACCATAGGTCACATCACTTAAGCCCAAATAAAATTCTTCCTGATCTTAGATGAAGATTTAAGATTTGAGAAAAACTTTGTACATTTTGCTCACAATTGAATTGATAGTATATTTAATGCCATTTTACAAAGTATGTTTGTGTTCATATTACCATTTAAATTGTGAAGCAATATTTTTAGTTATTATGACCAGTAATAAATTTGTGCTGCACTCAATATTTTAGCAATAAATTGTGCAGACTGTTCTTGTGTGACGCTCTAGTTGAAGCTATAAGTAGATCACTATGAGAAAGGACAATTAATCCTATATGTTCACAACCTTGTGAAGGGCAGACTATCAATAAGAAAGTAAATTCTAATTAATTGAGGAAAGATCTTCTTATGAGAAGGTCCATTAGAGAAAGATAAGAGTTCAATAAAATGCCAGTAACTGTCATACTGTGTCTCCTACTTTTTAGATCCTTTCTGCTGGTGATTTATGTTGTTTTTGCATCTGCAGGAAATTTAAAAAAGAAATTGTGTGTTGCATTTGATTCATGTGAATATCTTAATATACATGTAACCTGATCAGGCCCCAGATTACATATAAGATTTATAAAATGTGCAAAATGGAAAATGGTTACCTGCTCCACTAATGTCTCCTTAGCAGAGAATGACCCCATTCTCATAACCCTTGAAGTACAGAATGTCCTCAGCAGTTTTCACAACAGCTATGTTCTTTGTCACAGAACATCTGCAAAATTCATTCTGGCATTTTTTAATGCTTGAGTTTTATGAATGAAGAAACCATATTGTTGATTTACAGTATTATAATAAAATAGAAAATGCCAGCCTTATGTTCAGTTGGCATTGAAATCTTGGCAAACAGATTTCATTTCTCTAATATGTCCCATTGGCTTTTCCTGAAGAGAAGTGCATTGATTTTTCTTTCTCCCACTGACTTTACAAATGTTTCCATATTATAAAAATACATTGCCTATTTGCAGTAAATAATATTCTAGATTGGATTGTCAATGTTCATATGTGTTACTTATTGTCTAGGATTTGTATATTTCACTTTAACATTCCAAATGTTTTTTTCAATAAATTAGCTTCATGCACTTTATATTTGTGCATTATTATGATGACTTGTTATCTAAAATATTAATTTTATACCATTATTGTTTGGACATATGAATGTATATCCTGAACTTTTTTAAAAATCCGGGAACTTAATGTTCAAGGATATTTGACCTTCTAGAGATGCTAGAGGGATGAAAAGGTGGTGGAGTAGCCACTAATAAGAACTTAAATGAGGAATGATGTGAGAGATGATCTAGGCTCAGAAGATGTAGGGTCTATTTGGGTGGAGGTAAACAATAGCACGGGACAAAAGACATTGGCAGGAGTAGCATACAAACAAGAGCCACTCTACAGGACAGGATAAAATCAATAAATAGTAAGAGTATGTAAAAGCAGTAGAACAACAATTAAAGGCAACTTTAATCTTCATGCTAATTGGGTTAATTGAATTGGAAAGGATAGTTATGACAATGAATTCATAGAATGCATTAGGGATAGTTTCCTAGAGCAATATGTCACAGTCAATCAGGGAGGAAGTAATCTTGAATCTGCTTTAACAGATGACATCAGAGCAAAAGATTCCCAAGGGAATAGTGGTCATCACATGATATAATTTAATATTCAACTTGCGAGTGAGAAACTTGGGTCAGGAACAACTATGTTTAACTTAAATAAAGGGAATTACAATGAAAGAAAGATAGAATGAGCTATAGTGAACTGGGCAGGTAGATCATCAGCAATTACAGTATGCAGGCGCAGGCAGTGGCAGTCATTTAAATAGGTGATTCATGACTCTCAGCAGAAATACATTCCAGTTAGGAGGAAAGATTCTCAGAGAAGGATAAACCAACCATGGCTAACCAAGAAAGTTAAGAAGAATATTAAGTTGAAAGAAAAAAAAATGAGGAGGAAAAAGTGAGTGATAGCCATGGAGACTGGGATAAATTCAAAATCCAGAAAACAACTAAAAATTACTAAAGAGATAGAAAGTAAACTATGAGGACAAATTAGTGAGGAATATAAAAACTGACAATAAGGGCTTCTTTAAATATATATAAAAGAAGAGAGAGCTCAAAGTGAACATGGGCTACTTAGAAAATGCATCTTGGGAGATGGTATTGAGGAGTAAGGAAATGGCAGAGAGTTAAGCAGATATTTTACATCAGTCATGACAATTGAAGATACTTCAAACATCCCATTAATGCTAAAAGAATACAGGGAGGAATTAAGTAGCCCCTTTTCAAGTGGATTCTTGATTTCCTGACCCACAGGCCATAATCAGTAAGGATAGGCAATAACACCTCATCACAATAATCCTTAACACTTATGCCCTGTAACTGATCCTCCATAAACAGCCAATTAATATACTCCTTATACTCACAACTGTGTTGCCAAATTCTGCTCTAATTCCATTTACAACTTTGCTGATGACACTACCATAGTGGGTTGGCTCTTAAAATAATAACAAGCCAGAGTACAGGAAAGAGATAGACACCTTAGCGTCATGGTGTAAAGACAATAATCTCTCCCTCAAATCCTAGTAAAAGAAGGAGGTGGTCATCACCTTCAGCAAATGGAGTGGACGACACATCCCTGTCTATATCATTGGTGCTGAGATGGAGATGGGCAACAGCTTCATGTTCCTAGGAATAAATATTACCACTGATCTATTCTGGTCCATCTATGTCAACACTACAATCAAGAGACCATACTACATCTCTACTTCCTCAGAAGGCTAAGGAAATTTGGTGTGTCCATAATTATTCTTACCAATTTTTATAGATAAACTAGAGCAAGTAACCTATCTGAGTGCATCACAGCTTGCTATGGCGATTGCTCTGCCAAGACCGCAAGAGAGTTGTGAACACAGACTAGTACATCACACAAACCAACCTTCCTTCCATTGAGTCCATCCATACTTCCCACTGCCTTGGGAAAGCAGCCAACATATTCAAAAACTCTTCCCACCCTGGTTATAATCTCTTGTACCCTCTTACATCATGGAGAAGATACAAAAGTTTGAAAACACATACCAACATATTCATGGCTTCTTCCCCGCTGTTATCAAACTTTTCAATAGATCTCTCATACACTAAAGTTGATCTTTCTCTGCATCTTCTCTTAGCTATAACGTTATATTCTGCATTGTGTTCTATAACTCTGAGCTAGACCTAAGATGAGGTTTTCACATGTGACTCCTAGTCACCTAAAGCAGTCCTAGCAAGATACTCAGTTCAAAACCAATAAGAGATGGGCAACAGATACAGGCATTTCTAGTGATGCTAACATCCCATCAACAAACAAAGACAAAAAAAAGGTCATTGTAAGAGCCTTTGTAGAAGAATAGAGTCTTTTGATATAACCTGTAAATATTTACAGAGATGCAATAAACATGTTGTTTACGCTACAATCTGTTCTTATCAAACTAGAAGATGGCTACCCTTGTACACACTAGACCATGTAAGCCTCAAAAGAACACACACCCTTAGAATATATGGCTGGCAGCACACATAATATTGCAAAAGATTTAATTTTAAAAATATTTTAGCGGATTTTTCTGGACTTTTTATCATAGCAAGACAATAGCTTTATGTCAACTGCATATTGCTACCACTCATTGCCTATTGACACCAGTTGAAAACCCTTTCCGCAGTAACATATTCTCAGCTTCTAATCTGAAGTAATAAAATTCAGTGGTCTATAAAGCCAGGTGTAATTCTGAATCTGGATAGCTGATGATTAAATCCTATCAGGCATAGTTTCCTGACATTCATTAATATTATCAAGAAAGTAAATAACTTATAATTTTGTAGCATGAATACATTGTTAACTGAAATCCCAAAGTGCTTTTCAGAAGTTATCAATTTTGATGCATGTACTTTTTTGTTGCTTCAGAGGCACAGAAAGCATTTGCAAACAGCAATGTCCTCCAAAAGTTTGGGAGAAATTATCAGTGAATTGAATCTTATCTACTTAGCTCTGGAAAGAATGTTGACCTAGACTACATAAAATAATATTTTGGAACTTTTAACATTCACCTAAGCCACTAGAACAGTGTTAAACTGAGGGTTGTTACTGCATTATACTTGTGCATACAATGGGTAAACGTAGAAAATATATTCCTCAGTAGCTAATTCTGTATGAAATGTTAATTTGGATAAACATCTTGTTTCCCTTTTTTTTAATCTTTTCTGTACAGTTGGCCAAATTGATTAATTATACTCAGTCAACCTGCATCAGCAATCAGCCTAACGCTGATACATACACTATAAAATGCATCAAATAAACTTTGCCTGTTATTAGATTGGCCACTAGGTGGATCAGTTGAAGAGAAATAGAAAACTCAGAGATCAGTTGAGAAGCCACAATTTCAGGAATTGCAAACAAGTTTGTAAGTAAACCTCTTTTCTTTCTGTTCCAATGCAATTACGGTATGAAACATATGAAAAAGACAGAAGAAAGAAAGTAGTTCTTTTCCAAGTAGGGACAGCATGTATGAGTTTAAAATAATTTTCCAGTATAATATTTTCTCAGAATGGAAAATGTACAGATCATGTCATTCAACATTATTTATTGTAACATGTAATTGCGCAGTGAAACTGAACACATCTGCATTCTTACATAAACTCACATATGGTTTCATTTCATCTCAAATTTATATAAGTGCTTCGAAAAAGAGAAGTAGTTTTAACAAGAAAAACATTTGAGGAACCTTCATCACAAACACAATTCTATTATTTTGTAGCTGTAGGGTAATTCTAAGAAACAATTTATTCAGCATGTTTGGAGAAAGATTTATGAATAGAACTCAATTCCCAGATGAGATGTGATCCTTGGAAATGATAGAACCTCTATCAGTGTTTTTTGACAGGTTAATTTATTTCCATTTTTGAATCAAATTTTTGGGAATACATTAGTATGAAATATTGCTAACAGGTGACAATGCAAATATCATTCAAGTAGCCCAGCACCTCAGTAGACATAGTCTGGAATTTGCTAGCGAAATATCCCAATTCTTCAATGGATCTAGGTTAGCAAAGGTGAAAGAATGTTTAGGACATAATCTGCCATATCCTGTCTTGCTGTACATTCCCGCTACAGGTTTTGGAAGCATAGAATTTGTCTTCTCCAATATGGAATAGATTATTGAAAGAAGGCATTTCAAGAAGATGTGCCATGTGACATTTGTAATACTGGGTACTAAGAATGGCTTTTAGCCAATGTTCACTCTAAGCTGCATGCAGCTCCTCAGGGGTTCCATGCATGTGCCAACACATTGATCTCAACATATGGAAGATCTACTGCAAAAAGACCCTGAAGGTCCATACAACTGAGAAAAGGCTACTATTAACACTTGACATACCATATTGCTTTTTGTCTTTTCCAGGCAATAATTAGTTACTCAGTAGTTGATTCCAAACCTGCTGGAAGACTGTATTTTATCAAAAGTAAAAAGAAAGAATTTATTTTCCTGGAAGATTGGAGTCCTGATACTAAAAATCTCTCCCATTTTTGGACCTTAATGGATTGGGGACCAGCATTCTGGCAGGCAGGTTTGCTACTGCAACACAGCTACATTTAAACTAAGTAGTGGGGGGAGGGGACAAACTAGATATTTAAGAAGGAAATTGAACGGAAAGTTAGAACAAGGGAAGTCAAGAAAGACACCTGTATCAATGAAGCAGAAAACTCAGAAAGGGATCATGCTGTAAGGTTGAGTGAAATAGGCGTTGATGGGAAGGGTGAGGGCAGTAACAAATTAAAAATACTATAAATGAATGCACGAAGCATTAGACATAAGACGGATGAGCTTTAGGCTCTTTTGGAAACTGGCGGATACGATATTGTGGGGATAACTGAGACGTGGCTTCAAGTGGACAGGGCCTGGGAAATGAATATTCAAGGCTACACATGCTATCGTAAGGACAGACTGAAGGGCTGAGGGGGTGGGGTGGCCATGTTGGTAAGGAATGATATTCAGTCCCTTGCGCAGGGGAACCTAGAATCAGGGGATGTAGAGTCAGTATGGATAGAGCTGAGAAATTCTAAGGGTAAAAAAAACCCTCTTGGGAGTTATCTACAGGCCCCCAATGAGTAGTCTGGATGTTGGATGTAAATTGAGTCAGGAGCTGAAATCGGCCTGTCACAAAGATGTTACTATAGTTGTTATGGGGGATTTCAACATGCAGGTAGACTGGGAGAATCAGGATGGTATTGGACCTCAAGAAAGAGACTTTGTGGAGTGCCTCCGAGACGGATTCTTAAAACAGCTGATGCTGGAGCCGACCAGGGAGAAGGCAATTCTGGATCTGGTATTGTGCAACGAACCAGAATTGATCAGGGACCTCAAAGTGAAGGAGCCATTAGGAGGTAGTGACCATAATACAATAAGCTTCACTCTGCAATTTGAAAGGGAGAGGGTACAATCGATAGTGACAACATTTCAGTTGAATAAAGGGAACTATGGAGCTATGAGGGAGGAGCTGGCCAAAGTTCAATGGTGCAATACCTTAGCAAGGATGGCAGTGGAGGAACAAAGGCAGATATTTCTATGTATAATGTAGAAGATGCAGGATCAGTTCATTCCAAAAAGGAAGAAAGATCCGAGGAGGAGGCATGGGTGGCCGTGGCTGACAAGGGAAGTTAAGAAACATATAAAGTTAAAAGAGAAAAAGTATAGCATAGCAAAGATAAGTGGAAAAACAGAGAACTGGGAAGCTTTTAAAGAACAACAGAGGATTACTAAGAAGGAAATATGCAGAGAAAAAATGAGGTATGAAGGTAAACTGGCCAAAAATATAAAGGAGGATAGTAAAAGCTTTTTTAGGTATGTGAAAGGGGAAAAAATGGTTAAGTCTAAAATTGGGCCCTTGAAGACAGAAACAGGGGAATATATTACGGGGAACAAAGAAATGGTAGAGGAATTGAATTGGTACTTCAGATCTGTGTTCACTGGGGAAGACACACGCAATCTCCCTGAGGTAACAATGGCTGAAGGACCTGAACTTAAGGGAATTTATTTTGCCAGGAATTGGTGTTAGAGAGACTGTTAGGTCTGAAGGTTGATAAGTCCCCGGGGCCTGATGGTCTACATCCCAGCATACTGAAGGAGGTGGCTTGAGAAATTGTGGATGCGTTGGCGATTACTTTCCAGAGTTCAGTAGATTCGGGATCAGTTCCTGTGGATTGGAGGGTGGCTAATGTTGTATCACTTTTTAAGAAAGGTGGGAGAGATAAAGCAGGAAATTATAGACCAGTTAGTCTGACCTCAGTGGTGGGAAAGATGCTGAAGTCTATTATAAAGGATGAAATTAGGACACATCTGGATAGTAGTAACAGTATAGGTCAGAGTCAGCATGGATTTATGAAGGGGAAATCTTCTGGAATTTTTTTGAGGATGTAACTCTGAAGATGGATGAGAGAGATCCAGTAAATGTAGTGTACCTGGACTTTCAGAAAGCTTTTGATAAAGTCCCACATAGGAGGCTAGTGAGCAAAATTAGGGCACATGGTATTGGGGGAAAAGTACTAACTTGGATTGAAAGTTGGTTGGCTGACAGGAAACAAAGGGTAGTGATAAACACCTCAATTTCAGAATGGCAGGCAGTGACCAGTGGGGTACCGCAGGGATCAGTGCTGGGACCGCAGCTTTTTGCAATATATATTAATGATATAGAAGATGGTATTAGTAATGACATTAGCAAATTTGCTGATGATACTCAGCTGGGTGGCAGGATGAAATGTGAGGAGGATGTTAGGAGATTACAGGGTGACCTGGACAGGTTAGGTGAGTGGTCAGATGCATGGCAGATGCAGTTTAATGTGGATAAATGTATGGATATCCACTTTGGTGGCTAGAACAGGAAGGCAGATTACTACCTAAATGGAATCAATTTAGGTAAAGGGGCAGTACAAAGAGATCTGGGTGTTCTTGTACACCAGTCAATGAAGGTAAGCATGCAGGTACAGCAGGTAGTGAAGAAGGCTAATAGCATGCTGGCCTTCATAACAAGAGGATTTGAGTATAGAAGCAAAGAGCTGTACAGGGCCCTGGTGAGACCACACCTCTAGTATTGTGTGCAGTTCTGGTCTCCAAATTTGAGGAAAGACATTCTGGCTATTGAGGGAGTGCAGCGTAGGTTCACGAGGTCAATTCCTGGAATGGCGGGACTACCTTATGATGAAAGATTGGAGCGACTGGGCTTGTATACCCTTGAGTTTAGAAGACTGAGATGGGATCTGATTGAGACATATAAGATTATTAAAAGATTGGACACTCTGGTGGCAGGAAACATGTTTCCGCTGATGGGTGAGTGCCGAACCAGAGGACACTGCTTAAAAATACGGGGTAGACCATCTAGGACAGAGATGAGGAGAAACTTCTTCACTCAGAGAGTGGTGGCTGTGTGGAATGCTCTGCCTCAGAGGGCAGTGGAGGCCCAGTCTCTGGATTCATTTAAGAAAGAGTTGGATAGAGCTCTCAAGGATAGTGGAATCAAGGGTTATGGAGATAAGGCAGGAACAGGATACTGATTAAGGATGATCAGCCATGATCATATTGAACGGTGGTGCAGGCTCAAAGGCCAGAAAGGCAGACTCCTGCACCTATTGTCTAATGTCTATTGCTAACCAATCAACACCCCTTTTTCTGTTGTAACATAAGTTGAAATTTGGCATTCTTTGCATTTCATTTTCTGATAAGTGCACAGCAGAATAATTTGTCAATATATCTTTCTCCAGAAAGTCAACATTGGAAAAATGTTTTCTACTGAAACAACATAGTCCCCATATTAAAATCCATGACCTACAGGGAAATGTGGAGAACAGGACTGCGGTTGTGCTGTGCGTTCATGGTTGAGCAGAGCAGCAAATGTGTACCATTTGATCATTATTTACTTGGCCATATAGCATCAAAATAGTATAAGATGATTAGGGGTTTAGATAAGGTTGACCATGAGAACCTTTTCCACATATGGAGTCAGATATTACTTTAAATTAAGGGGCGGTAGGTATAGTACTGATGTTAGGGGTAGATTTTTTACTCAGCGAGTCGTGAGTTCATGGAATGCCCTGCCAGTAACCGTGGTGGACTCTCCCTCTTTATGGGCATTTAAACGGGCATTGGATAGGCATATGGAGGAACGTGGGCTAGGATCGGCACAACATCGAGGGCCAAAGGGCCTGTACTGTGCTGTATTTTTCTATGTTCTATGTTCTATAAAATTACTGGCAGAGATTCTGGTGACAATAACACATTCCTGTGGCATGCAACTGAGCTGAAGTGTCAAATGTTTAGACAATTCAACAAAATTAGTTATAAATATGTTTCTTCAGTTGCTCAGTTTCCAGGCTGTCAATGTGGCCTCTGCATTGTAACTCTCCTCTATCTGAAGATTGAATTATAATGGCAAACAAATTCTAATAGATGAGAGCTATTACTTAATCCTTCATGTTTATAGTTCACAAAGTCTGGATGAACTACTAATGTGCATGAATTTTTTTAAAATTTCAATTATATTTCATAGCAATATAACTGACCAAAACACATTTATCCATAACAAGAGCTTAATCTTTCCTACGTATAGAAAAAATTCTTATCCTGCTTTCTAAATTCCTATCCATGACCAGCGATCCATTTTATTCTTGAGAACTATTGTCCCAAACCTTGATGAAGGGCTTTTACCTGAAACATTGATTTTCCTGCTTCTCAGATGCTGCCTGACCTGCTGTGCTTTTCCAGCACAACTCTAATCTTCAGCAATGCAGTGCCCACTTCTGCCAAACCTTGTTATGTCTATTTGATTTTTTTGCAGTAATTCATTATTTTATTGCTAAGAGCTATGGTAACAATTACACTGTTGAATCTGAATTTGAAATCTGAAGTTTCCATTATCTGATAGACCCAGTAAACTGACTTAATGAATACATTTAAGGGCTCCTTTGCACTTCTGACATTATTTGTAACCAGCATTGACCAAAATTTGCTTTCAAAGCAGCAGTGTTTTCCCTTTATGTAGAAGCATTATAGCAACTTAAGGAGATGGGGATATGTGATTAAACACGGAAACTGAAACTTATTATTTGAGATACTGCATCTACTATTAGCTTCTTGAAAATGGTACCTCACCATTGACGTATATTGGCTTAAGTGTATTTGCTGGCATTGCAAATTAGTTATAAACTCACTGAAATTTAGATAACGTCAACTTTCAAGCCTCAGCATGCTTTTAACAATCTGGATCCATAATATGTTCAAGTATGTCTGAAATATATGCCAGAAATTACTGTGTCATTGTTAGCTCATTGCAACAACCTACAGAATACAGAATAGCATGGTGAATAACCAGGCAAGCACAAGGTTAACATCACCGGTACCACTTGTTGACCATTTACAGCAAATTCTGGACCACTGTTCATACAGCGCTGGCTCTGCTGATTTCCACAGTGTCGATGCTTCAGGATTGCACGCAAGATATTGATACTGATCTGTATGAGTCACTGTCTGTGGTCGCACACCAGCTGGATGCTGCAGGAGTGGCATCCTTTTCAGTTACAGAATAGGGCAGAATTGATTTGTAATGTCCGCAAAATGACGTGTACGCAGTCACGAGTGTTGTGTGCCATGGAAAATCTTGCAATCCCAGTGAAGCAATGTACTTACTCATTTGCTTCTTTCTTACAAAAGAAAAATAAATATAATTGGTTCGAGTTCAACAGAGAGCCTTAATAATCTCCAATGCACAACAGTGAAAAAGTGTGATATATTGCAAATATCACCAGCTTGGAAGAAACTAGGCAACGGGCTATTGACATCTTTCATGTTGCAATTGTTGCTGCAGCAGGTGATAGGTTTCATTGAGGGTATCCTTCCTGAAGCACAGAAATCTCACACATTGGGACGGATTTTTCAAGGAGAGGTAACCTCACGCAGAGTGGGATTTTCCAGGATGCAGACTGTCTTTGATCATAGGTAGAGCACTTTTTAGACACCACAAGTCAATCCTGTACTGAAGAGTCACTGGACTTTGAACATCAGTTCTGTTTCTCTTTCCACAAAGGCTGCAAGACCTGTTGAGTTTCGGCAGCATTTTGTGTTTTTGCTGGAGCTGTACTTCTGTTCTGACAGTTCAGTCACAGTGCAGGGAAAGGCAAATCACAGTCCCTTTTCACAGCAGACAGCTGCTGTCTTATGAAATGTGAAGGTCCAAAATTAGGCCGCTGCATTGACAGCTTCTATCAAATGGTAAATACATAATGTATGAGGTTAGTGTGCTGGCAGGATAAGGGGGTATGTAAGATGGATGCCAACTTGCAAGGGTGCCAGGAGGCTAGGTATGTTATGCATCAGTTGGGTAAGGAATAGGATGTCTGGTGGATAGGATGCAAGGAGGCAAGTGAGCCACATAAGAGATGTAGTGTCCAGGTTAGGTCAGGGTGGGTGCGACAGATCAAGTCTGGCAGGGACATTGGAGAGTGGGTGTCAAGTAAGACTGACAGTGTGGGATAGGAGGGTTCAGGTCTCTAGGTTGGGGAGTGAGGTCCTGAGGCAGATTGGGTCCAGAATTGGAGACGGACGGTGGGGAAACGGGGTTCGGCTCTAGAGAGAGTAAAGAGAATTCAGGCTATGGGGTGGGGGCAATAGGGGGGTCAATCCAGAAGGAGGGAAGGAGTATCTGTGCTGGAAAAGTGGAGGAGGAATTGAGCAGGACAGGTCGATGTGAGTAATAGGGAGGCTTAAAGGAGGGTTCCAGTATCCTGGACATGAGGGGGGGTTTGGGTCCTGTGAGAGAAGGGGGGTTAGATCCAGAGTGAGTGAAGGTAGAGAACCAGATCTCGAGTGCTGTGGGGATGTGAAGTCAGGGAGTGGGGGATGCAAGTGTTCTGGGGCATTATAATTTGGGGTGGAGGGGATGAGAAATAAGGGGTGGTTGAATTGCTCATCAGGAATTTAACTATGTATTTAATAGTCTAAAATTTCCTAAGTAACCATTTTACTTAATTTCATTGGAAATCTTTGAATCTCTGATTAGACTGAAGACTTTCAGAGGGTTTCCCACATGGAGGAATTCCCAGCAGAATCTTCAATTTCCTGGACAAGTCCTTTAGGTCTGCTGCCATGGGGTTTCTGCAGGCTGCCCATGAACAACTCCCATCCACACTGGAAAAAAAACTGTCTGGCTATCAGAAAATACAAGCAATTCTTCATTGCTGAGATTCACATAGGAGAATTACTTCTTGAACCGCCAACTCCTGAAAGTGTTCTTCACATTTCCACACTGTTTGCCCTCTTCTAGCAGCCTGGCCTGTTCTGCAGACTTTCCATTCATTCTCCAAGTCATTCTGTATTCCAAGGAGAGGCCTGCTCATGTATTCATTTCTGGTTCGTATACAGCCTTGGAATAAGCAAAAAATGCCTTCAGGATTTGCCACAACGCTGCCTGTCGTCCCCTTCAAAACATCTATGAAGCATTTGTAAAAATGAAACAGGTATCAGAAGAAATCAAACAGCAACTAAGCTGCAAACAGTTAACGATAACTTTAAATATCACTGATGGGGTGGTGGGGAGTGGCCCTTATGTTCAGCATATGTCCAGTGTGAGAGGTTTGAGGGACCATTACCTGAAGTATTTGGGTCCAAAATAACACCATTAGCATTCAATCAAGATCGCACATTGATTATCATCATGATCTCCCTATTTTGAGAACCTCTGTCAGCCAACTCGAGCACACAAGCTAATGTTCTCAGCCCAATGTTCCACCAAAGCATTAGCACATATATTTTATGCCATCTTGGAGTTCTCAGTGCACTTGTAATACTCATAAAAATGTGAATGAGAATAATTCCAATTTCTCAGCCCATATTTTATTAAGACAGTTGAAATGTCATGCAATAGTTATGGTCAACTGTTTTGTTCTCCTTAGCTGTATGGGAAAACCTTTTCAAATATTTTGTCCCTGATCATTTTTGTCTATGTTTGCTTCTCCCAGGAGATGCAGTTACACAACATTTTCACAAGTACCAGCCAGGGCTAGGACCAGAATGATGTGTCAGTGTGTTTTCAGCATACAAAGAAATCAACATCTGGGTCAATATTGGTTTCAATACAAGATCTGGCAATCAGGATGTGATCATGGGACTGGGAGTAAGGGTAATGGATTAATATTTTCATCATAGAGCAATCATTGTTTCATGTGAGTAAATGAAATATTAAACAGTAGTAATATGACTTTAGAGTACAATGTAAATTGTTAAAAATAAAATGAAACCCAGTAGTATCGAGATTGGTGCAGATACAAATTAAGCTTTGTGATTTAAGATAATATTTAATGGGGAGGTGATGCCCAGTGGTAGTGTTGCTAGACTATTAATCCAGAGACCCATGAAATGTAAACAAAAAGACATCTGTGATTAAGAGTTTAATGATGACAATGAAACTGTTGCTGATTGTTAAGGGAAAAGTCCATCTGGTTCACTAGTATCCCCTTAGGGGAGGAAACTTCTGATCTGACTTACATGTGACTCCAGACCCACCGCAATATGGTTGACTCTTAACTGCCATCTGGGCAATTAGGGGTGGGCAATAAATGCCAGTCCAGCCAGTGATCATTCTGGGAATGAATATAATTATTTTTTAAATCAGTTCCAATATATCATTGCTTTGAATTGCAGTTGACGTCTTCCAGTTTTATCATCTCTACAGTCACCAAATGGAATTACTAGTTTGTTCTATACAAACGACACATAAATAAATGCAAAATATAAGTTTTGGGCACCCCAATGACTTACTTGTGTAAAGAAAAGATAGCATTGATATTAGCTTGTAATTTTGCTTGTCGGTGTTCTCAGCCCACATTCAATGAAGGCAGTTGAAACTAACTTCACTGTTCTCAGTTGGATCCTTTCCACCCCTGTCAGGAAACTGCAAGTTTTAACCAGTCTGCTGAATGACCCACATCTGTCAGTCAACAAACTATTGTAACAAAACATCTGAGTGATGCGCTGTTTCCTGTTTTGCTTCAGTTTGGCTGCGGGGCAAAAGCAGCTTTTGAGCAAGTGCATCTTTTCAAAGCAGCGCTTTATTGTTCAATTGTCAGGATTGAACGCGATCATTTTCAAAGATTTCCCACAAATCTTTCACATTGCTTTGCTTCCTGTGATCAATGAATGATGTCATTGTTTATGCTACAAGAAAGAACATTTTTTATGTTAAAAAAAGAGAATTCCCTATCCCATGGACCAAGGGTTTCGTAAGACCTGGCCAACGTCCATGAGAGGAAGGGGGTCTTGTTAAGTGCACAGTATGCAGCATTTAACTCAGTGGAGCCATTCCATTCCACATGAAGAGCACTGGCACGATCTGCATTTGAATTGACAAGCCGATTTGAAATTGTTTGCTTCGACAGCAGAGTACAAACTGAACTGAACTGAACTGACCTGTTAACTGCTATTGAAAAAAGAACAAAAATTGCATTGTTATAAAGTAGACAGCATTGATTTTTTTTGCATTGGATCATATTTGGAATCCATTTTTGTTTCATTTGATGGGCAGATGCTTGATAGGTTTAGATGGAATGCTTTTTAAAAAAAACAGTGGG
The DNA here is from genome assembly GCF_020745735.1 of Hemiscyllium ocellatum. Lineage (NCBI taxonomy): Eukaryota > Metazoa > Chordata > Chondrichthyes > Orectolobiformes > Hemiscylliidae > Hemiscyllium > Hemiscyllium ocellatum. The sequence goes on along the minus strand of NC_083426.1, from coordinate 25,188,486 downwards.
TCACAGTAGCTTTGCAGCTGTAATGCTGGAGTGTTTCAGTTCCTTTTTGATTCTTGCAATTCAAACCCAGCCCTTGTTGTGACTCAGTCCCTTCCATCTATAACAAGCGTACTTTGTTGGTTTCCTTGCTAACTGGGTTATCTTCTGGAACAGACAATGCCTAACTAGGGATGAGAAAAGAAATCTGACTGGGAATCTATTCTTTGTTTGGAGAATTGTAAAATGTTGCAGCACAAAATAAGGCCTTTCAGCCCATCAAATCTGCACCAGCTCTTTCGAAAAGGTTTTAATTGGAGCCAGACAGTACTCTTTTCCTTTACTGACTTGCTCCTTCACATATTTATCCAATTTCCTTTTGAAGGTTACTATTGAGCTTATATCCACAACTTTATCAAACAATGAATTCCAAATATGAACCATCTTATACATATTTATATTTTTCCCTCAAAATGGTTCAGGTTCTTTAGACAATCATTTTAAATTGGTGCCCTCTGGATGTTACCCCTCAACTGTGGCAAATAGTTCCTTCTCATGTGCTCAATCTGAATCATGCACAATCTTAAAAAGCTACATCAAAGCTCCTCTTAGTCTTCTCTGCCCTAAGGAAACCAACACGATGTCTGTAGTCTACTCACGTGACTGCAATTTCCCATTCTAGAACCATTCTAAAGATGCCTTCTGAGCAATTAGGGATGGGCAATAACTCAGTGAGATAAACAACTTTGCAAAATAAAATGAACCTTTAACGAAAACTTCTCCAAAAAGCTTGCATATTAAAATATGTTGTAGATCTTATTAAAGTGCGCAACTCAGTGAGAAATAGGGGATAAGAAGGGTCACCTGGTGGCCATCCCCTCAGCGAAACATCCACACAAGACCCATCTTCGTACTGAGAAAATCCTGAATGCCATGTCTGCAGACCTCAGTGAATTGGATACAGCACTCCAATAAAGTTCACCAGTGCTGGTAGCAATGTGTTTCTTAGGCAGTCAGTCTACTTTGGAAAAGATTAATTTGTGTACAAGTTGTTTTCTTTAACTTGTGAGTGTTTTAATAAAGCTAAGGTTGAACCACAGTCCTTTATTTGCCTCGTACAGTGAGAGCATCCAGGTAAACTCATTTTATGAGTAATAAACTGGTCAAAGTGTCTGTATAAAAGTTAATGACCTAATGCACTCCGTAAGGGTAAGGGTCATCGTCTTCTGCTTGTTACCTCACACAGACTATGCTCCCACCAAAGTTTATGGACTAGCACGCTCACCACTGCATGCAACGTCTTATCTCAATGACTTTCACCCACCCCCTCAGCCCAAACTATTGACGTTTCCTGCCCTCTGAGCTTTCCACTCACTCACTTGAGACACCTCACCACCTTTCCTGAATGAGGACTGACCAGCCCCTTTACAGACCATAATCCCCTTGACAGGACTCCGATCTACTCCCTTTAGATTTTCATGTTTGGTTTAAGTAATTTCTTTGCCATGCAAGCTGTTGTCACATGCTGTAGGTGGATGATCGCAGAATGCCATACCACAGCATGTCCATCCCTTGACTATTTAGTGCTGGTGAGAATCGCAAGCTGCCTGGCATTTTGTCCACTCTGAAAAGCAAGGAAGGCAGAAATGTTGCGTGCACCCAGGTGAGTGAAGAGCAAGCACAAAGAAAATGAGCTAAGAACCTTGAGATCCACTCAGTTCGAAGGTATGATATGAGTGCTATCCTGAGTGTGAAGCAATCTGGCAGCAGTTTTGCAATGTAAGGTGCTGGTGAACTATGAAGTACAATATTGAAAAGTTGAACTGTGTATAATTTAGATCAAGATGTGCCATGTTAACGTTGGTACTTTGCAGATGTTGACTTACGTGGATGGATAGTGGATGTGATCACTGACCAGGGAATGTAGACTGAGGAGTTGAGGAATGTTTAGCCTAGGTGGAGACCTGGAGAAGATACTGCTGAGTTACTGCTGCCAGGAACCCTCCCTGACTTTCTAGTTGTCTACTTTTTCACCAATAACTGAGAGAATAATAACCTACATATTAAGCCAGTGAGCTTAGGTAACAATGAGTTAATGGTGCCATTAGGACCCTCACTGCTCACTAGCGAGATTCTCATCTCGCCAAAGCAACCTTAAGTGAAAATAGGACTTTTTCTCTTGATGTCCGGAATCTCATTTTCTTCATTCCTGCCATATTCTTTCAACTTTCTCACATTGCCTATTTCATTCAGAGGCTGTACGTACTCTGCCCAAAGTTTCTACAAGTTGACATTGACATCAAATTTATGGGCCAATAATTGCCTGGATTATTCCTTTCCAATTTTTTGATTGGGGGGGTAATATTTTCAACCTTCAGATAATCTGGTACTTTGTATCTAGAGAGGATTGGAAACTCAAAACTAATTTTCCAAATCTCCCCCCCCCCCCCTTACTTCCTTCAGCAACCTAGAATACATTCTATTGCATGAGGTGACTTATCCACTTGAAGTATCATCAGTTTTGCTGGTACTTCCTCTAACTGATTTCATCTCAACCAGTAAAAACCAGCAAACCTCCTCATTTACCACACTTTTGATAAAGTCTTCTTTGATAAATACTGCTGCAAAATACTTGAGGAAAAAGTGAGGTCTGCAGATGCTGGAGATCACAGCTGAAAATGTGTTGCTGGTTAAAGCACAGCAGGTTAGGCAGCATCCAAGGAGCAGGAAATTCGACGTTTCGGGCATAACGACGTTTCGATGTTTCCTGATGAAGGGCTTATCCCCGAAACGTCGAATTTCCTGCTCCTTGGATGCTGCCTGACCTGCTGCGCTTTAACCAGCAACACATTTTCAGCTGTAAAGTACTTGAGCCATGTTTCATTCTCCATGCATAGATTTCTATTTTGTTTGTAAAAAAAACTCTCATTCCTCTGGCATTTTTTATTTTTAATATGTCTAGAGAAGACTATTAGATATTCTTTTAAAATTGTCTCTATTAATGTTACTCAAATCTAATAAACAGTGTATCTATGTTCACATTTTCATAACCTCCCCATACTATTTGTGTAATTTTAAGGTGGACAGAGAGAAACATGCTAAGTATATATAGAGAAATTTATTTATAAATACCAGGACTGACATAATGCACAATAGAGACTTGAAGTATTCCAAAAAGAAGAAGATGTTTTTGTTTTTTCTTCTCAGTTTTCTTAAACCTGAATATTGTTACACTATTGACATCTTGCTGTACACCAATGATAGTCTCTAAACATTGATTACTAAGCTGGACAAATTTGCTTTAAATGGCTGAGAAAAATTAACCCTGTTGTTCATATTACAAATGATGTTTGTAATTTATATGCACACTATTATTAATATACTAGAAAACTCATTTCAAGACATAATGCTTGCAGGCTAGATTGGGTGACCAAATCTGCCTCTGTCCAATATGGAATTTTAATCTATCTATTGCGGTAGTCAAATGTTAATTCAGTAAATGCACCATTCTATCTGAAGTCCCATTTCATGCTGCTCACTCTTTTCAGTTCTTCTAAAATTCTGGGACACAATTTTCATTTGGAAAAGAAACCTTCACAAGAACCAAAAGGAGCTTCATAAAAGCCTTTGACTTCTACCATAGCCTCACCAAATAGTATGTGTGCTTTACTCTTGCTGAAAATGGTGTATCAGCAATCTTCATTGCAGATAACTAAGTTTTACAGGCTGTCTGCATTATTGCTACCATGTGGTAGGCTTGTTGCCACCAACCTTTTTTTTAGGATAGGGATCAACATGGCCTCCATGGTCAAGTATAGTAGAGGAAAACCACTTGTCAGTCTGACAACATATAATCTATTGCATGTGAGCAACTATGTACAAATTATACTAATATAATGGACATGGTTACAGAGCTTAAGAGGAAGATTTGGATGGTACGTCTTATTTCTTTGTGATCCTAAGCTCTTCTTCCATCAAATCCATGTGGTATCATCTTATTGGGTAATGTTTCAGACACTCCTCAATAGTGACTTTTTCAGATACTTATGTGCCTTTGCAACATGAAAGTCCTGCATCAACTTAATAATAGCAATTATCTCTAAACTTTGGAAATTGCTGTCCCTTGCCATTTAGTTATCACCAGGGTAATCCAATTTGTTCTATTTTCCAGGAATTTCCATTCAAAATGTCAAACTTGTAATAAGCGAATATCAACCATGAACAGCTTCTAAGCAAAGAAATGGGCTTTATATTTACTGTAAAAAAAGCCCTGAAGGTTAGCAGTAAAAACAGAATAGGTTCACAAGCAATTGTTTGCAACAGATATATTTAATTAGGCAAATGATGTAGCTAGCTAATATTGCTTTTCCAACATCCTTGAGGGATGAAAAGTCAGATCAAGAGTCATCAGACTCAAAAGGCTAACTCTACTTTCTACCTACAGATGCTGTCAGACCTGCTGAGTTTCTCCAGCAATTTCTGTTTTTGTTTCAGATCTTTATGGGTATAGGTAGTATATACTTTGTAGAACAGTTATTATCTCCTGCCAAACATGGAGGTGCTTTTTGTGAAGAAGCACTTTGACATGCCATCACCCAAGCTCCTCACATCTTTGCCTTGTGTAGTAGTCCCACCAATTCACTGTCAGGCATTGGAATCACTGCTGTAATTGCCTGTGTATACCATTTTCTTCCTCTTAATTTACAATATGTGTTTTTTCTTTATTTACACACAGGTGGGGGTTTGTTGATAAATTCAGCATTTGTTGCCTATCCCCAATTACCTTACAACTTAATTTTTTGTTTAGTTTGAGGCCACTCTATGAGTTTGCGTTGTTTCCAGACAAGTAAAAGAGAAGTCAAGGACTGCCTACAGAATTAGACTCAAGGTTACTATTTATTACACAGTACATTAATACTAAATATGGCTGCACATGGTAACCACAGATATACTGATTACCTCAACCCCCTGAGAGGAGTCTCTCGGTTCTGCGATTAGTCAAATAATCAACAGGAATGCAGTCTGCTTCAGCAAAATTTCACTGTTTATTTCAATGCCAGGCATAGGTTTGTCCAGCAATACAGAGGTTAAGAGCTTCTGTGTTCCTTGGAGAAACTGCACAATTTCACTTGGAACAAAGGCAATTTTTATATGTTTCTTAAGAAATAGTACAGCCTTAATTGCAAATCCAAGAAAGTGTACCAAAATGACATAATGGATTGCAGGTTAACCCAATGATATTTCCTGGGAAACAAAGTTGTTTACCACCCATTATCTCTTCGCACTTACATTTCAAGGTTAGCTGGAATGATTAGTAATGTCCTATCTAGCTTAGTTAATTCCATACTGTGAAGGGTCTATTGTTCTACTTTATCTTTTGATTCAGTTAGTCCAGCAAGGCAGGAATGCAGCTTTTAGCAGGGTGAGAAGTCATTTTAAACACAGTGTTAATTTGCAGCCTGAATTCATTTTGTTATGTTACTTTGCATTAAGAAGCCATTTTGTTATTAATAAAAGCATGCATAAAATGGTTACTCCAAACAAAGATCTAACTCCAGATTTTAGATCCTCAATACCAGCTCTGATGAAGTGTTCCATCTAGAGATGAAATGGTAGTTTATTCTCTCTCCATGGATACTGCCTGACTTGCTGTGATCTCCAGCAATTTTTGTTTTTAGTACAGATTTCAGCATCTGCAGTAATTTTCTCCTGCATACTAGCTCTGGCTGCTTACACTAAATATAAAGCCACCTTGTTTGATCAGATGCTGTTCACAGATGGCATTCACTTATTGCAAGTTTACACTTCAAATGGATATTGTTGCAAAATAACACAAAATGGAAGATAGGATTGCCCTGGTGATAACTGAATGGCAAAGGGACAGCAATTTCCAAAGTTCAGAGATAATTGCATGTGTTCATATCATATGGTTATCATTTTAGAATGTTGCAACCTGGGTTGCATTCTTCCAGAGCGTTCTAACTCTGTCTACACTGTTGCATTTATGCTTAGTGATGTGTAGCTGAATTACATCATTGCAAGGCTGCTCATGGGTTCTGATGCCCTTTTACAACAGGATTGAGTGGCTTTGACCATTTCAGAGGACAGTTAAGAATTAAGCACCTTCCTGAGGTTCAAGAGTGACATGTTGTCCAAACTGGATAAGGTTGGCAGATTTCCTTTCCTAAAACACGAGTGGGTTTTTTTTTAATGAGAATCTGTGGTAGGTTCGTGGCACTATTCGTAATTCTAACTTTTCCTACTTACCAACTATTAATTAATTGAATTCAAATTCCACCAGCCGCCATATTGGGATTTGAACCTATATTCCCAGAGCAGTAATCTCTGGATCACTAATCCAGTGATATCAGTGTCATGTCAGCATGTGTCCCATCCTTCCTTGGTGTGGGCCAATCCTTTCTCGGTCTAATGTGCCTCCACTAATATAGCTTCTTAGAAAGACTGTAAAACTATTTTCAGACTTTGGAAAGGATTTTTCATCCCAAATGTGAACACTTACTTTTTAAGTGGCTACAGCCCATCAACTCTTTGCTGCAACCCTTTAAAGGGTCTCGCTCAGATCATTTCTCACTCTGTTTCTTTTTCCAGCAAACTCCTATCTGGAGGCATAAAAACCATCATAGGTCATTTTGGATCAGAAATAGTGATTGTGATGCCTGCTGCGTGCTTCAAAATCTCTACCTTCTGCCATTAATTCCACAAAGGAATTTTGAGTAGTGTTTTTGATTGATAAAATATACCCAAAACATTATTGAAAATCAATCTTGAATTTACTTTTCCTAAAAATATCATGCTGAGTTTTCAAAGAAAATTAATACTCACAGCATATTGAACTTCCTGAGCAATGGAAAACCCTTTACTCCAGAATCTTAATTTGAATCCAATCCAAAACTTCTCCATTGTTTCTCTCAGCGTTCTAGTTAAATTTTATTAAATTTCTGCTCGTTTGGTCAACAACACAAACTGCCAATAATTTGTTCCTAATTTGGTATTAAATTGGGAATTTTCTTTAAATAGGCCATGCAGAGATCTGGAAAGAAAATAAACGTTTTCCTACTTATTTACCCTCATATCTATAGCATGGTGCTAGCGCAACATCAAAAGAATTATATTATATATATGGAGAAAGTGAGGACTGCACTGGAGATCTGAGCTGAAAATGTGTTGCTGGAAAAGTGCAGCAGGTCAGGCAGCATCCAAGGAGCAGGAGAATCGACGTTTCGGGCAATGGCCCTTCTTCAGGAATGAGGAAAGTCATTCCTCATTCCTGAAGAAGGGCTCATGCCCGAAACGTCGATTCTCCTGCTCCTCAATATATTATATGTATGTCTATCATATAAACACTGACAGTGTGGGACCTAATGTTAACCCTTTCTGGACTTGTCCACTTCCGCAGAGTTAAATTTAGGCACCATGTATCAAATTATTTAAAGTTTAAAACATATTAAGATCGACTCAATTAGAGCTGCTTTAAAGCAGTCCTACTTCACTCAACACACAATCTACACATGTGAATATTCGCATGAACTCATGAAGTCAGAACAGGGTTCTGCAGTTAAGCCCTTCAGGCCTTCTACACCATTTGATGAGATCCTGGCTGATCTAATTTTAGCCTGAGTTCTATTTTCCTCTCTAGTTTGTATGATCTTTGACTCACTTGTCAATCACAAATCAGCTCCATTGCTCCATGGGGATAGAGTTCCACAGAAAATAACACCCTGAGAGGAAATACTTTTCTTCATCATCATTTTAAAAAGGAGACAGTTTATTGCTGAACTATTTCCCTTTGTTCTAATGTGTCCCAAAGGGGAAACATCCTCTCAGCATCCATATTGTCAACTTTCCTCAGGATGTTAAACGTTTCAATAAAATCTTGTCACATTCTTCTAAACTCCACTAGACACAAGACTGACTCGACCACATCTTCCTCATAAGGTAACCCTTTCATCACAGGAATCAACTTTGTTGAACTTCTCTGAATTGCTTCTTATACATTTAGTTTTCTTCCCATTTCAAGGAAGGAAACCAAATTTATATGCAGTACTCTAGATGTGGTCTCACCAATGCCTGTACAAGTGTATCATAATTTCCCTACTTTATATACTACTCTTCTTTGAATTACAAGAGGAAAGCATTGTGATTCACATACTATGACACCCAGATATCTCTGTACTTAAGTGTTCAGCAATCTCACTCCATTTGAACAATATGTTCCCTTTAAATTATTCTACCATAGTGCACATTTTCCAACATTATATATGTTCCTCATTTTTTTTGTCCACTTACTTAACCTGCTGAAATTTGTTTAAAGTGCCTTAAATTTCCAGTTTCTGGATTATTAGGGGCTGGGAGTATGATGTGTATGCTGGGCCCTCACAGGAGTTCTGATGCACTGATCTATTGGGACTTGCTAAGAAATTTAAACTATTATGGGCAATTTGCACCTCCTCAAAAATTTCCACCAAGGTCTCCAATTCTGGGTTAGCCTTTTCCTGATGAAGGGCTTTTGCCTGAAACGTCGATTTCGCTGCACTTTGGATGCTGCCTGAACTGCTGTGCTCTTCCAGCGCCACTGATCCAAAATAAACAACAGTATATATTTACTCGTAAGTCTAGCATGAGATCTCATCAGAGACTTTCTTATAACTCAAATATAAGATAACTAGGTATTATGTATTATGTGATAAACTCACATTGCTCTCTCTTTTACCTTGGTGTAGTTATTCTTTCGTAATTGGTATTAGCAACTAATGTTCTCCAAAACCGATAAGAAGGATTGGTGGCAGATAATCTACTCAAAGCATCTCAGACAATTCCGGTGAACACAACCAAAATCCATACCATCCTCAACAATGTGACTACCCTAGACCCACATTACTCATCTACCATCTCACATACTGATCATCTTACCCAGCGTCAACATCATGCACCTGCCACTTTGCCAACTTACAACCTCACCTACACTACTCAGTTACTAACACATCTACTCATTCATCCACTCATCCATTCATCCATTCACTAATTTTCGCATTGGCCCTTTAAGCTAACTGCACAACAGCTAATATTGTAAAATGAAACCATGTCCAGTCTCCCCATCTCAACATCCACCCACACCCCACTTAATTCTACTTCAATTCAGTGGACCTCTCTGAGGGATGCTGCTGTCTGTATTTCCAGTAAAGTTAGGCTTGGAAACCCCAGCAAGAAATGTAGAGCAGCATCAAATTGGAGAAAGTTCACCCAGAGTGATGATCTCATGGTGTTTGCCACTTCTCAGAAGACTTGGATCATTCACCATGTATTTTCCTAATTGTCTTTGTGCCAACAGCAAGTTTCGCTATTATTCAGTTTCTCCATATATATGTGGGCGGTGAAGAGAGTTCAGGCCTCAGTACTGATTCTTGTGGTGCTCCATTGGTTACAATTTTTACCCTAAAATTTAGCTTACCTTGCATTCTGTTAGCTAACCTTACATTCTCTGTACTTCACATTCACAGTCTGCACATTAATAGAACTACATACAACCAGCTTTCCAATAGGTGTCTTGCATTTTTATCAAATGCTATAGATTAGATTAGATTAGACTTACAGTGTGGAAACAGGCCCTTCGGCCCAACAAGTCCACACCGACCCGCCGAAGCGCAACCCACCCATACCCCTACATTTTACCCCTACCTAACACTATGGGCAATTTAGCATGGCCAATTCACCTAACTTGCACATTTTTGGACTGTGGGAGGAAACCGGAGCACCCGGAGGAAACCCACGCAGACACGGGGAGAACGTGCAAACTCCACACAGTCAGTCGCCTGAATTGAACCCGGGTCTCAGGCGCTGTGAGGCAGCAGTGCTAACCACTGTGCCACCGTGCCGCCATAGAGTATGTAGGTTTGCAAATGAATCTGCTGCAATTGCCACACAATTGTCTTCAATGATTTTGTTAAAATCTGAGTACTTAAACAGAATGGAATTATGACATTAAAACACAATAAGAAGTAATAAGACCATAAGACTAAGAAATAGGAACAGAAATTAGGCCAATCGGCCCAAAACATCTGTTCTGCCATTCAACCATGGCTGACAGGTTTTCCAATTCCATTTTCCAGTTTTCTCCCCGTCATCTTTGATCCCTTTGACAATCAAGAACTTATCTACCTCTCTTTTAAATATACTCATTGACCTGGCCTCCACAGCCTTCTGCCACAGTGAATTCTATAGACTCACCACTCTGGCTGAAGAAATTTCTCTTTATCTCTGTTCTAAAGGAAATTCCCTTTACTCTAAGGCTGTGCCCCCGGTCCTCATCTCTCCAGCCAGTGGAAATACCTTCGTTGAAGATAACGCTGAAAGGAAAAGAATTTGGTTCATAATAATCTGCCGTAGTTGTGGGTATGTTCATTGAGCTTGGAAGTTGATTTGTTGATATTTCATTTCCTAATTAGGTGACATCTTCAGTGCTGTAGAGCCTTCTGTGAAGTGTTGCTGTGCTGTGCCTTCTGGAACTTATTTGGTTCTGTTCCTGCTATTGTGAGATTTAGATTGTTGGTGTGATTAAGTAAGCTGTACAGTTTTTGACTCGGAAAAGGAGAAAAAGACAACAAAAAGGGGGATATGGATGTGGTACTGAAGCATATCAGGTCAAAAAGATGGCAGTTTTGATGTCCAGTTTCTACCATGTTTGCCAATTTTCAGCAAGGATAGTAGCTAAAATTGGCTTCAGCATCCCCATTGCTAAAGGCAAAGAAATTGCCAAGCTTCTCACTACTGTTAATTGTAAGCATCTACTTGTGAAAACATATCTGAATCTGGCTGTAGGTAGCCACCAGGAACAATGTCTGAACACATTTCAGCCCCAAATTCAACTACTCTGCAGAATAAGACAGATGAATGGTTAATATCAGTGAAGGAGTGGTGGTGGGATAATCCACTGATCTTCTTACCTCCTGAGGTGAGCTCACTGACCCCATTTTTTAATGGAACAACCACCTCTGCTCAGCAACATACCAGCTGAAACCAGCAGGCATACCCCGATGTGTCTCCAATTAGGGATGCAAGGTGTCATAGGGATTTTAGCAATACTTTCAATACGTTTGGTAGAAGTCATGAGATTACGCTCTCTGGTCCTCAACTCTCCCATAAGGGAAAACAGCCATTCTCTATCTAACCTGTCAGGTCCTCTAAGAATCTTGTATGTTTAAATAAGGTCACCTCTCATTTTTATCTAAATGCCAATAAGTATTAATGAGTACTAATGAGCAATGGGTTGAAGGTTTATGAAGAGTGGGCAGGAAAGTGGGGTTGAGATCAAGATGAGATCAGTCATAATGCTATAAAATGATGGAGTGGGCTTGAGGGATTGAAATACTTCCTCCTCTCCTAGTTCCTTTCTCAGACCCAACTTACTCAAGCTCTCCTTATATGACAGTCCCTCAGACCTGGGATCAATCTTCTCCAAGTAAAAAATGAGGTCTGCAGATGCTGGAGATCACAGCTGAAAATGTGTTGCTGGTCAAAGCACAGCAGGCCAGGCAGCATCTCAGGAATAGAGAATTCGACGTTTCGAGCATAAGCCCTTCATCAGGAATGAGAGAGAGTAGCCATGCAGGCTAAGATAAAAGGTAGGGAGGAGGGACTCCAGACTACTTCCCAATGTCCACATAAAACAGTAGGAGAATTAGTTTAAATTGGATACCAGGGCAGATATATTAGTCCTTTCAGCTGCTACACTGTGATTGAGCCCAGGAATGCTCACACAATCTTCCATTCAACTTTGGAATTAAGTAAATGCTAGAATCAAACTAAGTGCATGCTTCACTTTGCTGCGATAGGAGAGAATACAGCGATCTTCTTTCTGATTCTTTATTAAGAGGGGTTACTTGCATGCTTTAAATTTTCTTCAGATGGTAGATCCCAAAGATGTTGACCTAAGCTCAGAATGACAACAATCACTCTCCATTACAGATGCTCCAGCCCTAGCAACTCTCAAAATGGTAGCTGAAAATGGTGGGAAAGGAAGATGCCAAACAGCCAATAGAGGGCACTCCAGGCAGTGGTTTGCTCTTTCAGCGCAGATAAAAAAATTTTCGTGACCAGTTCAAACCTGTTATGACACATATCTGAGGTCGGTGGGACCTGAACCTAATCATAGGGTACCACCCCAGTGCCACAAGAGGGATGCTTTTTCAGCATATGGTCCTGGGCCTCTTCCACGGTCAAATCCAAGCCACCCAATATCTGGAGGCAGAATGCCTCATCTTCTGCCTTGGGACACTCCAATCTCTTGGTATCAACCTTGATTTCAACAGTTTCTTCATCTCCCCTCACCCTCCCCCATCGCCTCCACCCTGATCCCAGATCCAACCCTATAACTTGGCACCACACTCCTGAACTGTCCTACCTGTACATCTTTCTTCTCACCTATCTGCTCCATTCTCCTTCCAACCTATCACCATCAGCCCCCATCTCTATCTACCTATCGCCTTCCCAACTACTTTCCCCCCAGCCCACCCTCACCCCCCTATTTATCTCTCAGCGTCCCCAGACCCCCCAACATTCCTGATGAAAGGCTTATGCCTGAAATGGTGATTATCCTGCTGCCTAGTGCTGTGCTTTTCCAGCATTGCACTTTTCGACTCGGATCTCCAGTATCTGCAGTCCTCACCTTCTCCGAGCATCTAGTTACAGAGAAGGAAACCATCACTCAAGTTGTTAATTTATTGATGTCTGAAACTCTGGACCTCCCTGTACCTTTGGGCTCAGGTAACTCTGCTCCTGAAAGTCCAGCTCTCTCTTAAAAGAAGTGTTAGTCCTTTATCAAAACAGAAGAAGGAATATGGTTGTCTGCTTATTGCACAGAGGCAAATCGAGTAACAGCAACTGCAATCCCGGTTAGCTGTAAATGTTACCTCAATAGTGGAAGCCTAGACCACTTGCAAGGAAGGAGACGTCCAAAAGCAGAATCATAGAGGCATGCAGCACTGAAACAGACCCTCACAGAATCTGTAATATTTGGGAGCGTGGAGTTAGAAGGCAATATTTAACCATGCAGGGAAGAAGCCTTGGAACTTCAAAACAAATTCAGCACCGCTGAAGTTTCAGGAAGAGTGGATGGTGTCCAGCTACACAGTTAAGCCAACTGTATGCAATGCATCTTCACAGTTGTACTGAAAGAACATCAATGTTAGCTTATCATGCACAGAGAAACAAACTTAAATTCTCAGAAAATGTCCATCAAAAAGAACTATAACAATTCCAAATAGCTAATAAAGAAAATAAAGATTCTTATGTGCAGGCTAAGTATTCAATGTGCAAAGCTGATTATCTGATTAAGTGGCAGTAGATGCAAGGCAAAACTATCAGCAAGACATGGAAACATTAGACAGATTGTTCAGTCAAAGCCTGAAAGATCAAACTCTTGAGGCCTGACAGATACAGAATGCCTCAACAAAGCTTAAGATTGTGTAGCAGATCAAAATTCAAAGTTTTAACAGATCAAAATTCAACAAGAATTGGGATATTTCAGTGCAGCCCAGTGAAACTCTTGGGCTAAATCTCTACCTTGTAGCAGAGAAATAATGCAATCAATCCTTGCAGGCTACGAGGAAAATCAATGCTTTTGCCCAAGTAACACAGCAAATGAATGTATTTGATGGAGGAAAAAGTGTCTGTATTGTAGTAAAGTTTTGAACTTCAAGATCATGGTGAATGATTAGTTAAAGAAAACTTTCTGACTAGTCTTTCAAAACAAAACCTGCATAGAGAGAACGGGAATTGTTGTTCCTTTATTATTGACAGAGATTTCATGCAAAATGAGGTCAACAGTTCAAATAGCCTTACAGATCAGAGAGTTACAGAGGAATTGCCTTATAATCCTCCTCTGGAAACTTACTCTGTTTTTCATGTTGATATAGTCCTACCTCTTCATGGAAAATCCAGATATCATTGCTTCATAGTACTGAAAGTGCCAAGGTAATACTACAACCTACAGAAAGTGAGATTAACTGCGGAAGTGAGAGAGGCTGAGAGCTTTCTTGTGCTTTCACATTGAATAATGATTTCAGGATATGGTGAATTCAGTGGTTTGAGGAAAACCAAATATCTTGGAATTATCTACAATCATGAATTGATCCGAAACATAATGGATGCTGTTTCCGTTGGAATCCACATGAAATAAGTTGGAGCCAGGGATGATTGCTGAGGAAGGAGATATGGCTTTGAAAAATTGTAACGTGAAATACCTGACCACACACAAGAAAGGAAATAGAAACCAATGAACATAGACAAGATAAAAGAAAGAAACAAAATCCCTTCGAAGAGAAGAACAGTACAATTTCAAGGGGATCAATCCTGGAAAAGCAGTGACAGGGAATTAAACAATAATACAAAAGTAAAATCTTGTAGATGCTGAAAATCTGAAATAAAAAGATAAAATGCTTGACGAACCTTGCAGATCTGGCTACTCCAGTGCAGAAAGAAATAGAGTTAACGTTTTAAATTGATATCCGATGTCAGGGCCCATCAAAACATATACAATTGCAATGTGCAGGAAGGTACTCATGCATCTTCTATTCTATCACCTGATTTGACCCTGAATTTCTGTTCTTTACATTGTAGCTCTGGTAGAGAAAATTGATGAACGTGAATTATTAAGGGGATAGTATAAATATTGCCACTTAGCTTAAGATGGTTGTATTTCACTCGGTGTTGAAATTAAGTTAATCTCTTGTTTTCATCAATGTGTTATGAGTCAAGTGGCATAAGTTAAGATGTGGGTCAGATATGTGTTGCTGTCATTCTGCAGTGCCTCTGTCTGCAATTATCAGGGATGCAGGTATCTCAAGGAGTTCAATGGCCTCCTGCTATGCAGATGCTAAGTGTTCATTCCGTGGTGAATCAACTATGGTCATTGCTCTCTCCTTTATTTTTTTATTCCCTTCTTCTGCAATGGGAAGTGGTAAAAGTCTGAGTGCCTATAAGCCACATGTTCACCCAGTGAATATTGTGCATTGGAAACATATGACTAACAGACAATACATCACAAATGCCTCTGACATGAATATATTTTCTTTCATTGGACAAGCTGACTGAAGTGGCATCACATTGCATAAAATTGATTTGAGGTGCAGTTATATTGATAAATGGAGAGGTCAAGTATTGCATTGAAAGAGGATGATGGGTTATGTTGAAATTTAAGTAACTCTGAGGAGTGATATGTAGGAATAAGCTTGATAAGACAGGTCTTTCCTGAAATGTTTAGGATGTATAACCATTTCCTACAGAGGACTTGCTGGAGGGAAAATGCAAATCAATTGCTTTCACATCCCCACCCCATCGCACTTCTCCCACCCTGATGAAAACATAAAAACTTTTATCAGACTTAGAAAGTTTCAAGACAGTACGCCTCAGCTACTGATTTCCTCAATAACCTCTGACCTAATTTTCTTGACGCCAGCAAGTTTTGTCTTGCCAATGTTTGGGAATATTGCCTTCTTCTTGCATGAAGTAATTATCACTGACAAAGAATGTAGCCTTTGAACTTTTTTTTCTATGGCTCCAATCTTCTCTACATTTTCCATTGATCTTTAAATAGTTCCATTGAAATAGCACCATGTAAGTGAATATCACTTCCACTGATTGGAGACTCAAAACTAGAATTGAATGAGGTATCCACATTGAAATCAGATTGTATCCAAACACTCTGTGGGTTTTGTGACTCCTGTTGTGTGCTGTTAGGATATCAGTATATCTTTCAGAGACACACTCATGATTACATCACTGTATGTTAGCATGTGATCTAAGTGTATAAAAAGTCTCAGACTGTATCTTAACTTACGCCACTTGACTCATAACACATTGATGAAAACATACTACTGTTTTAATTGAACAGATTATTGTTAGTCTAGATACACAGGTCTATAAAAGTAATATTTGAATATATTAATGAACTGTACTAGGCATCTATTTCAAAGTCATGTTACCCACATCCCGGTTTCTTTTGTTACAACAGATAATACAAGCATTGTTGTATCAGGTGAAGATAACCTATTGGAGGGAAAATGCAAATCAATTGTTTTCACATCCCCACCTGACCCTCCCACATTGATTAGTTTTGTGAAACTTTCATCCGCCTTAGAAAATTTCAAAGAGTATTTCTTAAAGTCTCTGTTAAAAGGAAGTCCCTGTGCCATTCATGAGTTGGGAGATGAGCTAGTGTGTTGGCTATAAACACCACAAAAAAGCACAAAAGAAAGCTAGCTAGAAGTTTAAATAGGATACTGGACCATTTCTCAAGGATGATGGAACAACTATAAAGGTTTTGCAACTGAAATAAATTTACTCCTTTGAGATAATTGTTGCTTACCAATAAGATTAATCGACAACAACTTGTATTTATGTAAAATCTTTAATTTATTAGAGTGTCTGAAGACATTCACAGAAAGCAATAAGCAATTGGAAAGGCCATTGGTAGGCAGGTGTTTTTTTCTGAGAGATTTCATTATGGGAAGTTTAATTACTTTTTTGCAAATGTGTAATGCATTGGTGAGACCACAGCTGGAGTACTATGGATAGTTTTGGTCTCCTGTCTGAAGGAAAAATGTATTTGTCTCAGAAGGAATGCTTTCTAGGAATGGCAGGATTGCTCCAGGAGGAGAGTTTGTGGAGACCAAGTCTGTAATTTCTAAGGTTATCAAGATGAAGACAAGACCTCATTAAAATATACAAAACTCTGCCAGATCCTGACAGGGTGGATGCACAAAGGACGCTTCCCCGGATGGAGATTCTAGGACCAGACACACTGTTTCAGAATAAGATGTAGGCCAATGAAGACTGAGATGACATAGAATTTCTTCACTAAGAGATGGTAAATCTTCAGAATTCTCTACTCCAAGGAATTGTGAGCTCAGTCATTATGTTTAAGACAGAGATCTATTAATTTCTAAATATGATTAACTTCAAAGAATATGAGAATGGTGTATGAAAATTTAGTTCAAGTAGAAGATCAGCCTTGATTTAATTTAATGACAAAATAGTCTCAGGGAGCCAATGGTGCACTTCTACGCCTATTCCCTATGTTCCCCTGAAAGCTAGGAACAACATTTGTGGTGAGGAAAGAAAAAAATGATTTCGGATTTCCCAATATTTGGGTGGAAGAAATTTCATCTCTTTCCAAATCTCAGATAAGTAGCCTGAAATTTTACAGACATTGAGAGAGGTGGTGGTGAGGTAGAGTTCGGTGTTGTCAACATCCATGTGGAAATTGACATTATGTTTTCATATGATATCACTGAAGGGCAGCATGTACATGGTAAGTAGGAATTGAGTCAAGGATATAACTTTGAGGGGACACTAGTGGCAATGGGGTAGCAATAGCCAGTCCAAGGGCTTTTCTGCCAATGTTTAGATAAAAATGGAATCAGTCTATTAACCTGGAGGTTTTGGAGGAGGCTGACATCATCAGCTGCAGAAAGAATGAGGAACAAGCTTTCATATCGCTGCTCCTTCATCAGGTAGCTAGTGGAGCAGAATCAAAGGACACAGAATTTATAGTAAAAGATCAAAGTATCATACAACTAATGTGATATATTGAACAAACCTAGAATGCTGTTAAGTCTTTGATCATTTAGAATTGGTTTCAATTCATTAATATGTAAATTCCAGAATCTCTTTCAAGCCATATTCCCAAGATAACTTTAGGTTTCATAAAAAAAGTGACAACTCAGCTCAGACAATGCATTAAAGGTGTGAGGTTAGAATTTGTCTGTATCCCAACCTTGAGTCAGACTGGTTCTATTTCCAAAGTAGGAATTATAAAATGTCAGATGGACTGACAGTGTGACTTGAAAGACATTCTGGGATTTACATATTTTTGTACATATTTAAGATTTGTTAAGATTAATTTGAATATGCATCCCTATTCTATATCTGAACAGAATACAACAGTATATAAGCATTTCATGACACAGCAGAAATCTTGATAAAATGCTTACATTTTTTGGCAATAGAAATCCAGAAAGCCAATGTTGTGAAAATGGTAAACTGGAACATGTAATTTTGAAAGCCAACCTTGTGCAGCCTTCACAAAATTAGTCTTTCGCTCCTTCCAGGCAATTATTTACAATGGCAAAGTGTTACATGTAAAAACATATTTAATATTCAATGTCAATTTTTCCCTTGTGCATTGTTTTCATAATTTATCCTGGGGAAATAAAAATAATTTGACAAATGTAATTGAAATCCAATGTTAGCACTGTAAAATATGAACTAATGGACAATATTTTACATTCAACCACTAGCACATTTGAAGGCAATGAGAGGGAGTCAGGGTGGGGAGTGGTAGACATCAATGTGCATACACTTGACCTAGTCTGCTGCGATTAGTATCTTGGTCGTTTTGTTAACTATTGCAATATTGAGTTCCGCACAGACTGGTAGTCCTGCTCTTAAATGTTCATTTGTGTCCACTAGGTAGAATACACATCAGTTTGTTTGCAAGATTGTCTTAGTTGAATTTAATTGTTAATGTACCAAAGTAAGAATTGGCTAACCCATTATATGTAGTCAATTTTTCTTGCTGAAGTTTGTATCATTGATTACCAGACACATATCCTTCAGAATTCTGATAGCAGGCTGCTTGCAATAGCCTTTGTGTCAACTTTTATCCAATATGTGTGTTTCCACATATTCTACCGGAATATGAGTTTTATTTCATTCATTCACATGATGAGGGTATTGCTGGCCATGCCAGCATTTATTACACGTCCCTAATGGCCCAAAGAACAGTTAAGAGTCAACCACATTGCTGTGGGTCTGGAGTCACATGGAGGCCAGACTGGGCAAGGATAGCAGCTTCCTTCACTAAGGAACATTAGTGAACCAGATTGGTTTTTCCAACATTCGACAATGAACTCTCAGTCATTATTAGATTGTTACTTCCAGATTTTACTGAGCTCAAATTATACAATCTTTTGTGGCGGGCTTCAAAGCCAGGTCCCCAGAACATTACCTGGCTGTCTAGATTAACATTCTAGCGATAATAGACAATAGACAATAGGTGCAGGAGTAGGCCATTCTGCCCTTCGAACCTGCACCACCATTCAGTATGATCATGGCTGATCATCCTTAATCAGTATCCTGTTCCTGCCTTACCTCCATAACCCTTGATTCCACTATCCTTGAGAGCTCTATCCAACTCTTTCTTAAATGAATCCAGAGACTGGGCCTCCACTGCCCTCTGAGGCAGAGCATTCCACACAGCCACCTCTCTCTAGGTGAAGAAGTTTCTCCTCATCATTGTCCTAAATGGTCTACTCCGTATTTTTAAGCTGTGTCCTCTGATTCAGCACTCACCTATCAGCAGAAACATGTTTCCTGTCTCCAGAGTATCCAATCCTTTAATAATCTTATATGTCTCAATCAGATCCCCTCTCAGTCTTCTAAACTCAAGGGTATACAAGCCCAGTCACTCCAGTTTTTCAGTGTAAGGTAGTCCCGCCATTACAGGAATTGACCTCGTGAACCTACGCTGCACTCCCTCAATAGCCAGAATGTCTTTCCTCAAATTTGGAGATCAGAACTGGACACACAATACTCCAGGTATGGTCTCACCAGGGCCCTGTACAGCTGCAGAAGCACCTCTTTGCTTGTATACTCAATCCCTCTTGTTATGAAGGCCAGCATACTATTAGCATTCTTCACTACCTGCTGTACCTGCATGCTTACCTTCATTAACTGGTGTACAAGAACATTGTACTGCCTCTTTACCTAAACTGATTCCATTTAGGTAGTAATCTGCCTTCCTGTTCTTGCCATCAAAGTGGATAACCATACATTTATCCACATTAAACTGCATCTGCCATGCATCTGACCACTCACCTAACTTGTCCAGGTCACCCTGTAATCTCCTAACACTCTCCTCACATTTCACCCTGCCACCCAGCTGAGTATCATCAGCACATTTGCTAATGTTATTATGAATACCATCTTCTATATCATTAACGTATGTTGTAAAAAGCTGCGGTCCCAGTACTGATCCCTGCAGTACCCCACTGGTCACTGCCTGCCATTCTGAAATGGAGGCGTTTATCACTACCCTTTGTTTCCTATCAGCCAACCAACTTTCAATCCAAGTTAGTACTTTGCCCCCAGTACCATATGCCCTAATTTTGCTCACTATCTACTAGGTATACCATTGCCTCCCCTTATTAACAGCAGCAAAAGCTTTCAATTGTTTGGCTTCATCCATTGACCCACATAGAACCTTTAGAATAGAGGATAGTGGATCTTAATTAGGTGGAAGGCAAAAGTTCAATCTCCCGACAGTAGGCTGGTAGTTAGGTATTAAGTTCTCAGAACCTTTCTGGTGGATTGCCTTTCCCAACTTTGATGGTTAGGAATCTTTTCACATTCTTCTTGGAGTTATGTTCCATGTGGAATTCTGTTTGGCAAAAATGGGAAATGTGTTCACAAAGCCAACAACAATAGGAGATATTTTTATTTATTTAGGTATATACTTTGCAGGGTAAATGTTTTCTTCAAATTTTTGTAAGTGGAATCAACTTAATTAGTATACATAGCTCTTAAAACAGTTGCACTGCGCTGACCACCAACTTACATGACCTCCTTGACATCTTGAGACTTCCAATAGTTGCTGTAGTGGCCACTGCTCTCACTGCTGTAACTACCAAATTTCTGGCCATCTAATCAGATGGCAGTTTGCTTAGTCAGGATTTCCTTCTAGTGGAAGTTTTGTCTTAAAGTAGTTAACATTGCTTCAAGGGTTAAATTAATAGAGGTAGGCCACCATCATAGTTGGCTGCCCCCAACATTTTAGCCAGGAGCGAGGAACATGGCATGCTGTAAATTCCAGCTGACTGTGGTTGGTTCATAATAACACTCAGGAATGTCCTTTTCCATAAAATCACATTTTTAGAAAATCACTTCAATAGCTATCTAAGTTTGTCAAGTCCATTTCAAATAATAAAACCACATGGAACATCCGCACTTTCAATTGATATACATTCCAGAGTTGGACTAGTTTTTTTAAAAAAAGAACAGCACTGAAGATAACGGAGATTGCCTTTTAACCTTCAATCCACATTCATTTCCAGAGAAGTCTTCAGTGTGTCTATTTCCAGAAACACCTCTATAAAATTGAAAGGTAAATGGTTCCATAGAGATGGATAGGATAAAAATGGGATCATTCATCCACCCTTCTTAAAAACTGCCTCTTCACTATTTATGTTTGAATGTGTCTTTTCTTTGTTAGAAATATCCAATGATTTTTGTGTTTCTTTCCTTGTTAATTGGCAGAAACAGACCATTTTCCAGTCTAATGGTATTGCCACTATATGTTACCATAGCAATTTGATAATATTATCTATTTCTGTAATTAAGGGAACATTAAAAAAAAAGATTAATAGTGGATGGATGTAAGTACACAATATATTTTAAAGTATAACTACTTCACAGTGTGAAGTCCAAGGATCACTTTATCAATAGTTAATTGCACAACACCTATTGATTGTATCCTTTCATCCATCTTCTTTTTCACAGTCCAGTACTTTTGCACTCATTACTGGTTAATCGAGGATATTTTTCAACCAAATACATTTAAGTGTCTACTTGAGCAGCAAATAAGTGCATTATTCAGCCTCTTAGTGAGATTTTATTCTTCATTCATTTATCTTCGGTGTATCTTTAGGAAGAATCATTCAAGAAAATCTCTAGGATATCACGGACTTGATTTACCCGCAATCTACCAGACAAATAAGCTCCAAGCAGATGGAAATTGAAGGGAAATAGAACAAGGAATATTGGAGTTGGATCCCTACCCTTCTTAATGCTACTATGAATCGTAATCTTCTACCCAGCAGAGGAATCAGACACTCATTCCTTGACACATGTTTAACTACTGGATATGGATTGGGTGAAGGATGAGAGACTTGGCAGGAAGGAAGATCTCAGAGACCAGTTGATTTCTTTGCCTCTTGTCTAGAATGGAGAAGCTGATAGTCTCAACAATAGCATGAACTTAACTATAACATAAATTCACTTCCTAAAAGTTTGATTTTACAAATAGATGCAGGGATAGCTTTCTCATACAAACAATCCAGGACAAACTTAAATCCTAGGTATTAACATAAATTAGAACAGAGCAAGGAGCATTAGCTCTACAAGTTCAATTGTAAATTATTACTTTGCTTGTATATCTAAGTCAAAATGGATTTTCCTTCCATTATCAGTTCTTGGATTTCAGATCTGCATCATGACTGGCTGAGCTTTTCCATTGTTACATTAATATACCTAGGTCAATTCCATTGCTAACGAACTCATGAATATGATTAATTTTCTGTGAGCAATAAAAGATTCAATGTTGTAGCACATTGTAAAATCACGCCTCATATTTTATAAGGAATGATGACCAACACTAACCAGATGATTTATAAATATATGTTAACTATTCCATGGTGACTTCCCACCTCTGGCTGCAATGAATGCCATTTTGTTGCAGGGTAATCAGAGAATCATAGAATCCTTGCAGTGTGGAGGTAGGCTATTTGGTCTACACCAACTCTCTGAAGAACATCCTGCCCAAATCCATACACCTACCCCAACCTCTCATTCCAAGATAGAGAGTGAGGTGTTCAATTATGCCAGCCATTCTTCACAAAAGTTGTTTATCTCAAATATTCAGCAATGAAAATTGGTTAACTAATTTGTTTGTTAGAAATCATTGTAGTCAATTCCAATGCAATTGTACATAAAGACAATATGAAATTGAGAATTATAAGCAGGGAGTATTCAGCCTTGAGACCATGTTTCATCATTTGATAAGGTCATGGCTGATTTTCTACCTCAAATCAACTTTCCCCTCCTTTCCCTATAATTCTCCAGGCCCTTAATCACCAATGTTGTATTATTCTTTCTTGCAACAAGTGAGCAACAACAGCCTTCTAGGATAAAGAATTTCAATTCACAACTCTATAAGTAAATATAATTCCCCTCAGCACATTATTAAATGACTGATCCTTCATACTGAGACAGTGATCCCCGATTTCAACGCTTCCCAAGCATTTTTCCAGTAGGCTTTTAAAAGATGATTCAGTGAGATTGCCTCTTATTTTTCTAAATTGTAGGGAATTTAGGTCCATCCCCAAACTGTCCTCATAGGATAATCTCTTCATCCTAGCAATTAGTCTGGTGAACTAGCTTTGCATGAATTCCTCCTAATTACAATATCTAGAATTTCATTCTCAAACCCTTCTCACCAATACTGTTGCTAATACGACCATACTTCTGATTCATAGGACTAGAAGTAAATTTCAAAATTACTTATGTATCTGATGTTGTGCAGGATTGTAGGGCAAAGTCCACTCTGTAACTGATGTAGAGTATCCACTATTTAACCATTACAAGTGTATTCTAGAAATATAGGAAGGTTTGTTGTTCAATGCTAGTAAAAGCTAACCAAGCAAATCAAATTCATTTTTAAGTAAAATATCTTGTTTTTAATTGTTGGTCCCAAAGTCATAGTTCACAGAAGTTACATGAACAACATTTTGCATAAGAAATATTTTTTAAAATTATTTTGTGATCATTACAGATGGTGTATAGATTATGGATACATCATTGATAAATGTTTTAGCATTACTAAATGCAACATCATAAAATTAATTCCAAAAGTTGCTATGGAAATAGTTGATTCATTTAAAAGCGTACTGGCATTTAGGAATATCGGAGCAGACCATTCAGTCCATTGAGTGTATCCTGCCATTCAGTTAGATCATTTATTTCAACATCACTATGTCATTAGTCTTCAGGAACTTGTCAACTTCTGTTTTGGAACATGTTCAATGATTGGGCATCCGCAGCCCTCTACATTAAAGCATTCTATCAATTCACCACCCTCTGAATGAAGAAATTTCTCCTCATCTCCACCCTAAAAGGTATACCTCCTATCCTGAGATTATGTCTCTGGTTTTAGAATCAGTAAGAAGGGGAAACATGCTATCTAAATCCACCCTGTCATGGTCCACGCCCCCCCCCCCCCCCACCAATGAATTTTCTAAGTTTCAATGAAATCATCTTTCATTCTTCAAAGTCCTAACGGATATAGGTCCACTTTCATCCATTTCTCCTATAGGGCAATTCTGCCATTCCAGAGATTCATCTGGTGAACATCCATTGAAACTACCTCTATCATAATTATATCCTTAGTTAGACCAGGAGACTAAAGCAACTCATAATACCTTTGAAGTCTCCTTGTCATTAGCTTCACATTCTATATGCTCACTTAGTTTGGTGTCATCAACAAATTTGTCAATATTGCAAATGGGACCCATATTCAAACATTTATGTAGATTGTGAACAGTTGTGGATCTAACTTCACCCTCATGTGACCCCAATAGTAACATCCTGCTATCCTGTGATTTAAAAACCAAAATAAAACACAGATGCTGTATATCAGAAACAAAAACAGAAATTGCTGAAATCAGAGTTAAAATTTCGGGTCAAGTGACCCTTCCTCAGAACTCTGACCATGATCTGTTTATTCTACCCATTGTTTTGTGTTTGTTAACCAGTTCTCAATCCATACCACTACATTCCAATCTCATGCATTCTAATTAAATTTATTACCTATCTTTATGGTACATTATCAAAAGTCTTTCCAAAAACCTAAATACATTGCATCCACTGGTTCTATCATGTTGATGCTACAAATAACAGCCTCGAAAATATCATTTTCCTTTCATTATTTATGGCTCTGTCCAATTTTACTATTCTTTTCAAAATTTCCAGTTATAACTTAGAGGCTCAACAGTAGTCTACAAACAAAATCAAATCCCTTCAGTTTAGTGATTTTTGTTTTCATTGTACCTTTTCTAAAGAACATTTATTTAAGAATTCCCAACCCTAAGTCATCTGTATTTTGGACAGTTGATTTCCTGTCTACACAGTCACCATGGAAAAAGCTGAAACTCCAGCAACATTCAACAAACATTCTGAATAGAAGCATAGAAAATCTGATTCTCTGAATTTGTTCCTTTTTGAACCCTCTTGCAAACTTGCAGAGATTGTAGGAGGCAGCAGCCAGCTCACAGTATGAATGTTTGTCTCCCAGCCAAGCCATATTCAATGGACAGCAAGCTCTTTATCTCATGGGGTTTTACATGACTTAATCAAAAGTAATATAATGCCACATATGACTGAACCCAAATATTTGTGCAACTCCCGGAGAATTAAATTTCCATCAGTTGCATCAGGTAAATAAGTAATTTGCCAGTAAAAACAAAACAATGGAATGTCTTAGGGTCTTAAATAGAAATCAGATTGGTATTCACAAATTATTCAAGTTGCATAATTCATAGCTTTAAGATTGATTTATAAAACATCCGCATAATTCTTTCTTGCTGATCAACTCTTATTCCTAAATTATTATTAACTAATTTATTAAATAAATGCAGGGCTTACATTAATAACTTTACATCTGTCAGTGCATTTTTCTTTGTTCCTGACTTCAATACATCTTGCTTAAAATAAGCCAGCATGGATACAATGGCCAAGCAACATCCTCTGTGACATAAATAGCTTTATGATTCCTTTCATGTCAATAAGACTATTTTTCTTATTGCTGCTCTCCACTTTGCCTTCCAGAGATCTCTTTTAGGAAACAAAGGAGAAAGCAATAGAACGAGGGGCTGACCTATGTATGGAAGGATGACAGACATCACATGGTGGTTATGGATCAGTTACAGCGGATACATGAGGATGGTACAACACAGGCAGACATAAATGCAGCACTCCTTGTAGAACAGCTATAAGCAAGAGAGGAAAAGGGAGAAAAAATGTCTTATTTCATCTACTGCTGCAAATGGGATGTGTCGTTGAGCAACCTGTTGGTATGACAATGCTCTATCTAAAGTATTCTGTATGGCTCCTTATTAGAGTGGTAAGCCTCTGTGTCAACCTGCTGCACTAAGATAACATCTTCTAATAGAAAAACCCCCTGGATCAACAGTCACTGTCCTGCTTTGGTGAAAAATCAACTGTATTACTCAATCACCTGTAAAAAGTCTTAAATATCTGTTTCTTCTCCTCGGTTATGAAAATTCCAATGGTCTAACAAAATTTATTACAAAATAAAAGTTCCAGAACTTACAGGTCTCACAATTATATGGTTGTCTCTATCTTTTATTTTGTCCTTTAACACCTTCTTTAAAAGTTTTACATGGTGGCTTCAGTTTTTCTGAAACAAATTCACTTAATATATTTTTGGCTAACACTACTTTGACATCAACTAAGGGCAGACAATCTCACCTCACCCGAGAAGTCAGCTCTTTCACACGTTTGGACCAAGTTGTAATGAGCTGTGGAGGCGTGTAGTCCTGGCAAGACTACACGGTAGTTGATGGGACAATGACTGACCAGATTGGATCTGTCATATCTTTCTTTGGAAAAAATACACCAGGACAATTTTCTATTTTGTTGGATAGATGTCAATGCTGTAGCTACAGTAGAACAGCATAACTAAGGGCACAGCTAAAATTGGAGCACAGACATTGAAAGTTGCAGTATGTCAATAACCCTTTTTGTACTTCTTTTGTAGATGCTTTAGGACCCAGGAGGAACCTTATGATGATGTCACAGAACTGTTTTCCACTTGGCATGAAAAGCTCTGTGTAAGCAGAAATCAGGGGTCACAGTCTAAGGAATGGGTTAAACCATTTAGAGTTATGATGAGAAGAAATTTCTTCACCCAGAGTTTCTGAGCCTGTGGAATTTGCCCCTACTGAAAGCATTCAATGCCAAAACATTGCATGACTTCAAGAAGGAGTTCGATACAGCACTTGGTGCTAAAGGGATCAAAGGACATGGGATAAAGCAGTAACGAGCTGTTGAGTTGGATGATCATCCATGATCGTAATGAATGGTGGAGCAGACTCAAAGGGCCGAATGGTATACTCTTACTCCTATTTTCTATCATTCCAGCCTACAGCGAAAATTACTTGAACTAAAAGTTGACAGGTCCTCGGGACCTGATGCATCCTAGGGTCTTAAAAGCAATGATGTTAAATCCATTGATTGTAAGTTTGCATAACTTCCTTTATTCTGGAATGTTCCCATATGTGAAAACAGCAAACATAAATCCTTTATTCAAAAAAAAGAGGGGTGAGAATGCAATAAACTGCAGGCCTTTTAGTTATTGGGAAAATGCTACACTAAATTCGTATATTAATGAGGTTATGGCCGAGCACTTTAAAAAGCTTTATGCAATAAGGCAGAGTCAACGTGGCTATGTGAAAGAGTCAACAAGTTTATCTAATTTATTGAAAATTTTTTTGAGAAATTATGACTCTAATTACAAGCAACCTGGATAAAGGGAAATTTATACAACTGGTGTACTGGATTTGTGCAAGGAATTTGATGATGTGCCAGATCAAAGGATATTAACGAAGTAAGAGCTGATATGCAGGGGGTTAACAAATTAGCTTGAATGGAGGATTGGTTAGCTAACACTGAATAACGTATCTGATGGTGAATGATAATGAAGAGTACTGTGTTTACTTTTCATGAATTTTAGTCTACTGTTTATTTTCCAGCCTAATTGTGTATGGACAATTACACAATTAAAATCTTTAATTAACTAAAGGTCAGTTCATTGTAAAGTTACAAAGCTTACTTGACAGGATTATTCATCATACAGTTGTTGAGAGTATTGGTGTGATAAATCACAATGTCAGCACTCATTTACTGCCTAAATGACAACACATGATTTAAGACTTTTGCAAGTTCAGTATCATTCACATTAGTAAATTAAACAATTCAGTGCATCGTAACCTGAAACCAAACAGATCAGCTCAACAACTGCAAATGAACTTAAACTTTATCAACCATTAGAATATGATTTCTTTAACAATAACACAGAAATGTGATAAAAACATCAACAATTATAACAGTCAGCACGATAGTTTAAAATGTCAACTTAATAAATATCACATCAAACCAGGATCTTCAGCTGAGGAGAGAATCATTGTTATTCATCCAGTATTCAAAGGATAAGGAAGAAAAACAGTCAGACTATCAAGCAGTCCTGGTAGATTGTACATTTTACTCAGGATTTTTCATTGCACTAACTTGATTACATATATATATAAAAATTGAATAAATCAGCGATTGAAGTCAGGTATTGTTCCCTAAAGCACAATTTTCCTCTCCACTCAACTTATCATGTATTTCCAAAAGATGAAATATTTCAGGAATTCAAGGCTCAGCAAATTACTTCCATCCAGAATGGTTTAATCTTGCTTCAATACAGCCAAAATTTTTTTATTTAGTGATGGTTGCCTCCCTAGTTCGAGTCATCAATGTTTTGTATAGCTGTCTGCCACCATATACAGATCACAGATGCTTGCAATCCTGTAAAAGTTTGCCTGGGCAGTATTTCAGAGGCAAAGTTAAGTGACAGTCCCTTCAATGATAGCCTCGTGGAAAATTTTAATGTTGATCCATTCTGTAAAAGTTGCCCTGCAAAAATATGATTGCTGCATTACAAGTAAAAGCATCTATCAATATTATTTCCTGATTTAAGCTATGCAACATATTCTTTTTCCAAGCCTTGATGCACTTTGTCATTGGTGAAAAACATACACTGTTATGTTAAATTTTATTTATTTATTTATCCCTAATTACCCTGGAAGTGCCTTCTTGAATGACTGAAGGCCATCCAACTTATCGACTATTGGTTATAGTCCCTTTGATGACAAAAACCTTCATCAGCAAAGCAAATATATAAAGTCAGAAATTTGCTTCAACACATAAGTATAGTCTTCCTTTACTGAAACTTCAAATTAACTTGGCAGGAGAGTGGAACAGAAGACTGCAGAAAGTAACAGAATCACAGAATTGTTATGGGAGAGGAGGCTGTTCAGCCTTTTTCTGATCTGGAGGAACCGGTGTTGGACTGGGGTGGACAAAGTTAAAAATCACACAACACTAGATTATAGCCCAACAGGTTTATTTGGAAGCACTAAATTTTGAAGCGCTGCTTATTCATCAGGTAGCTGTGGAGTAGGATCATAAGACACAGAATTTATAGCAAAAGATCACAGTATCATGCAATTGAAACTAAAATCTGATGAAGGAGCAGCGCTTTGAAAGCTAGTACTTCCAAACTGTTGGACTATAACCTGGTGTTATGTGATTTTTAACTTTGGCAGACTTGTTCTGTCTGTGCTTTCTCTTCAAAGGAGAAATGTATTTTCTGTCCTTCCAATACCCTCTCTCCACAATCTTGCAAATTCTTTTTCAGATAATACATTAATTCCCTCATGAATTTCTTGATTAAACCTGCCTTCAGCATACTTTCATATCCCATTTCAGATTGTGTGAAAAGCTTCTCCAAATTAAACTGCATTTATTTCAATGCAAGGGGGCTAACAGGGAAGGCAGATGAACTGAGGGCATAGTTAGGAACATGGGACTGAGATATCCTCATAGCAATTACAGAAACATGGCTTAGGGATGGGCAGGACTGGCAGTTTAATGTTCCAGGATACAAATGTTATAGGAAGGATAGAAAGGAGGGCAAGAGAGGAGGGGGAGTGGCGTTTTTGATAAAGGATAGTATTACAGCTGTACCTAGGGAGGATATTCCCAGAAATACATCAGGGAGGTTATTTGGGTAGAACTGAGAAATAAGAAAGGGATGATCAATTAATTGGGATTGCATTATAAACCCGATAATAGTCAGTGAGAAATTGAGACACAAATTTGTAAGGAGATTTCAGTTATCTGTAAGAATAATAGGGTGGTTATGGTAGGGGATTTTAACTTTCCAATTATAGAATAGGACTGCCGTAGTGTTAAGGTTTAGATGGAGAGGAATTTGTTAAGTGTATACAAGAAAATTTTCTGATTCAGTATGTGAATGCACATACCAGAGAAGGTGCAAAACCTGACCTACTCTTGGGAAATAAGGCAGGGCAGGTGACTGAGGTATCAGTGGGGGAGCACTTTGGGGCCAGCAATCGTAATTCTATTTGTTTAAAACAGTGATGGAAAAGGATAGACGGGATCCAAAAGTTGAAGTTTAAACTGGAGAAAGGCTAATGTTGACAGTCTAAGGCAAGAACTTTCAAAAGCTGATTGGGCACAGATGTTTACAGGTAAAGGGATGGCTGAAAAATGGGAAGCCTTCAGAAATGAGATAACACGAGTCCAGGGATAGTATATTCCTGTTAGGGTGAAAGGAAACGCTGTTAGGTTTAGAGAATGCTGGATGACTAAAGAAATTGAGGGTTGGTTAAGCAAAAGAAGGAAGCATATGTCAGGTATTTCCGCAGCTACACTGGCATCACCCCCCCACCTTTTCCTCTGCTAAATCGATGATTGTATTGGTGCTACCTCGTGCTCCCACGAGGAGGTTGAACAATTCATCCACTTTACTAACACCTTCCACCCCGATCTCAAATTTACTTGGACCGTCTCAGACTCCTCCCTCCCTAGGCCTCTCCATTTCTATCTTGGGCGACCAACTCAACACAGTTACTACAAACTGACCAACTCCCTCAGCTACCTAGATTACACCTCCTCCCACCTTGCCCCCTGTCAAAATGCCATCCTATATTCCCAATTCCTCTGTCTCTTCTACATCTGCTCCCAGGAGGACCAATTCCACTACCGAACAACTCAAATGGCCTCCTTCTTCAAAGACCGCAATTTCCCCTTCGACGTGGTCGACGATGCTCTCCACTGCATCTCCTCCAATTCCCACACCGCCGCCTTTGAACCCCGCCCCTCCAATCACCACCAGGACAGAACCCCACTAGTCCTCACCTTCCACCCCACTTGATACATCGTATCATCCTCCATCATTTCCTCCACCTCCAGACAGACCCCACCACCAGGGATATATTTCCCTTTCCACCCCTATCATCATTCAGGAGAGACCACTCCCTCCACGACTCCCTCGTTAGGTCCACACCACCCACTAACCCAACCGCCACTCCCAGCACCTTCCCCTGCAACCGCAAAACTTGCGCCCACACCTCCCCCCTCACCTCCCTCCAAGGCCCCATTGGATCCTTCTATATCCATCACAAATTCACCTGCACCTCCACACACATCATTTACTGTATCCACTGCACCCAATGCGGTCTCCTCTACATTGGGGAGACAGGCTGCCTACTTGTGGAATGTTTCAGAGAACACCTCTGGGATACCCGCACCAACCAACCCAACCGCCCCGTGGCTGAACACTTTAGCTCCCCCTCCCATTCCGCCAATGACATGCAGGTCCTTGGCCTCTTCCATCGCCAGACCCTGGCCACACGACATTTGGAGGAAGGGCACCTCATCTTCCACCTAAGAACCCTCCAACCACACAGGATGAATGTAGATTTCTCCAGCTTCCTCATTTCCTCTCCCCCCACATTATCTCAGTGTCAACCCTCGGACTCAGCACCGCCTTCTTGACCTGCAATCTTCTTCCCCACCTCTCCGCCCCCACCCCTTCTCTGGCTTATCACCCTCACCCTCACCTCCTTCCATCTATCGTATTCCCAGCGCCCCCCACCAAAATTCCCTCCCCCCTACCTTTTATCTCAG
This sequence comes from Hemiscyllium ocellatum, assembly GCF_020745735.1. Classification (NCBI taxonomy): domain Eukaryota; kingdom Metazoa; phylum Chordata; class Chondrichthyes; order Orectolobiformes; family Hemiscylliidae; genus Hemiscyllium; species Hemiscyllium ocellatum. The sequence goes on along the minus strand of NC_083426.1, from coordinate 25,156,884 downwards.
CCCACTTGGCACACCAATCTCATTCCTGAAGAAGGGTTTATGCCCGAAACGTCGATTCTCCTGCTCCTTGGATGCTGCCTGGCCCGCTGTGTTTTTCCAGCACCACATTTTTCAAATATGTCAGCTATTGTCAAGATAGATCAAATGAATCCTTCAAAGGGTATCAAGGCAGTAGGAGTATACTTAAAAGGGAAATGAGGAGGACAAAAAGGGCACATGAGATAGCTTTGACAAATCGGGTTAAGGAGTACCAAAGGGTTTTTACAAATACATTAAGGACAAAAGGGTAACTAGGGAGAGAATAGGGGCCCTCAAAGATCAGTAAGGTCACCTTTTTGTGGAGCCGCAGGAGATGGGGGAGATACTAAACGAGTATTTTGCATCAGTGCTCACAGTGGAAGATATAGAATGTGGAGAAATAGATGGTAACATTTTGAAAAATATCCATATTACAGAGGAGGAGATGCTGGATGTCATGAAATGAATAAAAGTGGATAAATCCCCAGGACCTGACCAGGTGTACCCCAGAACTCTGTGGGAAGCTAGGGAAGTGATTGCTGGGCCCCTTACTGAGATATTTGTATCATCGATTGTCACAGGTGAGGTGCCAGAAGACTGGAGGTTGGCTAATATGGTACCACTATTTAAGAAAAGTGATAAGGACAAGCCAGGGAACTATATAGCAGTGAGCCTGACCTTGGTGGTGGGCAAGTTGTTGGAGGGAATCCTGAGGGACAGGATTTACATGTATTTGGAAAGGCAAGGACTGATTAGAGATAGTCAACATGGCTTTGTGCGTGGGAAATCATATGTCACAAATTTGATTGAGTTTTTTGAAGAAGTATCAAAGAGGATTGATGAGGGCAGAGCAGTGGATGTTATCTATATGGGCTTCAGTAAGGTGTTCAACAACATTCCCCGTGGGAAACTTGTTAGCAAGTTTAGATCTCATGGAATACAAGGAGAACTAGCCATTTGAATACAGAACTGTTTCGAAGGTAAAAGACAGAGGGTGGTGGGGGAGGGTGACCTTTCAGACTGAAGGCCTGTGACCAGTGGAGTGCCATAAGGAGCGATACTGGGCCCACTACCTTTTGTCATTGATATAAATGATTTAGATGTAAGCATATGGAGGCATAGTTAGTAAGTTTGCAGATGACACTAAAATTGGAGGTGTAGAGGGCAGTGAAGAAGGTTACCTCAGATTACAACAGGATCTTGACCAGATGGGCCAATGGACTGAGGAGTAAGAGATGGAGTTTAATTTAGATAAATACGAGGTGCTGCATTTTGGAAAAGCAAATCAGAGGAGAATTTATACACTGAATGGTAAGGTCCTAGGGAGTGTTACGCTGAACGAAGACACCTTGGAGTGCAGATTCATAACTCCTTGAAAGTATAGTCGCAGGTAGATAAGACAGTGAAGAAGGTATTTGGTATGCTTTCATTTATTGGTTAGAGTATTGAGTATAGTGAGGTCATGTTGCAGCTGCATAGGATGTTAGTTGGTCACTTTTAAATATTGCCTGCAATTCTGGTCTTCTTCCTATTGGAAGGATACTGTGAAACCTGAAAGGGTTCAGAAAAGATTTACAAGTATGTTGCCAGGGTTGGAGGATTTGAGCTAAAAGGAGAGGCTGAATAGACTGGGGCTGTTATCCCTGGAGCGTCAGAGGCTGAGGGGTGACCTTATAGAGGTTTATAAAATTATGACGGGCATGGATAGGGTATTTTTCCCTTGGTTGGGGGAGTCCAGAATTCGAGGGCATAGGTTTAGGGTGAGCGCGGAAAGATATAAAAGGGATATGAGGGGCAACTTTTTCATGCAAATGGTGGTGCACGTATGGAATGAGCTGCCAGAGGAAGTAGTGGAGGCTGATGCAATTGTAACATTTAAAAGGCATCTGGATGGATAGATGAATTGGAAGGGTTTAGAGGGATATGGGCCAAGTGATGGCAAATCAGACTAGATTAGATTGGGATTCTGGTTGGCATGGACAAGTTGGACCAAAGGGTCTGTTTCCATGCTGTACACCTTTTGTTTTAGATTAGATTCCCTACAGTGTGGAAACAGGCCCTTCAGCCCAACAAGTCCACACCGACCCTCTGAAGAGTAACCCATCCTCTATGACTCATCTTTCCATTGTTTCTTTTGTAAATTAAGTGCTTTAACCAGTGGAAAATGAATTTTGTTGTTGTATTTACCTCCTCCAGAAATGACTCGATCAGAGCTGTTATAACCTGGTGAGGAGGAGTAAGTGTGCTTCCTCCTTTTTAACTTCCTACGCAAAGATTTATGTTCTTTTTGGCATGAGGATATACCTCTGATAAAAGTGTAGTTATCCAATGTTTACGATAACAGTAAGGAGCCAATTACAAGATTGCTGAATGAAAGGAACAACAATTTTATTATTTGCTAGTTCTGAGAAAAACGAGTAATATGCAACATGCATGCATATGAGACCAACATTAAAAAAGGATAGCATCCATCATGAAAGGAAAGTGAAAGGAATGCTCAGCTTAAACACCTTCAGTGTCTATGAGATGGAAAGGTTCGGACCTGAGTGGCTTAATTGATATCTTGTACCATCAGTCAAAGTGAATCGTTCAGGTCTGTTTATGTCCTTCGTATTTGGATGTTCACCTTAAGGTTGTTTTAGCACCAGGTGCTTAGTTCTTCAAGAGACTGAGATAAGGGGATCTTTCACCCATTCTACAGAGGTTTTAAAAAGTATGCAGAATTCCCCAATCTGCTTGTCTTTTAAGTCCAGAAAACACTGAGTAAGTTATATGCTTAACAAGAATTATTATGTATGTCAATTAAATGTATTGTAGCTACAGGTAAACAGTTTGAACCATTAATATATTAGTCCACTCGTCAAAACTCTAACCCACCTACAGAACTCTCTCCGCACACCTCCAGATAGACATGAAATAAAGTTGGTGAGAAAATGAGGAAGGCAGTTCCTTGATCACTGCCTACAGGGTTCACTGCAATAATCGGTTCTACTTGTCAAGATACTGCACTTTCATCTTCCTGTTCCAGGTACTATCACTTACTTGTGAAAGGCACAGGGTGGTTGGTTCATATTTATAAAGCGTCTGACTTACTAATTAAAATAAACAGATTGCAACAACCACTGAAGGTAAATGAGCTGTCTACTCTCAGCCTTGAAATGCTTTTCACTGCAGAGCATATACAGCTTCTTCCCTTCTAGAAGTCAGCTGTTTCCAAAAACTTTCACAACCTCAGGCTGTTCAGTCACCTGGGAGGCACTTACGTAGTTGTTGGCAGACAGAAAGTCTTTGTCATCAATAACTAGTTTTCATTTACAGATCAATCGGCTAGATATTGCCAGTCAAATCTCCATTCATACACCTCACTGTGGCTCTCGTTCATCAGCAACTAAACCTTCCCCCACTACTTGCACAGACAGCTGAATAAATCACACTTACAATGAAAATCAGGTATCCAACCAGAATTCTATCAACAAAACATTGATTTGGATTCCATTTACCACACCCCAGAGAAAAAGAACAGGAAATGTCATCACCATAGGAAATAAATCACCACAGGAAATGACATCGACAACCCAAGGAAACCCAAACATATAAACAGAAAGCAGGCTACACCACCAGTGCTTCATCCACAGGCTTGCTGAAGATGTTACCTGGTATGATGATGAAATGTCATCCAGCTCAGCGAGCAAACCTACATCCAGAACCTCAACCCTTCTCAAAACTCTCTTGGCCTCCTCTGCTCTGTCAAATGCAGCTTCCTGAAATAGACACTAGATTGTGTATTTCAATGTCTGTGTTTGTTGTCTTCAAACTGCATAATTATATGTGATTTGCTTCATAGCCTTTACATTAAACTTGTCATAAAGATCCCCACTCCCCATCACCAGACCATCATCTCCCAGACCATACAAAATCTCATCACCTCAGGAGATCTCCCACCCACAGCTTCCAACCTCATAGTCTGGGAACCCCGCACTGCTCGGTTCTACTTCCTTCCCAAGATCCACAAACCTGACCACCCTGGACGACTCATTGTCTCAGCATGCTCCTGCCCCACTGAACTCATCTCTACCTACTTCGACACTGTCCTATCCACCCTTAGTCCAGGAACTTCCCACATAAGTTCGAGACACCACCCATGCCCTCCCCCTCATCCAAGACTTTTGTTTCCCCAGTTCCCAACGCCTCATCTGCACCACAGATATTTAATCCCTCTACACCTCCATCCGCCATGACCAGGTCCTCCAAGCCCTCAGTTTCTTCCTCTCCTGACATCCCCAACAGTACCCTTCCACTGACACTCTCATTCGTTTGGCTGAACTGGTCCTCACCCTCAACAATTTCTCCTTCGAATCCTCCCACTTCCTCCAGACCAAAGGGGTAGCCATGGACACCCGTATGGGCCCCAGATTTGCCTGTCTCTTTGTTGGCTACGTAGAACAGTCCATCATCTGTAGTTACACCGGCACCACTCCTCACCTCTTCCTCCACTACATTGGTGGATGTGCATTGATGACTGCATTGGCATCACCTCGTGCTCCCACGAGGAGGTTGAGCAATTCATCAACTTCACCAACACATTTCACCCTGACCTTAAATTTACCTGGACGTCTCCATCTCCATTAATGACGAATGACTTGACACTGACATTTTTTTACAAACCCACCGACTCCCACATCTACCTGGATTACACCTCTTCCCACCCTACCTCCTGCAAAATGCCATCCCATATTCCCAATTCCTCCGCCTCTGCCGTATCTACTCCCAGGAGGACCAGTTCCACCACAGAACACACCAGATGGCCTCCTTCTTTAGAGACTGCAATTTCCCTTCCCACGTGGTTAAAGATGCCCTCCAACGCATTACGTCCACATCCCACACCTCTGCCCTCAGACCCCACCCCTCCAACCGTAACATGGACAGAACTCCCCCGGTGCTCACTTTCCACCAAATCATCCAATGACATTTCTGCCACTTCCAAACGGACCCCACCACCAGGAATATATTTCCCTCTCCACCCCTATCTGCTTTCCCCAAAGACCATTCCCTCTGTGACTACCTGGTCAGGTCCACACCTCCCTACAACCCACCCTCCCTTCCTGGCATCTTCCCCTGCCACCGCAGGAATTGCAAAACCTGTGCCCACACCTCCTCCCTCACCTCCATCCAAGACCCCAAAGGAACCTTCCACATCCATCAAAGTTTTACCTGCACATCCACCAATATCATTTATTGTATCCGTTGTTCCCGATGTGGTCTCCTCTACATTGGGGAGACTGGACGCCTCCTAGCAGAGCACTTTAGGGAACATCTCTGGGACACCCGCACCAATCAACCACACTGCCCTGTGGCCCAACATTTCAACTCCCCCTCCCACTCTGCTGAAGACATGGAGGTTCTGGGCCTCCTTCACCACCACTCCCTCACCACCCAATGCCTGGAGGAAGAACGCCTCATCTTCCACCTCGGAACACTTCAATCCCAGGGCATCAATGTGGACTTCACCAGTTTCCGCCTTTCCCCTTCCCCCACCTCAGCCCAGCTCCAAACTTCCAGCTCTGCACTGTCCCTAGCCTATCGGCCTATCCTCCTATCCACCTATCCACTCCACCCTCCTCTCTGACCTATCGCCTTCATCCCCACCCCCATTCACCTATTGTAATCTATGCTACTTTCTCCCCACCCCCACCCTCCTCTCATTTATCTCTCCACCCTGGAGACACTCTTCCTCTATTCCTAATGAAGGGCTTTTGCCCGAAACATCAATTTTCCTGATCCTCGGATGCTGCCTGAACAGCTATGCTTTTCCAGAACCACTCTAATCTAGAATCTGGTTTCCAGCATCTGCAGCCCTTGTTTTTACCTTATAAAGTTCTATATGAAAATAAGAGTTGAGCATTCATTCCTGCCTGACTGATTGGATGAGCTTCAGTATCTTTTGATAAAGATGGTCATTTCAATTCAGGCAATTGCAATTATGTCATGTTGGTTTCATAAAACTTAGCTAAGTTGTATGGTCAGCTGATTGCTGTGGTAAATTTGTTTGGAAATAACAATATGGTGTAAAGTACTTACGTATCAATGGGGCGAATTCAGTGAAAAAATAGTTTTGGTGCAAAATAGACATGTTCTTTTGACAGGAAATGGCAGAGCAACTAAAACCAATGCACCTCTAATGACTAAGGAAGTAAAAATTAAGAATAAACATTATGAAACTATTTCAGGATTGAGTTTCGGTTATTTAGCCAGGAAAATTATAGAAGGTATGAAGGGAATTGAAAAAGTTAATTTGGGAGGCAGAGTGGTTAGCAATAAAGGATTAGTATACCATGTCAAAAACAGTACTTAGACATTCTGTAAACATCTACAGAATAAGAAATAAAGTTGGGCCAAAGGACCCAAAGGGAAACTTCATGTAAAGCTTGCTGTAAATGTATGGAATGAAAACTTTGCATTTGCCTTTACAAAGGAAACAGATGGTGTGAATATTACACTGAAAGAGGAAACAGAAGTTATGGTCAGGGCAACAATAGAGACAGAATAGCAGATGAAAAAAATGAAACTGGATTGACAACCACATTGACTGAAACACTGGGAAAAAAAACAATGCATACCTTGTCCACTGGACATGGCAACGCGTTCCTAACTTACATTTGGGTACGTTTTTCCAAAGTTGGACACATGTCCACAGACTAGCAACAGCCTGATGTAGGCATCCTCAAAGAATCACCACTTAGACCCAAAATCTCAGACACGTCAATCATTATATCTGTCTCATTAGCAGGGCAGATCCAACCAAGGGTGCATCAAATTGAGATACAATCAGGACGATGATATCTTGGTAGTCAACACTATTTCCATATCCTATGAATCTCATAGCAACCTGGGAAAGGAAATCTCCAGCCAATTCCAGTTATAATTTTCCCTCAGTTGATCAATCAGCATTGCTCCAATTCAATCAATACTCAGAAGAAGAACACAAAGTCTACTCTTACTATTATAATGTATATGAAACTTTCAAAAGCAACAGGTGAAGCTAACCATTTCACAGTACTACCACGCAGTGACAATTCAAGTGCTATTTTCCATGAACTGGTTGCTGCTGCCAAATGAAAAGGCACTCTTCCAATCAGCCAAGTAAGTATTGTGAAATATAAATTGTACTGTTAGCGCTAAGATAAGGCTATCCATCCTAATGAATAGATAGCACATCCTGACCATGCTCAAATAGTGTGTGCTTGCAGAATTTAGAACATAATGTGGAAAATGAGATATAATTCCACAATTGGCTAGCACATAATGAACCATACCAAGAGAGCTAAAAATGATACAAAAAAAATTTACAATTAGTCATATTTACAATGTGACCCAGTTATGTATGCTATAAACTACATGTTTTCATTTACCAAGGTTCTGTCCTCTGCAGAGAAAAGGAACAAGTCCAGACATTGCACCTTTTTTGAAAGAAACAAAAGCATGGGGAACATTAGATTGTTGATGTATTCTCCATGTCAATGCCTCAACTAATTGCAGCCAACATGCCAACTAATCAGCATCCTTCACTTGGCAGCACAAAATGTTGCATCCTTTGAAATTTACATTTGGTCTGACAAGACCAAGATGAAAAATTTTTATTGCATGTTTCTTCTTTCAGAAATATTCAAAGCTCTGTAATGCCAAACAACTATCAATTCACTCTTTCAGAAACAGCATTTGTTTTTAATTCTCTCTCTTCTGGGTCAACTATAGTAAATCCTAAATCAAATGGCATTCACATTTAAAAGTAAAAATATAATAAATTGTATCTGGGCTTACAGCATTTTTACTTTTAATTATTTTGTTTTCTTACTAGGTAGTAGGGCAATAAGGCTTACCGTCATGATTAAGATGTAATTCCAACAGTGATCTGGCAGAAACACCCTGAAAAATGATCTCCTGCCCAAAATCCAATGTTCAACTGCATTTTAATAGGTCCAAATATATGTTTCTCTACACCCCTGCCTCAAGTGTTTGTTAATCTTTCCTGCTGAAAATGGGCTAAGACACTAAGCATCTGGATACAGTTTGTATTACTTGGAAAACACCTACAAATTCACAAGTGCCTCAGCGGATCACAATGAACGACAATGAAAACACACAATCCCCTAAGTGATTTACCTGAAATAACTCGCCATTAGTAAGGAATAATTATTTTTCTGGTCTACACAGTGAACATCAGCAGGACCATAATCAGTGTAATGATCTGTGCCATTTGTCCCTCATTTAATGAGCTATTTCAAGAAGCTTTCTGGACAATAACACTGGAAACACCAGGAGCAACTAATGTTCTTCTTAATGAATGGCAGTTAAAAAAGTTATTTTTGATGACCAGTTTCCATACACAAAAATGTTTTGCACATTCATCGTGATAATGGTCTGTTAGTGTCCTTCCAAGTGACCCTTTATCCTCGCAAGAAAAGAAAGTTTCCATTGTATTATGGAGTTTTTAGTAGAAATGAAAATATTCACATGAGAAATTGAAGTGTTTTCCAATTAGTTGTGCTTTAGGAGTATCTTCAGCAGTTCATGTAAAACAATCTTCAGGAGCAGTCAAAGAGTTTTAACACCTGATGGGAAAAGCTATCAGTGAAAATGTAAACTTGGATGATATTACCTGTAGTCCATTTCCATATTGTAGCTTAATTGTGTTTGGCAAAATTACCATTTTAATATCTACTAAGCTGCAATATCAAGATGAACCAATCTGGTTATATATTATAAAGTAATACTTCGTTTTACAAGCGAAATGCATTTCACGGCATAAGCATGAGCATTTAAAATTGAACAGTTTTCTCAATTGCCAGCCCCAAACATGCCAGCCCCAAAAAAGCAGCAACATGCCATTCAATTCTCAACACAGGCAGCATTAAAAAATGACCCACAATTCCAGTTCTAAGAGCTCCACCATCATGTTGGATAAATTGACAATAGACAATAGGTGCAGGAGTAGGCCATTCTGCCCTTCGAGCCAGCACCACCATTCATTATGATCATGGCTGATCATCCTCAATCAGTATCCTGTTCCTACCTTAGCCCCATAACCCTTGATTCCACTATCCTTAAGACCTCTATCCAACTCTTGCTTGAAAGTATCCAGAAACTTGGCCTCCACAGCCTTCTGGGGCAGAGCATTCCATACACCCACCACTCTCTGGGTGAAGAAGTTTCTCCTCAACTCTGTTCTAAGTGGCCTACCCCTTATTTTTAAGCTGTGTCCTCTGGTTTGGGACTCACCCGTCAGTGGAAACATACTTCCTGCCTCCAGAGTGTCCAATCCTTTAATAATCTTATACATCTCAATCAGATCCCCTCTCAGCCTTCTAAACTCAAGCATATACAAGCCCAGTCGCTCCAATCTTTCAGCGTAAGATAGTCCTGCCATTCCAGAAATTGACCTCGTGAACCGACGCTGCACTCCCTCAATAGTCAGAATGTCTTTCCTCAAATTTGGAGACCAACACTGCGCACAATATTCCAGGTGTGGTCTCACCAGGACCTTTACAGCTGCAGAAGGACCTCATTGCTCCTAAACTCAATTCCTCTTGTTATGAAGGCCAGCATGCTATTAACTTTCTTCACTACCTGCTGTACCTGCATGCTTGCTTTCATTGACTGATGTACAAGAACACCTAGATCTCGTTGTACTGCCCCTTTATCTAAATTGATTCCATTTAGGTAGTAATCTGCCTTCCTGTTCTTGCCACCAAAGTAGATAACCACACATTTATCCACATTAAACTGCATCTGCCATGCATCTGTCCACTCACCTCACCTGTCCAAATTACCCTGTACTCTCCTAACATCCTCCTCACGTTTCACCCTGCCACCCAGCTTCATGTCATCAGCAAATTTGCTAATATTACTTTTAGTACCTTCATCTATATCATTAATGTACATTGTAAAAAGTTGTGGTCCCAGCACTGATCCCTGTGGCACACCACTGGTCACCACCTGCCATTCCAAAAGGGAGCCATTTATCACTACTCCTTGTTTCCTGTCAGCCATCCAATTTTCAATACAAGTCTATATTTTGCCCCTAATACCATGCACCCTAAATTTGCTCACTATCCTCCTATGTGGGACTTTATCAAAGACTTTCTGAAAGTCCAGGTATACTACATCCACTGGATCTCCCTTGTCCATCTTCAGAGTTACATCCTCAAAAAATTCCAGAAGATTAGTCAAGCATGATTTCCCCTTCATAAATCCATGCTGACTCTGAACTATCCTGTTACTGCTATCCAGATGTATCATAATTTCATCCTTTATAATTGACTCCAGCATTTTCCCCACCACTGAGGTCAAACTAACTGGTCCATAATTCTCTGTTTTCTCTCTCCTTCCTTTCTTAAAAAGTGGGACAACATTAGCCCCCTGATCCTGAATCTATAGAACATTGGAAAATGATCACCCATGCATCCACAATTTATAGAGCCACCTCCTTCAGTACCCTGGGATGTAGACCATCAGGTCCCGGGGACTTATCAGCCTTCAGACCTAACAGTCTCTCCAACATCATTTCCTGCCGAATATAAATTCCCTTTGGTTCAGATCCTTCAGCCACTATTACATCTGGGAGATTTCTCGCGTCTTCCCCAGTGAAGACAGATCTAAAGTACCAATTCAACTCTTCTACCATTTCTTTGTTCCCCGTAATAATTTCACCCGTTTCTATCTTCAAGGGCCCAATTTTAGTCTTAACCATTTTTTTCTCTTCACATACCTAAAAAAGCCTTTACTATCCTCCTTTATATTTTTGGCCAGTTTTACCTTATTTTTTCTTTGCATATTTCCTTTTTAGTAATCTCTGTTGTTCTTTAAAAGCTTCCCAGTCCTCTGATTTCTCACTCATCTTTGCTATGTTATATTTTTTTCCTTTTGTCTTTATATGGTCCTTAACTTCCCTCGTCAGCCACGGCCACCCTCCTCTCCTTAGGATCTTTCTTCCTTTTTGGAATGAACTGATCCTGCATCTTCTGCATTATACCTAGAAATATCTGCCATTATTGTTCCACTGCCTTCCCTGCTAGGGTATTGAGCCATTGAACTTTGGCCAGTTCCTCCCTTATAGCTCCATAGTTCCCCTTATTCAACTGAAATATTGGTTGAGAGTTTGGAAGGTGCTGTCATAATGTCATAGAGGTCTACAGTGCAGATAAAGGCCCTTCAGCCCATCAAAACAACACCAGTCAAAAATAATAATCTAACTATTCTAATCACTGCTGTCAAAGCAACTTTGATGAATTTAAAGATAATACACACTGCTGTTATTGAGTATGAGTGGTGGAGAGAGAGGATGTTTGTCAATATGATGCCAATCAAGCAGTTTGCTTTATCCAAGATGGTGTCAAGCATTCATCCAGGCAGATGGAAAGTATTCCATCATACTCCTAATTTGTGGTGGTCAGGCTTTGGGGAGTCAGGAGATAAGTTATTTGCTGTCGTATTCAACGCCTTTTATTTTTATGGCTAGTCCAGTTCAGTTTCTGGCTAATGGTAACCCCAAAATATTGATAGTGGACCATTCAGTGATGGTAGTGCCACCAATAGTTAGATTGTCTCCTATAGGAGATGGATATTATCTGGCATTTATGTAGCATAAATGTTACTCTAATTTTTTTTGTGTCAAGCCTGGATATTCTCCAGATCTTTCTGTGTTTGGACATGGACCACTTTGATATCTGAGAATTTGAAAATGCTGCAGAACATTGATTGCTGATGATTGCACATTCTCACTTCTGACATTATGATGGAGGGAAGGTAATTGAGAAAGAAGTTGAGTTGAGGAGCACTGAAAATGGTTGGGCCTAGGATCATAGCCCTGAGGAACTCCTGCAGATATATCCTGGAGCTGAAATAACTGAGCTCCACCAAACAAAACCATCTCCCTTTGTGTGAAATATGACTCCAGCCAGGGAAGATTGTTTTTCCCTTGATTCACATTGACTCCACTTTTGTCATGGCCCCCTGTTGCCACAGTCAGTCAAATGTTTCTTGATGTCAAAAGCAATCACTCTGACCTCACTATGAGTACTGCTACCAGTACTGCCACCAACATTATCAGTCATTAATATTAGTGTATACCCACCCCCAAAATGCAAGGTTAATCTGGACACTCTGTCTCACGTGATCTCTTCAGTAAGGCCTTCAATCACAACTTTTATCCAATTTGCAATCTCCTTTTAATCACTGAAGTCCCATGATTCTGATCTCAAGATTGTATCAATATGGAAGGGAGGAAATCTGTGCTTGAGAATAGGAAAGCTCCAGTCTTGGTTTAGTTGGAAAACTGATATTTTGGACAAGATTAGCCTGATTATGCAAATGATATTTCACTGTCGGCTAAACTCTAAACTCCAAAAGAATTTGCATCTTGCTTTGTTCATATAGTTTATAGTATTATCTGATCTCTTTACCTGAATTCTCCCCCTCACAATTCACCGCCAGCCATATATTAATCTAAGTTTATCATCTCAAATTAGATAAATCAGCGAAAAACAGAAAATGCATATACAGTTGGGATTTGTTAATATGTACATCATGCTGTGTGATGATCATAATTAGCTCTTCATTGAAAAAATAAACAGGAAATATTTGCAACAAATTAAATGCACCTCAGCATACTCAGGCTGTTTTCTTAATTCAATCGCAGGAAGTGAGTATTACAAGGCTAGTCCAGAATTTGCCAGCCATCTGTAATTGCCCAGAGAGCAGGTAAGAATCAGTAACACTGCTAGGAGTCTGGGCTCACATTTCGGCCAAACCAGGTAAGCACAGTAGTTTTTTCCCCAAATGTTAATTAGTGAATCAGGTCTTTTTATTTCCTGATAATTGACAATGGTTTCATAGTCATCATTGGAATTTTATTCCAGATGTTTATTGAATTCAAATTCCCCCGATGGTGGGCCTCCTTGAACATTACCTTGGTTTCTGGATTAATAATCTCACAATAATACCATTAGGCCATTGCCTCCACTTCGGGGGAAAGACAAAAGCTTTAATCGCAAAAAAAAAAACATCTTTTACATTTGCGGTTGTATTGATTGGATTTGCCTGACGTTCTCATACTGTATGCTGTTTGCACTGATCAGCTTGAAAGGCTTTCTGAAATACTCAACAAGCAGAATTTTTCACATAAAGTAACTGCTGCATTTAACATTTTCTCTATGGATCTTACAAAGTATGTTAGCATTCTTCTAACTGGTTCTAACTGGAAGCAGAATTTTAGTTAAAGTTTTGTGTTTACTTTGTGCGTTAAACAAATACTGTTAACGACACACTGAAAAACCATTCTGGAACATATCAGGCTGTGGATGTCCTAATGTACACTATCCAAAATGCTGCTTGTTCCTTATTGCTGAGTAGAGCTCTTCGACTTCTTATATATCATACCATTTCTTTTTTTAGAATATTGACACAAAGTAAATTACAAAACATAAGTAGTCCAAATGATATCTAAGACTTCTTTTTATAGTGTCTTGTCTCTAACTGATGTCAAAGGCATGGTATCTGCTACATCACGAGTTTCAAAGATTTCATGATAACTACGTCTTCAATGTTTGGCCATCAAATAATTCTAATTTTCTTCTGGGGTTTTTTTTGCAACAATTAATATTAAATATATTTATTTGGATCACATTATTTTTTCCCACAGTGTGCCTTGTTCTCATAGCTAATGCTTTTTCTTTTTGCACATTACAAAAATATTAGCTGTGGCAATGATGGCAAATTTAACCTTGATATGAAAGAATTTAACCTGAATGTCAAAATGCAGCTTGCTGATCCATACATTTCTCCAAGTCTGGAGATGCTCCAGCTCTCTCTTGGCAAATGCATAATTAATAAATATATTGACTGTGTATAACTCCATAACTCATTGGCAAAGACATCTTATTGTACTCCTGTGAGTAATGTCAAGTTTTTGTGCTACTTAGCAGTCATGATGTTTCCCGTCACTTTTATATGCATCTTCACACTGCCAATTCAACCCATGATTGATGTTCTATTCACGATTATAATTTTATATGCTGACTTTGTTAACTTGTTCAGAATAATTATACTAAAAAAATTGCTGTAGGAAGCTAATGTCTCATTTTCACCTCAGAGTACTGCTTATATTATGTATCTATTTCAGTGTGTCCTCATAAATTTCAAATCTCGGATGTGCATAACATTAGAAAATAACTTGATGGATTGTTCATTTGAAATTTGTATCTTCAGAACCCCATAACAATATTATTCGCTTCAGTCTTTTATTGTTCCTTTTGTCCCTCATACCAGCAAACTTCACACAGAACATATCCTTTTTCTATGATCTCTATAGAGAGGGATATCTTTTAAAGCAAAAATAAATTTCCAGAAACTTTCAGAAAGATTCATATGGCAAGATTCCAAGTTAAGACTTTTACTGTAACAAGCTATATCTAAAAGAACATTAACCAGACACTTTATAGTTAACCTAAACTCGAGACTACAGATAATTTTCCCCCTTTATCTTTTGAAACAACTGAAGATTCCTTGTGTTCTGAAGAACAACCATATTGCTTCAAAGTGTTCATTCGGTTTCTCTCACCACAGGTGTTGCCAAAACTGCTGAGTTTTTCCAGCACTTTCTGTTTATTCTGTTGTATTTCAGAATTCCAGCATTAGCTACACATTGCTTTATGAAAAGTCCCCGTTCTTGATTGATTTTAATTTATTTTCCATTTATTCCCTAATACGTTATGGGCAATTGTTGCCCATCCTAATTTTCTTACAAATTATAGTGAACTACTCTTGAATTGCTACTATTGATATAGTGTTGTCATTGTTACAAAGAGAGGTCCAAGTCAATCCAGTGACAGTGAAGGATTTGTAAATATTGTCCCAAGTCAGCATGATCTACCTGTAGGATGGGAACATGCAGGTAGAAGTGTTCCCAGTTATTGTTGTTCCCAGTCCAGTTGTTCCCTTGTCCTCCTCGTGGTACAGGTCATGGATTTGGAATCCTGCATTGTTTTTTATTTGGTAGACACTGCTGCCACTCTGTGTTTAAGGTGGTTTTGATATTGTTTAAGGTAGTACATTAGATGTCGATCAAGCAGGCTGCTTTGTCCTGAATCATGTCAGGTTCGTTGTCTGTTATTGGATCTATGCTCATCCAACTAAATGGAAATATCCCATTATGCACTTCAATCTTGCCTTACAGATAGTGGACAGCTTTTGGAGTCAGCAGGTCAGGTACTAGCCACAGAATTTCCAAACTTTAGTCTACACTTGTAGCCACAATATTTAGATGGTTGGTCCAGTTCAGTTTCTGGTTAATGGTAACCCCCGGTTTTGATTGTAGAGGATTCAGTGATGGTAATGCCATTAAATGCCAAAGAGGAATCATCAGTTTTTTTTATTGGGGATAATCATTACCTGAACCCTAGGTACCATAAATGTTAGTTGCCATTCATCAATGAAATCCTGAATGTTTTCCAAGTTTTGCTGCACATGGACTCAGTTTTACTTTACTCTGTCCCTTAAAACTGATACTTCATTTTCCAAGAACAACCTAAAAATATTCTTAGTTCTGATGGCTTACTTCCTCCTTATTCTTCCTGTCAGATAGTTTTTCCTGGTAATGACTTATCATGAGCAAAATATCTCTTCTTCTTTCTAAGGTTCCAAAAATTTTCTAGACTCATTTACACCCTTATGATCATCATCTCTTCAATTTCAGCATGAGGGCCTACCTGCAATCTAATTTTGAACACCAAGAATCATAAGGACCTTGTAACCAGGTAGAAATGTTATTTAGTTATCCTTGAGACAATCAACTCCATTCTGTCTTAAAATTTTAAAAAAAGTTTAAAATATAACTGAGTTAAAAACATGACATTCCGAACACTACCCTATGACTTTGAGACTAACAGTATATCTAGAGTCATCTTACATGCCCCTATGTTTGACCATAGGGTGAACATCTTGCACCTTCTTTCCAATAATAATATTTGAACTTGTTTTAACTTTTAACAAAGTATTGCTACAGTAGCATCTGTGAAATAAGCTAGTGAATAATTGATAATCTCTAAAAAAAACACCTTTTCTTTAAACTCAAAATTACCTACTCTTAATCAACAATTCACATGACAGCTAAACCATTCCACTGAATTCTCTATGTATCAAAAACATATTGTTGAAAATGAAGCAGAAAATAACAGGGGAGGTGACAATCCAGTGCTATTATCACCAATGTTTATCCTGAGATCCAGATAGTGCTCTGGGGACCTGGGTTTAAATCCTGCCATGGCAGATGGCAGAATTTGAATTCAATACAAAATCTGAACTTAAGCATCTGATGGTGACCATGAATCCATTGTTGATTGTCAGTCTACATGTGACTCCAATCCCACAGCAATGTGGTTGACTTTTAACTGCTCTCTGGGAAATTAGGGATGGGCAATAAATGCCTTCATCCTATGAATGAATAAAAAAAGGTCTTGTCGTACAGTAGTTTTGCTGATAGGCTAGTAATCCCGAGGCCTGTATTAATGATCCAGAGATATCATTTCAAATCCCAATTATGGAAGTTGGGTGATTAAATCTTGTTAATTAATGAAGTTTAGAAGAGAAATATAGTATCAATAATGTTGAGCATGAAACTATTGGGTTGTCATAAAACCTTTAGCATACTTTTTGTGTGTGATCTATATATGATTTCAGTGTCACCAATAGTTTTATTTCTTATACAAGCAAAATATGTCAGATGCTGGGAATCTGAAACAAACAAAGAGAATGCTGGAGAAATTCAGCGCGTCTGGCACCATTTGTAGAGAGAGTAACAGAGTTAACGTTTCAAGTGCATTACAACTCTTCTTCAGAACTGAGCCTTTGCATGAAAAAAGGAGAGGAGGAGATGAAGTCAAGCGGGTTGAGGTAAGAGTATGAGTAGTTTGCAGTGTTATTGTGAAGTTGTGAAAATCTCCAAAATATAACTCCAAATAAATCATTTTCCTAATTTTTAAGGACCACTTGTTAGATCACTCAAGACGGGATCCATCTAGGTGAAACTTATAGAGTGCCCACATAAGTGCTGCCCTTTTGTAAATGAAGATTGCATTAATTGACACCAGCACAGAACCCTGATTTCGATTGTAAACCTAGTAAATGATATCTGATTCTGGCTGGCTACTCAATCATTCATAAGACAAATTGATTTTGTCATCTGGTGGGCCTTGGGTGAGGTGTCACACTAAATTTTCAACTCCTGGCTGTTTGATTTTCAAGTGCAAGTAAGGGAGGAAGTCTCATGCTGCAGTAATTGGTTGTCTACCTCTAGGCAACAGATCAAATGGGTTAAGTCCCATCTCAAACGTTTATGACAACAAACAATGTGTTGTGGGCGGCATGGTGGCACAGTGGTTAGCACTACTGCCTCACAGCGCCTGAGACCCGGGTTCAATTCCTGACTCAGGCGAATGACTGTGTGGAGTTTGCACGTTCTCCCCGTGGCTGTGTGGGTTTCCTCCGGGTGCTCCGGTTTCCTCCCACAGTCCAAAGATGTGCGGGTCAGGTGAATTGGCCATGCTAAATTGCCCGTAGTGTTAGGTAAGGGGTAAATGTAAGGGTATGGGTGGGTTGCGCTTCGGCGAGTCGGTGTGGACTTGTTGGGACGAAGGGCCTGTTTCCACACTGTAAGGAATCTAATCTAATCTAATAATGCAGCCAAACAGGTTTATTATCGATCTGTAAATCTACAACAGCCTCCCAATGTTGAGCAGCTATGCATGAGAGTTCTTGCCACAAGCAAAAATCATCTATGTCTGATATGCATGCAAATAAACTTTAGCTGGAGCAGAAACCTGGAGTAGATGTTATGAAAGCACAGTTAATAAAATCTATTGCACAAGTTAAAACAAGCCTTATCCTGGCATAGTGTTAAGATATAAAATCCACAACAGTTGTGAATTGAATTTCTCCTCCGAACCTTCTAATTGGACTTAATTTCTCCTTTGGATATTGGACAGCGCTAAACTGAAGAAACTTTTTACACATGGGTGGCAACCATAATGATATAAGTTACCAACAAATTTATTTGAGTGATGTTGTTAAGAGAATAAGTTGTTTCATTTACTCTTTTAAGGGATATAGGCATAGCTGATAATGCTGGCATCTATTGTCTATCCTTAAAAGTATGGCAAAGGCATTGAATAGACCAGCGTGGTAAATGCAAAGTTATCACAGGTTTGATGGTATATTTGTTTTTCCTAGAAAGTATAAGCTAAAGGAGGTTATACTCATAGCTGATGAAAAACTATTGATAGGACAGCCGGGGTAGTAGTCAGGGATAGAATCAAAGCATATAAACAGGTTCTAGAACAGTAAGCCATAAAAAAGGGAGCAAGAGTTTGTTTCACTGTTGATAAAAAGATGAGAAGAGAACATCTTTTTATAACTATAGTTAGTTATAACAAGGTTTTATAACTATAAAATGAATCAGTAAACTGTATAAGAAGCAATTTGATCAGATCCAAGGAATGTGATCTTATCCTAAGGAACTAGGTAAATTGAGGAATAAGTTCTTTATAAATGAATACACCACATGTGATAAATAATTGCATGCCAAAACTAATTTATAGTCAATCAAAATAAGACTAATGGCAGAGTGGTCTAAACCAGACAGTGAGGCATTAGGAAGTTGAAGCTTGCTCCAATTGACTGGGGAAGGCTGGCCGAGTTATCTTTTCTTACCTTCATACATTCTCATAGCTCAAGTTCACTTCACTTGAGTTTTCTGTTCATTCTGTTCAGTTCAAGATTTCCGTTTCAAATAGCTTATATGCAGAATATTACTGAAGCCCAAGATCGGGACTTTGTTTTGGAGTTAAAATTATGCTTCTTGCTGCATTTCTGTCACCTCTTTGCCCATGATAATTTTGAAACATATTTACAATGGAAGCCAACTCTTTAGTGAGCTTTTATATTACTCTTAACAGCCTTATAAAAAAATTCTTCTGGATAGATTAAATTGCACAGATCAGCATTTTAATAAAGTAAAATGAATAGCACTGCCCTTATTCCCTACTCCATTTCCCAAAAGACTCATTTACATGGGGCACATTTTATTCACAAGACGAGCTATTCTTTGTTGTAACAGAATACTACACCATGTGGCCATTACTGACAAATTAATAGAGTGCTTGAAGGATTGCTCTTTTATTATTCATAAGGTGAAGGAATATAATATGGTAACAGTTAGTGAAGTTATTTACATCTCTCTGGCAGGATTAGGATTTGATGCATAGAGATACAAATAGAAGTGCTATTTTCAGCGATGCTATTTTTTTTTGTTACCATGATTATTAACCCATTCACAGATAGTGTCTTTGTATTAACTGAGAAATTCAAATTCCAGCTGTGTTAATAGTTTGTATGATACCTGCAACCTGAGTACCTATTGTTTATTTGTGTATCATTTGGATAGTAGTAACTTTGGATAATTTTTGACTTCCATCATCTGATTGTTAAAGCTGAGACTTTTCATCTGAACATATGAACAAGGAGCAGGAGTAGGCAATTCAGCCCATTGAGCCTTCTCTGCCTTTCATGAAGATTATGGCTGATCTGACTGTAATCTCAAATCCTCATTCTCCTCTAGTCCTGAGAACATTTCACCACTTTGCTCAAAAGTGTCTAGCTATCCCTTCCTTAAAAATATTCAAAGACAGTGCTTCCACTACCTTTTCACTAAGAGTTCCGAAGACTCATGACATTCAGAGAGAAAAAGATTTCCCTTATCTCAATTGTAATTGAATAATCCCTGAATTTTACACTGTGACACTAATTACCCATGCTCCCATTGGTGAAATATCACCTTCATATCTGCCCTCTCAAAATCCTCAACATCATATACGTTTCAATCAAAATGTGTCTTCCTCTTATAAACTCCAGCTTCTGTAAGCCAAATATATCCAATCCTCCCTCTTCCAACAGCCCATCCATTCCAGGTATTAATCTGGTAAACCTTATTTGGCCTGATTCCAATGCATTTACATGTTTCTTCAAATAAAATAACCAATGCTGTGCACAGTACACCAAATAACTGAAGTATAACCTTCCTACTTTTGAATTCAATTCTCATCACAATAAATGATAACATTCTATTAGCTTTTCAAATTAATTGCTAGACCTGCACTCTAACATATTGTGATTTATGCACTAGGACACCCAGATCCCTCTGCAACTCAGATGACCGGAGTTTTATAAATGACAAACGCTGTCCGAAAATGGTTATCATGACCATCTGATCATAGATTGCGGCCCATGAGTCATCTCCATTGAAATTATCTCCTTATCTAAATATATTGAAACCAAGCAAGAGTCAGCATCAAGAAGGTTTTGTGTCCCTGTTTTAATTCACATTTACAGTGTACATATTGAATGTTAAAGTTTACCTACAAACTGTCCAACTAAGAAAGACAGAGGACCACTCTTGAGAATACATATATAACAGTACCTTTCACTGAGGAATATATTCTAATAGATTGCACAGTTTTGGTCTAACTGACTGCAACTTTAGTTGAAGTACTGAATTAAAGCTTCATGTTACGATGATGTAAAGTGTGCAACTTACATATGCATTAATCTTACTTATTTTGAGTTAGGAGCCATGAAGTAGGAGAGAGGGACTTCCCAGAGAGATAATGGAAATTTATTTGCATTGTGAGAGTTTTACAATTAGACAGAGTAAAGATTGAAAAGTCTCAACGTGTTTTCAGTTAAGAAGAATCAGAAATTGACTAACTTTGTATAAGAGAAGAATTCATTGACTGGAAAGCTTTTGGTGAAAGAAATAGATATGACAAATCTATAGATGCGATAGAGAAGGTAACTCTTTCTGGCGATTGAGTATTGTAAAGTAGGGATAGTTGGTACCGTATTTTTTATCATGTATATTGAAATATTTCAAATTGTGCTATATGTAAGTAGTTTGACTTATTCTATTTTATCTTAATTTGCTTTGCTTAATAAACTTCTGTTCCATTGTTAAAATAAGGCCTGCAACATTTCATACATATGTTTCAATGACAAATCACCTCGTCAATAAATATAAACAGAATATGATCTATTAAGTTAATTTTCTGGGATCTGTCCTTGTCCAGTAATAATACCAGCTGGCAATTTAACACTAAAAGAAAAGTTTAAAAATATGTTGAGATCTAGAGTGAGGTTAAAAAGAAATGAGATAAATTACACCTAATTACCTTGTTGTTACAATGTTCATTTTTATATTCCATTTCAGGAATGCCACAAAAACTCATGTCAATGAAAAATTGGATTTTCCTTTCTTTGCGGTAAATTTTCATCACCACCACTTGAAAAATAATCTGAAGGAGCAGATTTTCTACTCTTTACAGAACGCATTCTACATTCTTGAGGATCCAAAAGGCAGAACAAAGTGATAGCCCACTGTCTCTGTGCGACAAATAAGTACATTATGCTAATAATGAAATATCTTGTTTTTTTAATAAGTGAAATTAGTATAAAATGTGAGATGGCAATAAGCAAAATAGATAAACTGGATTTTTCCCTATTCCAGTTTTTGTATTTTGGTTTGTGTGATGATACTGTGGCTTCTAGAGGTAAGCATTGTCCCTTTTTTATGGAAAGAGGTTGAGACAGAGGTGGAAAGCAGTCTGTTCCAAGTCAATAAAGTAAACAACTTGTGATGCCTTAAGTAAAAGCTAAGTAGTGTAACCAATTGAATTGCATCTGGAATGCAGCATCTTACATTTACCTTTAAATAAGAAAACATTAGGGTCTCGGCTCAATCCTCGATATATTTGAAGGAGGTTTGGTCTTGTCCATAACACTTGGGAAACACTATCAACAGTTTTAATGATAAACAAAGTGACAAATAGCAGTGAGACAAGGAAAGAAATCTCCTTAAAGAGTGGATTTTAATGGAAGATCTATCAAGCACTGTGAAAAATCCCCTGACAATTCAATATGAGACCATTTTCCATAGCTGACAAAGACCAACTTCACTCTGTAAACACCTTCCATGTGCCAACATTGAGTACATTCTTTATTTTCTCTGCTGGTGAAGAATTGATGCTTTATTAACATACTCTATCAGGTTTCACAAAATGTCTATGTTCAGCTACTACAAGGTGCAAAATAAGATTTAAAATATATCCTAAAACTCACATGCGAGATTTTTATTTGATTCCTTCCTGTGATGTCAGGATTGCTGGCAAGTATAGCATTTGGTAGCCATCCCTAACTTCCTTTGCAAGTGTGGTGATGAGCCACCATCTAAAATGGCTACAATCCATCTGGTGTTTGTGCATCCACAGTGCTTTTATGAAGGGAAACCTAAGATTTTGATCCTGCAACTATGAAGGAACAATGATATCATTCCATGTCAAGGTGGCATGTGGCTTAAAGGAGAACCTTTGAGTAGCGGTGTTCCTGTGAGTTTGCTGCCCTTATCCTTTAAGGTGGTCAAAGTCATGGGATTGGAAGCTGATGTTGAAAAATGCTTGATGAGTTACTCCAGGACATAGTGTATACAATATATGGTACAGGGAGCAGGCTAATATAGTCAACCAACTGAATTATTTTCAACCTTCTCAGATAATTGTGTTTTCATAACCCAACGCAAGGTTCTACAAGGTTCTAAAATGTTACTATCAAGCAAATCCAGTTTGAATCAGAGGTTTTACGCTATTACATCAGATTAAGCAAATCCTGTAGATCTCTGCCCCAAGAGAGAATGACCTAAAGCTAACCTCTGGTGACCAGTAGTGCTTCAAACAACATGACATGCAATGGTACTGATTGCTGCTACAACATCTTAAATAAAGTAATGGATATAATATACAAAGCAACTGACAAAATAAAGAGGGCAGACTGATTTAGGTCTAATACTTGATTTTACCCAACATACTAACCTGCCTGTCCTCCATTCATCAAAACACCACAGACCATTATTCACGTAATAATAAAATTGTGGTTTTCGGCTTTTGTTTACTTTAACACATGTGAATCAGGTGGAATTTCTCTCATAACTGGGTAAGATGGGCTATTCACATATAGGCAGAATTGAGGACTGCTGATGACGGTGATCAGAGTCAAGATTAAAGTGGTTCCGGAAAAGCACAGCAGGTCAGGCAGCATCCAAGGAGTAGGAAAATCGACATTTCGGGCAGGAACCCTTCATCAGGAATAGAGGCCTCTCTGCATCTGCAGTCCCACATTTGCCTAGTTGATTTTCACCTTACCGCGAATCCTCTTGCAAGGATGCTTGCTTTCAAGAATTTCTCCTCCTCTCTCTACAAAGATCCCGGTGAGTCTCTCTCTCTCACTGCACCCCCAGGTCATCTCCTCTGGCCTCATTCCTGATGAAGGGCTTTTGCCTGAAACGTCGATTTTCCTGCTCCTCAGATGCTGCCTGACCTGCTGTGCTTTGCCAGCACCACTCTAATCTTCACTATTCACATATAGCACTAGCACATAAAAAAATGTGAACTGAGCATGAAGCCTTATTTACATTGTTGAGGTGTTTTCAGGGAAAATTATGTCAAGGCAAACATGTTGTCACCTTAGCTTGAGAAATGAAATATCAGTGTGAACAAAGGTTCAGGTACAAATAGAATATCATTGTCAATCTATTTCAAAAACTGTTTGAAATCTGTGAATACAGACTGTACCTTCTGGGAATCTTGAGTATAATGCTACTCCACAGTACTTCCTAACATGCCAGGATCACTGCATGAATATGGCAATTAATCACTTTGGCACACGCGCAATCAGAATTTGTTGCAGTGACATTCATTCACTGACTGCTTCATATTCTTGCATGCATCACCATAACCAAAACTGAAGGGGAAAACAGTCATTAAAAGCCTGCAGAGAAACAAGTTGATTTGTTCTTGAAAAAGCTATTCCTGCATTTTATCTTTATACACTAACAGCAAGTGACAGAAGTTTGAGTGGTTTATTTAGAAAACTGATAACAAATCAGGACATACTGAAATAACAGTGATTGTATTGCATTTTAGCCTCTTCTGTTGTCTCCATACATATTAAATCCAAAGTTTACAAATTTCCACCAAGATATAAAGTCAATGGATGATACATTTCATCAACATAAAGTGAGAAACACGAGAGAAAAAGGAATCAGTAAATAAATGAGACAGTACTATGGCTTTAAGAGGTGTATTTTGAATTAGATTTTTTTTAAAAGAGGTATTAAGACAGAGATACTGAGGTATGCAAAAGTGAGGACTGCAGATACTGGAAATCAGAGTCTAGATTAGAGTGGTGCTGGAAATGCACAGTAGGAATCCTGATGAAGGGTTTTGCCTGAAACATCAATTTTTCTGCTCCACGGATGCTGCCTGATTTGCAGAGATACCAAGCTGTCTACTGAAAGTCAATAAAGTAAACAGCTTGTGAGTCCTTTAGGTTTTTCTTTAAAAGATGGAACAATAGAAGCAGCCTAAACGGGTGGCCAAGCTCGCATGGAACCAGGATTTTTTCCAGTTTTAGTTTTCCAGTAACAATAGTTGCTTAGGGCTTATCAGGGTTTGGAAGCTGTGGTACATCTCTTCCTGCTGCATTGTCTCTCAGAGTTTTCTCCTGATGATGTTTCCATCTGTTGCTGGCGCTCCATGTCAGACAATCAATTTTCTAAATTTGCCTCTGTCTAGGGTGTGATTATGGGATGTCACTATAGTGGAAAAAGCACTGTTTAGTACCTAAATAATCTATCATTCTGTTAAGGTTTCCAATAAAGTTAATTATTCCAAATTCTTTTTCTTTTGTTGTATTTCAATTGTAGTATATAAATAAAGTGCGTTTTGCTTCAAATCTGGTAGTTCAACCAATCAAATTACATCCGGAATGCAACTCCTTACACTTACCTTTAAAAGAAAGAAAATATTAGGATCTAGACTACATTCTGAATTTTTTGAAGGAGTTTGATCTAGTCCATAACATGTATGAGACACATAGAGGACACTTGAACAACTGCAATTAAAAGGTTGTTGTTCTGCTTTGGAGCCATTGTGAGCTGAACAAGTTGGCCAGCTGTATATTCAGCAAAAAAGCCCACTTCCACCAACATTGTCCACTGTTGTTTTCATATGTGCATGAGTGCTCTTCTGGACATAAGAGAAGTTTCAGCCTACCCTGTCATCCCACCTTCTCCTAATTTTCTCTAGCGCTAGCTCTGAGTTTCCTTGGGTTCTGTATGAAGAAATTAGAAAGGCAATTAAAAGCATCTTAATCATGGATTCCTTTTTCTTTCACAGTCTACAGCAACATTGCTTTATCTGCACTTTGTTAGAGTCACTGAAGCCAATGCACAATGGAAGGCGTTACTTCAATGAAGCTGAGAAACTCTGAAGTCTCTGATGAGTTGGCTGAATAGTCTAACCGTGTGCCTTCTTCATACATACATCCCAGAGCTCCAGCCATGGCTAGTTGAGAAGCTGTTATTGACGACAGTTCTTCTCTCAAAGAGTGTTTTTTTCATTATGTGACGGGTGATAGTCAACTTGTTGGAAGGCACCTCACTCATCTTAAGCTGCAGTTCACAACTGCCAGCCTCTAATGTGGCAAAGGAGCAACTTCTGCAGTTCCAACTTTCACTGCTGATGAGTGGCAACAACAGAAGCCACAGTAATGTCAGCATTGCTCCAGCAGCAGCAGCATGAGCTGCTTCCTCCTTCATTAGAATCCATCATTAAGGATGAGGTTTCTAAATTCTTGGAAGAGCAGAGTTGGATTAGAACAAATCAACATGGATTTTGTAAGGGGAGGTCGTGCCTGACAAACCTGTTGGAATGCTTTGAAGAGGTGACAAGTAGGTTAGACCCGGGAAACCCAGTGGATGTGGTCTATTTAGACTTCCAAAAGGCCTTTGATAAGGTGCCACACGAGAGGCTGCTGAGCAAGGTGTGGGCCCATGGTGTTCGAGGTGAGCTACTGGTATGGATTGAGGATTGGCTGTCTGACAGAAGGCAGAGAGTTGGGAATAAAAGGTTCTTTTTCAGAATGGCAGCCGGTGACAAGCGGTGTCCCGTAGGATTCAGTGTTGGGGCCACAGCTGTTCACATTATATATTAATGATCTGGATGAAGGGACTGGGGGCATTCTAGTGAAGTTTGCCAATGATACGAAGTTAGGTGGACAGGCAGGTAGTACTGAGGAAGTGGGGAGGCTGCAGAAGGATCTAGATAGTTTGGGAGAGTGGTCCAGGAAATGGCTGATGGAATTCAATGTGGAATTCAATTCAAGGTCTTGCACTTTGGAAAAAAGAATACAAGCATGGACTACTTTCTAAATGGTGAGAAAATTCGTAAAGCCAAAGTACAAAGGGATCTGGGAGTGCTAGTCGAGGATTCTCTAAAGGTAAACATGCAGGTTGAGTCTGTGATTAAGAAAGCGAATGCAATGTTGTCATTTATCTCAAGAGGGTTGGAATATAAAAGCACCGTTGTGCTACTGAGATTTTATAAAGCTCTGGTTAGGCCCCGTTTGGAGTACTGTGGCCAGTTTTGGTCCCCACACCTCAGGAAGGACATACTGGCGCTGGAGCATGTCCAGCGGAGATTCACACGGATGATCCCTGGAATGGTAGGTCTAACATATGAGGAACAGCTGAGGATCCTGGGATTGTATTCATTGGAGTTTAGAAGATTGATCGGAGATCTAATAGAAACTTACAAGATAATACATGGCTTGAAAAGAGTGGACGCTAGGAAATTTCTTCCGTTAGGCGAGGAGACTAGGACCCGTGGACACAGCCTTAGAATTAGAGGGGGTCAATTCAGAACAGAAATATGGAGACATTTCTTTAGCCAGAGAGTGGTGGGCCTGTGGAATTCATTGCCGCAGAGTGCAGTGGAGGCTGGGACGCTAAATGTCTTCAAGGCAGAGATTGATAAATTCTTGATGTCACAAGGAATTAAGGACTACAGGGAGAATGCGGGTAAGTGGAGTTGAAATGCCCATCAGCCATGATTGAATGGCGGAGTGGACTCGATGGGCCAAATGGTCTTACTTCCACTCCTATGTCTTATGGTCTTATGGTCCAAGGAACCACTTGTCAGCTGCTCACTTCCTTTGCCACTGGATACTCCGATTGGTTGTCCCCTTCTGTCATTTGGAGATATCACCTCATTACAGTCCTTCACATTCCACAACAGGGTCTCCAAGTAAGAATATGTGATTTGTGTGATTTGGTCTCCCTTCCATTCCTGTGGTTTCTGCCGCCTTTAGTTCATGTGCTGAACACATGCTGTGGTCCCTTTAATTAGTCACTCTTCTTTGCTACAGAATGGATGTATAGTGCTTCCAACCTTCCTAAATAGTCAGGAAGACTACAAAATGTTAATGCTCTTTGTCAAGGAAAGAGCCTTGCCAAAGCCTGCTCAGTAGGAAATCAGGTTCCAGACACAAAATGTTCCCGTTGTCCTGCCAGGGACATAGTGCAGAAGATTTCACCCATTTCCTTACTGCTGTTTGTGGTACATTACTGTGAGAAATTTGCTGGTCTGTTGCTGAGCAACAGTAACTGCACTTCAAAAGTAATTCACTGGCTGCAAATGGCTTTGAGCCAAGTTAAGGATGTAAAAAACACAATAAAAGGCAAGTTCTTTCTTTATTTTGCTAATTAAGACTCTATTGCTTCTGAGGTTTTGTGGCCCGAACTCCATAAATGTAGTTACAGCCATCTTCAGTTCACTTTGAGAATGGTTAGAGAAAACTATGAGGCAGGGACTCCAAAAGCATGTACATGACCACTGTTCTGTGTTCAGACAAATCAGTGAGTGATCTCAGGAGTTGCCCTCCAGCAATAACATGTCTGGAGTAGAGTAGGAGCAGCCAGTTTTAATTAATTTCAGATCAGTTTGTTAGCATCATGTGGCCCTGCACTAATAGCAGTGAGCTTCCTGAAGTTTCAATAAAGGACCTCAACTCTACCACCCACCAAACAAAAAAAGAACGGTTCAAACAAGTTGATTTATTTTTGCACTTTCCTTGCAGCTTCTCCTTTCTTACTCACTTATTTATCCAGATTAACTTTAAAATTGGACCAAGTATTAAGAAGACAGTTCAACAACCATTGCATAGAAACTCAATTTGCACAGCAGTTAAATTAAACACAATTCAAAACAAAAACAATTCACTTCTATTGCAGTTCAATCTGCCATTCTTTTATTGTGCATTAAGCAAGCATCAATGGTCTAAATGGAGTCACCAAAGTGGCTGACATCTGAGTGAGGTGTCCCTATGGCAGTGAAGTAAATGCAGTCTGACCTTCACAGCCACTCATTCCATAAAGCATTCAGCTCACTGTTCCTTAGATTCTCACTAGGTAACAAGTAAAAAAGAGCACAGCAGTTCAGGTAGCAACCAAGGAGCAGCGAAATCGACGTTTCGGGCAAAAGACCTTCATCAGGAATAGGGCTTTTGCCCGAAACATTGATTTCGCTGCTCCTTGGATGCTGCCTGAACTGCTGTGCTCTTCCAGCACCACTAATCCAGAATCTGGTTTCCAGCATCTGCAGTCATTGTTTTAACCTCCTTAACAAGTAAAAAGACTTTGTTTTTTGTTATTATTCTTTGTTACTTTGTACTGATATTGTCAGGCCTTCAGCTCATCAACCCCAGCTCTGAAAAGGAGCTAGTTACTCACTTTTGGATGACTGTGCAACTGGAGAATGGTGAACCTATTTTATATTAATGAGTTTAATCATGTTTTAACAAGCTCAAAACATCTTTTTACTGGGCTTATTGCTAATTTTTTGACAATCAAATTTTGGAATTGTAGAAATACTCTGAGCAGTGTTCAGTACAAATTAATAATCTAATGTTTACCACTGTTGTATTATTTTTTGTTAAAATTAACAAATAAATGTAAAGGGTAACTCCTGGTGATGTTTGATGACAGCTAAGAAAATCTGTTCCGTCAAATTTTTGACAGTTTGCCAGTACCACAGCATGTGAGATGTTTATGAGAAACTACAGAGGGCTATTAAATTCTCATGTTTTTCTCTGAAGTGTACATTAAAATCAATATAGTTAACATGATGCATTCTCCAGTGTTCATAAATTTAGCAAAAGCCAAACCCTGAAATATCAATTGCTGCATTTTACCAAAATCGATGTTTAAAAATAATGAAATCAAAGATAATACTGGAGGAACAAATGTAATAACTACATATAAAGTGATTGCAATTGATTGCAATTTTATTTTACTCATACTTTTAATACTATGGTTGAATGTAGGCAATACTTGTTAGATCAGCATTGTTTCTGAACCCTAATTGCCCTTGAGAAGGTGGTGATGATCTATGTTTCTCACCTGCTGCAACCCACTGGTGGAAGTATCCCGCAAATGCTGTAGGGGAGTGACAATCAGAATTTTGATCCCACTATAGTGAGGAAACTGCAATACAGTCACCAAGCCAGCCACCAAACCAATACACCAAGCCAGCTTGCTGTCCATTTTGGATGAGAACTTGCAGGCAATGGTATTCCCATGCATCCAAGTGATACAGGGCAGGTTTGCAAAGTGCCCTTAAAACAGCCTTGATGAGTTCCTATAATACGGTGTATTGTACAACTCCTGCCACTGTGTATCAATCATGTAGAAAGTGAATGTTTAAATTGGTGGATAGAGTATGATCATGTGTTTTGCTTTGTCCTGGCTGGAGTCTTCTTGAGTCTTGTCGGAGCTGCACTTACCCAGGCACGTAGTGAGTATTCCATTGCACTTCTGACTTATGGACAGGCTGTGGAGAGTCCAGAGGTACGTTACTTGCCACAGATTTCTAGCCTCTGACCTGCTCTTGTAAGTTCAAGTATTTTTATTGCTAGTCCAATACAATATATGGTCAATGGTTACCATGAAAGGGTTGATAGTTGGGGATTCAGGGATGCAATTGAGCATTAAGGAGAGGAGATTAGATTATCATTTGTAAAGTTCACCATTGCCTGATACTTGTTTGGCATTAATGTTCCTTAGCAGCCAGGGTCTGAAGGCTGTCAAGATTTTGTTGCATATGAACCTGAACTGTTTCTCTATCTGAGCAATTGTAAATGGTACTGACATGATGCAGTCATCAGTAAACATTCCTATTTCTAATATCATATTGAAGGGAACAACATCAGTGAATCAGCTGAAGGTGATTGGGCCAAAGACACTACCCTGAGGTGCACTTCAAAATATGCCATGGAACTGAGATGATAGACCTCCAGCAATGAAAAACATCTTCCTTAAACGACAACCAGCAGAGAGCTTTCCCCCATGATTCCCATTGACTCCACTTTTGATACGGCTCCCTGGTGCAATCCTCAATCAATTTGATGTCACATTCAAGCCTTTGTACAGCTTGAACAAAGGCCGTAATGAGGTCAGGAGCTGACGGGTTTTGGTGGAAACCAAACTGAGCTTCAGTGAACAGGTTATTGCTGTGTAAGTGTCACTTCTTAGAACTGTCAATGACCCCTGCCACCATTGTGCTGATGATTGCAAGTAGATCAGTTTGGATTTGTTTTGCTTTTCATGAATAGGACATAACTTGGACAATTTTCCATTTTCGAGTAAAAAGTGAGGTCTGCAGATGCTGGAGATCAGAGCTGAAAATGTGTTGCTGGTTAAAGCACAGCAGGTTAGGCAGCATCCAAGGAACAGGAAATTCGACGTTTCGGGCCAGAGCCCTTCATCAGGATTCCTGATGAAGGGCTCTGGCCCGAAACGTCGAATTTCCTGTTCCTTGGATGCTGCCTAACCTGCTGTGCTTTAACCAGCAACACATTTTCTGCAATTTTCCATTTTGCCAGGTAGATGCCACTGTTGTAGCTCTACTGGAACAGCTTGGTTAAAGATGCAGCTCGTTCTGGAATAAAAGTCTTTGCTACTGATGTCAGCATGTTGCCCATAGTCTTTGCAGTCTCCAATACCGTACAACACAGCTCACTTGATCCTTGCAATGACAACCCAGAAAGGTAAATCAACATTTTTAACCTGAGCCGAACCTATTATGTGTCTTGGGTCTCATAGTTTGTTGTCATGGTAACCAGCAATGGCCTTGTAGCTTAAAAGGTCAATGCAGTTCTGACTATAGCTGTCATTGGTAGTGCTATATGACAGTAATAGTTGTGGATGTAGTTAGTTTTCCACATGTAGTATTGTCTCTAAAGACATTGCTACTTTGAAAATTGGATGGAGGAATATTCTATGTAATGACCTGGTCACAAAAACCAAAATAAATCCAACTTGATCTACTCATGATCATCAGCACATTGATAAAAAGGGTCATTGACTGTTCTATTATAAATTTGGTCTTAAGAGTAAACGTGGTTGGGTGCTGTGTTCCTTAAAGTCAAGCATCTCGGCTTTAACAGGGAGCAGATGGTTAATCCATTAGAAATGGGCAAGAGAAAAATGGTCACCCAAATCAAATGGCACAATCCCGAGGGACATTACTAGTAATACTTAGAAGTAAAAGTACTGGTCCGACTGGAGTTCGATTTTAAGGTATACAGGACAAGCCAAATGAGTATGTATTCTTCACAGATTTTAGTTGATTTTCCTTCTGAAAAAGCAGGGGGTAAACTATCTGGAAGCAAAGTAAAGAAATTATATATGATCTCCAAAATAGGTAGAGGTGTGGGAATTCCACAATTATCTTGAAAATATGTATTTTGGACTATTTAGATCATCTATGCCTTTACAACAATGTCTAACAGTCCTGAGCACATATTTTAGTCATGTAGGAACAAATGTACAACAGTATGGCAGCCGTTCATTTGACATCGCACCCACCTTCAGGGGATAGAGTATATAAAGGTCAGCCATTTCACTTACTGTACATGTTCCGCTCCATCAATATTGAATTTCATCCCCTAAGTCTTCACAAGTTATGATCCATGGACTTCTAGAGAAAGAATTCCAGAAGCAGTCAAAGTAGCTGACCTTTAATGCTGCAAATATCCTTCTGTACAATGGATCACTAGTGCCATCTTGTGTCCACATCGAAAAATGTATCGCAAAATGCTGCGTGTTACTGTATTGAAAGAAATTCACCATCAATCCAAATGACCTCAGATTCTAAACATAAGAGTTACTTGCACACTGAACCAACATGTTTATATTTAGGTCTGTCTTTATCATAAGTTGTTAGTCATATAATTTTTTGTGTATTCGTAACAGTGCGAACTTATATTGTCTATTTATTTCCATATATTTACATATTTTTCTGTGACAAAAATAAACAGAAATATTTTATATAGGTGTTGCAAAATAATCTCTCATTAAACCATTATTCAACTATTTATTTAAATATTGACAATCCAATTATATTCGGAGAAAGTGAGGACTGCAGATGCTGGAGATCAAAGCTGAAAAACGTGTTGCTGGAAAAACGCAGCAGGTCAGGCAGCATCCAAGGAGCAGGAGAATCGACACTCCGGGCATAAGCCCTTCTTCAGGGGAGCAAGAGAATCGATGTTTCAAACATAAGCTGAAGAAGGGCTTATGCCCGAAACGTCGATTTTCCTGTTCCTTGGATGCTGCCTGACCTGCTGCGCTTTTCCAGCAACACATTTTTCAATCCAATTATATTGTATAGCATAATATGAGCAATTTTGTTGACACCTAGGAACTGACAATGGTACACTATTTAATTAAATTACGGAAGTTTTAAAATATATTCATTGACAATAATTTCCAATGCTGCAATTAGGCCATTGATATATAATGTTATTATATGCTCACCATCTAATACCATTGAAATAAATGTAATGTTAATTGTAATTACCAGAATGGTGAATTTTCCAGACACAATGAACCGTATGCAGAAGGACACAATGATTAAGTACCATGTGAACTTGCTATGGGACAACTCTAATTAAAATTAATTATTTTCTGAATTTATACATGTTGTAATGTGTAACTAATAACTCCCACTCATTTACACAAATTCTTCATCAGAAGTTTGCCATAAATGAATCAACTCTGGCCTGTGACAGATTGATTAGTCATAATTCAGTTGCCAGTGCATTTAGCATTCATTCATATCCTAAATTCTCATGCATGATTGCATTTCTAATTGATTGAAAGGAATATTTATAAAATGAACAAGCTAAAATTCTATTTTGAAAAATATTTTGATGATAATTAATATAATTAAGATCACAGAATCACAAGATCTTATGGGTTAGAAAGGCTGTATGGTTTATCATAATTCATCCATTCAGCATGATCTTATTGACCACCGTTTCTGCATCTTTAAATAATTCCAGAGTTTCATGTCCTAAGCTCCATTTTGAAACCCAGCATAAATATTACCATTGACCAGAAATTGAACAATGGCGACAAACACAGATCAGATGCTAGAAATTCTATAGCAAGTAACTTGCCTTCTGATTTCCAGAGCCAATCAGAAGGCACAAGTCAGAGGTCTGCTTGAATATTCTTTTCTTGCATGAATGAAGGGAGCTCCATCAACATTCAAAAAGGTGGAACACTATCCAGGACAAAGCATCTGATTGTTTGGCAACTTGCACTATCAACAAGATGCACTGCAGAAATTCACCAAAGGCCTATCTTCCAAAATCACGATCACTTCCATCTCAAAAGACAAGGGGAGCAGATAAATGGGACATGATCACCTGCAAATTCACCTGCAAACCACTTACCATCTGACTTGGAAACATATCACCATTCCCTCAATGTCTTTGTGTCAAAATCCTGGAATTCCTTCCCTAGGTGTGTTGTCAGTCTATGTACAGCACATGTTCTGCAGTGGTTCAAGAAAGCAGCTCATCACCACCTTCTCAAAGGCAAACAGGGATAAGCATTAAATGCTAGCCCAGCCAACATGTATACACAAAACAAATTGTTAAATATTGATCACGTGAGGATCATTCCTTCATCTCATTCAGAGCAGTACTTCAGATGAAACTTTCCTCTGCCATTTGTTACTACTTGCTTTATAAGATCATCTCCACCATGTTCCTTTTTATTTAACAACAAAATAATCCTGCTACTTCTCCTTCTTTTACTAATTCTCCAGCAAATTCTGTTTTTGCCTCCTTTTTAATGCTGAAACATTTGAACTTTCCTGTTTATTTTTCTCATAATAACTCAATCCCCAACAGAAGGATTCTGGGTAATCTAAAATGGAGGACAGGAAAAATGTCTGGCTGTAACAGCTGCTCCTTTTTTGAGATGGTTTAGGTGTTTGAAGGTGACTTCCTCAAATTCCAGAAGCAGCAATTACTGTTTTATGTGCTATTACATTGTTTTGGAACTTTGGAAAAAAAAAGTCAAAACAGCAGCAGTTTTAAAAGGGAGAAGAAAAGACAAAGGAAGCACATGGTGAGATCAGTGCAGGAGAGAGAGAGAAAGAAACTGTCACAGCAGTGTACCTGCACAATAGTGCCTTTGCTATTTGAATTCATGCATCTCTGGACATCGGAGCAATTCTGGGAAAATTAACAAACAGTGAAATTCACAACTGATCTTGGAAGAACTGTTTGGGTGAAGTTCACAGCACAGAATCAGATAAATGTTTTATTTTAAGTATGGCCTCCAGAAAGTCTGCAGTAGTGAGTAGACTGGGTTCTTTCTTGATTATATGTTTTTTGAGATATGTCTCTTGATTAAACTTAAAATATAAGCCATAACTATTAATTTAACCCGAGTCAGTGTTTTGTAGAGGAATAAGATGGCATTATTTTCTGGTCTGCAGATTGTGAGGGAGTAAAAATGGCCTTTAGTAGAGTGATATGTGCTTCTTGTCAGATGTGGGAGTTTAAAGAAAGATTATATCTACAATAAATGTTTTGCTTGCGAATCTTATCAGATTGAATGAATCATTGGAGAAACAATTAGAAGCAATGAGTAATTTGCAACAGTTACAGTATGTGATGGATGGCAGTTATAGGAAGGGGGGAAGTCTCAGATACAGTCACATAGATGGGTTAACTCCAGGAAAGGTAAGCGAGGCAGGCAGCTAGTGCAGGAGTCTTCTGTGGCCACACCCATTTCAAACAAGTATGCTGTTTTGGAAAATGTAGGGGGTGATGGATTCTCAGGGGAATGTAATACGAACAGCCAAGTTTCTGGTATCGAGACTGGCTCTAATGCAACGAGGGGTACATCGGGTTCCAAGAGATCCATTGTGTTAGGGGATTCTCTAGTCCGAGGTACAGACAGACATTTCTGTGGCCAGCAGCAAAAAATCAGAATTGTGTGTTGCTTCCCTGGCGACAGGATCAAGGATGTTTCAGAGAGGGCACAGAATGTTCTTACGAAGGAGAAGGGCCATTGGCAGGGAGATTTCCTAGAGCTGCTTAGGATGATTTAAACTAGTAAGCTGGGGGTTGGGACCCAGGGAGATAGTAAGGAAAGAGATCAATCTGAGACTGGTACAGTTGAGAACAGAAGTGAGTCAAACAGTCAGGGCAGGCAGGGACAAGGTAGGCTAATAAATTAAACTGCATTTATTTCAATGCAAGGGGCTGACAGGGAAGGTAGATGAACTCAGGGCATGGTTAGGAGCATGGTATTGGGATATCATAGCAATTACAGAAACATGGCTCAGGGATGGGCAGGACTAGCTGTTCAATGTTCCAGGATACAAATATTTCAAGAAGGATAGAAAGGGAGGCAAGAGCAGGGGAGAGGAGTGGCATCTTTGATAAGGGATAGCATTACAGCTGTGCTGAGGGAGGATATTCCCAGAAATACATCCAGGAAAGTTGTTTGGGTGGAACTGAGAAATAAGAAAGAGATGATCACCTTATTAGGATTGTATTATAGACCCCCTAATAGTTAGAGGAAATTTGAGAAACAAACTTGTAAAAGGATTGCAACTATCTGTAAGAATAATAGGGTAGTTATGGCAGGGGACTTTAATTTTCGAAACATAGACTGGGACTGCCATAGTGTTAAGAGTTTAGATGGGAATTAGAGAGGAATTTGTTAAGTGTGTAAAAGACAATTTTCTGATTCAGTATGTGGATGTACCTGCTAGAGAAGGTGCAAAACTTGACCTACTCTTGGGAAATAAGGCAGGGCAGGTGACTGAGGTGTCAGAGGGGGAGCACTTTGGGGCCAGCGACCATAATTCTATTAGATTTAAAATAATGATGGAAAAGGATAGACCAGATCTAAAAGGTGAAGTTCTAAATTGGAGAAAGGCCAATTTTGACGGTATTAGTCAAGACTTTGAAAGCTGATTGGGAGCAGATGTTCGCTGGTATAGGGACGGCTAGAAAATGGGAAGCCTTCAGACATGAGATAACGAGATTCCAGAGAAAGTATATTCCTGTTAGGGTGAAAGGAAAGGCTGGTAAGTATAGGGAATGCTGGATGACTAAAGAAATTGAGGGTTTGGTGAAGAAAAAGAAGGAAACATATGTCAGGTATAGACAGGATAGATCGAGTGAATCCTTAGAAGAGTATAAAGGCAGTAGGAGTATGCTTCAAAAAGAAATCAGGAGGGCAAAAAGGGGACATGAGAATCCAAAGGGTTTTTACAAATATATTAAGGACAAAAGGGTAACTAGGAAGAGAATAGCGCCTCTCAAAGATCAGCAGGATGGCCTTTGTGTGGGGCCTCAGAAAATGGGGGAAATACTAAACGAGTATTTTGCATCAGTATTTACTGTGGAAGAGGATATGGAAGATATAGAATGTAGGGAAATAGATGGTGACACCATGAAAAATGTCCATATTACAGAGTAGGAAATGCTGGATGTCCTGAAACGGGTAAAGGTGGATAAATCCCCAGGACTTGATCAGCTGTCTCCTAGAACTCTGTGGGAAGCCAGAGAAGTGATTGCTGGGCCTGTTGCTGAGATATTTATATCATAGATAGTCACAGGTGAGGTGCCAGAAGACTGGAGGTTGGCTAACATGGTGCCAACTGTTTAAGAAGAGTGGTAAGGACAAGCCAGGGATCTATAGACAAGTAAGCTTGACATAAATGGTGGGCAAGTTGTTGGAGGGAATCCTGAGGGACAGGATGTATGTGTATTTGGAAAGACAAGTACTGATTAGAGATAGTCAACATGGCTTTGTGCGTGGAAAATCATGTCTCACAAACTTGATTGAGTTTTTTAAGATGTAACAAAGAGGATTGATGAGGGCAGAGCAGTAGATGTGATCCATTTGGACTTCAGTAAGGCATTCAACAAGGTTCCCCATGGGAGACTGATTAGCAAGGTTAGATCTCATGGAATAATGGAGAACTAAACATTTGGATACAGAACTGGCTCAAAGGTAGAAGACAGAGGGTGGTGGTGGTGGGTTGTTTTTCAGACTAGACGCCTGTGACCAGTGGAGTGCCACAAGGATCGATGCTGGGTCCTCTACTTTTTGTCGTTTACATAAATGATTTGGATGTAAGCATAAGAGGCATAGTTAGTAAGTTTGCAGATGATACCAAAATTGGAGGTGTAGTGGACTGCGAAGAGGGTTACCTCAGATTACAACAGGATCTTGACCAGGTGGGTGAATGGGCTGACAAGTGGCAGATGGACTTTAATTCAGAGAAACGCAAGGTGCTGCATTTTGGGAAAACAAATCTTAGCAGGACTTATACACTTAATGGTAAGGTCCTAGGGAGTGGTCCTGAACAAAGAGACCTTGGAGTTCATAGCTCCTTGAAAGAGGAGTTGCAGGTAGGTGGATAGTGAAGAAGGCATTTGGTATACTTTCTTTTATTGGTCAGAGTATTGAGTACAGGAGTTGGGAGGTCACGTTGTGGCTGTACAGGACATTGGTTAGGCCACCTTTGGAATATTGCGTGCAATTTTGGTCTCCTACCTATTGGAAAGATGTTGTAAAACTTGAAAGGCTTCAGAAAAGATTTACAAGGATGTTGCCAGGGTTGGAGGATTTGAGCTATAGGGAGAGACTGAAGGGTGACCTTATAGAAGTTTACAAAATTATGAGGGCCATAGATAGGATAAGTAGACAAAGTATTTTCCCTGGGGTCAGAGAGTCCAGAACTAGAGGGCATAGATTTAGGGTGAGAAGGGAAAGATATAAAAGAGACCTAAGAGGCAACTTTTTCACGCAGAGAGTGGTACGTGTATGGAATGAGCTGCCAGAGGAAGTGATGGAGGCTGATACAATTGCAATATTTAAAAGGCTGTTGTGGTTCTGTTCGCCAAGCTGGGAGTTTTTCTTGCAAACGTTTCGTCCCCTTTCTAGGTGACATCTTCAGTGCTTGGGAGCCTCCTGTGAAGCGATTCTGTGCTAATTCCTCCGGCATTTATACTGGTTTGAATCTGCCGCTTCCGGTTGTCAGTTGCTGTCCGTTGCAGTGGCCGGTATATAGGGTCTAGGTCGATGTGTCTGTTGATAGAATTCGTGAATTCATCGACCTAGACCCTATATACCGGCCACTGCAACGGACAGCAACTGACAACCGGAAGCGGCAGATTCAAACCAGTATAAATGCCGGAGGAATCAGCACAGAAGCGCTTCACAGGAGGCTCCCAAGCACTGAAGATGTCACCTAGAAAGGGGACAAAATGTTTGCAAGAAAAAGTCCCAGCTCAGCGAACAGAACCACAACAACGAGCACCCGAGCTACAAATCTTCTCACAAACTTTGAATATTTAAAAGGCATTTGGTTGGGTATATGAATAGGAAGGGTTTGGAGGGATATGGGCTGGGTGCTAGCAGGTGGGACCAGATTGGGTTGTGATATCTGGTCATCATGAACAGGTTGGATAGAAGTGTTTGTTTCCATGCTGTACATCTCTATGACTCTACGACTCTATCAATGATAACAGTTCCAGTATTCAGTTATGCACATTTACAAGAACATTAAATCTCACAACAAAATCTGATATGATAATTATATTCCCTTCATCCTAGGAAAAGCATGAATAAAGATAATCAATGCCTACAATCTCTATTTATGTCACTCCCAATTTAGACTTCTTTTCTAGTCAGAAGACTAAAGACCAGATTTTAACTTTGCTTCTCTGGCAGAAACCAAGCCAGCTGACTGTAAAATAGCCACAACAAGTTGATTCCTTCAGTTCCACTGCCTTCTTCTTTGTTGAAATTTTAGCTTGCCTTTTGACCAAATAAGTCAGTCTCTCACTAGAAGGAAGTGAATATGCATGATTAAGCTTGAATGATATTATCAGGGTTCAACTGCAATTTTAGCTCAAGTTCCAACAGATCACCAGGAACCATGTGGCTTCATCCATCGAGGTGCTGGTCTGCTTGGTCGACTTCAGTGCCAACCTGATCTTCCTCCTCACCACTTACCTGATTTCAGGGTACTACGTCGTTGGGTCTATAACAGAAGGCTCTGCTGAAAATATCCCTTTCCCACTTGGTCTAGTTAGGAGACTGGCTTAATTTAAATGAAACAAGAGCGTTAGGTTCATGATCCTCACACTGTGGAGAATTGGCCAATTCATTGCCTTCCTCTGGCCATGATATACAGCTCATCCATTGTAGTTAAGATCCATGTTTAAGGTCCATAATGCCTATTGTTAAAAAGAATGGAACACAATTTCATACACATATTTTAACTGATGTTCAGTGAAAAGTTAAAGGACAGAAGAAAAATGTCTTCTGTCTCTGATACAAACAGCAATTCTGAGATAAAATTCATATTAGAGTGTCAGTGATGGCTGGATTGTCTGTATGGCAACAGCACTAAAACAATCTAAAGCCACCTTCTGACTGATAGGATCACAGTCTTTTCTTTCTCAAGTTGTAAGGCTGTATTGAAACTGAGGCAAATTTAATCAAAGAAGAGTTCTAAAGTTAATATTAGAATCATATGCAGCTGACCAGTGCTTTAACAGATGTACACCCGCTGGATGCTGTAACAAAAGTGGAGACTAAAATTCCGATTCCTAGCACTTGGTAATAATGGCCATTGAGCTTTGTTACATTTAGTTACAGAGGATAGCATCCTCCTTAGTTTCAAGTTCTTACATACACCATTCGTGACTAATGTGTGTTAACGTTATAGGTAAACTGGACAATTCCTTGTTCTATGATCTTCATATTTGAGATTCCAATTTTATTTTAAGAAATGAAAGTGGAAACCATGTTATTTGCTGGACCAGTATAGTGAAAACAGGATCTTATTTGTGTTGCATGAATACGAGTAGAGATCAGCTTTTGTAACTGTCGTCTCTGCCTGCCAAAACGTGGTCATAAATGGGTAACCACAATGACGGGCTCTCACTCTCATGGCTAACATTCACGGAGAAGTGAGATTCCCAAGGGAAATACTTAAGAAACATTATGTTCCAATAAAGAGAAAAACTGGGCAATAATTATTACCGTCATTATTTCAGCTGTGCCTGTTACTCTAGTTTGTAAGCAGCTTCACGACACAGACAGCTTAAATACTATTGCTTATTGAAGAGCCAAAACCAGTTCTTTGATTCTGTCTCATTAATATGTAACAAGTTGAACACTGAAAGACACAAAGACTGAGGAGGTTGCTTTAAAACTGGGAGCTGATCGAGAAAATGTGAAAAATGTATCCAGATAATACTTCTGAATCTGTACATTCCTTGTACATGTTTCAAAGTTGTGGAAATGTAAGATAACATATGTAATGAGACATAAATCATTTAAAACATTTTCTGTTAACTTTGTGTGTTGGCACTTTATAGTTTAGTTTGGGACTTTATGTAATAAGATTTATTGATAAAACAGCTAATTTGAAGGCGAAGATACTTTATGGAGCAATCTGTATAAATAAAATCATGTATTTTTTTGAAACTCTCATGTATTGAGAAATATTGCTGCAGGTTTCCCCCTTATTATTTCAGTGTTAAATTAACTGGGGTGCTGCATGGGGATGAAAATTAGGCAGAGAACATTACCTATAATGGAACCCACCTAACTGGCCTCCACTCTCTATACAGAACCAATTATTTAATGTCCAGGTGTTAAAAGTGGGCATTTTCCCTCATTATTTCAAATACAATTTCGGCCACAATCATTTTATTGAGTTCATAATTAATTCATTTTTTGTATCTTTCCAGAGTAAAACAGCCATAGGATCTCTCACTTCCCTTAGTTTTGCTTTCCATCTAAACCTGGTCTTCATATTGTTAAAATTCTAGCTTGGGATCACCTGGGATACATTTCCATTCTACCTCAGCTTCTCTATTGTTTTCAGCTTTGACGGTGCTCTGGAGAAAAACAATGTTTAATTAAACTCTTTTTACAAAGCCAGCTTCTTTGTTCACTCTTCAGAAATAAATCTTGCAGAAAATTTACAAATATTGGACTGTCTTTCTATCCATGAAGAGAGAGTAGGAGATTTTTTTTTCCTGTTTGAGATTTTGTTGTTACTTCACACAGATTTATGAAGTAATAGTTTTGTTCTGTGGTCACGTTATTCAATTTTATTTTTCTAACTAAGCAGAAATCTTGACCATAGGACAGTATCTCTTAAGCATTATACTTTTGACTAGCAATATTCAGTGAATTTTGTTCTGGATTTAGTGCACAAGTGGCTTTAATATGAAACATTAAATGTGAAGTCTGAAAACAAATTGGATATTTTTAAAGAGGGGAAAGAGAACCTTGCAAGTATTTAGTCTATAGGATTATGATAAAATGATGGCTGATGGGATAAAAGATAAACAGCTTGATTTTGTTCGAAACAGATAGAGTTCCACATCTCATAAATGTCCATCAGGGAAGATGGCTGCTATGTGAAAAAATGTTTTTTTTTACCAGTCTGTTAGATTTTTGAGCTAGGTAATTCATTTTAAACCATGTCATGAATTTATTTGGCTTCCATGGAGTCGCATATATCTCACCCCAGGATTGTTAAGCAAATCTTTATTTAAATTTGTGATTATTTGTATTGATAATCTCTTTAGTTAGCTTATTGAGTAGGCTGGATATTTTCCATCACCATCAGTCCTGGTAAACTAAAATGATCAAGGCTTCATTCATGATACTATAAGATCCCTGCTTGCATTTCATTATCTCTTCACTGGAACTGATCATTCTTCTTTAAAAATCAAAGGACTGAAATGCAGCACTTGAGTTTATGATGACTCGTCATTGCTGTCAAAGTCAAAACTCCTGTATAATTTGTTCATCATTTCATTTTAGTGTTTGTACACCTTCTGACAGTTTGCATAATGAGTTCTATCAGATTGTATTACTTGTTTGTGTTCCTTGTATTTACTTCTTCTGGCAAATTCTACTGATTTTTGTTTTCTGATTTTTTTTAAGTGATGTTAGGAATGGAAAACATTTCCACTACTCTTGTATACTCTCAGATATCCTTCCTTTTGGCAGTGGGAAACAATTCTCTTACACCAACATAGGTAAGTTCAATGGATTATTTCTTCTTTTGAGTTCCCACAGAATCTAGAAAACCCAATTGAATTTTGCAATAGTTGTTCTTAATTGGTTGGTCAACAGCAACTTGCCTCTGAACTAGATTTGAAGTAGTTGTTCCTTTGAATGCAGTTGAACTCCTTCGGCTATCTCAGAGATCAGGACCTGTACACGGGGTCAACAATTAAAAAATGTTGGTTGTGCGTTAATCTTTATTTCATACTGCTACTATTACAAATTGAGGGATAAGTGAACCAAGCTGCCATTTATTTTCTCTCATTTATGCATCTATCAAAATGAATTTCACCCCAAAGGGTAACCATTAATGGATGTTCATTTAGTTCAGGATGTTTACAACTCCACATTGTAAGCGATAATGCTTTAAATACTGTTAACATTTTCTAGACTCAATATTTTTTCAAGATTATTGGAAACGCCCATAGCTTAGAGGGAGATTATTTTCACTTCACTTTGTTTCGGACAGTTCTGTGAAGTCCCAAGATGTATAAACAGTGGTCCTGTGAAAGGGATGATATAGTTAAGTTAGATCATCATAGAGTAAGAAACTAATAATAATTCTAAACCAGAAGTGTTAGAGTAAAACCCTGAAGAGGTTAATTGAACGTGATCACTTTTAAGCTTAGATGCAGTCAGAAACAAGCAGTGTTTCCAATATAGGAGTAAAACTACCACTTACTTTGAGCATACTGAAGTGTTAGGAAAAAGATTTTCCCTGGTGTGAGGGCTGTAAAAGGAACACTTTTGGGTACTGTTCGATAGATCTTCTTTCGGAAGTTGTAAGTTAGTGCTTTAGGATTCATGTTTTTATTATGTGTTTGAAATTCTTTGAATTTGTGCTATAAGTTATCATTTAGTTTATTCTATTTTATCTTTATGTTACTTCATAATCTTTTGTCTTATTGTTAAAACAAAATCTGTAACTTTGCATGCTTATGCTTCATGGATAGTTCACTTTGTTAATATCAAAACAAAGCAAAATATAACATACCAAGTCAGGTTTCAGTCTGGGGTCTGACTTATCCAGTA
Source organism: Hemiscyllium ocellatum (assembly GCF_020745735.1). NCBI lineage: Eukaryota > Metazoa > Chordata > Chondrichthyes > Orectolobiformes > Hemiscylliidae > Hemiscyllium > Hemiscyllium ocellatum. Next base: position 25,113,422 of record NC_083426.1, on the reverse strand, counting down.
ATGATATCACCTGGGTCATAATACTGCTTAGCTGGTGAAAGAACTACAATTGAATCAAATTTCAGAACCATTAAACTATATAGATGCTTGGAGTATGACTCCACTCTCAAGCGGGGTAATTTCTGTTTCTTTTTCTTGATGAATACAAAGATGCTGAATAGACCATAGGAAAACCAGCTACCGCCACCACAACTTCTGGCTATGTTCCAATGTTCACATCGTTGGATGCTGTTACAAAGATGGAGAAGCAATTCAATTAAAACCATTCAGCTGCCTCTCAGGACTCCTGGTTCAGATTCTCATAAATCCTGATATAAATCAACTAATTAGCTTCCTCTTCAGCACATCCGTGCCAGATTAAGAAACAATTGGGTTCCTACTTGTCAGTTACCTTAGAGTACAGAAAGAAACATGTAAACTTTGGCTGGATCATAAATACTTCCTGCAGACTGACTGCCACGATGGCACATTTCATCTCGCGAACTCACATTCAATCATCTGGAGTTGTTTTTTACTTTTCAGCATTTTCTGGAACATCTTGGCGATACTAGCAAGACTATCCAATATTGAATATCCACTGTTTTTAGAGGAAAAACAGATAATCACTTAATAAATACTTATATGCTTATAAATTATTGGTATAAGAAAAGTCTGAAAAGAGGAGGAAAGTATGTTCATAAAATTAATAAAAACACAATTGAAAACATTAAGAGCTCAGATCCTAGGGGATGGACACCACTACTGGCAAATTCTTAAGCAGAAACGAAAGCGAAAATGTGTTGTAAGATCTAATGAGAACAAGAAATAGACAGAATTAATTTGGGAAAATTTCAGATTTCTGGAGGCTTTTAGGAAAATAAATCAATTCTTGACACCCATGTGACCTTGTTACCTACTGTAAATTGGCTGCTTGTGTTTCCCAATATATTCCTGAATGTTTGTTTTAACATATCCACTTGAGAGATATGTTGAAATGGAAGCAGCAGACCCACATCTAGATAACAAAATACTGGACAAATAAAAATATGTAAGTTACATTTTGTGTTGAAATGATTTTAAGAATGAGTAAGTGAATCTATATGTGCTTTTTTACAAAAGAAACAAGAAGAAAATATTTCAACACATAAATTATCTTTTGCATTTGAAATGATTTGTATTTAATAAAAGGTTGAGACAAATGTCAGAATTCTTTGGTAGATATGCTTAATTAGAATATATCCTACTTAACATGGGCAGTGGTAGGTTTAGTTAACACAGGTCCCTGCAGTGCAATCGAAAAATTTTATCATACAGTCAAACAACAGAACATACAAAGCTCAAGAGAATGTCTAATCAATGACTGCCATCTGCTAGGAAAGCAATGTTTACTTTATAATGCAATAAAATTGACTCCCAAGGGATATTTTGATGGTAAATATGCAATATACCACCTGCCATAGCACATAGAATGAGATGTTTTATTTTTGAAGCTGATGGTTCTTCTATGTTTCTATAACTTTGGAATTTTTAGAAAAAGTCATTTATTCCTTCGTGATCTGACAGCAGCTTTTAAGAATAGATGTTCTTTTCAAAATTACAGTAACTACACCTTTTACAGCAACTGCACCTTTAACAGCATCTTCCTTTGTATAGTGCAAAACTGGTTTGGCTGATGTTAGAAGCAAAAATGAATTTTACAAACTAAATTATAAAATGAACAGTGGCAGAGTGCATAAAAAGTGCCAGAGGCACAAGATTGAAAATCAGTCATAGAATGGGAAAGCCCAGATCCTTCAATCATTCACTCAGAATTACTTTCAAAGGCGGAGATGGAAGTTCCACATTGTTCTGTTTCTGAAGAAAAATCACAATTAGAATACTGTATTCATTAAAATCAGACATGACTCATGCTAGGACGACAATAAGATTTTTGTGTAATTAGAAGAAAATCAAACGACAATAAGATTTTTGTGTAATTAGAAGAAAATCAAACAAAGTCAACAACAATAAAAATTGGATGCGATGTAAAATGAACTTCCAATTCAGTATCGTTTTACATGAGTACAGAGAATTACTCCCATGTGTAAGGGATTCATTCACAGGTGAATAACATTGATTTTTAAAAATTGAAAACTATAACAAAAAGGATGATGGTGTTCGTGTAGCACATATAGAGGACGTAAGTATGATAATGACTGAAAAAATGACCAAAAGACCTATTGCACACTTTTTTCCTCGGTGGCTTTAGAGGTCCAGAACGGTGAGTTTGTGGTGTACTTGCACTCTTGTGTAAAAGTGATTTGACATACATTTTGGAACTCAGTGCTGCAGGTAATACCACACCAGATCTTAAAAAGTATCAGGAGCAGAGGACTGATGACATGTGCGTTTAAAAGAGATTAGATTACCTACAGTGTGGAAACAGGCCCTTCGGCCCAACAAGTTCACTCCAACCCTCCGAAGAGCAACCCACCCAGACTCATTCCTCTACATTTACTCATTCACCTACACAATGGGCCATTTAGCATGGCCAATTCACCTAACATGAGGAAATCGGAGCACCCCCACACAGACACAGGGAAAATGTGCAAACTCCACATAAACAGTTGCTTGAGGCAGGAATTGAACCCTGGTTTCTGGTGCTGTGAGGCAGCAGTACTAACCACTGTGCCACCCAAGGGGAGCAGCCAGTGACAAGTGGAGTTCTGCAGGGGTATGTGTTGGGACCACTACAATTCACATTATACATTAACAATCTGGACAAAGGGACTGAGGGCATTTGTAGGTTTGTAGATGACACAATGATAGAGAGAGGGACAAGTAGTGTTGACAAAGTGAGGAGGCTGCAGGAGTACTAGGACAGCTTAGTAGAGTGGGGCAAAGAAGCAGTTATGCACTTCGGTAGGAAGAATATTTTCTAAATAGGGAAAAGCTTCACAAATCCTAGTTTAGGATTTTCTGAAGGATAACATGCAGGTTCAGTTGGCAGTTAGAAAGGCAGGTGCGATGTTAGCATTCATTTCAAGAGGTCAAAAATACAAGAGCAGAAATGTACTGTTGAGGTGTGTAACACTCTGGTCAGACCACATTTGGAACAGTGTGAGCAGTTTTGGGCCCCTTATCTGAAGAAGGGTCTTGGAGGGGATCCAGAGAAGGTTTACAAGAATGGTCCCAGGGATGAAGTGCTTGTCATTTGAGAAATAGTTGACGACTCTGGGTTTGATCGAGTTTAGAAGGATGAGGGGGTACCTGATTGAAATGTCCAGACTTTTGAGAGGCCTGGATAGAGTGTACATGGAGATGATTGCGCTAATAGGAGAGACTAGGACCCGAAGACACAGCCTCAAAGTGAAAAGACACACTTTTAAATTGAGATGAGGAGAAATTTCTTCAGCCAGAGGGTGGTGAATCTGTGGAACTCATTGCCACAGAAGGCTATGGAAGTGAAGTCATTGATTGTATTTAAGACAAAAATAGATAGATTCTTGATTAGTAATGGGATCAATGGTTACGGAGAGAAGACAAGCAAATGGGGTTGAGAAAGAGATTAGCCATGATCAAATGGTGGAGCAGACTCAATGGGCCAAATGGCCTAATTCTGCTCCTTTATTGGATGGTTTTGTGATGTCTTAATCACACACAATTGACCAGGAACAGGAAGAAATCCCTACTCAATCTCCTATTCACATGCTGCCTCCAAACCTATCTAGTCCACTACCCTCGGTCCACCCAGGTCCCAACCAAAAGTTTCATTTAAAGGAAACATCAACTCATTTCAGCTAGTTGCTGATTGATTTCTATCATTTGTACCAATGATTGTAGCAATAGTTGCTGTTTTGCAGTGTCTTTTGAAGTTATAAACATGTCCCACGAGATAGAGAGGAACTTGGTTCTCTCGGCAAACCAGTTGCTCCCAGACATGATGCAATCACCTTGGAATATGATATGATTTGGGCAATGAATAGAAATCGCACAGACCATAACAAGCTGCTAAGAGAGGGAGGGGGTGCAAGGAGGTGAAGGTACACAGCAGGAGGTCACAAACATCCAGTGTGTTTTGTATCAAATTCCCTTGCTTAGCCTGAGCAAGTAACCATGTATGAGATGTTAGATCTTCAATGACGACATTCTAATGGAAATCTTTAATCTGTTGCCGCTATAACTGAAACCTTAGAACAAGACAAAGTCCATATTGCCAATGGCCATGAAGAAACTATGTCAATGAATGCTATTTGTATCTAGACCTTCCAGGCTTGAGTAGGAGGCTGTGACAAAATTTTGTAATTTGCTATGCATTGTTCTCTAAGGGAAACCTTGATATCTCGAGACTCAAAGATAGCTAACTACAGTTAATTCTCACCAGCTAGAGAGCAACAAGTGGAGTATGCAAACCAACTACAGCCTTCCTCATGGTGCATTGTATCAGTTTCTATGTGCACATCACTTTGTGGACACTGCTCAGCAATTCTGAGATGTAAATTTAAAAGAACTCCAATCTTTCTACATCAAAGTGATGTACAACCATACACCTGTGCTAATGCTTAATACCCTGATGTCATGTTGCCTTCATTCTTCCACTATCCCCTGTGCCAGCTACCCGTGCATCTCCTTGACAAACAAAGAGTGCTAACTGGGTGACAACATTGATCATGACCTTGGTGCACAACCCCCATATGTGTGGGCAATCTGTGTTAGTTGTGGTGTCACATGTAAAAGAAAAACCCTTTAGTGATGAAATGACACTTCAGTTGCCTGGGCCAGTCTTGAGTGTTTGGTAGAACTCGTACAACATTCAGGGCAGTTTATTATACGCTGCATGACTCAATACTGTGATCAGTGGGAAAGACCATAGCATTTTGACATGGACTGTGTGAACTAGCTTCACCGAGAGTTAATCTGTCACAATTCTGAGTGCTTTGTTGAGACTTGCGCCTACCTAATGGTTCATACTGGCTCCATGCCTCAATATGCTTTTACACATAGAACACAAAGTTGGTGTGTTGTCCAAAACTTCTGATTGCAATTCCTATTAACTGAAACAAGCAAACGTGTTGAATAAAATCTATTTTCTGCAATGTATAGAAAGGAAATGATAGGATTGCAAATAGGTTATCAGGCTCCATAAGACTTACCGTTAAATGCTTTCCCAAAATGCAGCACCTCACATTTATCTAAATTAAACCCCATCTGCCATTCCTCAGCCTATTGGCTCATCTGATCAAGATCCTATTGTAATCCAAGGTAACCTTCTTTGCTGTCCACTACACCTCCAATTTCGGTGTCATTTGTAAACTTACTGACTACTGCATACCTGTTAAGCTCACATCCAAATCATTTACATAAATGACAAAAAGTAGTGGACCCAGCATCAATCCTTGTGGCACTCCACTGGTCACAGGCCTCCAGTCTGAAACACAACCCTCCACTACCACCCACTGTCTTCTTTCTTTGAGCCAGTTCTGTATCCAAATGGGTAGTTCTCCCTGTATTCCATGAGATCTAACCTTGCTAACCAGTCTCCCATGAGGAACCTTATCAAACGCCTTACTGAGGTCCTCATCAAGCCTCTTTGCTCCTTTTTCGAAAAACTCAATTAAGTTTGTGAGACATGATTTCCCACACACAAAGCCACATTGACTATCCCTAATCAGTCCTTGCCTTTCCAAATACATGTACATCCTGTCCCTCAGGATTCCCTCCAACAACTCATCCACCATCAACATCAGACTCACTGATCTATAGTTCCCTGGCTTGTCCTTACCACCTTTCTTAAATAGTGACAACATGTTAGCCAACCTCCAGTATTCCAGCATCTCACCTGTGACTATCGATGATACAAATATCTTAGCAAGAGGCCCAGCAATCACTTCCCTATTTTCCTCAGAGTTCAGGTCCTGTGGATTTATCCACTTTTATGCATTTCAAGACATCCAGGACTTCCTCCTCTGTAATATGGACATTTTGCAAGATGTCCCCATCTATTTCCCTACATTCTATTTCTTCCATGTCCTTTTCCACTGTAAACACTGATGCAAAATACTCATTTAGTATCTCCCCATTTCCTGTGGCCCCACACAAAGGCTGTCTTGCTGATCTTTGAGAGGCCCCATTCTCTCCCTAGTTACCCTTTTGTCCTTAATGTATTTGTAAAAACCCTTTGGATTCTCCTTAACCCTATTTACCAAAGCTATCCCATGTCCCCTTTTTGCCCTCCTGATTTCCCTCTTAAGTATACTCCTATTGCCTTTATACTCTTCTAAGGGTTCACTTGATCTCTCCTGTCTTTACCTGACATATTGCAGCTGTACAGGACATTAGTTAGCCCACTTTTGGAATATTTAATGCAATGCTGGTCTCCTTTCTATCAAAAGGATGTTGTGAAACTTGAAAGGGTTCAGAAAATATTTACAAGGATGTTGCCAGGGTTGGAGGATTTGAGCTATAGGGAGAGGTTGAATAGGCTAGGGCTGTTTTCCCTGGAGAGTTGGAGGCTGAGGGGTAACCTTATAGAGGTTTATAATATCATGAAGGACATGCATAGAGTAAATAGACAAAGTATTTTCCCTGGGGTGGGGGAGTCCAGAACTGGAGGGCATAGGTTTAGTGTGAGGGGGAAAAGATATAAAAGAGACCTAAGGGCACCATTTTCATGCAGAGAACGGTGTGTGTGGAATGAGCTGCCAGAGGAAGTGGTGGAGACTGGTACAATTGCAACATTTAAGAGGCATTTGGATGGGTATATGAACAGAAAGGGTTTGGAGGGATATGGGCTGGGTGCTGGCAGGTGCAACAAGATTGGGTTGGGATATTTGGTCGGCAGGAACGACTTGAACCAAAGAGGTCGTTTCCATGCTGTACATCTCTATGACTCTATGGCTCACCAAATAACTGTATTTATTAATGACATGCTTCCACCATTGCTGTCTTCAATGCTGTCTTGCTGTATGTAAGTCAGATTACCTGCATTTCAGTTTCTGTGTTTTTCCACAGTGGATTAGCGTCAAATTATGGAAGTGGCTTGATTTTCAAAGAAACTTCATTGCACATCTAAAATTCAATTAGAAATTGAATTAGCTTTCTGTGTGAAAATAATTCCACACTCTACTGCTTCTCTTGAATGGATGGAAAGCATTCTTGTTCATTTGCATTGATTTCTTTTTATACCATGGATTGATTGATGTTTAAACCGACATTCATCCTGAAACAATTTCTCTTGTTTTCTTCTGGCACCTTATCATTTGCTGCGTCATACTTGCCAGCTGATGACGTCTGAATACCTGGTCTGCCTTTCTTCCATGCAGCTGTCCCCTTTTTCATAGTTTGGCATTGCCATCTAGTGGCAAGTAATGAAAGCAGCTAAATGTTGGCCAGGGATAAAAGGTAAAGTTACCATAGTCTTACCAGACCAGATGACTCGTGGTGGTTTAACCTGAGGGTCACTATGCCTCAAGCAAGGGGAGAGGTTGAGAAGGAGCTATGTTTCATGATAACCTCAGCCAGTGCATGAATTAAGCCAAAAATAAACCAATCCGGTGGGCACTGCTTTAATTTAAGAGACAGTACGTTGATCTAATCATCCAATAATGATTTCTGACTATGCATGCTCAAATCTGATTTTTTATTTTCAAATGCCCACATGTTTATGCTTGTGCAATATAAAGCCAATTTATTAAACATGCCTGAAGATTCTACTTGCTTTCAGTTTTTTTTCTCTTCTGCAGATTTTGTTCTACCTTTCTCTTACTTTTAAGGGCGTATTTAATATTTTGTTTTGCACATTTTGCTACCATAAAGCATGTTCCTAAGCATAAAATAAAGCCTTCAAATACAAAGTAAAAGTAAAACAAACAGAAGTGGTTACGACATAACAATAAAGAAGAAAGTTATCTGTAGAATTTGACATTTTCAACTGGTGCAAATCAATGAAGATGTCCTATCTCAACAAAAAAAAGTGTTAGAACAAAATGGCTGCTCTTTATGCTCCTGTGGGTTCTCTATGTGTCACATGTGAAGAAAACCAAACAGGTTCCAGCAACACTAACTAAAAGGATTGCCTTGCTTTCTTAGAACAAGTGTGAATGTATTTGTTGTGGTTCTGTTCGCCGAGCTGGGAGTTTTTGTTGCAAACGTTTCATCCCCTTTCTTGGTGACAGCTTCAGTGCTTGGGATCCTCCTGTGAAGCGCTTCTGTGCTGATTCCTCCGGCATTTATACTGGTTTGAATCTGCCGCTTCCGGAAGCGCTTCACAGGAGGCTCCCAAGCACTGAAGATGTCACCCAGAAAGGGACGAAACGTTTGCAACAAAAACTCTCAGCTCGGTGAACAGAACCACAACAACGAGCACCCGAGCTACAAATCTTCTCACGAACTTTGTGTATGTATTTTTTTTCAGGCAATTTGTTAATTTGATTTCCAGCTTGATTTTTTTGTGCGTTGATCTATGGCTTCAAACAAACTTGAAGTGATTCACTGCAGACTTTTCAAAGACTGAGTGGATACATTGACATTTAATGCTTAGAGGTAAAAAAAAGTCATCAACAAAATTATTCTTTAACCACTGACTGAACCATCTTCATTTACTCCTTTCATGAAAAACGTACGCATTCCCCATGCCTAACTGATGAATAGAATAAGACATATTATACTTCTAATCCATTTAACATACAAAAATTGATACGTTTCCCAAATGCACAAAGGAATACTTACTTCGACATATCTGTGCTGATTTTAGGATTTTCTTGGCTTTGTATTAAAACAGAACTGAATGTGTGAGAACATAAATTAATATCAACTGTTACCCTTATTAATGTTTTGAGTACTTCTTATTTTTCTTCCACAATGAATCATTATGCACACGGAAAAACAAGTTGTACATTTCATACAAACCTTCCAGCAGTTGAGTATTGAAGTTTGTGCGTAGCCACCACAGCTAAGCATGCATTATTGCTCAAAACATATGACTCATGCTCACTTAGAAGCAGATTGCTGCAATAAAATCTAACATTTGAGAATGGTCATCCAGATATAATGACAGAATTTAAATATTTATTAGCCACAAGCATTAGAGACCAGAGTGCACTCTTATTAAGGAGTCACTACTAGTAAACAATTTGATGCAGTAAATATTCTACACATTTCTACATTCAAATGCAATGATTATTGAAGCTAAAGCCAACCACGCATGACATCAAAATTCATTTAGACAATAGTCTAACAAAATGAATAGGGCAAATATTAGATTATATAACAAGTGTCAATTAAACAGAAAAATAATTAGACATAAGTTAGAAATTCGGTTGAAAATCTACAAAGATTGTAGGAAGAGTAAATAGAATATAAATTACCAAATTTTATGATTTGCATTATGCTGTTAAATCTGGTTCATGTTTAGTTGTGTTCACATGACTCCAAGCTGTCGCTAAAATTTGAATGGAAAGTTGCTAATGCAGTTCAAGTCTAAGTGTGCTGATTCCTTGCCATTCTTGCCAGCAGAAATAATGCTTAATCAGAGCGCTGATTTCATTCTGATTCAGCTTGCTTTAAAACTTCATTGGGAAATGCATTGGCTAATATGAAAAATAAATGTTTGAAACAGGAAGCATCTAAGTTTGAATCTAAGGAATTGGCGAGGTGTAATTTTTATGAAGTTTCATGGAAGCTTTCTCTCTGCAAGGCCAAATGGGTGTTTTTGCATGATCATTGCAAACTTGCCCCAGTAAGCTTTATACCCAATTAAGCATTGATGCAGAATTGCACATCCCTGTGCATGTAGTAGCTCAGCAGACACAAACCAAAATGTCCCATGGCACATATGTGGCATGGCTGACACCTCTTTGTACATTCAATGACGCATTCTTACCCCCATTGCTGATTAAACATTCGGGCACATTGCTCCCCTGTCCTTCGCTACATCTTATCTTATAGCCCTACTCTTTGCCTAATGCCCACAGTTGCCAAGCATTTTATTGTTCGATATGGGGCTGTTATATACAGGAAACTTTCAATCACATCAAAATATTTACTTTATTTACCATTAAAACGCTGAAAAACAGTAGAAATCAAACAATCAGCAGATGCATGTGCCTCTTGAAACAGAACCTAACTGCTTGTATGTTCAGTACCAAATATTTTAAAGCCAAGAAGAGATTACTGCATCTAGATCTACTGGAACTGGGTGATGACTATATCCTGTCTGGCTTGTAGTACTTAATGCTGCTGCACTATACTACAAGCAGAAATTGAAGGGTGAGGCCCAGAACAGAACATACTGGAATGTTGGTTTCAGGCAACGGAAGGGCTTCTACTCAAGTCGGGGGTCTAGTCCATATTCAAGAACTCAGTGGCCAACCTAAATCACTAGGAAGTGTGCAAATGACTACATACCGCATGACTTCTTGTTGTTATTAGATTTCTGAATAGACTTGTCAAATTTCAAATCTAATATTGGTCTTGCTTTTTGTGCGCTTGCTTTGCAGCTGTACCTTTGTATTCCTTGTTCTGTTCAATCACTCCATGAATTTTGCATGGTATGAACTGCCTGTAATGCACGCAAAATAAAATTTTGCATGGTACCTAGGTACACTTGACAATAATAAATTAAATCTAGTTAATCCAAATGTTCCTCAACAGAAAACCATGGGTGAACTGAGAAGTCCACCTGCTACTGAAGTCCAGGTCTGAGGCGTTCAAGTCAGTTAACCCTGACCTATATAGGAAATCCAGGTACGGCCTTCATAAGGCCACCAGAGACACCAAAAGGCAATACCAAACTAAGCTTGAGACCCAGACCAACCACATGGACACCTGTCCTTTGTAACAAGTTACACACAACACAATGAGCTACAAAGCAAAATTGAAAAGAATCGCAGGCAACAGTGCATCTCTGCCCAATGAGCTCAATGCATTCTGCACTTGCTTTGAACAGAAGGTCAGTGAAACAATGTCACCTATCCCAACAGCCTCAGATGCTCCTGTACCCATGGAAGCCGCCACAGACATTAGATCAGCTTTCTTGAGAGTGAGCCCACAGAAAGTGACTGGCCTGGATGGAGTCCCCGGCCGTGCACTCAGATCCTGAGTGGACCAGCTGGTGGGTGTATTTGCAAACATCTTTAACCTCTCCTTACTAGGATCTGAAGTCCCTACCTGCATCAAGAAGGCCACCATCATTCCAATGCCAAAGAAAAACCATGCACTGTGTGTCAATGAGTACTGCCTTGAGACTCTGACCTCCATAATTATGAAGTGCTTCAAGATGTTAGTCATGGCTCACATCAACTACAACCTCCCAAATTGCCTTGATTCTTTGCAATTTGTGTATCACTGCAACAAGTCCATGGCAGACACCATCTTCCTGGCCTTACATTCATCCTTGGAATGTTTTAATAACAAGGATATCCATGTCAGGCTCCTACTTATTAACTACAGTTTTGCCTTCAGCACCACAACTACAAACAAACTAATCTCTAACCTTTGAGACGTAGGTCTTGGCACCCCACTCTGTAACTGGATCTTTTACTTCCTGTCCCATAGACTACAATCAGTAAGAATAAGTGACACTTCCTCCACCATAATCCTCATTATAGTGCTCCACAAGTCTGCCTACTCAGCCACCTACTATACTCCTGATACACTCACAACAGTGTGGCCAACTCCATTTACAAGTTTGCCTATAACACCATTATTGTAGGTCAGATCTCAAACAGAATGAGACAGAATACAGGAAAGAGATTGACTACTTAGCGGTGTGGTGTAAAGACAATAATCTCTCCATCAATGTCACCAAAATGAAGGAGCTGACCATTAACTTCAGGAAACAGAGTGGAGGGCACGATCCTGTCTGCATCAACAGTGCTGAGGTGGAGATGGTCGAGATTGTCAAGTACCTGGGAATGATGATCATCAAGAATCTGTCCTGGTCCACCCACATCAACCCACCCACAACATCTCTATTTTCTCAGGAGGCTAAGGAAATTTGGCATGCCCACAATGATTCTTACCAATTTTTATAGATGCACCATTGAAAGCATCTAATCTGGGTGCATCACAGTGTGGGAAGGCAACTGCTCCCCTCAAGACCACGAGAAATGACAGAATCATGAACACAGCCCAATCCATCAAGGAAATCAGCCTTCTGTCCACTGACTCCATCTGTGCTTCCTGCTGCCTTGGGAAAACAACCAACATCATCAAAGACTCCTCCCACCCCAGTTATAATCTCTTCTGTCAGGCAGAAGATATGTAAGTTTGAATATACATATGAACTAATTTGAGAACAGCTTCTTCCTGCTGTTATCAGACTTTTGAATAGATCTCTCAAATGGTAATGTTGAGCTCTCTCTGTGGCTATAACAATGTATTCTGCATTCTGTTCTGCTACACTTGTACACTTTGCACAGTGTATTTTGCCTGTGTAGCATGCTAAACAACACTTTTCACTGTATTTTGATACATATGATAATAATAAATCAAAAACAAACTCATATCATGCAGAAGGTAATGTGCCCCCTCTCAATGACCTCACCTTCATTCTCAGAATTCTGCTATGACACTCCCAGGCTCCATCACCTCCCCTCTTTGCATCCACCATGCTCGTAATTTGTGATGCAGTCTGTCCAGATTGTACTGCAAGGTCTTGCCTAGCTCCATTCGAGCATCTTCAAGACGCCTACCATCTGCTCCACTGGATGAACAATGGGCTGTGTTATATCTACTGTCCAACTCAGATAGGGGTGCATAATGGAGACATCAGCCATGTTCACAGAGGGTAGTCCTTGTCTGTCAGTAACCATTCTTGTAAGGCATCTGCACTGTCAAGTGACAGCTCCCAAGGATGCAGACATCATGGTAGCTCCCAGGATAACAGGCACAAACATTTATTAAGTGGCACCAATGATCCCAGATGATTTGCACATTGATGAACTCTGCAAGGTTATAATATGGTCCTCTCAATGTGACATGTATGCTCTGTTTGTAGTGCCCTGCACATGAGAAAAAACAGCAATGTTGCCAAATACTTCTGCCCAGACTGCAGCACTGCCATTGTCAAGGAGACAGATATCAATGGGCACAAATTTGATACATTTGCACCTGGATGATTGAGAGATCCCACACAGCTCCCCATTTTTTCCGCAGTTGAAATAACATTTAGCGCTGACTTTGAGGGTCACCGGGAAAGGATGGCCACCCATTTCATCAAGTCACAGTTGGCATTGCTCAGTGACAGTGCCCAAGGACATCAGCAGTCTGCAGTGGAGGATTTGAGCTATAGGGAGAGGCATAATAGATTGGGGCTGTTTTCCCTAGACCGTCAGAGGCTGAGGGGGGTCACCTTATAGAGGTTTATAAAATCATGATGGGCATCAATAGGGTAAATAGACAAGGTCTTTTCCCTGAGGTGGGAGAACTAGAGGGCATAGGTTTAGGGTTAGAGGGGAAAAACTAAAAGGAACATAAGGGGCAACGTTTTCATGCAGAGAGTGGTGCATGTATGAAATGAGCTGCCAGAGAAAGTGGTGGATGCACTTAAAAGACATCTGGATGGGTACATGAATAGGAAGAGTTCAGAGGGATATGGGCCAAGTGCTGGAAAATGGGACTAGATTAGGTTAGGATATCTGATCAGCATGGACGAGTTGGCTCAAAGGGTCTGTTTCTGTGCTGTACATCTTTATGATACTATCTGTGACTCTATCACACGTCCAGAGGGAATGGCATTGAAGTTTAAAGACACCAGCCCTCCTGCACATCCTGGAAGGTCGGTCAGTTGCAACTTCATCATGTTATGGGAGGCTGATCGACATCAAATGGCAGTTGCTGCTGTTCCTAAACTTACTATTGCAGCTGTATCACCCCATAACTGATGCGCCTGGACCATCAATCAGGCTTCCAATGTACTTGGCTGGGGAGTTAGTAAAACGGTGGCTCAGTGGTTAGCACTGCTGCCTCACAGCACGAGGGACCCGGGGTCAATTCCACCCTCGGGTGATTGTGTGCTGCTTGCACATTCTCCCTGTTTCTGTGCGGGTTTCCTCCGGGTGATCCAGTTTCCTCCCACAATCCAAAGATGTGCAGGTTAGATGGGTTGGCCATGCTAAATTGCCCATCGTGTTCAGGGATATATAGGTTAGGTGCATAAGTCAAGGATAAATGTAGAGTAATAGGGTTGGAGGGATTGGGTCTGGGTGGGTTACTGTTCGGACGGTCGGTGTGGACTTGTTGGGCCTAATACCCTGTTTCCACACTGTCAGGAATTCAATGATTCTATGAAACAGAACAGTTCCCTTAGTAAGAGACAAAGGATTAATACCCGAAACATTGACTTCTCTACCTCCTGATGCTGCCTGGTTTACTGTGTTCTTCTAGCCTCCTGTTTGTCTACTTTAGTTCCTTAGGGAAGTGAAGCATTTACCATACTTGCAAATTATGTATAATATGCTTCCCCAAACAGTGGGACATGGAGCATTCTGACAAGGAGAGCCTTGGAATGACTCCATTTGGAAATGTAGCATCAGTCCATACTCCACTCAATGCAGCACCAGTCCTGGCATAAGAAGATAATAAGAGGCTGTAAGTGCTACATAAATGTTGAACTGTCTGCTCCCAGCCCCACATCACCCACACAGGCTATCATTGTTTATAAGATTATATTATATTACAAGTTAAAGTTCAGGTTGAGAGGGAATCAGCTGTGCATCCTATAAGTTCTTGTATGAGCTGTGTGTTTTGTGATCCGGAGGTGTCTTTTTAAGTTCACCTGTGATTACTTCCGTTTCAATTTACAAAGACCACTGAAATGATCAACATTACATGTGACCATCATTTGCACCCCATACATGTATAGACTGCATGTATTTCTACCTGCAATCCCTGACATGTCCCATCTTTACTGAATCTCAATGTTTCCACCTACCAGCTTGAAACATTACTCTAATTTTCATCCCTACCCTCTGAGCACTGGCACTACAGTTTTTCTCATGCCCACCATCATGCTGCACAGCCCCACCATCAAGTCCACTGTGGTGGTGATGTCTAAAACCTCCCTCCCACAGCACTTCCCATACTCCCATGAGCTACCAGCTCCATGCCCTTTATATGTCAATAATACCCCCTTTCACTGCTGCTGTCCTCTCTGTAACCCAAGTTGCTGCCTCTGAAACCCAATACTGTGATTCCGTACCCTCCTCTCCCACCGCCTTCCTCTCTTTAAAATGTCTCCTTAATAATCACCCCTCCCAAACATTCATTTCACTGACACCAAACACTGGCACTCAAAGTCCTTTCTGCATTGGTTAGCACAGTGTGCAATGGTGTCAAGAGCCATGGTTTCTGTGGGTAGCCTTTGACCCCAGTAACCAGTGTCATAAGGTACCTGGACCCTCAAATATAATGAATACACAAAGAGTGGTCTAGGATGTAGGAGTCATGGCAGCCAATGTTCCCTCAAGTAGTATAGTTAGCTCACATGATGGGCATGTGGACAAATTGACCTCTGATTCCTGAAGTTGCTGCCACACACAGACTGCAGAGTCTGCACAGCAGCAAGGCATAACTTGAGGAGTTTTAGGTGGCAGCTGCCAGAGTGATGGGCACACGTCTTTTGGAAGCTGTAACAGTGATCATATATTCCCTGAACATTAATGGATGGAATCTCTTGCTGTTAATAAATTCTGCTGTGTTGTGATACAACTCTCTCAATGTCACCAATGTGTATTGATGACACCCTGCATTCAAGGGGACTCAACTATCTTCCCAAATTCTACTGCCAGGGCTGTTGTGGTGGATTTATATGGCCTGGTCTGGTCTTGCGCAGGTGGCAGCAGTCACTGCCTGGTGCATTTGTAAATACATGACTGAGACTTCCCATACAGGCCATTCTGAAGAGGTCAGTAGCCTGGAAGTTTAAAGTGGCTGTCACTGCTGGGAGAGAATGACCTTGTACTCCAACAATTCTCAGGTCTCCCTTCACCACCCAGCATTGTCCAAAGGCAGACAGAGCCTGCATTGGCACTGCACCTCAATCCCAGGAAATAGATTCAGACCTAAAATACTCTGGACATCCTGCAAACTCTAAACATGCTGACGATCCCAGTGTCAGTGCTCCTCGTGCTGTCCAGGGGCCTGCCATTGTACCTGGGCTTTCTGCCTGACCCAATTCTCCTGCATCTGTCCTGGACTACTTCTGAAGGTAGCCAGAGCCACCAAAATGTCACCAACAGTAGTACCCAGTGACTAGAGATTAGGTACCTAGGGAATAGGGCCTAAGTTAGGAATAGAAGAAGTGAAAGAGCTTCTCAAATCTAGGAACAACATATCCAGGCTTATGCCCATTTCTCTACCTAATGAGACAGGCTGCACCCTGATAATGAGGGACATGTCTCATCATCTACCCACATTCAGCCTCAGCCTGTGCAGCAACTTAGTGACAGTATCTCACAACCTGAGAGGCCACCCCCACCAAATGTCATTGAGAATGGAGAGTTTGCAGCACTCCAACACTAGACACAAATCAAAAGCTCTTTTTTTCTCACTCCATTCAGTACAGACCATTATTACACATATGACAGATGATCAAGCAATGTTCATTGAATCCCTACAGTATGGAAACAGGCCATTTGGCCCAACAAGTCCACGCCAACCCTCCGAAGAGTTTCCCATCCAGACCCACTCCCCTATCCTATTACTTTACATTTCTCCTGACTAATGCACCTAGTCTATACATCCCTGAACACTAAGGGCAATTTAGCATGGCCAATTCACTAACCTGCACAATTTTGGACTATGGGAGTAAATCGGAGCACATGGAGGAAATCCACATACACACGGGGAGAATGTGCAAATTTCATACAGTCACCCGAGGCTGGAATCGAACCTGGCTTCCTGATGCTGTGAGGTCGTTGTGCTAACCACTGAGCACAATGTTGTGTGGCTCACACAGCACACTTGGAAGTTGCATGTGCGACTGTTCTCCTTTGGCAAGCATTGTCTTTTTTTTAACGTTCGTGGTGCTAACTTCCACATTACTGAATTACCTAAGTTCAATTTGGAAGCACCAATGGCATGTTACTAATTATCTCTGACCAGCCTCTGACGCTTAAGCACTTTCGCTCTGCATGCACAGCAAGTGATAGTTAAAATGATGGTAAATTAGGTGCAGTTGGTATTTACAAATGTCTGCTACATGTATTTGTTCCTTCAATGTCTTAGCTCCAGCAAAAGTGGATGCTGTACTTTTGTCCATGACAGTGTGGCTGCCCACCTTGGGTGTTGTCCCAGGTATTTTCTAGCAGCACCG
The DNA here is from genome assembly GCF_020745735.1 of Hemiscyllium ocellatum. Lineage (NCBI taxonomy): Eukaryota > Metazoa > Chordata > Chondrichthyes > Orectolobiformes > Hemiscylliidae > Hemiscyllium > Hemiscyllium ocellatum. The sequence continues at coordinate 25,096,150 of NC_083426.1, read as the reverse complement.
ACAGAGTAGAAAGTGATGGCAAGAAAAGCAGCTTGTGGCATTTGCCGGGCCCTGCCTGGTCACCAGGTACCCTCCCAGAGCCTCCATAACTCCTATTACCGACTCTACCCTAATGACCAATTTCCATCCAATCTCTGCATGTGAAGAACCACCGTATTGAACTTCACTTCTGACTGTCCTCCCTTCCCCTGAACCATGCTCCCATAATGATGCACACACCCTCCTTCACATTCCTCCTGTCAAGGTCACTGCCAAATAACCCCGTCCCATTGCTTTTGAAATCCTCTGATGCTGTTCTGCATACCCCCAATACACCTTGACTTTCCCTTAGTCACTTTCCTTATTCCCATCACTGAAAATGCCTCTGCTTTACTCCCTGTCCAGCCTTAAATCCCCCTCCCCTTTTGGCAGTGATCTGTTTTAAACCATCCTGAAAGATCAACAGATGGACCGCCAGGCCTGTAAACATCCCAGCCCTCATTTGGACTTTGAAGAGCAGGTTCTAGACCTGACTGACCAGACCCCTGACTGTTGTCTTTGCAGCTCCCCTGACTGGCTGTATACTGTCCCACCTGCCTGCTTGTGCTGGGCCTACAAGACTGACTGATGAGTCCTCCTTAGACTGTACTGAGCATCCCAAGTGGAAAACTAACCATGGTAACGTTCTTGGACTGTGTGTGCACGGTCCCAGCATGCCCTAAACAGCTGCAGCATTCTTGACTAGACTCAGGACTAGCCACCATTAGTTTCTAACAGAACCTTTTGGTTGCGTAAGCATGTAGTGTATTTGCCACGCAGGCAACTGGCACATGTTATAGGTGTTAGATTGACATCCTGGTGTACCAATTATCATGATATTTCCCTTCTCCCATCACACCCCAACCTTCATTCACTGTTTATAGGTCTCTGTGTCTTTGTATCATTACACAATTGGTCTTCTCTCAGTCTGAACAGATCTGAAGTAAGCTTACATTCAATATGTTTTGTTTAAACCTTTGAAATGCATCAACCAAGTGTCACTGTCTACCAACCTCCCAATCTGCTATACCGTTATATGTTCTTCTACATATCTATTGTCTGACCCTGTCTGATGGTTCCTACATGCATCCATGTTCCTGATTGGGAATATGAGGAAGTTTGGTTCGTGCAAGCTTCTAACATCAGACAGAGGAGAATACTGGGAGTACCAAGGATGGAAAGGATCAAGAATGATGTATAAAGAAGATGCTTAAGAAAGAATATATTAATTATAACTTGACGCAAGATGGGTTATAACAACTGAAGCAGCTAAGAATCAAAAACAGTGAAGTGTATATATTTTGCCCCATTTCCTCTACAGACATATATATAAACATATGAAATCAAAATGTTATGCTGTGTGTACATCTCACCGATGGTATCTCATTTTGAGTGTGCATATTTATTTGTAATACTTTTAGACATTGGTCAACTTTTAACATTTTGAGTGACAATTTAAGAACAGAATTCTTATACACCTTGTAATTCTGCTGGCTTGCCATTTGGTGGCTCTGCAGCTTTGTTAGGACAATAATCATCGCAGAAGTGTTGACTGTAATTGTCCACAGGGACCATGCAGAAATCACAATGTGGCTGACTCTGCAGTAAATGCCCACAAAGTTGTAATTCTGTTATCTGACATCTGGACCCTCCACAAATGACCCAAAATTGAGTTAGCATAGGAGTCTTTGAAATGTTCTGATGTACTTAGTTTTACAGTTACCCTGAAAATGTCAGAGAAATTAAAGCTGGCTCTAAATCCTGGATAGCTAATATCAAGCCCTCAACTCACACTCAAGCTCCCAGGACCTCTCTCAGACACCCAGCATACCATCTCCCTCCCTCATAAAACCCAACACCATTCCCTCTCCTGAATTTTGAGAAAGTGAGGACTGCAGATGCTGGAGAGTCAGAGTTGAAAAGCGTGGCACTGGAAAAACATAGACTAATGAAGGGCTTATGCCCAAAACGTCCACTCTCCTGCTCCTCGGATGCTGCCTGACCTGCTGTGCTTTTCCAGCAACACACTTTTTGACTCTCCTCTCTAAATTTGCCCACCTACAACTCTCAGTGCCTCACCATTATATCTCCTACACCATACAGAAAACCAAAAATTGGTTTGTTTGGTCTCCTAGACTGAGAAAGGACATTCTTGCTATTGAGTCCCGACAGTGTGGAAACAGGCTATTCGACCCAACTTGTCCATACCGACCCTCTGAAGAGCATCCCACACAGACATATCCCCCTATCCTATCACTGTAACCCTGCATTTCGCAGGGCTATCACACCTAGCCTACGCATCCCTGAATACGATCAGTAATTTAGCATGACAAATCTACCTAACTTGCACATCTTTGGACTGTGGGAGAAAACTAGAGAACCCAGTGAAAACCTACATAGACACACAAAGAGCGTGCAAACTCCACATGGACAAGTGCCCGAAGGTGGAATCAAACCTGGGTCCCTGATGCTGTGAGGCAGCAGTGCTAACCACGGAGCAACCATGCCACTCATCCAACAAAGGTTCACCGGCCTGCTTCCTGGGGGGCAGGACTAACATGTGAAGAAAGGTTGGATCAACTAGGGCTTGTACTTGCTAGAATTTAGAAGAATGAAGGGGGATCTCATTGAAACACATAAAATCTTGATGGTTCTAGACAGGTTAGATGTAGGGAGAATGTTGGGAAATCCAGAACCAGAGGTCTCAGTTTAAGAACAAAGGGCAAGCCATTCAGAACTGTGATGAGGAAACATTTCTTCACTGACAGAATTGTTAACCAGTGGAATTCTCTCCCACAGAAAGCTGTTGGTAACAGTTCATTAGAAATATTCAAGAGGGAGCTGGAAATGGCCCTTTTGGCTAAAGGATCAAGGAGTATGGGGAGAGGGCAGGAAGAGGATAGTGAGATTACATGATCAGCCATAATCGTATTGAATGGTAGTGGCAGGCTTCAAGAGTCAAATGGCCTACTTCTGCACCTATTTTGTTTGTTTCAATTTTCTATGTTTCAAATTTCCATCCCCACCCGCCCCCCTTTGACAGCTCCTGAATGTTCCTGACCCAATCTCACTTGACTTAGCCTAAGTCCTCATTCACTCATGCCTCATACCCATCACCCACTTGTTATCCTTACCAACTTCCCATCTTGTCACCATACCAACCTTGTCACCATACCAACCTACCACACTACCATACAAATTATTCGGTCCCAGCTCACCTGCGGCCCCACCCACTTGCTACCTAACCACTCTGGCCCAACTCGACACCAAGTGATCCAAAGTCTTTCATAGGCATATTATCAAACAAGATTTGTTGCTGCATTGCATAAGGATAGATTAGGCTTAATGACCAAATAGTTTCTCAGGAACATCTTAAAGAAGAAATGGCCTCTACAAAAGCAACTATTTAAGGAGGGAATCCCAAAGCTTAGGAGGTTGAAGGTGCTTGTGCCTTCCAGGGAAACATCAAGTGCAGCTGGAGGATCATTGACTTGGTGAAAGATTTGGTCTGCCTGAAATACGCTAGTAAGGAGTTGTCCTCAATCAAGTTTTGGAGTCTGGGACATTCCACATTCCAGGACTATGTGCTGAAAGGTACATGAAGTATTAGGCTGACATGTTGGAAGCTTAATAGAGAAAAATCAATATTTTAGCCATGTTACACCAAGGTGCTAGAAACTGGATTTGAATTCTACAGGTTCTATAACTGTCATAGATTGTACATTGTAAAAATCAAGGCATTTGCAATTGTATTGAGCTACATCAGAATGGAATACCTTGTAATGAGAAGATGTTCAACTTGAAATATTTTTAGTACATTTTTGTAAATTTTATGAAAATAAAAGCTTATTCTGCAATCTGGAATGCTCAAGTGGTCAAAAATATAAGAACACAAATAAATGCTTAGGATTGGAGGGATGGAAGAGATTGCAGAAATATAGAGGGATGAAGCCATACAGGAATTTGAAAACTAGAATTAGAATTTTCAAATCAAAACCGTGAACCAACATAGGTAAGTGAGAATAGTGATGAAGGTGATTGAACTTATTGTAAGTTTGGATGCATGAAGAGTTTTCACATTTTCAGAGAGCAAAATGTGGAAAGTCAGGAATAAGTTGGAATTGCCACGTTTAGAATTAATTCAAACTTAGATGAGTGTTTCAGCAGCAGATGAATGAAATAAATTTAAGGGGTATTAGAATTGGGCAGTGAATGCAGACCTTTGCCAGTGATTCCCACATCTCACAAAAGAAATTTAAAAATGGAAAACAAATCAGGAATTGTTACAGAGGTAAAACTAGGGGGTCTTTGTGTTAGTGTGGATATGTGGTTGGAAGCTTATGCGAATAAGAAATGCAATCTCGGATTGTTGTCATAGAGAAGGTTGGAGTTAGTCAGCTAGGACGTGGAGATTTCACGGCAAGAAATTTCTGCTCAGCCCCTAGTGAATGTCATACAAGCAGTCTTAACCATTTAGAGAAAATCGAAAGATCAGGAGAGATGGTCTTCAGTATATATGTTGAAAGTGCTTCTGTATTTTGGATGAAATACTGAGAATCAGCATGTAATCAAGGCATCAAAGGTTCAGCGAAAAGGAAAGAAATTTGAGATTTATCAAATCAGCTATGATGTCATTGAAAGGTAGAAAGTTAAAAATCACATAACACCTTCATGAAGGAGCAGCACTCTGAAAGCTAGTGCTTCCAATTAAACCAGTTGAACTATGACCTGGTGTTGTGTGATTTTTAACTTTGTACACCCCAGTCCAACACCAGCATCTCCAAATCATTGAAAGGCAGAACAGACTCAATGGGCTGAGTAGCCTACTTCTGCTCCTACATGTTATGGTCTTATATAGAGGATAAATGAAAGGGGCCAATGACACATCCTGGATATAATTATAATGGAGCTGCAAAAGAATCTAATTCTGGCAGAGACTAGATCAATAAGACAAAGACTAGGGGAGTCGGTTCTCACATGAATGACGATGTTGGAATAGGATGGAATGCCAACATGCAAAAGGCTGCAAATAGTTCGAGGGGAACATGGAACGATGGTTTACCTTTAACACAATTGCTTTAACATTGTGACAGGGATGGGAACCTGATTGGAACAATTCAAATGTGTATTTCCAGGAATGGTGGGAATGGATTTGGGAGGGGACAGTATCTTCCAAAACACTGGAGGAGAAAGGAACTTTGGAACTGTACAGCGGGGTTCCCAGTTTATGAACAACTGACTTATGAATACTCATACTTACAAATCCGATCTCATTCAAGGGTGTAATTTTAAAGATCTGAAATATGCACATTTCCTCTACTTAAGAATCACTGCAAACCATTGTGACCAGACTCAAGAACAGAACCCATTTGCAACCCGGAGATTGCCTCTATGTTTAAAGAACAGAAGAGTTGAAGATGGGTATTATCAGAAAGAGGGCAAATTTAAATGTCAGAGAAACAGTAGGCTGAGGAAACAACCAGGAATTGGAGTTAGTTGATTAACGATATGTTGAGAATAGAGTGCAAGGAGCTGGTGGTGTGTCTCATGGGCATGATGAGCTCAGCGAGAGCATGACGGGAGATAATAGAGAAACAGTGAAAGGTGCGATGAGGGCAGTAAAGACCGTGGAGAAGTTTGACTTGTTGGGCAAGGGGTAAGAGAGAGGAAACCCATTGATTAGTCTGAATATTAGTAACAAAGAAATGCAAAAGTTCCAGTGTGATCCTGAAATAATGAGCGTTTTATGGAGATGAAAGCAGGACCTCTTTGTGATTTATATGTTTCATCTAGGTCTGATGGAGAATGGTCTTTTTTTGCAGTAGGTTGTACCCCTTGGACTTAAAGGAGTAAAAATGACAGCCATGCCCAAGGGAATGACTACTTTGTGAGACAGTAATTATTTTAAAGGGAAATAGACATCAAAGGTGCACAACCTAATTAGATCAAGGTGTACACTCTAACCTCATTTCACCTGGGGACAAGCTTGGTCTTAATTCCAAAATGTGTAACAGCTTGAGAAATCAATTAGATTTTCAGTGTGAACATTGCTATATCACACATTTTAAATGTAGGACTATTTCTGCATTTTGATTAGTAGAGAATACTATATTTATGCTGGATGAAAGCCTCCTTACAATTTCAAAAAGAAAATGCATTTTAATCAATGAAAGAAATCATATATCCAAAAAATAAAGGATTAGTAAACTCTCCATTTGCCTCCAGGGTATTTTATAAACTGAAGTGTTTGGACTTAATCAGTCTGTCCACATGGTTTTTCAATTATTCATAAAAGTACTTTGAAATTTGGCAATATGGACTGAATTATTCACTGGAACCTTGACAGATCGGAAGTAGTGTTTTTGTTCACACATCCTTCTGGTCTGCTAGCATATGTCAGAGGCATTCGAGTGTAGCTGTTGTCAAATAATGATTCCTTTCAGGAACTTTAAAGTCAGATCTAACCAGTACCATGATGGCCCCGACTGACAATGAAAATGGAAAACATAAATTCAGAAGAAATTTAGGAGTATAATTTTTTTTATTTCTTTGATATAAAATGCATTTATTCTTAACATTGCATGAATATCCACAACGTCACTTCAGCAAATTCAAAGTGCTTGATTTTAATATTTTCCTATTGCTCAATGTCATCCAGGCCCAATATTGTGACAATCAGAGCACTGCAACACCCCCTTTGGTTTCATTACCCAGGATTTTGCTTGAGATTTTAGTTTAGTGTTCCATTTGACTCTGTTGATTTGAATGATGGCCAAGAGAAGTTTGAATGTTGTTTAACTCTTAACATTCAGAAAGACTTGGATAAATATATGCATTATTTCAAAATTGTAATTGATGTGTAGTTGAAGAATGGAGTATCTAATCTAATTGCAATAATGATCTCCTTTATGAGTGAAGAGTAAAGCTTTTACAGTCACTTTGCTGTCTCCAGTTGGTCTCTTGTTAAAATAATCACTGGTAAGATAAAACCACAGTATGCTTTTCCTTTTATTTATTATTGCTGGAGCTAGACATGTCTCTTATCATCATTTTTATGTATTCGTCTACTTATTATCATAGAATTGCAAAACAGCAAAGCATTTCCTGATGACTTTTATAGAATTATCTCTTAATGACATGGAGGAGCTTTTTTGCTGTCATTCTTAAATCAAGCTCATTCAGCCAGCATCAAGCAAGCCTATTTAATACAGAATGACTTGCCTCATGAGGCAGAATCTTATTAGATCCTGAATATCATGGGCTATGGTGAGAAATCTGGGAGAATCGCATGAGAAGTCCAGCGAGGCCTGCCAAGATGCTAGGAGCAACAAATCGCACTTTCTATCAGAATTCAAGGTTTCAAGATGAGATTCTGCTCTGTAGCAGTGAGATGCCTACTAACAGCAATTATTACTCAAGCTCATGAACACCAAATCTCATCTCATTAATATAGATCTCCTGAATCTATCACAGGCCAGATATAAACTAGACAACATGACATCCCGACATCAAAGTCAGAGTAGTACCTAGTGTTTCTGCCTTGCCACGCCAGGCGTCTATCTTGGGCACCTGATCCCAATAAGACCATAAGACCATAAGACATAGGAGTGGAAGTAAGGCCATTCGGCCCATCAACTCCACTCCACCATTCAATCATGGCTGATGGGCATTTCAACTCCACTTACCCGCATTCTCCCTGTAGTCCTTAATTCCTCGAGACAACAAGAATCTATCAATCACTGCCTTGAAGACCTTTAGCGTCGCGGCCTCCACTGCACTCTGCAGCAATGAATTCCACAGGCCCACCACTCTTTGGCTGAAGAAATGTCTCCGCATTTCTGTTCTAAATTGAGCCCCTCTAATTTTAAGGCTGTGTCCACGGGTCCTAGTCTCCTCGCCTAATGGAAACAATTTCCTAGCGTCCACCCTTTCCAAGCCATGTATTATCTTGTACGTCTCTATTAAGCCTCCCCTTAATCTTCTAAACTCCAATGAATACAATCCCAGGATCCTCAGCCATTCCTCATATGTTAGACCAACCATTCCAGGGATCATCCGTGTGAATCTCCGCTGGACACGTTCCAGTGCCAGTATGTCCTTCCTGAGGTGTGGGGACCAAAACTGGACACAATACTCCAAATGGGCCCAACCAGAGCTTTATAAAGTCTCAGTAGCACAACGGTGCTTTTATATTCCAACCCTCTTGAGATAAGTGACAACATTGCAATAGGACAGGGTGTCTTCCATGAGCAGTGGATGCACAAATCTCTTGCCATGGACATTGGCATACAATGCATGCCAGCTTTGCTGCACCCATTGTGGCACATCTCTGATCATTTACAATACTTTGAAGTGCACCAGTGCCTGGGATGTTGCTCCAACACCATTTTGCAGGTAGGGACATGCACCTGGTTCAGAGATTCAATCAGATCTACAACTCAGTGCTCACATCCTAATGCTCACTCACCTCCTGCCTACTTGGATGTTCTCAGAATTAATGCCTTGCCCTACCACAGCTTGCCTTTTCACATAGACTCAAAGTCAAATAGTTGTCTTGGTTGATGGCAGTCACAGTCAAAATGTGGACATGTTGGTGTACACTGCAGCACTGTGGCTCAGTGGTTAGCACAGCTGCCTCATGATGCCAGGGACCTGGGTTTGATTCCAGCCTCAGGGACTGTCTGTGTGGAGTTTGTACATTCTCACTGGGTCTGCATGGGTTTCCTTCCACGATCCAAAGATGTGCAGGTTAGGTGAATTGGCCATGCTAAATCGCCTATAGCGTTCAGGGATTGTGGGTTAGGTGCATTAGTCATGGGTAAATATAGAGTAATAGGGTAGGAGAATGGGTCTGGATGAATTACTCTTCAGAGGGCCAGTGCAAACTTGTTGAGCCGAAGGGCCTGTTTCCACATGTAGGGATTCTATGATACGACTATTATATGATTACTATAATCATATATAGTATGATATATATACTACAGTGCCTGCATCATGAGCCAATAGCTGATGTTGCACACACACCACATATGTTCAACCAAACATATGTTTTGACATAAGAGCTCGATCATGTCAAGGGTTGTCTCCAGCACAATAAGTTAAGGGCAACCTCGGGTTTCAGTTCAGGGGGTTGGGCAAGGGCAGGTGGCCATTTAGGATGGACAGGGTCATGATCCTCTCTTCACAAGGTATGAGGGGCTGAATGTTTGTCATCCTACCACCCATTAGCTCTTCTTGCCTGACCACTGAGGCTGTTTTCTCTTACATTGAGAGAAAGGCAGGGATTGATTGAGGAGAAAGTGGGTGACATAGCTGTTAACACTACTGCAGGTGGAGGAAATGTGGTGGGTGTTCCAGGAGAGTGAGTAGGTGGTGCAGATGCGATACAGGATTATAGCATGGGGGATTGGGTTGGATGAGAAGGAAAATGTTATATGCAACAGTGAGAGTGGTTGAGCACGGTGGAAAATGTGAAGAAAGTGAGGACTGCAGATGCTGGAGATCAGAGTCAGGAGTGTGGTGTTGGAAAAGCACATCCGGTCAAGCAGCATCCGAGGGTCAGGGGAGTCAATATTTCAGGCATATTGACTGAGGCCTCATTCCTGTTGAAGGGTTTATACCCAAAACATTGATTCTCCTGGTCCTTGGATGCTGCCAGACCTGCTGTGCTTTTTCAGCACCACACTCTCGGCATATGGTGAAAAGTTTATACAGTAGTGGATGTAGAGTCAGGGGAGAAAGCTAATGAATAAAGGTAGGCAGTGTGTGTTGGAGAGACCCCCAGATGGAAGCTAATTGATAGCATAATTAAGTTTTGGCCTGGGCGAAGATATTGTTTCTGCAGTTGGGGCAGTAGGGGAAGGGCATAAGAAGGAGGATGGCAGCTCTCAGATACTATCCTCCTACCATAAGTCCAGTCACTTGGTCTTACATAACCCAGTGTAGACTGAAGGCCCCAAATTCAACAGCGTGCCAGAACTGGTTTTTAATTTGGATGGGCCTACTTTTTCTCACCTTCCTGGAGCTGAAATAATTGCAGCTCAAACAGTATAAGATCTGTGGTTGGAACTGCTTAGGAATTTCAACTAGTGGTGGGTTGTGTGAGAGGTCTAGCTAGGTTCATTTTCTATCTCTAGGGCCAGTGCTTCCAGATCCAGACAACTGTGCTCAAAGAATCAGACAAAGGATATTTCTGGATTCTATGTGAAGTACCACTGATTTGACAACTGGAAGCCCAAATCACTATTTATAGCCCTTAATTCGAAAATGAGTTTTTTTGAAAAAATAGTGGACTGCTACAGAGATTCTGCATGGAACTTTATAGGGGTCTGAGTGAAATGGACTCATAGAATATTTGCAGATGTAAGCAGGCCATTCAGCCAATTGAGTCTACACTGACCTTCTGAAGAGCATCTACCCAGATCCATCCCCCAATCCTATCCCCATAACCCTGCATTTTCCATGGCTAATCCTAACCTGCACATACCAGGAATGGTAATTTAATGTGGCCAATCTACCTAATCTGCAAATCTTCAAACTGTGGAAGGAAACTGGAATCCTTGGAAGAAACTCATCAGCAGGGAGAATGTGCAAATTCCACAAGTCGGAGGCTGGAATCGAACCTCCTGGTCCCTGGCATTGTCAGGCAGCAGTGCTGTGGCACAATTTGTGGCAGAATCACGTGAGGTCTGACACAACATTCGGAGCAACTAACTCCAACTTTTCTGTTTTTGTCACAATGAGAGGTGAATTTCATACGAGGCTTCAGTGAATTGACAAGCAAAGGGTCTCATAGGTGTTGAGTGCCTCATTAATGCTGCAACTTACCATATTAATATCGAGTTTCCTAAATTCCTAAATACAGCAACTCTGCCTTGTAATGTCTTGCCCTACCTATGTACAGTTTGACCCCTCTCAGCCAGCGGTATTAAGTCACATGATTGCTGTTTATCTTTGCCATTTATTGCAGTCACAAAGCCAGGAAGCTTGTCATAGTTGTCAACAATCATTTGTCAAGTAAAAGGTGATAACCTGCCCTCAGAGCATCCTGGTCCAATAAATCTAGAGAAGTATCTGGCACCAGTTCAGACCTTGAAAATAGTCTTTCAGCTCATTCCTGATGAAGAGCTTTTGCCCAAAACGCCGATTCTCCTGCTCCTTGAATGCTGCTTGATCTGCTGTGTTTTTCCAATACCACAGACACGACCCATGGTCTTTCAACTATTCAGGACAGTTAGAGTCAGGATGCTTGCTACATAAGGGGTGAGGAACTGAATGTTGAGCAGCCCATTATCCAACTTTCCTCTTTCTGCCCCATTGTGGGCTGCTTTCCTCTTTGAATGAGAGAAAGGCAGTTATTACGGGAAATAAAAGTGTGTTTCCCCTAATTGTTCCATTTGATGCAGGTGACTTGGGGAAATGTCCTGAGTGAATGGTTAGACAACGCAGAGGGCATGTAGGATTAGAGATGTTCTGGTTTGAGGTTAGTGCAAGCGGGTGAGGGAAGATGTTCAGAGTTCAAAACAGAAATTGGTCAATAAGCTCAGCAGGTCTGGCAGCATTCTGTGGAGAGATATCAGAGTTAATATTTTGGGTCAAGTGACAATTCCTCATTAATGGTCACTATCACCCTCACCTCAATATGTGCACAGTCTGGAAGGAGGAATCACACCTAGAGTGAAGCATCGCCTGAGGGAGTACTGTATATAGTTTGAGGAATTAGGAGGCAGCATGGGAGTAGAATTGGTAAATCTTTCCTTTCTTTCCACATGTTAAATGTTTAAAATTCAGTAGTCTCGCTAAAAAAGGGTTAATGAAGTAGCTGACTCAGCTGACTGAGAGACAGAAGCCTGAAAAGGGCCTTAATAGGAACAGAAACAGAAACAGCAGATAAAAACTGAAAAAAAAACTGGCAGCATCTGTGGAGAGACAGCAGAGTTAGCAAGACACTTCTGAAGAAAGGTCATTGGACCCAAAACATTATCTCTGCTTTCTCTCTACAGATGCTGGCAGACCTGCTGAGTTTCTACAGCAATGTCTGTTTTTGTTTTGATTTCTAGCATCAGCGGGTATTTTAGGTTAAACAATTTGGGGAATTTGGAGGCAGGTGCGGGAATTCAGTGCAGATGGGAAGAGGTGCTTTTTGCCTTCTTTTTGGCTCATAATTTGTCAGGTTTTTTTTGGCAGGAGATATTGAATCCTTGGATGGGGGCCCAGCTCAAAACAGTGTGTGACATCATAGAAAACCATAAGTTCATTAGTTGTGAATGGTGACTAATTAGAGGTTAATTTCATATTGAATGCAAATAGGGGAAATATTTATAGTTTACAAGCTAAAAGACCAGTAGGAAATTTTTAAAAATCTAATTGAGAACTAAATAAATGAAACAGAAATGGGCCAGGCAATATGTTGTACCTGCATGATATGGAAACTGGTGGACCTCATTATGGTTCAAAGTTACCACTTCTGTCGCAAGTGCTGGTGGCTTGAGGAACTCTGGTTCAGAGTTGATGAACTGGAATCTGAGCTTCCAGCACTAACACTTCAGGGAGGGGGGCGCAGGTACCTGGACACTGTGTTTCAGGAGGTAAGCACAACCCTTAGCTTAACCACCTCGAATTCAGTTAATGATCAGCGACAGAAGATTCTGACTATGAGTGAGGTGTGAAGAGGGATCCAGGAGGTAGTGCTGATGGACCCTCAGCCCTTTAGCATGCCTAATAACAGATTTGAAATTCTAGCTCCCTCTGTGGTTGAGAGCAGAGTCTGTAGGGAGAGTGAGCAAACTGACCATAACACTGTGGTTCAGGGTCCATGCAAGAGAGGGAAGAAAAAAGAAATGCAGTTTTTAATCGGGAATAAAATAATCAGACATCCACCCACCTCATCTACCCCATCTGTTACTCTCGATGTGGTCTCCTCTACATAGGGGAGACAGGATGCCTACTTCCAGAGCAGTTCAGGGAACACCTCTGGTCTGCATGTACCGAACAATCCCATCGCCCTGTGGCCTACCACTTCAACTTCCTCTCCTACTCCCAAGGACATGCACTCCACTGCCACATCAAAGCCACCCACCAACTGCAGGAAGAACACCTCATCTTCTGCCTTAGTACCCTATAAACACATGGCCTCAACGTCTATTTCACCAGGTTCCAAATTCTCCCCTCCCCCCACCTCATCCCAGATCCAACCCTGCAAGTCAGCATCACCCTCTTGAACTTTCCTACCTGTCCACCTTCCTTCCCACCTATCTGCTCTACCCTCCCACCAACATATCACAATTACCCCTCATATGCATCCACTATCACCTTCCCACTTACCTTCCCTCCACTTCACCCCCACCTCCACCTCCCTATTTATTGCTCACCCCCCTTTTCCACTTTCACATTCCTGATGAAGTGCTTATGCCCGAAACATTGGCTATCCCGCTCCTCAGATGCTGCCTGATCTATTGTGCTTTTCCAGCACCACAGTTTTTGACTCTGAATAGACACTGCTGTCTGTAAATCAGATCAAGAGCCCCAAAGTCAGTGTTGCCTGCATGGTGTCCAGGTTCAGGGTATCTCATCTGGGCTGCAGAGGAACTTCGAATTTGAGGAGAAAGATCCAGTTGTTATGGTTCACAGAGGCACCAACGAGAGAGGAGGGAAAATGAGCAGTTCGGAGCTAATTAAGAGACAGACCAAAAAAAAGTAATAATCTTTGGATTACTACCTGAGCCATGAGCAAATTAACACATGGTCTTCAAGATTGATGAAGTAAATGTGTGATTCAAAGATTGATGTGGGAGAAATGGATTCTAGTTCATGGCACATTGGCTCCAGTACTGGGGAAGGAGAGCGCTGTTCTGATGAGATAGGCTGCACCTGAATCAGACTGGGACCAGAGTCCTGATAAATCACATAACTAGGGCTGTGAATAGTGCTTCAAACTGGAGGAATGGGTTCAATCACTTGGAAAATTATGGAAAAAGTTAAAGTGGGGGGGGGGATAGATGCTCAGCAGAGGTGATTAAATTTAGATTTAAATTTAGAATTTATTGTCACATGTATGAAAGTAAAGGAAAACATGAGTACAGTGGAAAGCGTACAAAGTTGTCATTCTGCAGCACCACTTTGGTTTCAAAGCCAAAATAAAAGAAAGCCAAAAGGTAAGAAAAACATCCTGATTTTAAAGTCTAAGTCTTATCTTCACAAAGATGTTTGGAACCATCGATGCAAGCACAAATGCCCCAAGTAATAAGAGAGAGAATATGGAAAGGGTCAGAAATCTAACTTCAGGCACAGTAAATAAAGAGATGACTGTGAGAAGTGGAGCAGTCAACACAGGGCAGAGGGTGTTGTACTTAAATGCACAGTGTCCCAAACAAGGTAAATGAGCAGATTGAAATTGACAGGTACGGTATTGTGGGTATCAAATTGAGTCTCCAAGGATATCAGGGCTGGGAATTAAATATCCAAGGATACACATCCTTTTGGAAAGACAGGCAGGTGGGCAGAAGGGCCAGGATTGCTTCATTAGTAACTAAATTTGATCAATGCAGGAAGCTTTTGGAATCAGAAGGCGTAGAATCTGTGTGGGTAGAGCTGGGGAATAGTAAATGAAGACCTCTGAACAGTAGTCAGGGTGTGAGGAAGAAAATCAATCTGCAGATAGAAAAAGCATGTAAGAAAGATATGATTACGATAATCATGGGAACTTCAATATGCAGGTGGACTGGGAAAACCAGGTTCGGTATCAGATCTCACCAAAAGGAAATTGTGGAATGTCAACAAGATTTTTTCTTTTAGGAGCAACTTGTGATAAAGTCCAGTAGAGAACAGACAATTCTGGATGTGATGTGCAATGAGGCAGACTTAATTAGGGAGTTTAAAGTGATGGAACCCTTGGGAGCAGTGACCATCATGACAGAGTTCACTGTCAGGTTGAGAGGCAGAAGCTGGATGCAGATCTAACAGTATTATAATTGAGTAAAGGTAACCTGAAGGACATGAGGATGGAGCTGGCCAGAGCTGATTGGAAGGGTAACCTAATAGGGAAAACAGTGGGACAGCAATGGCAGGGGTATCTGGGGGTAATTTGTGAGGCACAGCAGAAGTTCATCCCAAAGAAGAAGAAATAAACTAAGGGGAATCCAGAGCAACCATTGCTGACAAGAGAAATCAGGGACAGCAATAAAAGCAAACAAGAAAGCTTACAATGTGCTGAAGGTTAGTGGTATGCCATCAGATTGGGGAGCCTTTAAACACCAGCAGAGAACAACTAAAAAAGCAATAAAAAGATGAAATATGAAAGTAAGCAATTAATAATGTAGCTGAAGACTTCAAGAGTTTTAAAAAATATATATAAAAGGCAAGGTCTGACCGCTGGAAAATGAGGAGCGAGAGAAGTGATACTGAGGAAACAAAGAAATGGTGGAGTAACTGAAAAAATACTTTGCATCAAATTTCACAGTGGAAGACATCGGCAGCATACCAGGACTTCAAAAGAGTCAGAGGGTAGAGGTGTGTGCAGTGGCCATCGCTAAGGAGAATGTGCTGGGGTAGCTGAAAGGTCTGAAGGTGGACAACTCACCCAGAACTCACAACTTTGAACGACATCCCAGCATTCGAAGGACATAGCTGAGGAGACTGTGGAGGCATTGATGGCGATCTTCCAGGAATCACTGAGGTCAGGAAAGGTCTCAGAGGACAGAAAAATGGCTATTTAACATCCTTGTTTAAGAAGGGAGGAAGACAGAAGACATCTAAATGTAGACTGGTTAGCCTGACTATGGTTGCTAAGATTTTACAGTCCACTGTAAAGGATAAAATCGTGGAATATTTGGAAGTGCACGGTAAAATAGGGCTGAGTCAGCGTGACTTCATCAAGGGGAGATCATGTCTGATCTTTCATAGAATCTCTACAGTGTCGAAATGGACCCTTTGGCCCAACAAGTCCACACCAACCCTCTGAAGAGTCACCCATTCCCCTACATTTACCCCCAACTAGCACATGTAACCTACACACCCCTGCACACAATGGGCAATCTACCATGGCCAATTCACCTAATCTGCACATCTTTGGATTGTGAGAGGAAACCAGAGCACCCGAAGGAAACCCAAGCAAATACGGGGAGAATGTGCAAACTCAACACACTTGCCCTGTAATTGAACCTGGGTCGCTGACACTATGAGGCAACAGTGCTAACCATTGAGCCACCATGCTGCTGCCTTTGAGGAAAAAACAAGCACGTTAACAAAGAAGAGCCAATAGACATCATCCAATTAGATTTCCAAGTGGCCTTTGACAAGTTGCTGCACAGAAAACTGTTAAATAAGGTATGAGCCCATAGTGTGAAGGGCAACGTATTGGTGTCAATAGAGGATTGGCTGAGTAGCAGAAGAAGAGAGGGTCTTTTTCAGAATGGCCAGTGACTAATGGAGTTCCACAGTAATTAATGTTGGGACCACAAAGATTCTTGTTACACATTAACAATCTGGATGAACAAACTGAGGGCATTAATGCTATGATTGCAGATATAGAGACAGATGGAGTTACACATTGTGTTGAGGAAGTGGGGAAGATGCAGAAGGACTTGGACAGGCTAGGAGATTGGGCAAAGAAGTGACAGATGGAATACATTGTGGGAAAGTATGAAATTGTGCTTTTTGGTCGTGAAAACAGAGATTTGAACAATTTTCAGTGGAAAAAGGCTTCAGAAATCTGAAGTACAAAGTGACTTGGGAGTCCTCATTTGGGCTGCAAATGTGTTGCTGGTCAAAGCACAGCAGGCCAGGCAGCATCTCAGGAATAGAGAATTCAACGTTTCGAGCATAAGCCCTTCATAGTCCTCATTTGGGATTCATTTGAAGTTACATGGAGATTCAATTGATAATTAGGAAGGTAAATGCAACATTAGCATTCATTTTAAGAGGGCTGGAATACAGGATTAGAATTATACTGCTGGTGGTGTGTAAGACCCTGGTTAGACTGCATTCGAAATATTGTGAGCAATTTTGAGCCCTGTATCCAAGGAAGGGAATGCTGGCATTGGAAGGGGTGAAAAGGAGGCTTACAAGAATTATGCCAGTAATGAAGGGTTTGTCATATGAGGAGTGGTTGAGTATTCTGATTCTGTACTGGATGGAGTTGGGAAGGATGAGGGTGGATCTGATTGAAACTTACCTAATGCTGAAAGACTTGGATAGAGTGGACACGAAAAAGACGTTTCCAATAGTAAGAGGGACTAGGACCCAAGGGCATGACCTCAGAATGAAGGGAAGATTCCTTAGAACTGAGATGAGGAAAAATTTCTTCAGCCAGAGGGTGGTTAATCTGAAGAATTAATTGCGGCAGAAGGCTGTGGAGGCAAGTCATTGAGGATATTTAATAGAGATAGATAGGTTATCGATTGATAAGGGGATCAAGGGTTACCAGGAGAAAGGGGTTGAGAAACACATCAGCCATAATGAAATGGCAGAGAAAACCTGATAGGACAAATGTCCATTTCTTCTCCTATATCTTAGGTTCTTGGGATCAATGGGAGAGAGGATAATGCAGTATGATGGTTAGCATAGCTGTGCTGTAGGCCCTGGGTATCAGGGCAATATTCAGAGATGATTTTGTAATTCAAAACTATTTCAGGGAATGTTTGGAAGCTCAGTACTGATGAGCCTCACAAGGAAAACAAGGAAGAAAGAAACATAAGGTTTGGGAGCAGCTTGATTACCAGACTGTGAGACTCTGTGCCAAATGCAACCTGTGTTCCTGTCCATACCCATACCGCTTGTACATGTGCACTGGAAATGGGAAATGACCATACTCTGAGTAAGCAGAGTAAGGCTTTATTTCTGTCTGAGCAAACAGGCTCCAGTTGTGAGCTTTGTGAATCCCTTCAAGGGGCAATTACAGTAATCAGGCTTTCATGATACAAGTTGAAGTTATCTGTAGTCAAAGCACCCTCTCAGTCAAAATGGGGGAGTTCTTAGTTTTAGATGTAGAAAAACCTATTGGAAGCATTGGCATGGAAGGTGCTCTATCCAGGAAAATGCAATGAAGGTGGAGAAACTTGAAAAGTATGAACAGAATATACTGAAGTTAGCAGTGGAAGTGGGCATAGCATTTATATTTGTTCATCTGTCTCCAACAATGGAGACTGGAATCAGGTCTGGAGTCAGAGTAAGGTAAAGGAAAAGAGGAATCACAAGTGATTTTGGTATCCATGAATGGTTGAAACTTGTGGTCCTTCATACGTGAAAAGAAGAAGAAAAATGCTTTATGCTGAAGCAACAGATGAGGCAAGGAATGAAATAGAACCTTGGACTGGATAGTGTTAGGCAGTGAACCAATGTTGTTTAAAAGAAATGTTGAGAACATTCATGCGATAGGATATTAAGACGAGCAGGAATCTCAGGTGTTGTAAGGGCAGTGGCTCAAATAACACCAAATACCTTGGAGTCATCTTAAATCAGAGTGGATCCAAAACATGAAGATGGAATCTTAGTTGAAGTTTATGTGACAGATGCTGAGGAAAGAAAATGTGGCTGTGAATGTGGGTCTTCGTGGCTGTCTAGAATTTTCAATCAGGTATGGGAATGGGAATGGAGACAGGAAGTTGACTAATTATGGGCCACTATCCAGCATTCCACTTTCTGACACCAACACACTCCTGAGCCATTTTGCTGACGGCCAATCAGGGGGCGGAAGAGTTATCAGTCCATAAATGGTGGGAACCCTATTAAACTAATTAATCAGCCAAATAAGACCATGGCTTAGAGGCTGAAGTGACCATGTCTGACTGGGACAGGATTTTGCTTTTCAGTTTGGAGCTTTGATGACAGGGTCAAATGTGGGTTGAGACCCTGTGTTGTATGAGTGACAATCAGCTGTCAGTGATTCTGCCTTTGTGGCCCATAGGGTACCACAGGGATATTCACTGACCAATTGAGAACAAAGTCTTCAAGATAATAACAGGAAAAGACAGGGTAGATAAATATAAACTATTTCCACTCGTTGGGAGTTCTAAAAGTAGGTATCCAGTCTGAAAAGTAGGGTTAAACCACTTAGCAGAGATGTTACGAAACACTTTTCCACCAAAGGTTGATAGATGTGTAGAACTCTCTTCCACGAAGGGAAGTTAATGTTAGATCAGTTTTCAAATGTATCTACCTTAAAATTACTTTTTTTAGACAAGGGTATTAAGCGATGTGGTCCAAAGGCAGGTAGATGGAGCTAGGTCACAGATCATTCATGATCTCATGATTGGTGGAACAGGCTCAAGGGGCTGAATGGCCTATTCCTACTCCCAGTCATTGGTAGCATTAAAAGATAGTCGTAGTGCTCCAGCTAATCTCTACAGTCCCACTCTGTTCAACATACCTGATCAGAGCTCATATTCAGGACTTCCCCTCCATATTGTGGCCCTAGCAGTAATGGAGAGTTTTTTAAAAATATATATTTGTTTAAATTTAAGAACGCATCTCAAATTAAAGGCACGTTCCGTCTCCTTCATCTGCAAAGGTACAAGGCATCTCCTCCAATACTGGCACACCTACTGGCCCCCACACTTTTTCATAGGATAGCGCATTTGCCATTGGGCCCTGGAGTAGGAGTAGGCCATATAGCACCTTGAGCCTGTTCTACCATTCATGAGATCATGGCTGATCTGTGTCCTATCTCCATTTACCCTGTCTTTGCACCACATCGCTTAATACCTTTGTCTAAACAAAATTTTTAAGATCGATAAATTTGAAAACTGATATAGCGTTAACCTCCCTTTGTGGAAGAGGGTTGCAGACATCTACCACTCTTTGCATGGAAAAGTGTTTCCTAAAATCTCTGCTAAATGGTCTGGCGCTAATTTTCAGACTGGATACCTACTTTTAGAACCCCCAACCAGTGGAAATAGTTTATGTTTATCTACCCTGTATTTTCCTGTTATTATCTTGAAGACTTTGCTCTTAATTGGTGAATGTCCCCTGTGGCACCTTATGGGCCACGAAGGCAAAATCACTGGCAAGTGATTGTCACCCAAACAACACAGGGTCTCAACCCACATTTGACCCTGTCATCAAAGCTCCAAACTGAAATGCAAAATCCTGTCCCAGTCAGATATGAAAGTGAATGTGAAAGCAATGAAGATGAACAAAATAAAAAAGGGAAATCTTATCAGAAGCAAACAGAACTCCAAGCTCCATTTTGACTCAGCACTTTCCCATTTATTAATCAGGTTGAGAATATGATTTTTACAGTTCTTACTGGTACATACATATTGATAAACGTATTTAATGTTCAAATCTCACTAAAACCATGGTTGAAAAACATTGGTTTATGTTCATATCCCATATGTGGCAATGACAACGTTCAAATGTTTTGTGAACGGTACAGACTTTACCTTTATTCATTGAATTCACAAAACCACGAAGTACTTGTTCATTTCAAATTCTACTTATTTTTTCCAATTGTTTCACTTTTTGAGCAATGATTGAACTAAATATGTCCTAGAATTTAGTGCTGTAATTGTATAACATTGATTTTGTCTACTAACCTTTACTCAGATAATGAATCAGTCTTAGAGAAATTATTGATATTTGGTGAACAGTTGTCAGGAACAGCTGATAAGTACTGCTTCTCCTGCTTTCATCACAGAGAATATGTTAGAATATACATATTGTAACAAAAGACTCAGCATGTGACTGCAACAGCTTTGGACTCTCTTGATATTTAAGTAGTCTTTGCAGACAAACCCAGGGTACCTACTTAGCTGTACTTCGGAGGAGACGAAGGTTTGTATATAATCCCTTGTTAATTAACTAAATATAAGTTATAGTTGAGTCTCTCTGGCTAAAGCTGTCATGTCCCATTCAAAAAAATTACAGAAATTGCTGAGGAAACTATCAAATTACTGTGGATGTCAAAATAATGGACACCAATGCACATTACACTAATTTGTTTGGGGATTTATGTTAGTCATGGGTAATACAGAACAGCTGAGCCCAGGACATTGAACGAGTTATGATGGTGAATTAGTTAAATTTTTTAAGTGTTTGAATAAATGCCCAGCTTGGGAAGTAACAGAGACAAGAGAACGGTATAAAGTTATTACAAAAACAAACACAACATTGACAGTAATTCCCTGTTATTTTGTGATTCTTGCAGGAAAAAAAACTGTATTCTGTTAAAATTCTTTTATACACATTGTGTTACCATATGCTGCTAGAATAATTAATATGTTGTAGTGTCCAGCAAAATATTCAAGAACAATGCGATATTGTCACTAAAGATGAGAATGTGCATTTGGTACAAGAAAATGGTTTTTCAAATACATAATGTAGGTGATACACTGAAATATTTAGTTTTTATTAATTTATTTAATACTGGCCCTGAACCTCAGTGCAACGTTGAACAGAAGTTATGAATAAACAACACTCTCCTTCATTGCTAAAAAAGGCTGGTCTGTCTTGTCCTTTATTAAATAACAAATATTTGACAAAAAGATGAAATTTTAAACACCATTGTGTGCTTTTTTCTTCAACAGTATCACTTGGTCATCAATAAAATTTACATTTTTAAAAAATTAAAGGGGATTTCCATAAATTCTTTCTCTCAAGATAACCCTGCACTCTGTTGGTTTGTACTGAATGACCTATAGTAAACCTAGAACTCATCGGCTCTAATATTCCACAAATTAAGCAGCCTATTATTAAAGTATTCACTTTACACTGCTATGATTAATTTAGGTTTACCTGTGGCAATTACTTCAAGTGACTGGCCTTGCATATAATCAGCTTTGGCAGATTGCAGCTGGGACTCATTGTTGGTCACCCCCTCTAAAAGTAAAACAAAACAGCTCATCTGTCTCTTCTACCAGTGCATTTATCATCAACTAGATTACATAGAAGAGAGTGTGAAAAGGCATAGAGGGAATCATTCTCACTCTCACGTGAAAGATGAGTTATTTTTATGTTCAGGGTAAATATTAAAAAGATTAAAATCAAAAGCAACTGAATGAATGTGCACTTCTCAGGGACAGACAGTGAGCCAGTAATATCTGTGCTGAATACTTTACAGTGACAATTATAAACACAAAGTGCTCAATAAGGAAAGGAACAAGGTAAACAATACAAACATTTGGCCACTTTTATGCACCGAGGTCTCTCAGATGTAATGTCCAAGTAATTGTGAATTGGTGGAAATGAACAAAAATATTGAGAGCTATATTTAGAGAAGTGTTTTGTAGAGAGTGGTGGGCGGCAGGCCAATGTACTGGAAGAGAATTCCGGAATTTTATAATAGAGTTTTATTCTTTCATATCATTTCAATTGTTTTATTGATGAACTCTTTGATTAACTCCAGTAGATCACCCATGGTTGCTCTCAGGTCTGGAATTAGAATGCACAGTACAGACAAATCAGCAGGTCCACGTCAATATTTCTGATCCCCATAAATGACATCTGCATGATATACAAATGAGTGGGCAAAAGTTTGGCACAAAATGTGGAAAAATGTGAGACTATGAGGAAAAATGGAGGAGCTGAATATTATTTAACTGGAGTGATTTAGGGGTCCTTGTACATGAATTACAAAGATCTAGCATTGAGGTTTAGTTGGTAATAGGGAAGCCAAATGAAGTGTTGATCTTTATTCCTAAGTGAGCGGAGTATAAAAATGGGAAGGTCTTGCAGAAACTAAATAAGTAACTTGTCAAAGCCCAGATGGTATACAGAGGAACCTTGATTCGGATAATTGATATTCAGATAATCAACATTCCTCTGTGCTTTTGGGTCCCTTATCCAAAGAAAGGTATACTGGCCTTGGAGGCAGTGCAGAGAAACATGGTACATCGTGAATTTGAATTGTTTTATTCCTAAAATATCCATAAATTCCTTGAATAATTTTGATGTAAAATTTGACCATTGATTTGATTGTCTCTTGGTGGGTAGTCTGTATCCAGTGAAAGGATTTGAGTCAAAGACAAGATAGAGTAATCTCAGAATAAGAAATTGCCCACTGAAAACAGAGATGAGGAGGAATTCTTCTCTCAGTAATTTAATCTGTGGAATTATTTATCACAG
Organism: Hemiscyllium ocellatum; assembly: GCF_020745735.1. Lineage (NCBI taxonomy): Eukaryota > Metazoa > Chordata > Chondrichthyes > Orectolobiformes > Hemiscylliidae > Hemiscyllium > Hemiscyllium ocellatum. The sequence continues at coordinate 25,073,074 of NC_083426.1, read as the reverse complement.
GGCTGCAGAGGCTAGATTATTAAGTATGGATGTAGGTTTGCCCGCTGAGCTGGAACGCTCATTTCCAGTCGTTTTGTCACCCTACTAGGTAACATCATCAGTGAGCCTCCGGGCAGAGGCTTCGACCGGAGGCCCACTGAGGAAGTTCCCTAGTAGGGTGACGAAATGTCTGGAAATGCACCTTCCAGCTCAGCGAGCAAACCTACATCCAGAACCTCAACCTGAGCTACAAATCTTCTCAACACGCTCTTTTATTAAGTATATTCAGGGCTTAGATGGAGATTTTTTAAAATTAGCAATGGAATCAAGGTTTATGGTTGCAAGGTGGGAAAGTGGAGCTAAGGATTATTGGATCAGCTATGATTTAATTGAATGGTGGAGCAGACTCGATGGACTATATGGCCTATTCCTGCTCCTATAACTTATTGTCTTATAGGTGAATGGTCTTCCTAAACCTCTTTATGTACCTCTATCAATATAACATACTACAGTATTCTATTTCCCCTTTATGTTATCTAGCACTTCCATAATGCATTTTTGATGTTAATCACAACTGCTGCCTTTTTATAGCAAATTCCCTATTCATTTGAATCTATAGGGATGGAATTAATCCTAGGTTCCTCATTGGATTTGTTAATTATTATTATGTACTGATGACCACCAGTTTTTGACTCCCTTGTAAGTGCTCTTCCCTGTGTATCTTATAATCTTAAAGCCAACTGCAAGTTTATTGCTTGCCTTCCTCATTCCTAGAGAAAACAGCCTGAGCCTATTCAATCTTTGCTAATATGTGTCATTGCTCAGATCTCTTATCACAATTGAAAACTAATTTTACACCTTTTCCAGAACTGTCAGCTCTTGTACAATGTGGAGACCAGCATTCTGATGGCCTGACTTTAACAATGCATAAGTAAATGGATTTTCAATCAGTTAAAGGCTTGCTTTATATACGGTCTAAGTTCACAATTTAACATAACTTCTTCATGTCTTAATTCTATCTCTCTATCAATGAACCTTAGTGTTTTGTTGCTATTTTTACCATCCTTATTAGATTGCATTCCTCCATTTAGTGATTTCTGTACTTGCAACTACTACTCCATTTATACTCTTTGGAAGGCATCTTAACTTGGAAAATGATTGCATTTTGAAGCAGTCCGTTGGTGAAAAGGAATTTGCAGTATGTTAGAAAGCCCGCAGTAACCATCTGATTTCTGCCTTTAACATGTTCAGCTGACTGTGGAAACTTTCATGGTAGAGGCAGGTTATCACTTATAATATGTAAAGTGCTCTTCTTTTAAGAGCTGCAGATTTGAATTTTGATCCCATGTGCGTGATATTTCTGAACCTTGTGAAACTCGCCTATAAAATCAAGGGAAAAAGAAAGCAGAATTTGACTGAACAAATATAAGTTTTGCAAATACTAGGCATCGCTCCTGCATTTTTGCATAAGTGCACGGACTTGGTTTACGCGATTTGTTCTGCATTTGCTTCCACCACTTTTGAGACTTTCATTCTTTGAACTTTATTTATTCTTCAAGTTTAGTGTGTCTGGCCTACATTTTCCACTTGTTGAAGTTTTGTTCACATAAATGATCCTTATGCTGCTTTGGGGCCTCAAAAGGAATGACAGCAACAAAAGCAACACCAAAATCCACCAGAGCACTTTCTCCTTACCTACCTGCTGCTTTGAAGGACAGAACAGATAAGCACATAGTTCCAGCTGGCAAGAGATGATAACCCCAACACAGAGTTCACAGGAGGAAGATCAACTTCCTGAACATGTTCCACATGAGTTCATCAAGAGGCTGCAGTGGTTGCTGATGTTTGCAGCCTTCTTGATGATGACCCTCCAAGTAAATCAGGAAGGCACACATTGCAGTGATTGTCAAAGTCACCATAGCTCTTGATTTGCTCCTCCCAAGACTCAGATGGAGATATTTAGGGGAGGCAATGGCCAAGTGGTATAATGGCTCGAAGGTTAAACCAGAGATCCAAGTAATGTTCTGGGACACAGATGCGATTCCTGCCATGGCAGATGTTGGAATTTAAATTCAATTTTTAAAAAATCTGGAATGAAGAATCTAATGATGATCCATTGTCAATTGTTGGGAAAATCCCATCTAGTTTGCAAATGTCCATCCTTACCTTGCCTACATGTGACTCCAGACCCACAGAAATGTGGTTGACTCTTAACTACCTTTTGGGAAATTAGAGATGGACAATAAATGGTTGCCTAGCCAGCAATGCTCTCATCCTGTGAATGAATACATTTTGAAAAACTCCATTTTGTTTGCAACCACAAAATGATCAATATGTGTGTTTGTGCAAGATACCTAGAGAACTGTTATGATGCTTTCATCCTAGTCCAATCAATTTCTCCGAACTCTTCATACCTCAAAATAGAGTTAGCAGGTGTCCCTCTGGACACAAGAGCTGTCTGTTGACCTGCATTTCAAAAGGATGGCTCTTAAAAATAGAGAAGACTTACTATAACAATAGTCGACACCAATCAGACAGCAGCTGGAATACTGTGAATAGTTTCTGTCCCTTTATCTAAGGAGACATACACTGACACTGAAGGCAGTCCAGAGAAGGTCCATTTCAATCTCAGGTGGGCAGGGACTGTCGTGAGGTAAAAGGTTGCATAAGTTGGCCTTGTATTCATTTTAGTTAGAAGAATGAGAGGTGACATAATTGAACCAAACAAGATTCTTGGGGAACTTTACAGGTTAGATGCAGGGAGGTGGTTACCCATTGGGGGAGAGTCAAGGATAAGGGGGCATAATCTTAAAATAAAGGGTCACCCATTTAAGACAGAGACGAAGAGGAACTTCTTCTTTCGGAGTGGGGCAATTCTGTAGAATTCTTGACTGCAGAGTATGTAGAGGCTAGATCATTATTTATTCAAGGCTGTGATAGTTGAAGTTAATCAGCAAAGCAATCAAGGAATATGAGAAAAGACAGGTAAATGAGGTTGAGGATTATCATGATCTCATTGAAAGGTGAACCAGTTCTGGTGGGCTGAATGGTCTACCTCACCTCCTATGTTTATGGTCTTATGGTCTCTGAAGACATAGCTAATAAAACCTATTGGGAACACAGAATGCCTGATGATGCCCAGGAAATAGATAACTAAAACAATCTGATTTGAACTGTCACTGAAACCAATCAAGAAAACAGGCCCTCCACCCAACAAGTCCACATCGACCCTCTGAAGAGTAACCCTCCTAGATCTATTCTCCAACCTATTACTCTACATTTTACACCTAACTAATGCACCTAACCTACACATCCCTGAACATGATGGGAAATTTAGCATGGCTAATTCCCATAACCTGTACATCTTTGTATTATGGGAGGAAACTAGAGCACCCGGAGGAAATCCATGCAGACACAGGGAAGATGTGCAAACTCCACACATACAATTGCCCAAGACTGGAATCAAACCCGGGGTTTCTGCTGTGAGGCAGCAATGCTAACCACTGAGCTACAGTGCTACCCATAGGTTATTACCCCAAGAAACTTGGGGGTACATCCTCAGATGCATATTCTCTAATAATTGCAACCATCTTCTTTTGTGCTACATATGACTCTAACAAGTGTAGCGATTCCCTTCTTATTCCCACTGACCTCATTTCTACTAATGCTCTTTGATGCCCCACTTAATCAAACACTCTCTTGATATCAAAGACTGTTACTTGCACCTGACATCTGGAATCCACTTGTTTTATCCAGTTAGTGAAGTTTGAAGCCCAGTGGCCATTGGGAAACCCATTCTGAACATATGCACAGCCACAACGATGTTGTGCACATGTTGATCAGAGTTGATGCGCTGGTTGTGGCATTGACTTCTAATTCTGGAAGACATGCCATAGATGAGCCTCAGAGGCTCACACAACCGTTCAGAAAATTAAAGGAAATGCTGGTCAGGGCACATGCCGTTTGCTGAAAAATATACGCTGAGCATCTTCTTGCTATCAGGTTGAACAAATCATATTGGCTGAAAGAGAGATAGCATTTGTGATGCTGGTGGCCTCAGGTGGAATAATGTCATGTATTTTGCTTGAAGTAGCTAAAGTAGTACTTGTATTCCAATTTGTCAAACCTGCTTAAGCTTCTAAGCTGTTAGATTGAGCAAGACAGTTTTGCAGTACTCCATTACAGTTCTCTATGGATTAGTCAGTCTGAAGCCAGGAAGTTCTTTCACTGGAGACTGGAATTCTCCTCGCTTCACTCCAGATAACTAAATTATCCAAGACTCCCAATGAATAAGCAGCAGAAACTTTACAGTGTCCTGCACTATTAAGCTGCCTATCTTTAGCTGCTAAACTCCAGCACTGGCCTGATTCTTGGCTCTATCATAATCTGATTTTGACAAGTCCCTACAGGGAGGACTGCACAGATTTCCCTGAAGCTCAACTTGCAGATTTTCAAATATGGTGACAGATGTCTGTGTGTGTTAAGATTAAAAATTGCATGGAAAAGAGACTCAGTAACACTGGCTCAGTGGTTAGCACTGCGGCCTCACAGCACCAGGGACTCGAGTTTGATCCCAGCCTTGAGTGACTGTTTGTGTGAAGTTTGCACAGTCTCCCCATATTTGTGTGGGTTTCTGCAGGGTGTTCCAGTTTCCTCCCACAGTCCAGGGATGTGCAGGTGAAGTGGGCTTTCCATGCTAAATTGCTCCACAGTGTTCAGGAATGTGCAGGCTAGGTGGATTAACTATGGTAAATGTGTAGTTATCGGGATAGGGTGAAATGATCTTTGCAGAGTCGGTGCACACTCAATGGGCCAAATGGCCTTGAGCTGCACTGTAGAGATTCTATCATCATAACACCTGCTGGGTAACAAGTGATCAGCGACATGCTCACCTCATTAGTGAATTGCTCACCCCAACATTTTTAAAAAGAACTTCATTCTCATTTATCACCTACAAATCCCAGAGCCAATCTATTGATCTCTGTACTATCTGATGATTAGGTTTGCTTTTTTTAGCCATTAAATTTTCCAATAACAGAGGCAAAATTGCAAATGGAGACCTGCTGTCACACTAGCTGATGAAAAAAAACAGGTAATGATTGAGCTAACAGGCTCATGTCTGTGGTGTTGATCTCAGTCAGCAAATCAGACATTTTGATGTTTAACAGGGCAGCAGTGAAGTTCTGCAATATGGAAGTGAAAGTAACTTATGGAGTTGTTTAACATTACAACATAGAAAGACACTCAAAGTGACAGATAATAAACAAGCTCCAAAACTAAAAGCCTCATGGGATGCATTGGTCTAGTTTATCATGATAGCTGAGAGGCATCAGTTTAAACTTAGGAATTCCCTAATCAAGTGTTTTCCATATCCAATGAGTATCAACATAAATTTGTTTTAAAACAACATGTCTTTCTTAACTCTATTGCATTCAAATAGATTTAAGGTTTTTCTACAGAGCAAGTTGGTGTTAACTGACACATAGCACAATTTCATTTTACTGTTTTGTTAATTTTTTTTTGCAAGATTAATAACCACATGGCCAGAAATCAGTAACCTCTATGTTCAAGGAATCGTTTGTGGAATTATTTGTAAACTTATTTGTGACTTGTAGAAAAAAGTCTGAAATCTTTTAAAAAACTTCAACCTGAAGGGCAAAGTCACTTGGAGGCTTCTTTAGATCACATTGACTCGTGGAGAAGTTTAATTTCAGTTTTAAGTGATCATACAAATAACTATTTAAATGTAATAAAAATAATTTTTGCAAAGTCTCTAGAAGAGTTTACAAAGCTTAAGGAGTTTTGCATATATTTGGACTGTCTAAATTCCAGTAATCCACTGAACAATGAACTCATTAGCATTGGCAATGGTGCTAATCGGGATTGTGGACAGAAAAAGAACAGTTATTCTTAGCAGCCTATTTAAATATGCTGTGGCACATCTTCGGGGCAGATCAGACTTGAAACTGGACCTTCTGGCTGAGAGGAAGCGACATTAACACCGTGTCACAAGAATCCCCAGAAAAGAAATACACTGAAGAGAATTACTCATCTCAATGCTTCTAGCATTGATTTCAAAGAAAGAGAAATGAAGAATTTGATCATTTGTAAATTGTGTGCTCAGAGAGAGAATTGACCTAATATGTGTGCAGAGCCAACCTGGAGAAATTACGAGAATAAATTGGCAACAATGTCAATGTTGCAATGGAAATGCATCCTTCATAAACAAGACCCTGTTTCAATGCAAATACTTCCTGCCATTAGATTCAACTTAACCACAATTGAAAAGAGAAGGTGTCTGATGTGGACATCAGTAATAAAAATGGAAATTGCTGGAGGAACTCAGCAGGTCTGACAGCATCTGTGGAGAGAATTAACAGTTTGGGTCCTGTAACCCTTCTTCACAACTGGAGGTAATCAATTACCCATTTCTTTCTGTTTCTAAATGTATAAAATTAGTAAGGATGTACATATATTTCCATAAACATTGATTATAGTTTACCAAACTTTAATTTCTAAGGAGAATGTGGCAAAGTGTGTGAAGAAAATGAATTACTTGAAAACTTCCTTTTCTCCAGCCTAAACAAAATGACATAGGAAAATCTACTGAAATATTTAAAATATTAATTTGCACAGATGAAACAAATTCTGAATATGTATCCGAACGTATTGAAGAAATAAATGCAGATATATGAATATCAAATCAAAATATATTACAAAGAGTTCAAAGTTTGGGAGAAGATTTGTAGCTCGGGTGCTCATTGTTGTGGTTCTGTTCACGATAAATGCCGGAGGAAACATCACAGAAGCGCTTCACAGGAGGCTCCCTAGCAGTGAAGATGCCACCTAGACAAGGGACGAAACGTCTGCAACACAAGTTTCCCCAGAAAAGAACAGAACCACAACAATATCACAAAGAGGTTACCCAAAAATGATTATATAAAGATGCAGGTGAGCACATGAACAAATCAGCTGTAAATAACTCATTCACATATTTTGTTAACTCTGTAAAAGGCTTGGATTATCACTGTTAGGTCATTTCAGTCAGTCTTACCATTTCCTTGAACTGGAGAGAGATTGGCTGCAAGGCAGATGAATATTTGAAAAGCTTTGTGGGAAGAGAAGAAGGAAGCTACTTAACATGGTTTGTTGCTTTTGGATTTTACTTCTGCTGTACAAACATGCTAAAAGCTTTCCTTTATATTTTCCTTTCATTTTTGATGGGCATAATTCCATCAAACAAAAATAGTTAAATAAGCACTGCCTTGATGATGAAGTGTTTGCTCACTTACAATGTGGTATTAGTTGCAGTTAAACAGGCTATTATATTGCTTGTTTGTAATGTTCTTATGCATTACTCTGTCCAGTTGAAGCAAAGCGATGAATTTTCCAAAACTTTTTTTCAGCACCATGATTAAGCTTATCATTCAGTTCCAGTGTTTCTTACTAATCATGGCAAAGTGGCATAGCATTTTCCACCTTACTTCACTCCCCTTTTAAGAAAGTTAGAATAATTGAACTGTCTCATTTAATCCTGATGTGTATATTTTACCTTGACAACAAATTCACAAGCAAACCCATGCTTAACCAATAGAGCTTTATAACTTTCAGTTCATGTATTGCTTAAAAGTGCACAACATAATTCAACTTTTTATGAAGACTTCCATATGAATTGGCAGCTAAATTGACCTAGCTGGTACATTCTCCATGGCAATGCCTCTACTAATAAGATTCTGTATGCCAACTAATCAGCACTGTCTTTTCAATATGTATAAACCATTGTTGCTCCTTTATAGCTTGCTGCCCCACGCAGGTTGCAGCTCTTGGACTCCTTGCAGTCCTACGTTAGGTGCCCCTCTTGTTTGCAGTTCCTGCAGAGGGTCATTGTGCAGTCCTCCACCATGTGCCCTGACCTCCTGCATGTTCGACACACTCTTGGCTGTCCCACGTATGTCAGAAAGCCTTGGTTTCTCCAATTGTAAAGCTGGAGGGAGAGTGAAAGATGTTCCCACTCGTGTCCACCTTGACCTGCTGCTTGCAGTTCAGATTCCAAAGGGGTCCACTACATTGTTGCTGCCTTCTTCAAGCTGTATGAACTTTCCCAGGACGTTCAGGACATCTGCTGCCAGGTTATGCATATGGATTGCAACAACCTGGCAATACTGTACTGGGACAATGAACAATGATGCCACAGACAGGAAGGAAAAAGGATCCACACTGCCTTTCTCCTCAAATAATTTCAGGAGACACTCACATTGCTTCACACTCTGGAAGGTCACATTGATATACCCACCACTGTGAAAAGCCTGCAGACAGAAAATATGATTTTTTTTTTAAAAAGGATACTTTATTCATGAAAAATAAATCTTTACACACATACACAGTTACTAAAGCATTTCAAATCTGTGTAGTTTTTGCACATGGGGAGAATAAAATACAAGCAGAAAGGGGTCGGGGGAAGTGTTTGACTTTCTTGATAGTCATAACTAATCCAAAGGTGTTTTTTTTTAATAATACAAGGTACTAGGTGCTATTTACATGTAGCTGAGACTTCCAGTAGAGTCTGATAACTGAGTGAACCCCCATTATAATCTGGCAGAAATACCTTCAACGCTAAGGTATTTCTCCACTGTGTCTTGGCAGCAGCTGCCCAAGCTTCTGTGTGTCTCTCAACATGTGGTCTCCGACCTTGGAATGTGCCATTCTGCAACATTCAACCAAGATCAACTCCTTGCTCTGAAAGACCACATGTTTTGGGCAGACCAAACAGTCTTTCACTGAGTTGATGGTCTTCCAGGCACAGATGATATTTGTATAAGTGTGCATCCCAGGGAACAGACTTTTAAAGCACTGAGTCACAGAAGTGTTTGGGAGGAAGTCTCCACTGACTTCTTTTTGCAAAGGCATATTACAGAAGGAGATGCGATAGTCACTACCCTGCAGACACTTCATGGGCAGTGTTTGGTGATGCACAGAGTCCAAGCATACCCTGCAGACAGTCCACCTCGTTGTCCACCATGTAGGCGATCATATCCCTGAGGAGCAGGAGGCTGTTTAGATTAGATTACTTACAGTGTGGAAACAGGCCCTTCGGCCCAACAAGTCCACACCGACCCACCAAAGCACAATCCGCCCAGACCCATTCCCCTACATTTACCCCTTCACCCAACACTACGGGCAATTTAGCATGGCCAATTCACCTAACCCGCACATTTTTGGACTGTGGGAGGAAACCGGAGCACCCTGAGGAAACCCACGTAGACACGAGGAGAATGTGCAAACTCCACACAGTCAGTCGCCTGAGGCGGGAATTGAACCCGGGTCTCTGGTGATGTGAGGCTAACCACTGTGCCACGTGCGGCTCTCAGAGATCGTCCTGCCTGGTAGAGGACAGGTTTGGTTGGGGTGAATTACCGATCCCTGAGCAGACCTGACCCATTTGACAATGACCTTAGACAGGATTTTGTAATCCACATTGAGCAGTAAAGTTAGTTGCCAACTTCTAATTTCCTCCTCCCCGACCCCACCCCCCCACACCCCTTTCTACTTGTATTATGAGGGTGAGGATACCTTTCTTCATTCGTTCTCACATGGTACATACCAGAAGCACACTGTCATACACTTTCTGCAGTGCCTGCCCAATCAAGTCCCACAGGGCTGATTGTAACTCAGCTGGTAAACCCCTATCGCTTCCGGGAGTTTTAATCTTATCCAAGAACTCAAGGGCCTTGGTCAGCTCATCCAGATACAATAGCTGGTCCAGCCTGTCCCGCATGCTGTTGAGTAAGACCATCACGATAAAGAACAGGACTGACTGGGAGGCCACGCTGTCTGTGGGCTTTGTGTCATACAGTCTGGCATAAAAGGATTTGCTGATTCTCAGAATGTCAGACTGAGATGTTGTGACCAGGCCACCTTCTTCCTTCAGGCTGCTGATCACAGAGCTCTCTTTGTTCACCTTGGGAGACCTCAGAGGCAAACAGCGAGGCTTGCTGACTCTTCACCTACTGGAGATCCTCCAGGATATCGACCCCCATTGTCTGCAGCAGGAGTAGGTTCTGCTTGCTTTTCTGGAATTTGGACAGCTTTTCCCATCTCTCTCTCTCTCTCACCTTCCGAACACCATTGAGGATAAATAACCTATTGATGGTCCTCTTGACTGCGTCTCAGGTGGACTGGTGGGAAACAAAGAGGGTCTTCATGATTCTCCAACCTGTGTAATCTCTTTTGAGCTCCTTAATGTTTTCTGGGGTTAACAGTTTCACATTCACTTTCCACCACACTGGGTTGCCCTGTAGGTGACAGATGGCCAGCAGGAGGCAGTGGTCAGAGAAGAACACCAGCTTGATGTCGGTGGACCCGACCAAGAATGTGTGGGACACAAACAGGAAATCTATCCTCGAGCAGATAGACCAGGTGTACCTACACTGTGCTCCATCTGGAGGGCTGCTGAAAAAATTGTGCAGCTTGGCAATTTTAACAGTTTCCATCAGGAATCTGGACTTGGCATCAGTTTGATGTCAGCCCCTTTGGATCATCCATCTGCAGTGATAATGTAATTGAAGTCTCCAGCCAGATTGACTGGCTTGGATGGCGCCAGCTGCAATGGGAGCTACTGCAAGATGGCCAGCCACTTATTCTATACCACTGGGGCGTACACGTTAATTTGTCTCAGGGGGGTGTGTCTGTACATGACGTCTGCTACAAAGAGACGCCCACCCACCTCCTCCTTATCCTCAGAGATGGTGAAGTTGCCTCCTCACAACAGAACACCCAGGCCGGAGAAACGGCTATTGTTTCCCCCGAGCAAAATGAAGGCCTGTGGTTCCATAAACTCATCCATTTCCTGTAGCTGCCGAGGTGCGATATCCCAAACTTCAACAGAAACAGAAACAGGAGGTCCACGTTGAGGATGCCCAGACAAGTCAACATAGAAACACAACACGTAGTAGCTTTAACATTAAGCACATTAATGCTGGGAATTTTAAAACCTCTTTTCAGAGTTTATAGAATTACCCGTAGACCCACTGTTTGTTCACTTGTGGTCTTGTCACTGAGGGACTCCCTGCATCCTAGTGGTGTGGGCAAACAGTTGGACCCTCTGAACACTGAGGTAGCATCCTGGGGAGTTCCTTCTTGGGGAGATTGCCTGATCCAGTGTCATCAGGTAAGAACAGAGCCAGGATGTTGTGGTTTGGAGTTTGATCGACATTCAGTTGTACTCTGTCCCTAATTCAGACCATCGCCGCTCCTGGTTGCCCGGAACTGTGGTTTGATGAGTACCTTTTGGTTCCTGATGGCTGGAGTTGGACTTAATGCCCCTCATAATGCTTGGTGTTTCCCAGTTGCGGGATAATCTTGTCCTTCTCTAGTGTTGTGCCTTCTGTTTTGCTGGTGGCCGTGCTATTGCGCACCTTTATCATCAGAGGAGCAGCCATCATGCAGCTGCCTCTTTCCAGTTTGCTGTGGAACCAGTGTGAGAGGGGTATTGGGGTTGGTGGGGGGGCGACTGGGTGTCAACATATTTCCCTTTTCTGGTTGTTTCTCATTCTTACCACTACCCTGTTCCCTTAATTTCCTCTTCCATTGACTCCATCTGTTAAGATGGAGGTTGAGTCGCTTGTTGTGTTTCCGCACTGGCTACCATTTCATCCTCTCCATCCTGCACCTCCTTCTGGATGCCCCTCATTTCAATTTTCTTCCTGGAAGATAATACCTTATTGTCCTTTGGGGCCCGTGCCTCACATTGCCACATACAGACATCGGAACATACATGGAGGCCCCCTGGCTTGGTAGACCTTTTTAGAGATGACCCTGTATGCAGCTCCTTGTTGTCCTTAGTCAGGTGCCCCTCCTGTTTGCAGTGACTGCAGAGGGTCACTGTGCGGTCTGCCACCAGGTTCAGCACACTAGGCTGCCCTGTGTATGTCACAAAGTCTCAGCTCCCTACAGTTGTGAAGCTGGAGGGCGGATGGAGGATGTTCCCAGTAGCACCCACCTTTATGGTCACCTTAACCTGCTGCTTGCTGGTCCAGGTTCAGAGTGGATCCACTACGTTGGTGCTACATCCCTCTGTACACATCTTCCCAGCACAACCAGGTCATCTGCTGCTGGGATGTGAGAGTTGTACATGTGGATTCTAACAACCCGGTTGCTCTGTGCTGGGAGACAGAAAAATGGTGTTGCAGACAAGATGGAGAGGAGACCTTCAGCTCCTTTCTCCTCAAATACCTTCAGGAGATGCTCACACTGCTTCACACTCCTGAAGGTCACGTCAAAGTAGGCACTACTGGGGAAATCCTGCAGACAGAAAATAGCTGCTGCTTGGAACCCCCAGCAATCCAGGAGGACCCACCTCACACATGGAGTCTTCCTCCACCTTCTTCACAGTCACTCTGACTGTATTGCAGACCCTATGGCCTGAACTGTGGGCACTTGCGGAGGCTTTAACTCTGGTTGCTGATCACTGAACTGGCATTAGGCTAAAGCCAGTCTAAAAATCTACCAATTGCAGCTCAGCTCAACTGACGATCCTCCAAGTTCTGCTTGGAATCATGATCCAGTAATGATCTTGAGATCTTCTGAAGACGATGAAAACACTCTTTCCAGACTGCTTCACTGTGATAGCAACTCAGCTTAACTGATGACCGTCCAACGTCCAATCATAATCCAGCAGTTATCTCAAAATCCTCTCATATCTCAGAACTTACACCTCAACTCAGCTACAAGAAATGAACACAATGTGCGCATGGTTTTTCTGTCTGCAAAGAACTGGACCCTGTGTATTAACGTATGTAAAAAGAAACTGTATATGTAGCTTTCAGTATATGTAAATATACCGTACAGCAAGGCTAACTGATACTTGTTAATTGGTTGCCAGCGTAATGCTTAATGCACTCATTTTGAAAGTGTTGTCTAATTGCAGAATAATATCTAGTGTTGGACCCTGTGTTTTGAGGTTACTTGAATACAGTCACTACTTTGTTGCAAATAGCTAAAGAGAGTCAGTCTTTTGTATGTACAGCCTACATCACACGGGCTTTGAACTTCATATCCCACATTTCTCATTTTAACTATAAAGACAGACTGATAAAACCAAAGGGACTGTGCAAAGAGATAGCTGCAGTTTTAAAATAGTTTACTGCAGCATATTGTAAGTTGCATACAACGTTGATTTCCCTGGAACAGTGAGAGCAAAAGCAGACAGAATGGAACTGATGGGTTTTGAACTAAGGCACAATTGCTTGATAATGAGGGGATCCTGAACAGGTGACCATGGCTTCTGCAGGACAAGTGCAGCAGAAACACCTAGCCTGCAAAGAGAAAACAACAAAAATCTCATCCTGTGTCTCTTTTCTTTTGTGGAGGGACTAGAAAGTATCCAGTAACTGGCTTTTATATTTAGTGGAGGGGAGGATGATCAAATAGACCGTGATCTCATTGAATGACAGAACAGACTCAATGGGTTGAATGGCCTATTTCTGCTCCTACATCTTAAGGTCTTATCGTAATGTCGAGGATTTTGTTCCTGCAACAGGGGGATCACCCCCTCAATGGGTGGAGAACAGGTTGGAATGCTGTGTCAATTCTGTGGGCAAGCCCAACACATGAAACTACCCATAGGTCACTTGACTGGCTAGCATATAATTTAAGACCCCACAAGTGGAAATTCCATTATTCAAGAACTATTGGTTCATCAGAGGTCAGTCGCTTTCCATTTCCAGCAATGCCACTTGGTGTGGAGGTGAAATGGGATCTGGAGGAGACATTCAGGGGCTTGGAAATCAAAGTCAAAGGCAATGTATGGCTATCAATGGGTTCCTCATGCCCAAATGCTGTGTCCCTCACTTGTATGTCAGTGAAGAAATCCTCTCCCTAATCTGCATCTTCACAGGAAACCTGATAGGATTCAATGGGTAGCATGGCACTGAAAATGGGTCCCATCAAATTCTTGTGGCACCATTAAATTCTGAGAGACTCAAGGATAATTGTTGTTAAATAGTCATTAATGAACCTAACTGATTTCCTGCCAACAACAGCCAAGATACATGCCTCTGGCCTTTTCCATTTCCAACTTAATTCATGCATGTATACCCAACTACAGCATTCTAATGTGGATACTCCCACCCAATTCTCCACCCATCACATTATGGTAATTCCAATCAGCCCATTTAAATGCTGCCGAATATTCCAAATTGATAACCTTTCACCAAGAGTTCTACTTTCTGTTTTTCTTAGGTAGGATATCTTTTCTGAGATTATGTACCCATGATTGAAGGCAGAATTCAAGATGAGCTCTACCCCAGCCAGTGCTGAAGGCAAGCTAGTGTGAATTATTGCCACTCCAAAGCATGGTAAATGAACATAAGCTATGGAAGCAAAATTAGGTCTTTTGGCCCATCAAGTCTACTCTGGCATTTGATCATATCTGATATGTTTCTCAATCCCATTTTTCTGATTTTTTTGCCTGTGACTCTGGATCACCTTCCTATTCAAAAATCTATCTATCTCTGTCTAAATATACTAATGACTTGGCCTCCACAATGTTCTGCATCAATGAATTCCACAGATTCATCACCCTCTGGCTGAAGAAATTCTTCTTCCTCTCAGTTCTAATGGGTCATCCCTTCATTCTGAGGCTGTGTCCTCGTGTCCTAGCCTCTCCTACTGGTGGAAACAACTTCTCTACATCCACTCTATCCAAACATTCAGTATTCTGTCAGTTTCAAACAGATTTACCTCCCACTCCTTCTAATTGAGTACAGACCCAGAGTTTTCAATCACTCCTCATATGACAAGCACTTCATCCTCAAGATCATTTTTGTAAGCCTCCTCTTGATCCCCTCCAATGTCAGTACATTGTTCCTTCGATATGGGGTTCAAAATTGTTCACAATACTCCAAAAGTGGACTGACCAGAGCCTATACAGCCTCAAGAATACATCTCTTCTCTTGACCTCTCAAAATGAATGCTAACATTGCATTTGCCTTCCTTACTGCTAACTGAACCTGCATGTTAACCTGAAGAGAATCCAGAACTCAGATGCCTTAGCTCCTTTGTATTTCAGATTTCTGAAGCCTTTGCTCATACAGAAAATAGTCTACTCCTCTATTGTTCTTACCAAAGTACATAATCTTACCTTTTCCTATATTGCATTCCATCTGCCATTTTTTCTCTCTCTTAGTCTGTCCAAGTCCTTCCTGCATTCCCTGCTTATTCTACACTACTTGTCTATCCACCTGTCTTTGTGTCGTCTATGAACTTAGCAACAATACCCTCAGTTCCTTTGTCCAGGTCATTAAGTGGAAAGATTGGTGATTTGAAGGTATCCGGTCGTGAAGCCACTTGCCAAGATCATTCATTGATTTGAAAGGAAATGGTACCCATGCTCGAGTTTATTCTGCAAGCAACACAAGTGCCACTGTGAGCAATGGACAGGGATACCATCAAGGGGAAAGTGAGGACTGCAGATGCTGGAGATCAGAGTTGAAAAGTGTGGCGCTGGAAAAGCACAGCCGGTCTGGCAGCATCCAAAGAGCTGGACAGATACCATCAAGTGGAGAGTAGAAGAGGAAGGAGGAGACAGAAAAATGTGACCAACCAGCATTGTGGCGACCCCAAGTAAGATGAAAGAAGCAATAAGCTGAAAGAAATGTCAGGGTGAGTTCTGACCAAGATTCTAGAACTAGAGCATCCATTCTTCACCTTTGTGTTCGAATCAGCTTCACTAAAAAGCTAATTTTCCAAGTGACCTTTTGAAGCATTTTGTATAGTGCACCTGGATATCTGTTTCTTCTTAGAAGCTTTAACATAACGACCCACATTACGAAGGATTTTTCTCTTTTTTTGGTCTGATTTGTGTCTTTTGGCGAGAGCAATTACAGCAGAGCTTTCCAGCATCAAGAGTAACTCAGATGTATACGTGCCTCGAAGACATTCCTAATCCCCAGTTACAAAACAATGAATAAAGGATTTTTGGCACCGATCCCCTGGACAATTACCTCGGCTGCATCATGCTATTTGGCACTGGAAAAGGAGTCTTTTCCTCCAAAATAAATTGTGAGATGAAGAGAGAGAGAGAACAGCAACACACAAAAGGAATTGATCAGACGCCTTTTAAAGGGAGCAGGGTTTCTGAGCTGACAACCATCCCCTAAATAGTTCCTTTTTGTATGGAGTCAGACGATCTTGATGTCTCAAGGCTCTCTCTCCACTCTGAGTGGACAATAGTCGCGTGGTGCCCGCCCATTCCCGAGGATCCCTGGATGTGATTGATGGGTGTGGATGTCACTCTAGAGTGGACTCCCGCCCCTCTGAGCAAGGTTCGGTTGCCTGACAATCAGCACTCTGAGCTACTGGAGGCTGACTTCAGATGTTGCATTGCGGATTTGCAGCGACTACAATGTAACACAGGATGTTGCAATTGCAATCATGTCGCTACCCTCTCGATCCCGTTAACTGCAGGATGAGACGATTCAAGTTCTGTGAGAAATTTACTTGTATTTATTTATACCTCAAACTCACTGCGCTGCCGTCTCAGTAGGTCAGCGATTTTCCCTTTCATTGAATGAAGCTTGGAGAGTGCACGCTGCACAAAAATAATGGCGACTAATCAAGACGGCTGTAGTGTCAAAGTCGCTTTAAGGTAAGACAGCTTCTTATTTATTACAGCGTTGAGTCGGTGCCAAGATAGTACAACAGGACAGTAAAACGCTTAGTAATCCATTGTGTGTCTGCTCTGTGATGTTGTGCCCCATTGCTTGCGAGAATAGGTGATAGAAACTTAATTAATTTTGCATTTTTAAATCAATTAACTCTATTGTACCATTTAGTCATTGACTGTATTCTGACTCCAATGCAAACAGTTTCATGTTGACTGGTATTGAGTTCTTGCTTGACATTGATAATTCGCTCTTTTGATTTGGTTGGCTGTAATATTTGGTGACAATGGATTATTTTAAGAAATAATGACTTGTGAAAAAAAATTATGAATAACCATTTTTAGTCATTGGGGAACTGCATTGAATGACACCACCCATGTTATTGTGGCACATTTGACACCACATTCTTTCCAAAGTATACACTTCTGCACAGATCATTTTGCCTCAGCTCTACTCTTCTGTCTTTGTTCATCATAGTGTGTTCTGTCCATGCAGGAGTTAACATGGAGAATATTTCGAATTATTATATAGATACGGAAACAATATCATATGGGGGAGAAACAATGCGTCACTGCTTTGTTTTCATGGGTTTAAGATCATAGCTAACTCAAATGAGCTGTGAAGGGCTTTTTGCTAATCAGATGAAGGGAGTGTAAAGTCAATGGCGTACTATAATTATTTTGAAATATCTTTTCCAGTATTTGTACCCCCCCCTCCAAAATGGTGACAGTGACAGTTTTGCAATGTTGATCACTAGCCAAGAAACATTTAATGATAAGTATACTGTGAAATATGTTCTTGATGTTTCATAATGACTATTATGCTGCTCCTTTTAATAAATTTTGATTATAGTAATCTTTTTTTAAAAAAACTGTGAAATCTTCAAATGGACTAATGGAGAATTAGAACAAAGGGCTTTTGCCTTGGCTGAAGCATTTTGATCAGAAAAGTGTGAATAGAATTATTATTACAGTTTTATTAAATGCAGAAGAGATAAATTCTACTAGGGAACAACATAAAGACAGGAGGGCGGAGTGACAAAAAAGATGTGATGACAGACGATTGATTGCATATGATTTAATTTGTTCTGTAGCTACTGACCTTGGCTGTCTCCCAGTTGTAAGCCCATTCAGCCATTTCACAAAATGAGTTTTAATTTTATATTATATACTAAATGGATACTTTATGAGTCATCTGTTTCAAAGATAAATGGAAAATATAGTTTCTGTCAAATAATAATAAATCAGCTTCAGCTTGGATGTCATAGCCTGCTTTTGTTAACATTTTACTTCTGGTTTGACCCAGGGCCCAACTTCACAAAGAATAGGAATTCCCTTTTAACATCTGATGAAATATGGATCATGATTGTAGGGATCAGAAGGCACTAAATTGATTTACATCTTTATGAATAATCAGTGTTATTTTGCCTAGTGATATTGAAATAAATTGGTTTTTGAAACCTCAGTTACAATATCTGTGTCTAGTTCTCTGCACTGTGATCTCAGAATTTGTACAGACATTGCTCCAATTGTGTATCAGGGAGAAAAATTGTTCCTTGTTATCCGAACTAAATCGATTCACATTGAAGTCACTTTCAACTTGTTTAATCAGTGATTGCTCTCTTTTTAATGTATGCAGCAAAATTCCTGATTTCCAAAAAAAAATTCACCTGGCTAAGGCAGAAGTTTTATTTAAAACAAAGGTTTCTAATGCATGTAGTTTTCCCGCCTGGGTTTTGTGTGTTCAAATATATTTTATTTATTATTTTCTGGATCTCACACTAAAAACAAAATTCAGTGTGACATATTGTTTGATAACATTAGAACACAATACAAAGAAAATATTAAAGTGTAATTACTG
This sequence comes from Hemiscyllium ocellatum, assembly GCF_020745735.1. Lineage (NCBI taxonomy): Eukaryota > Metazoa > Chordata > Chondrichthyes > Orectolobiformes > Hemiscylliidae > Hemiscyllium > Hemiscyllium ocellatum. Next base: position 25,054,574 of record NC_083426.1, on the reverse strand, counting down.
ACAAGAATCCTATTTCATTCTTTGATTGTCTTTTCAATACTGGTATCAATGAGAAATGGCTTGTTGAAACAAATTGACTTGAACAATAGCACAAACCTGAAAATATTTATGAAAAACAAAAAATATCTGAAATGATTTGAAAGATATTACCATTCTAGGAGGCTGGAGTGCTAAACAAAATGATGAGATTTAATTTTTTTGTAAACATTATTGTATAATTGAGTTATTTTATTTCAAACCAAAACTCAATTTCTATCAGCTATCTTGAAGTGAAGCAATTGATTTATGATAACAACATCAATATCTCAGGTGTCACACTGATAGAATACCTGTTTTGGCATACTCTGGCATTAATGAATTCAGTGTGCAGACATTACTTCCTGCCATCACTGTTCAAAGCAGCACAGTAAAGAATCAGGAAGTGTCAGTAATATTGCAATTACAGGAAGGATATAGGCCTGTTGGTAACTTAAAACTAAACTTTTATACTGTCATGGTACGTGATGAGAGCTTATCTGCATCTGTTTTTGAGAGGAGTGATTGCAAAAAGAACCTCAAATGTTTACAAAACAAACACATTCAATTTACACAGGGTTAGATTAACGTTATCAGTGTGTGTATATAAATTTTATGTAATAGAAAACACCATACAGTATATTAATGGGATCCAATTACTGAAAATGTAAAATTTTAAATTATGGTGTGTTTATTTCTTGTAAGATAAACTTAGATGCACCCTGGTACAGGGATATGGTATATATCAGACTGTTAATAATGCAGGATGGATGGGCAATTTGACTACCATCTCAGTTTATCTGCAACTGAAGTATTAATTTGCTGCATACGGAGGTGAGCAGAGGACAGCATAATAGAACAGCACAGCACAGAACAGGCCCTTCAGCCCACAATGTTGTGCCGACGAAACATCTCATTGATCTTAGTGTAATGCAACTCCCATCTCTGTTATGAGTGATTGGCAGAGGCCAAGAGGAGAAAAGGATGAGATTTGAATACTTTTAAAATTTAAATGATCATTTGCCCTGCCAACTCATTCTTCATGTTCCTATTGTTGGCCAAAATAAATATCTTGAGCTGAAGGTAAAAGTGAATATTTTTTATGTTCTGAATTGGACCTCTCATTTTGGTATCTGATGCAGCTCAGTAAGTATTACTTTACTTTCATCTGAGGTATCAGACTGGGATTTGAACCCACAATCAAGATTTTGCATGAAGATGAGGAGGAAAGCTCTCTCAAACATACTGCTGTTTGTGTTTGTGGGATCTTGCTGTATCCAAACTGGTAGCTGCATTCCCAGCACTATAACCCTGACTATAACTCAGATGCTTTGCAGTGTCTTTGGAAAGTACTGTATAAATGCAAGGGCTCCATTTTTTTTTGCCAAAATGCAAGGTGCAATTTAGGGCAAAAAAATGCATTGATCTAGTCATCCTATTTGGCACAAAGGATAATTCATGAACTCAGTTTTTGTTCATTGCCAGATTTTATGGATTTATGACTGCTAATCGATGCGATAAAGTGCACAAGAGAATTAAGTTAATTACTGGCTTTTGCCTTTTCTCTCCACCTAAACTGAAGTGCGTAATCTCTAACAACTGTAAAATCCTAAAGTTAGATTGTTTGCGCAATCAAATATTAAGTCACAGACTAAAATTGGCTAGTGCTAAAACTTCATTTGATAAATACAGCATTTGCTAAAACTAACTTAAAAGTCTCCGGTGATTTCATAAATTCAGAATTCTGACCAAAGACGATTGGCTGTATTCAGTGACTATTCAGGATGTTACTGTGAGGACACACTTTACATACAAAGATCTGCTATTTGAATATTTCAGATCAACAAATTAAAATGTAAGTTACTGGAACAAGGATGACTGAACAAAATCATCAGATTACTATATTCTCTGGGGTGAGGAACAGTGTTGTACTTGTTTCCAAAACAGCATTTTCATTATTTAGCATTGTTAAAAATAAGAGGAACTAGTGTTTAAGAACATGGACAGAGGATAAGAAGTTATCTGCCCCTTAACTGCACTCTTCTAATATCTCAGATACCAGTTATAAGGGGTGGTGACACTATGAACAGCCCAAAGTTTCTGATTCTGCTCTCTTCCCTTGTAACTTATTCTTAACATCGCTATTTAAATAAGAACTAACCTGCATTTATAAAGCATCTTGGGTCATTCCACAGTTTCACAACAGTTATATCCAGGGACAGCTACTGTTGTTCATGTTTGCAAACACAGGAGCAAGTATTTGCACAACTATGTCCCATGAGCAGCAAAGATGAATGACCAAATAAACCTCTTCTTATGGGTCTGGTTAAAGTATAAATATTGATCTTTATTTTTGTTGCAAAATACCATGGGATCTTCTACATCACTCTCGATAAATAAATTGAATGTAAATTCAGTGTTGCATTATCAAAGACTTCAGTGTTGAGAATATTGCATCATCAGCATAGAGAGTGGGCTAATGTTCAAGTGTGAGGCTTGAAGACAGTGTTGTGAGTGAAAGGCAAATAAACATGCCATCTCAAAATTTATGCACAAATTACGTATTGATGGTCGACTTTTAGATCTCCAGCTCCTATTGCTCTAATGTGGTGGTCCGTTTCATCTTCTCAGTAGTGAGTTACCAACTCTGTCCTTTTTCTTTCTAGATTCCTACATTTTGCTAGCCTTTCTTTTCAGTTCATCCTTTATGTGAGCTTAATCTTTGGATTTGTTTTCTACGTTCTTGCCAAATAAGGTATGTATTATTGTGCGATGGTGATTAGACCTGAATATAATTTGTATATGTGTGGTTCAACTACTGTACTCTCACCACCTTTGATCCTGAAGATTTATCCTCTACTGCTTCCATCTGATAGCTTATCCTCCCTAAATAAGGAAATATACCAGGCTCCACCTGAGACACCCAGTTCACTAACTATGGCAGGAGATCCCACAATGGAATGAGAGAGAGAATAAACCATATCTTTTTCTGGGATTGCCAAGCCTGTGATGCGAGGCTGTTAGCCAGACATTTATAATTTCACTTGATTGTGGGTTTTGCTTTAGCTTTTACAGCACATGGCACCTGCAAGTTAGCAAGAGGTAAATCCAGAAGAAAGCACATGCTGACCTCTATAAGAAATATGATTCAATTAAGGCATTTGAGGCCACATGGGATGCTGGTGCATTGAAATCAAGAAAGTAGATTTTTGCAAAAGAACCTTAGAATGAGTGACAAGATTGCTCCTCTGTCTCACAATGGGGAAATGGAGATAGAGGTATATGGTTTGTGAATTCTATGCCTGATTTATAAATAACATATTTCGTTCTCTGACCTTGGAAAATAAATCAACATTTCATATGAGATCAGAAGCAGAATTTGGCATTGAGGTTCCATTAACTTGGTTGCAGATAACCAGCCAGTGGTCTAATTCAGAAAGCTCACAGGATAAGTGTAACTTGGAATTCTGTCATGTAGGAATTTTATTGCAGGCGAACATCTCTGCTGACAAGGTCAGCCATGTGGACCTCATAGAAAATGAGTTCCCCAATTACAGCTGTTAATCTGACCCAATCAAGGACCCCTGGTTGATAGATAAAAAACAGGAATGTCAGACATACTGTCACTCTGAGAGCTGGCTTCGAGGGAGCTGGATCAGTGTCAAGAACGTCCCATGTGTAAATAAAGGGTGACTTGGTGACAGGAAACTGATCTCAGTGGAGTTATTTCACCCGCAACAGGATATAACACCATAGTTAGCATTTCAGACCTGTCAGGAAATACCTGGGTATTGATTTTCTGGCTGATGTTGACCTCTGAGAAGTTTAATTTAGATTGCTGTGTCCATTCACATGATTATAGCCACCCTGCTTGGGATGTTTAACATGTTTTTTTAAAATCGTGACTATTATGTGTTGAAATTTTTAAAATTAGCTTTGCGACACCTCTTATGAGAGTGAGCAGTACGTGAAATGTTCAGAAGCAAATGGCTTTTGCTTGTATCATTGAACTTTTTCTTGTTAAATAAATTAAAACCACTTTCTGTTTATATCCTTGAAGTCTATGAGATTTTATGTTTATTTGGAAATGCTACATTTTCATTTCTGCCACCATCTAATTGAAGTCAAGGAGGATATCTGCTTTTTGTAAATATTTTGCTCCTTCAAGCCTCTAATTAAAATTCATTTTAAGGAATATAATTTACACCTGGCTTTAATTATGGGAAGTTTCTTTGTATAATGTTAACATAAGAATTTATAAAACTTTTGTTTAATTTATAAACTGGTGTTTCATGAGTTTAGTGCCTATCTCTAACATTCAGAATGAAAGAGTTATGATATACTATCAGAGGATATCATACTTGGAACAAAAGCTCCTGAATGAGATGTGCACAGTTGCTACTGCAGTGCAGCTTTTCAAAGCTTGAATTCTAGAAGGTGAATTAGGTCATCCACTGGTTTTGTATTATTATCAACCATTTGTCCCACTCATGATCCTCTAATTCACCATTTGGTGCCATTCCTTTTGCGGTCTACTCTAGGAAAATGCCAGATGGTATCTGATTGCAATCGTCTAGTCCTGATTAAAATCACGAGTGTGCAATTAATAAAGTAAGTTACATTGAAATCCCACAAAATGCTTAGTTGTGTTTATGAAACACTTGTCAGAGCATCAGCTAACACCTTTGAGTGAGATAATGTTTAGCAATGTTCAGCCAGCAATTACAAATTACCTCTCAGGTGGCTTTTCGTGAAATACAATGAACAATTGAAGTTAGTCCAACTGCACATGTTAGAACTAACCAATGAGCCTAAGCATGATTTGATGTGATGCTGTGGGTTTGTTAATAATATCCACTTTCAACACCTCCTGAAATTCAGAATTATGGGGCAGGTATCTAAAATAGGAGAGAGATTTGAAAAGCAGAAAGAAATGTAAGTATTAGGCTTGCAGACAGTGCAGTCTTGAGCAGAATAACTTGAGATCTGAGTTAAGGTTAGATTAGATTCTCTACAGTGTGGAAACAGGCCCTTCGGCCCAACCAGTCCACACTGACCCTCTGAAGAGTAACCCACTCAGACCCATTTCCCACTGACTAATGCCCCTAACACTACGGGCAATTTAGCAGGGCCAATTCACCTGACCTGCACATCTTTGGACTGTGGGTGGAAGCTGGAGCACCCGGAGGAAACCCACACAGACACGGGGAGAATGTGCAAACTCCACACAGACAGTTGCCCGAGGCTGGAATTCAACCTGGGATCCTGGTGCTGTGAGATAGTAGTAATCCTAGTCAAATCATTAAAAATTTCCTGGTTTTGTAGTTAGGTATATGTGCAATATTTCTGTTGATGTCTGACTGTCTCATTCCTGATGAAGGGCTTATATCCGAAACATCAATTTTCCTGTTCCTTGGATGCTACCTGACCTGTGCTTTTCCAGTGCCACACCTTTGTGACTCTGACCTCCAGCATCTGCCATCCTCGCTTTCTCCCTGTATCACCTCTGCTCACAACTTTTGAGTAGTTTGTCTGGATATCTTTGTACCAACTTATGAGATGGTGAGGTCTGTCCTTCCATTAATAATGACAGAAAATGCTGGAATTAATCAACAGTGGAGAGAAACAGTGTGTTTCAGATCACTGACTTTTCATAAGAATCTTTATCTCCTAGAAGTGTTTGAAAAACATGGACTGTTAGAGATCCTCTTTTCCTTTGTCATTCAGAGAAACCTTAAGTGACCTGTAACCTTATTCCCTTTAAGGGCTGTAAACATCCTTTAACTAGCTTCAGGAATATCCAGTACCTTGGAGCATCGGCAGCCCGTTTTTTTCTTTCTAAAGGTTTTCTGATCAGTTTTGGTTCTTATCTGCACCTATGTAATTGGACACAATGTCAACTCTAAGCCACGAATGTACTTTAAGGTTTCTGTTGTTCTTACCAAGAGATAAGACTGCTGTTATTGAAGTATTTGGTGTGTGACCAAATTTTAAGATCAAAGAATAGACTGAAGTTATTGCAGGAGTATAATGCATTTATTGTGTTTGTGAATGGCGATGTGTTGCTAAATATTAGCTGTTGAAATTTAATGTTAAGGTAGCGCAATCCCTACAGAGTATTATGAAGCTCAGATGTTTTCAAAATCTTGTTTAAATATTGAATTGATTGCTGCTAAAGTGTATAAGACATATAATGCTTGAATAGGTACTGCCATAGCCACTTGGCTTTTGACTTCAGCTTTGTTCTAACCTGGTGAAAAAAGAGCTGAATTCCGAAGTTAGAAGAGAATGATTGCCTTTGACATCAAGGCAGCATTTGACTGAGTGTGGCCTGAGAAGCCCTAGCAACGCGTAAATGATTAGAAATCGAGGCAAATGGTGTGCTTGTTGGAGGTCATTCATCTCAGGATAGGGCATCATCACAGAAATCCCTCAGGACAGTGTCCCAAGCATTGTCATCAACTGCTTACTCATTGATGTTCACTTTATCATAAGATCAGAAGGAAGGATGTCTGCTGATAGTTTTACAGTTCACTACCATTCGGAACTCCTCAGTCTGTGTTTGCAAACATTCAGACCTGGACTAAGAGGTGATAAGTAGCATCTGTGTTCCACAATTGACAGGCCGTAACTCCAGGAAAGGAAATCTGGTAATCTGTTAATGTTCAACTGTTTTATCAAGTTTGAATTGCCCATTATAAAGATCCTATGGTTCCTGTTGACCAGAAATTAAACTAGATGAGCCATATAAATATTGTGACTTCAGGAGCTGGTCAGAGACTGGGAATTGTCCAGTGAATAACTTGCTTCCTTACTCCCTAAAGCATGTCCACTATCTAAAAGGCACAGATCAGAGTATGATGGAATACTCTCTCACCTAATGTTTGAAGCACCAACAATACTCAAGAAGCTTAGTAGTACTGACATGAATAGCATCCCGTCCAGCACCTTTAGCATTTACACCCTCTATTGATGCCTGTGCACCAGTAGTGTTATATCAAATGCATGACAGCAAGTTGCCCAATCTTATTCAACCGATGTAATATTTCAGGTCAGTGACCTTCCATCAGAACTTTCCAACAAGGGGTGTCATTTTCATACTTGAATCACATTCATGCTATTGGGATGGAAAGTGGATCAAGATCCAAAAATGTTGGCTGTGGCTCCCACATAGTAATTTTTGGAATTGATGACTAATTAAATGAGCTCCTTGAGAACCCAGTCTAATTGAGGACAATGATGCTCTTAAATCTGATGGACCAATAGGAGGTCATTCAACAACTGTAGACCTGCAATGCTACAATCTTTAGGGAAGTATAAAGCTGTCTCCTTTCCTGATCCCCCTGCCACAGAGGATCACAGTGTGGCACACTTAAACATCAGGGGGATAGCTCCTCTCCCATCCTCCATAGTAACAAGTGCTATTGTCATTGTGACTGTACCTTGGACCAGCTGTTATCTCTGGATGAGCTGACCAAGGCCCTTGTGTCCTTGGAAAAGAATGAAACTACTGAAAGCGACTGCTTACCAACTGAGTTGTAGGCAGTTCTGTAGGATTTGATTGGCCAAGGACTGCTGGAGGTGAATGGCAGTATCCTACTGGCTGGGAGCTTGTGCCAATCCATAAGGCCACCCTCATCGACAAGTGGAAGGGGAGAGGCAGAAAATTAGAAACTGATGACCAATTTCACTGTTGAATATCAGTTTTAAAATCCGGTTTAAGATCATTCCCAATTGGGTCAGGTGTTCCCTGGGATCAGTGATTCGCCCTAACCAAACCTGTTACAGCACAGATCTCTGAGAACTGTGTGGTGTGTGTGAGTGTGTGTGCCCAAAATTTGTTGATCTTCCAGTATAAAGCGTTGACCCCGACAGAGTGTTGGCACATTCCAAGATCCAGGACTATGTGCTGAGGGGTGTACTAAAACTTGGGGCAGCTGCTGCAAAGCTGCAAGGGGGAAGACCACCTCCTAAGGTCTTTTTGCCAAAGTACTGTGAGGGTCTGTTCAGTTATTGTCTCTCCCTTTGCCTCAAAATATATTTAAATAGTGTCCTGCGTGAAGAGGAAATGTCTTGGGTTGCAACTGCAGGCAATGTCAGTTTCAAATGTTTTTCTTTATATGCAGAGGCTACAGAACTACTTTAATACCAGTGTATGTATATAAAGATAATTTTTTATGAATAAAAGATTTTCTTGCAATTAAAAACAAAATGGGGCTACATATTCCACACTGAATGGAGTGATGGATTCCAATGCTTATCTGGTCTGCCACAGAGGGGCTTTGCAGACATCTTCCTTACTTTGATGGAGAATCCATGTGCTGGCTGGAAAAATGCAGGTATTGTCGGGAAAGAGTTCGTCATTAAGTTCTCGAGGGGTTTGATTCTTTACCTCCTGCAACTGGTCAGGAAACCCTTCCCATTATCATTCCAACTCCTGCGTAATCCTGCAGAGTTGCTGTAGAGTTCACCTGAAGGGATTTGTTTCTTGTTTTTGAGCCCTTCTCTGTGCTCCACTCCCCTCACCCCACCCCACCCCCCAACCCCTTCAGGTTTGGCTGCATAGGCCATTGATAATTCAGACCTTGAACTCTGTTTGTCCTACCTGCTGAGCTTTTCAGCACTTTCGGTAGTCATTTCAGGTTTACAACATGTGTTGCCCTTAGTTTTTGGGAAAGCCATTTGGTGTGAGCATACTATGTAAAACAGGTCACATAAATATCCCAATAAATCACTCCATGCCCCTCAAACAAAAATCAGTTATTTTTTATTAGGTTGTGCAAATTTAGCTTCGTAGTTGGAAATGGATCTGAGCATTAGAAGTTTCAGCAAAAGCAGATCCTTGTTACAAAATCTTTTCATGTGAGCACAATAGAGACTAAATTGCAACTTGTATTCCACTTTAGACTGCATTAATTCCAGTCACTATTGATGTGGACAATACATTAAAACTGTGGTCCAGTCTCTTTGTTAAATCATCAAAATGAACCAGTGCATTTCAACAACAATTGATTTGCAACTTGGAAAAACCTTGAAGCACGTTTTGTACATTGCGACACCGATGACTTATCATCACTGACTTCAGATCTAAAGTTACATAACAAAAGATGTAATGGTGTAGATTGCTTTTCCACAATCATGATCCCAAGTAAAGATCTAGTTCACAGTCATGTACTGTATTTCATAATTCACTGATATCTCCTGCCACAATGCTGGAACCAGAAGTTGCTGCTGCTGATGTCATAGTTCTGGCAGTATGTTGCTGCCTCACAATTAGTGCCCCACTCTTTGCTTCACTCGCACCCACCTTGTCATTGCCTTCACTGCCCATTCACTTGCTTCACTCACTGCTCCTGTTTCTGTTCTGCTCACTTGGTGCCCTGTTCTTGTTGCCCCACTCTCTTCTCTGTGTAATTTGCTGCTTCTCTTGGGAAGAGGAGCAGAGACAGAGGTGGGAGGCAACAAGTGCTCAATGTTTGAGAGCGGGGGCGGCACAATGGTCAACAGAGGGGCAGCGATGGAAGGTTTCGATCCTACCTCCTTCCCAAGATCCACAAGCCTGACCGCCCTGGCCGACCCATTGTCTCAGCATGCACCTGCCCCACTGAACTCATCTCTACCTACCTCAACACTGTCCTATCCCCCAGTCCAGGAACCCCCCACATATGTTCAAGACACCAACCATGGCCTCCATCTCCTCCAAGACTTCCGTTTCCCCAGCCCCCAATGCATCATCTTCACCATGGATATCCAATCCCTGTACACGTCCATCTGCCATGACCAGGGCCTCCAAGCCCTCCGTTTCTTCCACGCCCGATGTCCCCAACAGTATCCTTCCACCGACGCACTCATTCGTTTGGCTGAACTGATCCTCACCCTCAACGCTTTCTCCTTCGAATCCTCCCACTTCCTCCAGACCAAAGGGGTAGCCATGGGCACCCGTATGGGCCCCAGCTATCCTGTCTCTTTGTTGGCTATGTAGAACAGTCCATCTTCCATAATTACACCGGCACCACTCTCCACCTCTTCCTCCACTACATTGATGACTGCATTGGCGCCACCTCATGCTCCCACGAGGAGGTTGAGCAATTCGTCAACTTCACCAACATATTCCACCCTGACCTTAAGTTTACCTGGACCATCTCTGATACCTCCCTCCCCTTCCTGGACCTCTCCATCTCCATTAATGACAACCGACTTGACACCGACATTTTTTACAAACCCACCGACTCCCACAGCTACCTGGATTACACCTTTTCCCACCCTACCTCCTGCAAAAATGCCATACCGTATTCCCAATTCCTCTGCCTCTGCCGTATCTGCTCCCAGGAGGACCAGTTCCACCACAGAACACACCAGATGGCCTCCTTCTTTAGAGACCGCAATTTCCCTTCCCACATGGTTAAAGATGCCCTCCAAGGCATCTCGTCCACATCCCGCACCTCCGCCCTCAGATCCCACCCCTCCAACCATAACAAGGACAGAACCCCCCTGGTGCTCACCTTCCACCCTACCAACCTTTGCATAAGCCAAATCATCTGACGACATTTCTGCCACCTCCAAACGGACCCCACCACCAGGGATATATTTCCCTCCCCACCCCTTTCCGCCTTCTGCAAAAACCGTTCCCTCCGTGACTACCTGGTCAGGTCCATGCCCCCCAACAACCCACCCTCCTGTCCTGGCACCTTCCCCTGCCACCGCAGGAATTGCAAAACCTGAGCCCACACCTCCTCCCTCACCTCCATCCAAGGCCCCAAAGGAGCCCTCCACATTCATCAAAGTTTTACCTGAACATCCACCAATATCATTTATTGTATCCGTTACTCCCAATGTGGTCTTCTGTACATTGGGGAGACTGGACGCCTCCTAGCAGAACGCTTTAGGGAACATTTCCGGCACACCCGCACCAATCAACCACACTGCCCTGTGGCCCAACATTTCAACTCACCCTCCCACTCTGCTGAAGACATGGAGGTCCTGGGCCTCCTCCACTGCCGCACCCTCACCACACTACGCCTGGAGGAAGAATGCCTCATCTTCTCTTCCGCCTCGGAACACTTCAACCCCTGGGCATCAATGTGGACTTCACCAGTTTCCTCATTTCCCCTTCCCCCACCTCACCCCAGCTCCAAACTTCCAGCTCAGCACTGTCCCCATGACTTGTCCTGCCAGCCTATCCTCCTTCCCACCTATCCACTCCACCCTCCTCTCTGACCTATCACCTTCATCCCACCCCCATTCACCCATTATACTCTTTGCTACCTTCCCCCACCCTCCTCCCTGACCTATCATCTCCATCCCCACCCCCATTCACCTATTGTACTCTATGTTACTTTCTCCCCACCCCCACCCCGTCTCATTAATCTCTCCACCCTTCAGGCACTCTGCCTCTACTCCTGATGAAGGGCTTTTGCCCAAAACCTCGATTTTCCTGCTCCTCGCATGCTGCCTGAACTGCTGTGCTTTTCCAGCACCACTCTAATCTGGAATCTGGTTTCTAGCATCAGCAGTCCTTGTTTTTACCCAATGTCAGGAAAGGCAGCCTTCAGCTTTAATGTTGTCGCTTGGGTAATTTGCACTGGTTTGAAAATGTTGCACTTTGCCAGCATTATCTGGAAATCAGTGGAAAGTATCAAATGATTTGACAACCAGTCCTTTTTTAAAATAGCAAGCTGAACTTAACTGTTGTGACGAGTAAAAGACAGAGTAAATGAAGGTCAGAAAGGGAGACAATTGTTAGTTCTTGTGTCCAGCCCTGATGAGAAGGAAGATGTACAGCCTGAAAGGGTGTCAAAGGCTGGAACTCTTACAACATTTAAGAAATGTATCGATGAGCACTCAAACGCCATAACATACAAGACTACAGGCCAAGTGCTGGAAGATAGAATTACAATAGATGGGGTTGTTTTCCATAGAGCAGAGAAGATTTCGGGAACCTGTTTGCGGTGTACAGAATTATGAGGGACAAATGTACGGTAGTAAGGAAGAAACATTTCCCTCTCTTCGATGGGTCAATCCCGGGGGAGCAGTCTTGACGTAGAGAGCAGTATTTTCAGTGGGGATTTGAGGAAAGTTTTCTTTCACCCAGAGGATGGTGAATATCTTGAACTCACTGTCTAAAAGGTGGCAGAGGCAGGACCCCTCATGATATTTAAGACATTTTTAGTTAAGAACTTGGAAAAGATACAGGATACAAAGCTTCCAGTCAAGTGCTGGAAACTGGGATGGAAGTAAATTGATGCAGATGACCAGCCGGGATATGATAGGCCAAGGGACCCCTTTTCATGCTGTAAAAACGCTATGACTCCAAACTCTAAACCTGTTTACAGATGTGAGCTAAGTAACACAATAAGTTTGTTGCTCGCTTTTTCAGTATAAGTGTTGTGATTCTTAGATTGATGCTGATTTATGTGTGGCTATGTATAATATTCACACCAAACAAAACTTTATTTTGCTAGTAATTTCATCTTTCATTGTATCCATTTAAATTAGATTTGCTTTAGCTCGCAGTCCAGTGACAGAGCTTATTCTTTTCTTCATTCACCATTGCATACTTCAATAGGATCATTTGATGAAAACTGCCTTTAAGCATATTACCATTCAGTTCAGTTTTTGTAGCAGTTTGTTTAGGGAATGAGGGTATTGCTAGCTGGCAAGTATTATTTGTCCAACCCGAAGTGCCTTTTGGGAAGGTGGTGGTGAAATATCGCGCTGAACTGCTGCACTCATTGGAGCGTAGGTATGCTTACAGTGCTGTGAGCAACAGAATTTCAAAATTTTGATTCAATGAATGTCAGGTAATTCCAGTAATGTTCCAAGAAAGGATAGTGTGTGGTCTGAAGGGGAACTTGCAGTGTTCTCATGTATCTGCTGCCTTGTCCATCTGGTAGAGTTTGCTGGTTTGGAAATACTGTCCAAGGAGCCTTGGTGAGTTGTTACATAAGGGAGAAAGCAGGAGAATGGTGTTGAGAAACCTATCATCCGTGATTGAATGGCAGAGCAGGCACACTGGGGTACATGGCCTAATTCTGCTCCTATATTGTTGATCTTATGATCAAATTGTGAATTCAGTATTAATGAGGAGCTGTAGAGAGATACAGCACAGAAACAGACCCTTTGGGCCAACTCCTCCATGCCAACCAAATATCGTAAATAAATCTGGTCCCATTTGCCAACATTTGGTTCGTATCCCTCAAAAACCCTTCCTTCATATACCCGTCCAGATGCCTTTTAAATGTTGTAATTGTAGAAGCCTCCACCACTTTCTCCAGCAGCTCAATCCATACACTCACCATTCTCTGTGAAAAAGTTGCCCCTTAAGTCCCTTTTAAATCTTTCCCCTCTCATCCTAAACCTATGCCCTCTAGTTTTGGACTTCCCCACCACAGGAAAAAGACCTTATTTATTTACCTCATCCATATCCCTCATGATTTTATAAACCTCTATAAGGTCATCCCTCAGCCTTTGAGCCTACAGGGAAAATAGTCCCAGCCTATTCAGCTTCTCCCTATAGTTCAAACTCACAACCATGGCAACATCCTTGTAAATCTTTTCTGAGCCTTTTTAAGTTTCACAACGTCCTTCCTATAGCAGGAAGACTAGAATTGCACACAAGAGATGTTCTGTCACTGACAAGGAACAATAATTGAAAAGATCCTGAATCAAGGGAACTGATATGCAGTATCTGTACATGTGTTGATAATGATTTGCAATTCTCATCATCTGCCATTTTTCTAAATTAAAAAAGATCATTTCTTCAAATTATGCCATATTGGGTCATGATAACTAAGTGCTTGTTCGGAAAAAATGCCACTTCAGAAAAGACTATAGATTTGTTTTTCACTCTTGGGACTGTAAGTTTAACAATCCTTGATTTGTTGAATGTTGTACAACACATTATTGTGTGTCTTTGGAATCTGGTGTCCATCCCAAGGGCTTGAATTTAACCTTGCTGAATTAAGGCTTAAAGTGATCCCAGTTCTGGATCAGCCACTTGCCAGCTGTTACTGGTTTATCGTCTCCCTTGAGGATGCATGATAGAGAGCAGAGCTGGAGAGTTATGACTTGCAGCCTTGCTGGTTGACAGCAGCCTCCCTCAATAAACAATGTAGTTTCTGCAAACAAGTGCTTTGGTTTTGTACCCTTTGATACAGTGATCAGCAAACCATTCTTCTATGTATCACAGACTGGGGTTGGGAGGGTGTGATGATGGTGATCAGGGAACATTATTATAAATCTCAATGCAAGTTCTTCTGGGTTGTGTGAGGATAGAATGTTTCTTTCCTATTTTACTTCTGTCAGAGTAGATTCTCCACTTCAATTGTTTGGGGAATTCCTCCTGTATGACTCTGGTGGGCTTCTCGTGGCAGGTACTACAAACATTCTCTAGATATATATATTGTATCAATTTTCTACCAGGATCATACAGTTTTCATATTTGTTTTAGTAGAAAAACACAGATTGTTGTGGTTCTGTTCGCCGAGCTGGAAGTTTTTGCTGCAAACGTTTCGTTCCCTGACTAGGGAACATCATCAGTGCTATTGGAGCCTCCTGTGAAGCGCTGCTTTGATGTTTCTTCCGGTATTTATAGTGGTTTGTTCTTGCCGCTTCCGGGTGTCAGTTTCAGCTGTAGTAGTTTGTATGTGGTGTCCAGGTCGATGTGTCTGTTGATGAATGTTCTTGCCGCTTCCGGGTGTCAGTTTCAGCTGTAGTGGTTTGTATATGGGGTCCAGGTCTATGTGTCTGTTAATGGAGTTTGTGGATGAATGCCATGCCTCTAGGAATTCCCTGGCTGTTCTCTGTCTGGCTTGTCCTATGATGGTAGTGTTTTCCCAGTCAAATTCATGTTCCTGGTTGTCTGAGTGTATGGCTACTAGGGATAGCTGGTCGTGTCGTTTTGTGGCTAGCTGATGTTCATGGATGCGGATTGTTAGCTGTCTTCCTGTTTGTCCTATATAGTGTTTTGTGCAGTCCTTGCATGGTATTTTGTAAACTACGTTAGTTTGGCTCGTGCTGGCTATTGGGTCCTTTATTCTAGTGAGTTGTTGTCTGAGTGTGGAAGTTGGCTTGTGTGCTGTTATGAGTCCTAAGGGTCGCAGTAGTCTGGCTGTCAGTTCTGAGACGCTCCTGACGTATGGTAGTGTGGCTAGTCCTTTTGGTTGTGGCATGTCCTCGTTCCGTGGTCTATCTCTTAGGCATCTGGTGATGGGACCTTAGGATCTGCGTGGGTATCCGTTTTTGGCGAATACCTTGTATAGGTGTTCCTCTTCCTCTTTTCGCAGTTCTGGTGTACTGCAGTGTGTTGTGGCTCTTTTGAATAGTGTCCTGATGCAGCTTCGTTTGTGTGTGTTGGGGTGGTTACTTTCATAGTTTAGGACTTGGTCTGTGTGTGTTGGTTTCCTGTGTACCCTTGTGGTGAATTCTCCGTTGGGTGTTCTCTCTACTAACACGTCTAGGAATGGGAGTTGGCTATCCTTTGGCTACCCCTTGTAGCCATACACTCAGACAACCAGGAACATGAATTTGACTGGGAAAACACTACCATCATAGGACAAGCCAGACAGAGAACAGCCAGGGAATTCCTAGAGGCATGGCATTCATCCACAAACTCCATTAACAGACACATAGACCTGGACCCCATATACAAACCACTACAGCTGAAACTGACACCCGGAAGCGGCAAGAACATTCATCAACAGACACATCGACCTGGACCCCACATACAAACTACTACAGTTGAAACTGACACCCGGAAGCGGCAAGAACAAACCACTATAAATACCGGAAGAAACATCAAAGCAGCGCTTCACAGGAGGCTCCAATAGCACTGATGATGTTCCCTAGTCAGGGAACGAAACGTTTGCAGCAAAAACTTCCAGCTCGGCGAACAGAACCACAACAACGGACACCCGAGCTACAAATCTTCAACCAGACTTTAAAAACACAGATTGCTTGTACACTGGTGCTCCAAAATGAGAGAATATCATCAGCATATGGCTCATGCAGGTGAATTCAGAGATCTTGTCAGAATATGGTTTGATGACTTCCAGTCTAAAATTGCCCTGCCTGTTGTGAATTATTAAGGATGATTGGCTCAGCTACAGTGAGGATAAGACTGCAGAAAATACCTTTTCTTTCTCAAAGTGGATACATAAATAGTGTGATTTTAAAATTATGACTGCTGTTGCCTCCTGCTAATATTAGAGATATTTGCCGATTAATGATCTCCAGTCATCAGCTAATTTATTGCATTATTTCACTCTCCCAGCTATGAATTTCCAGGGTTGCAGCAGATTACTGTTGAAGGAAGGAAATGATATGCTCATTTAAATTTAACTTGTATTCATTTCCCCACAAACTGGACAAAAATTTTATATTCAAGGTATTTTTTCTTTCTTTTCATTTCCCTAACCATTCAGTAATGACTTTTCTAAATGTAAGTTACATAAGGTTTTGAGTTGATGGAAGTTGTGAAATTCCGAAACAATTGACATTGGAGCCAGATGTTTGAGGAGTTGAAAAGGTGCAAAAATGTTTCTGAACATTTTCATTCTGTGTCAAGGGTGCGTTCCAAATCTTCTGATGTAATTGTTTTACACCTTTAAATTTATTACATTTGCTTTTTATGTCTCTCTGTATCATGCCATACTCATACCATGTTACACATAGAAACAAAGTCTTATCAGTCTTGCAGGCCAACCAGTCTCGCTTTGCTTATGAGACGTTCTTTAAAGTTTCTGCATGAAGGTGCAGCCTAATTCTCTGGTGAATTTGCATCTAAATGATGATGTATATTCGATTACTTACAGAGTGGAAACAGGCCCTTCGGCCCAACTAGTTCACACCGACCCGCCGAAGCGCAACCCACCCAGACCCATTCCCTTACATTTACCCCTTCAGCTAATACTATGGTCAATTTAGCATGGCCAATTCACCTAACCTGCATGTTTTTGGACTGTGGGAGGAAAGCGGAGCACCCGGAGGAAACCCACGCAGACACGGGGAGAATGTGCAAACTCCACACAGTTAGTCGCTTTGGGCAGGAATGTAACAGTTGTACAGGTAACCAAGACTAATAAGTGGAAAGTGTGTTTCTTTGGTATCAAATAGCTTAATCTTAAAGTGTTCTGGCTGAGTTTCAGATGTGTTTAACTTTGTTTTGAAGGGATTGTCATTGTGAGGTTTAGTGAAATTTCTCTTTGCATCTTACCAAACTCTCTTTGTTAGCCACTCACCATGCCCATATGGTGTCCCTAGTGTCCAATTTCTAGACCCATTTTACCACGTGCTGCTCCCTCAATTGCTTGCTATTCACAAGATCTCCATCAAAAGACGAGCATCCCTGAGGCCTGCACCATCTTCAAAAGCCCGCTGGGCACGCGGACAAGTGATGGCAAACTACATTGTCCCTCGTCTGTAAAGTCGTGGCAGAGCAGCCACAAGGCATGCTGCTCATGGCAGATAGCCAACATGGCTGACACTCCCACACACCTACAACTGCATTCTGTCACCCTAGTTACTATTCAACCACCAGGTCACACAGTTTATCTATTCTTAGCTACATCCTGTCTCAACACCCTCTCTAAGTCACTACAATTCTGTCTGCAGTGCTCACTGGAGACTCCGTTTGTCGCTGCCCATTTGGGGAACATTCCACTTCGGTAAGCAAGCAGACAATTGCAATCATGAGCTGCTTTTACAGAGAACAAAAGGCAACACAAACAAAATTAATAGAAGCTGCAGTTCATCCTCACTATTCAAATCAAATGCTGGCATCATAACCATTAACTATTATCCATTCTATGATTGTCTTCTGTACCCAGCTGTCACCACCTGGAACAAGGTGTCAGTTAGGTGCTAATGTAAAACCAAGAAATGCAGATGCTGGAAATCTGAAACAAGAACAGAAATTGCAGAAGAAACTTAGACGTCAATGATGAAGGCTCACTGGATCTGAAATTTTGACTCTGTTTTCTCTCCATGGATGCTACCAGACCTGTTGAGTCTCTCCAGAAATTTCTGTTTTTATATCAATCAGAAGCTGTCTGGTTTGTAGCATTCAACAGCTGAGCTCTGTCACGTGCAGGGACAGTGTCTTTTTCCCCAGTCCTGTTTCTTCTCAAAAGGCTGCGGCCACATCCCAATTCCTTGGCATCTTGGCATCACATGATTGCCTGCTCCAATCATGCAGGGCATAGCATGCCAAGATAACGTGGCACACTCTGTCTGGACTATATTAGCCCCCCACCTCCACTCCCTGCCTCAATTTCCCCATCTTCCTGTAGTGATTTCTCCATCTCTTTTTGCCAATCATCACATGATCTCCAAGGCTTTATTTGTCCAAGACCTCTGTCTGACTTTAATAAGTAGCCCCTAGACAAGACTGACCACACACATGACTAGTGTCTTTGCATCTCCCTGACTGATGATACATGATTTCCCTGACTGCCTGTGATGACCCTACAGACTGACCATTGTCCATCCCCTGAACTCTAGTTGGACAATCTCCTGACTGTGTGACTGACCTGAATAGATGATCGACTCTCGTCAATCCCTGAACTGTGGGCAGGTTGCGCCTTCGGTCGTCAGTACCCTGATGTGCAGCCTGATCTAATGAGCTAGCAGTATTTGTCCTATGGTCAGTGACCTTGCAGCACCATTTCCACACTGGTGTAATGCAGCTCTGTACTTCCTCAGAATCCAACAAGTGGGTTGCCTCCAAGGGGATCCTGACAGGTTGACAAATGTCAGATGGCAGTGTCTGTGGATGACGGATGCTGGTGCACATGAATTGAGCGCTGAGATGCTGCTTTGTGCTAAGCAACATGGAAGCTCCTCTAAGCCAGTTGCCAGGCACTTGGCCAGACTTCCATGAAAAGAGTTCTCAACATCTAGTTTGTTCAACGCATTTAGTGAGATGGGAAGCTCATTATTAATGAGGTGAGATGTGCAGTTAATAAGGCATTTA
Organism: Hemiscyllium ocellatum; assembly: GCF_020745735.1. Classification (NCBI taxonomy): domain Eukaryota; kingdom Metazoa; phylum Chordata; class Chondrichthyes; order Orectolobiformes; family Hemiscylliidae; genus Hemiscyllium; species Hemiscyllium ocellatum. The sequence goes on along the minus strand of NC_083426.1, from coordinate 25,035,589 downwards.
ACAATCAAGAATCCCCCTTAATTGGCAACATGCTGTGCCTCGTGTGAAACTCTCCTCAGTGCCTGGCAGAGGCATAAAAGATGCAGTGAGTTGCTCCCATGTAGGATCCTATAAGAGTCTGTCTGAGGTGTTTGAAACTAAGGTGGAAGATAAACTTGTGAAAGAGCAGTGACGTCTGTTTTCTCTTTGAGTTGATCCAAGAGTCAATGTAGATGCTGACTGGTGTTCAAAATATAGCATCAGCTTGATTTTGCACTGCCTGTTCTCATTTGGATAAGCAGGATTTGTGCTCATAAACTAGGCTGACAATTCAATGCCATTTGGTTACATGATTTTGAAGTGCATACCCTTGGCTGACTTAGTTGAGTTGAAGTCTGTGTGCTGGCATACATAGCTGCTTAAAGTCCTGTGACCCTATTTTAGCCAGGGAAGGGAGTTTCTGCTGCTCCTCTCTTTCCTCCTGTCTTAAAAATGGATTGCCGCTGGGACAGTGTTTGAGAGGGGACCAATTAAATTTAAATAGAAGTGATATCAAACTGGTACACTGCAAATTGTTGCTCTGTCAAGATATCCTTAAAGTTTTGTAAAATGAAGATGTAGTTCCAACTATAACAGGTTCTGATCAGCTGAGATAATGTAACTTAAAGATTGCAAATCACTAATAAGCGCATGATGTTAACTGCTGAACAACAAATGATTATGTACAGTTGTTTTTTAATATCTGTTCCAATATGTTGACATCAGTTCCTTGGATTTGGACCAACATGGTTATATAATGCTTAGGGAAAAGCTCCAACTTCTGCTTGAATTCTTTTGGCATCTCAAATTGATATTTGTGCTCCACCAGTGTTTCCATGGTTAGTAGAAGCTAGCCAGGCATAACCTGCTGAGATAGTTGTTTTGATAATGAAAACGTTTAAATGGAAAAATCTGAAAATGGATCTTGAAGATATCAAGTGATGTGGCTTTGACTATATCTTTTGCTGCTTATTCCGTTCTGGTTTGCCCTTGGGCAGAAAGGCAGTTGACGAGCTGCTTTGGAAGAAAACGGTCTTTGTAGTTTCTGTCGATGGTTGCCTCAAGAGTTGTCTTTGGTGGAAGGCAGTCGTTCCTTGTTTTTTGTTAAAATGGACCAGTCCATGTCGAACATCATATCCTTTCAGTTGAATCAGAGAGTGTAATAGTCACATGTGAATACAGAACATGTTTTTAGTATTTTCTGGTATGTTTGTATTAAATTTGTACATTTAATCAAGGTCACACACTCCTTAATAAGAATATGCTGAATTGTATGAAATTGAAACTAGTGTAGGTCATTCTGTCTCTGTACTACTATTCACTGAGCTCGTGGTTAGAGTTCCTCTCAGCTGCATGAGTGTCCAGAATACAGCAATTGGTTGTGTCCCACACAGGAACAAACAGACTGCATAGAAGCCTGTTAAAGATGCATTCTGGATTAGTGGTGCTGGAAGAGCACAGCAGTTCAGACAGCATCCAAGGAGCAGCAAAATCGACATTTCGGGCAAAGCCCTTCATCAGGAATAAAGGCAGAGAGCCTGAAAGGTGGAGAGATAAGCTAGAGGAGGGTGGGGGTGGGGAGAAAGTAGCATAGAGTACAATAGGTGAGTGGGGGAGGGGATGAAGGTGATAGGTCAGGGAGGAGGGTGGAGTGGATAGGTGGAAAAGAAGATCGGCAGGTAGGACAAGTCATGGGGACAGTGCTGAGCTGGAAGTTTGGAACTAGGGTGAGGTGGGGGAAAGTGAAATGAGGAAATTGTTGAAGTCCACATTGATGCCCTGGGGTTGAAGTGCTCCGAGGCGGAAGATGAGTTGTTCTTCCTCCAGGTGTCTGGTGGTGAGGGAGCGGCGGTGAAGGAGGCCCAGGACCTCCATGTCCTTGGCAGAGTGGGAGGGGGAGTTGAAATGTTGGGCCACAGGGTGGTGTGGTTGATTGGTGCGGGTGTCCCAGAGATGTTCCCTAAAGCGCTTTGCTAGGAGGCGTCCACTCTCCCCAATGTAGAGGAGACCGCATCGGGAGCAACAGATACAATAAACGATATTGGTGAATGTGCAGGTAAAACTTTGATGGATGTGGAAGGCTCCTTTTAGGGCATTGGGAGGAAGTGTGGGCGCAGGTTTTGCAATTCCTGCAGTGGCAGGGGAAGGTGCCAGGATGGGAGGGTGGGTGTAGGGGGCATGGACCTGACCAGGTAGTCACGGAGGGAATGGTCTTTGCGGAAGGCAGAAAGGGGTGGAGAGGGAAATATATCCCTGGTGGTGGGGTCCATTTGGAGGTGGTGGAAATGTCGGCGGATGATTTGGTTTATGTGAAGGTTGGTAGGGTGGAAGGTGAGCACCAGGGGCATTCTGTCCTTGTTACGGTTGGAGGGGTGGGGTCTGAAGGCGGAGGTGCGGGATGTGGACAAGTTGCGTTGGAGGACATCTTTAACCACTTGGGAAGGGAAATTGCGGTCTCTAAAGAAGGGGGCCATCTGGTGTGTTCTGTGGTGGAACTGGTCCTCATGGGAGCAGATACAGCGGAGGCGGAGGAATTGGGAATACGGTATGGCATTTTTCCAAGAGGTAGGGTGGGAAGAGGAGTAATCCAGGTAGCTGTGGGAGTCGGTGGGTTTGTAAAAATGTCAGTGTCAAGTCGGTCGTCATTAATGGAGATGGCGAGATCCAGGAAGGGGAGGGAGGTATCAGAGATTGCATGTATGCTTTGTCTCCTAATAGGCTCCAAAGGATTCAACAAATTGCTTGAGCACAGTGAAGGGAAATTATAGAAACTCTTGATCATGGGTGATTTTTATGTCAACTCCATTTACCTTTCTTACTCATTTTATGATACCCTTTCTAACAATCTACCAAACGCAGAATTGAAAATTTCAGTAGAGCCTGCATACAGATGAAATAGTGTTAAAATGTGCGTCCTAATTTCAGTCCAATTTTGCACTTTCCTGCTCAAATCGTTGCATTAAAGATTGAATCTTCTGGCTAAATACTTGTATCAGCTCAATTGGGAAACGGCCACTTGAATGTGATACACCATTCACTACTTGTGCTCAGAAAGCAGCCTATGGAACCAAAGTTTATTTGGGTAGAGCACCCACAATGAAGCAAGGCTTTCAGGAGAGCAAGAGAAAAATGGAGAAAGTAAGAAAATAAAAAAAAGGGGTACTTTGTTCTTTGTTTGTTACTAGAAAGCTACTGGAACTGCTAGATTTTAATTTTGATGCCATGGGAGTGCAGGCATTTGTAAAGCAAAACTGACACACCCATTTATCACTGTGTTCCAGTCTGCTGCCAAACTCTGATATCTGGTCCTGGGATGCTGTTTACATTGCATATGGTAAAGTAAAATTGCCAGAGTCTACCAGATAAAAGGTGAGACAATTAGTGTTGTTTTAACCTGGGGGTCACTACACCTCAGGTGAGGGAGTGTTTGAGAAAGAGAGTCCTTCACGCTAACTTCATCCATTGTGAGAATTGAACCCATGCTGTTAGCATCACTCTGCGGTGCAAACCTGCTATCCAATGACAGCTAACTGACCACCGAATACTCTGGAAGGATCGTGTTTAGGTTAGCCTGTGCACAAGATGGAATGTGAATAGTCCCACAGTAAACCACCCTTCAAAAGAGTATTAGGTAATTGTTACAGTTTAGGAGATATTGAGTTGGTATTTGGATTAGATTTAGCATCAAACAACTTTGTAAAGTAATGCAGGTGAGGGACTGAATGTAAGTATTTATGTAGACAATTGAACAAACTCAGTAAAACTTTTTCCTAACTTGGATGAAAGATTAATTGGAATTGCCATGTAAATACAGTGGCTATAAGAGCAAGTCAGAGGCTAGGAATACTGCTGTGAGTAACTGAAATCCTGACTCCCCATCTACAGGGCTGAAGTCAGGAGTGTAATGGAATGCTTCCCACTTGCCTGGATGGGTGAAGCTTCAACAATACTCAAGAAGCTTGACAACATCCAGGACGAAGCAGCCTACTTGATTGGCACCACACCCACACCCTCCATCACCGATGCTCAGTAGCAGCAGTGTGTACTATCGACAAAATTTACTGCAGAAATTCACTAAAGGTCCTGAGACAGCATCTTGCAAACCCATGACCAATTCCATCCAGAAGGACAAGGGCAGCAAACATGCAGTAATACCACCACCTGCAAATTCCCTTCCAAGCCTCTCTCCATTCTGACTGGGAAATATAATGTCATTCCTTCACTGTCACTGGGTCAAAATCCTTGAATTCCCTCCCTGTGGGCATTTTGGTCACCATACAGTACATGGATGGTAGCAGTTCAAGAAGGCAGCGCACCACTACCTTCTCCAGGCCAGCTAGGGTTCGATATTAAATGTTGGCCAGCCAGTAATACCCACAGCCATGTCTGTGTCCCATGAGTGAATTAAAGTCCCTAGATACCACTTTATATTGAGCTCTTAAAGTCTGTTAACTAATAAGAAACCAATTAGCTTCTCTATTTGTATAATGCCTCATTCGAATTCAATATTTTATTGGATCTTCATTGTATTGAAGATTCCACCACAGTAGATATTAAAATTTGAAAATTAGGGGCTCTCATTTAAATAGATATGAAGGAATTTCTTCTCTAAGAGGGTGGCAAATGTCTGAAATTCTCTACCTTAGAGACATGTGGAGGAAGAGCACTTAAAATATTTAAAGAGGAGATAGATGGAGTTTTGAAATATTCTGCAGTTGAAGGCTGTGATGAGCTGGGAAGAAAGAGAAGTTGAGATGTGGGTTGGATCAGTCATGATCTTGTTGAATTGTGGGGCAGGCCTGAGAGGCTTGCAGAATGGCCTAGCCCTACTCCTATGTTTTCAGAGACTAGGACCCAATGGTACAGCCTCCAAGTGAAGGGATGACCTTTTAGAACTGAGTTGAAGAGAAAGTTCTTCAGCCAGAGGGTCATGAATCTGTGGAACTCTGCCACAGAAGGCTGTACAGCAGATGTCATTGAATGCCTTTCAAAGGTTGATAAGTTCTGACCAGTCAGAGGATCAAGGGTTGCGGGGAGAAAGCAGGAGAATGGGTTGAGAAAAGTATCAGGAGAAAGTAAGAACTGCAGTTGCTGGGCATCAGAGTTGAGAGTGTGGTGCTGGAAAAACACAGCAGGTCAGGCAGCATCTGAGGAGCAGGAGAATCAACATTTCAGACATAAGTCCTTCATCAGGAATGAGGCTTGTGGGCCAGGGTGCTGAGAGATAAATGGGGGGGGGGGGGGGGGGGGGGGAGTGTTGGTGCTGGGGGAAGGGTAGCTGAGAATGTGATAGGTAGGTGAAGGTGTGGGTGGAAGTGATAGGGTGGAGAGGATGGGTGGGAAGGAAGGAAGGTGGACAGGTAGGACTGGTCAATAGAGCAATGCCGAGTTGGAGGCTTGGGACTGGGATAAGGTGGGGCGGAGGGGAAATGGAGAAACTGGTGAAGTCCACATTAATCCCGTGTGGTTGCAGTGTCCGAAGGTGGAAGGTGAGGCATTCTTCCTCCAGGCGTCAGGTGGTAAGGTTTTGGTGATGGAGGAAACCATGACCTGCACGTCCTTGGTGGAGTGGGAGGGGAAGTTAAAATATTCAGCCCCGGGGCAATGGAGTTGGATGGTGCAGGTGTCTTGGTGGTATTCTCTGAAATGATCCACAAGTTGGCTTCCTGTCTTCCCAGTGTAGTGGAGACCACATCAGGTGCAACAGATACAATAGATAACGTGCATGAAAATACAGGTAAATTCCTGTCGGATGTGGAAAGATCCTTTGGGGCCTTTACGGAGGTTGGGAGAGAGGTGTGGGTGTGGCAGGGGACGGTGCTGGGGGTGGGGTAAGGGCCAGTTTTGGGGGGGGGGTATGGTTCTGACAAGTAAGTTGCAGAGGGAATGGTCTCTCAGATAGGGGTGGGGAGGGAAATATATCCCAAGTGGTAGGCTCTGTTTGCAGGTGGCAGAAATGGCAGAGGATGATACAATGTATGTGTAGGCTAGTGGCGTGGAAAGTGAGGACCAGAGAGGTTCTGTCCCTGTTGCGAATGGAGAGGTGGGGTTCAAAGGCGGTGGAGCAGAAAGTTGAGGAGATGCGCTGAAAGACATCGTCGACCATGTGGGAGGGGAAATTGTGGTCTTTGAACATTCCAGATGGCCTCCTCTTTCCTCCATCTGCAAACAGACCCCACCTTTGATTCTCCTGCTCCTCAGATATGGCTTGACCTGCTGTGCTTTTCCAGCACCAGCCTCTCGACTGAGAAACTTATCAGCCATGATTGAATGACGGAACAGATTAGATGGCCAAAATAGCCTAATTCTTTCTGATATCTTCTGGTCGTGTATACCTTTTTGATTAAAGCATGTAAGCTGAATAAACTTAGGTTTGGGAATACATTTCTATTCTTGGAGATTGCACTGTGCTGCTGGGTGCATTCTTGAATCTTGAAGCTGTGTTACTGTCTAGAAGAAGTAGATTCATTTGCATCAAGTTGATCAGTGAGTTAGGTTCATGCTAGACTTAGAATTAATGATTCAATTTATTTTTGTAGTGGTGATAAGTATCTACGTTCAAAGATTTTGATATATCTCATTTGCCTCTTGTTCCTACACTTTTTGCAAACTTGCTAAAATTGTCTGACGTCTTGTGAATAATCGTTTTAAGCAATGGAAGACTGGATCTTGATCAGCCTCTGAGTGTGAAGATTCATGCTGAAAATTGCTCTTCCAAGCATCGTTAGTTTTTTTTTTGCTTTCTGAGAGTGAGGAAAAGTTTCATTCCAAAAACCACTACCTTCTCTTATCTTGCCTGGTACTTGCCTAGCATTACTTGGAATTATGATTCCTGGCACACTCTAATCTATTTGTTTGAAATAGACTGTCTAAGTTAATATAATCGACAACCTAATCTTTCAAGTCTTGATCAAATTACCCCATTTACTACTTTACAGCATAAACTCTTAGCTTTTTGAGTCCGTTTTGATAACTAAGGTGCATCAAACTGGGAATCAATCTAGCGGCTGTCCTCTCTACTTCATCTAAAGCCTCAACACCACCGAAACCTTAACTTTCTGAAACATTGTACTGAAATCAAAGATTGAAAGGTAGATTGGGTTAAAACCTATTGTGTGTTGAAAAGAATATTTGAGTGCTCCTTGAGCTATATAGAAGTTGGGATGATACTATGCATGCTAGTTGTGTCATTCTGTGGGTTTAACCATCTTTGTCAGACCTTGCTTAATTTTTAACTTGGAACTTAGTAAAATTGCACTTCCTGTATAAGTTTTGCGATTGCTTATGGTCTCACCTTTGCAAACTCATTAGTCTGAAAGCATCAGCTAACATCTTTTTCTAACAGGATGCCATCTCTGGTGCAGATTGTAAAAAAGTATTCTTATCCTGTTTTTTTTCCTTCTCTTCTGATTTGAAATAGATGAGACTTGGCATGTAACAGAAGGTTGAGTTGAGACTGGAGTTCAGATTCAGGTCTGGTAAATGCCCCTTCAAAGACAGAGATGTTGCAAAACATACAATAATTTTCACTGGAGTTGAGAGTGGTCGTGAGTGGCATAATTTTTAAAAGTCTATCTATATAATGGGGATTGAAGTCCTACTTGCTTTAAGGTGTGCCATCATGTCTCTGAATAGGTTGGCTAGAAAATATCTAGTCAGCTTTAGTTTGTCCATGTTAAATGCGAGTTGACAAATGAACAGTTAAGAAATATAACATCTCCAACAAGTGAGAGAATGTGCTGATCATAGTAACCTGGCACCAACATATATTTGCATCATCTGTCTGGCAGGAGAATGAGCATAGAAAATGCAGCTACTGTCATGTTGTGAGTTCTGCACAAGCAATCTTCTACTCTTCCCAAACTGCCATCTAGCAGACATATATATATTAAAAAATTAGGAAACTGTCTGTGTGGAGTTTGCACATTCTCCCTGTGTCTGCGTGGGTTTCCTCCTAGTGCTTCGGTTTCTTCCCACAGTCCAAAAATGTGCAGGCTAGGTGAATTGGCCATGCTAAATTGCCCGTAGTGTTAGGTGCAGGAGTAAATGTAGGGGATTGTGTCTGTGTGGGTGCGCTCCGGCAGGTCAGTGTGGACTTGTTAGGCTGAAGGGCCTGTTTCTACACTGTAAGTAATCTAGTAAGTTCTAAGAAATTTTACTCTACCCTCCAAAGGTTAGAAAGATTCCAGGTGAACTTGGGAAGTGACAGATGCCCTCTCTTGCCCCACTAAATTTTTTTAGACAGTTACTTTGAGCAAATTCAGAAACTTATTTAGCTCCTTGGGAATGACACTCATTGCTGTTGTTGATAACCTGTTCCAGAGATCACTGATTTTCCAGAAAGAAATACATTTTCATCTGAACAGTCAATTGTTTTTTATGGTTCTCCTTAACCTATCTAGCTTAGAAGCAATTGTATTATTGCATAGATTCTGTTTCTTAAGACAGCTAGATAAAACCGCAACATGTAATGCTTGAAGTATAAGACGTTTGCATCATACTGTTTAAATTACTGTCTGCCTGAATAGTTCTACAGTCAGCAGTCAGTCTAGCGGTTAGTTAATCAAGCACATTTGTAATGTCATAGCAATCTAATGTTTAGGGTTGTGTTCTGCGGTTATAGTGTCCCTACCTCTAAGTCAGGTCTTGAATTCAAGTCTCAACTGTTCCAGGCATTCAATGTCTCTGAACAGGTTGATTGAAAGTATCTATAAGTCAGATTGTATGTGTAAGTCTGAGATGTCATTTAGCATACACAGTTAGATTAAAAGTCCAAAGATTGCCATGAAACCATTGTCAATTGATAGAAAAACTCAACTGGATCACTAATGTGGGAAAAGAAGCTGTGGTCCTTAGCTGATCTACATGTGACTCCAGACCTATGACCAAAGTGATTGACTGTTAATTGCCGTCTGAAATAACCAAACAGGCCAGTCAGTTATAACAATCACTAGAAAGTCTCTACAAAGCAATAAAACTGCACATATCACCTTGCATTGATCTAAGTACTGGAAACAACAATGGCAAACACAGCCCTGTCAACCCTACAAAGTCCTTCTTACTAATAGCTACTGCCAAAATTGGGAGAACTGAGTCGCAGACAAGTCAGTAACAGCCAGACACCACCACCACTTTCCTTGGGTGTGTATTGTCTCATTGGTAGAACAGACCCAGCAGAGATGGCAGCACAGTGGTATGTAGTTGGGAGGGAGTTGTTCTTTGAATCCTCAACATTGATGCCAAACTCCAACAAGTTGTCTGGTATCTGGTGAAAAAAAGAGAGTGAATCGCAACCTCCTGATCATATTGAACACTACTTGGAGGAAGATTCAGGGTGGCAACGTACTCTTATTGGGGACTTCAGTGTCCGCCACCAAGAATGGCTTGGCTTGGATTGAGTTGGTTGGTTCCTAAAGAATATAGCTTTTAGTCTGGATCTTTGGATGGTGGTAAGGGAACCAACAAGAGGTAAAAACATACTTCAGCAGATCCCTACTAATCTGCCTGCCATAGTTGCATTTGTCCACGACAGTATCAGTAAAAGTGACCATTGCACTTGTGGCTATGAAGACCTGTTTTTACATTCAGAGCACCTTGCATCATACTGTGTAGCACAATCAATGTGTTAATTAGGTAGACTTTGAACAGATCTAACAAATCGAGACTTGGCATCCATGTGATATTGTGGGCCAGCAGAATTGTATGGCAACATAATCTGCAACCTCATAGCCTTGTTTATCCCCCACTTGACCATCAAGCCAGGAGATCAACCCTAGTTCAACGGAGAGTGCGGGAGGGCATGCCAGAAGCAGTGTTCGGCATATGTAAAAATGAGGTGTCAACCTGGTGAAGCAGCAAAGCAGTATTACTTCCATGCCAATCAGCAGAAACTGAATCAACAACCAAAGGATCAGATCTAAGCTCTACAGTCCTTCCACACCCAACAATGAATGGTGGTGGACAATCACTGGAGGAAGAGGCACCACAAATATCGCTATTCTCAGTGATGGCAGAGTCCAGCAAGTTAGTACGAAGGGTAAGGCTGAAGCATTTGCAGCAATCTTCACCCGTAAGTGCCAGGTGAATGATCCATCTTGGTGACCTTCTGTGGTCTCCATTGCCAATTTTCAGCCAATTCAATTCACTCTGATATCAAGAAATAGCTGGAGGTACTGGATACTGCAATGTCTGTGAGCCCTGACAAGAATCCAGCAATAATACTGAAGACATTTCCCCTGGAACTTGCTGCATTCCTAGCCAAGCTGTTCCAGTTGAGCTACAACACTGACATCTACCTGGTAGTGTAGAATGTTGCCTAATTATGTCCTGTACACAAAACCAGTGCAGATACTACCTGACCAATCACTATTCCTTCGGTTCTACACCTGATCACCAGTACAGTGATGGAACAATGCAACCAAGCAGCACTTGCTTAGCAATTACCTTCTCACAAACACACAAACAGAAATTGCTGGTAAAATGTAGCAGATCTGTGGAGAGAAAGCAGGGTTGATGTTTTGGGTCCAGTGACCCTCTTTCAAAATTGTTTGTGGATAGGAAAAGGCTGGTATGTATGCTGAAGATGGGGAGGGGTGAGGAATAAATGATCAGTGGAAATGGAACCCCCGGAGGGAGAATAGTGATTGGGCAGGCAAATGAATGGGTAAATGTCAGCCTGGGTGAATCAGTGGCTTGGTAATGGAGGCCATTTGTCATCGGCAGTGGGTTGTTTGTGATACCAGCCTGTGTGTTGGGGTGGGGGACGGTCATGGGAGAAAACATCACAGATGCTTGCTCAGTTTGGGTTCTGCCCAGGCCACTTGGCTCTTGACCTCATTATAACCTTGGTTCAAGCATGGACAAAAGAGATGAATGCCAGATGTGGGATGAGAGTGACTGCGTTACACAATCTTTAAAATTTGCATGACCAGGTAATCAGGCATTCAGCACACCTGGCTTTATTGCTCACTCCTTGGAGTATAGGAGTTGGGATGTCATGTTGAGGTTGTACAGGATGTTGGTGTAAGCCTTTTCTGGAGTGCTGTGCACAGTTCTGGTCACCCTCCTGTCGGAGGGATATTATTAAATTGCAGAGGGTTCAGAAAAGATTTATCAGGATGTTGCTGAGAATGGGGCATTTGAGTTATAAAAACAGGCTGGGACATTTCTCACTGGAGCGTAGGAGGTTTGGGGGGTATTATTATTGAGGTTTTATAAATCATGAGGGGTATAAATAAGGTGAAATCAAAAGTTTTTTCCTTAAGATGGGGGAATTCAAAATTATATGGCATATTTTTAAGTTGAAAGGAGAAAGAAATAAAAAGGACATGAGGGGTGACTTTATTACAGAGAGTGGTTAGTGTGTGAAATGAACTGCCAGAGAAAGTGGTAATGCAGGTACAGTTATAATATTTAAAAAACATGTGGATAAGCCCATGAATCAAAAAGATTTGGAGAGATATTGACCAAATTCAGGCATGTGGGACTCGTTTAGTTTGGGAACATGGTCAGGATGGACTAGTTGGACCAAAGGGTCTGTTTCCTTGCTGTGTGACTCTCTGATTCTATTAAGAGCACATTTGACCAAGTGTAGAACCGAGGAGCCTTTCCTGAGCAAAACTAGTGTCGGTGTTAACTTGGGGACAAATTTTGCTGGTTGGAATCATATGTGGTGCAAAGGAAGGTGGTACTGGTGATTGGACATCAGTCCAGGATAAACCTGTTGACTATAAGTTGGTGTCATGTGATTTTCAACTTTGACCACCCCAGTCCAACACCAGCACATCCACATCAAATGTAGCAAGACTTGGGACAATATAGAGGCTTGGGCTGGAAACTGGAAAGTGGCAAGCAATATTTGTGCCACAAAAATTGCAATCATTGTCCCTTTTCAGTGATGGTAATGTTAATGAATGTACTCTCCCACTACCCATTTTCTGTAGGCTACCATTGACCAGGAATTGAACTGGACCAGCCAAATAAATGCAGTGACTACAAGAGCAGGTCAGAGACTAGGAACCCTGTAGTGAGTAATTCAACTTCTGATTCACCAAAGTGTGTCCACTATCTATAAGCACATAAGTCAGGAGTGTTATGGAATACTCCCCAGTTGCTTGGATGAGTGCAACTCCAACAACCCTCAAAAGTTTGACAACAACCAGCACAAACCTGGTCAATTGGAATCAGATCCACAAACATCCACTGTCTTGACTCTAGACACTCCGAAGCAACACCATGCACCATTGATAGGATATCTACCAAGGCTTCTTAGATAGTACCTTCTAAATCCACAACCACTTACATCTAGAAGCATAAGGGAAGCTAATATACAGGAACTTCCCCACCTGCAAGTTCCCCTCCAAGCCACTCACTATCCTGACTTGGAAATACATCACTGTTCTTTCAGTGTCACTGGGTGAAAAATCCTGGAACTCACTTCCTATCAGCATTTTGAGTCGACCAACAAAGCACCCACTGCTGTGGTTCAACAAAGCAGCGCCCAATTACACAGGGTAATAAATGTTGGTCCAGTCAGCAACAACCACATCCCATGACTGAGTTAAAAAAAACACTTTCAGATCCCTGTTTCAATAAAAACCAGAGTCCTTGAGGTACATGTGTGATCTATATAAAATCAATTTACATAAATATTGATGAAGTCTAATTCTCAAATCCTCATTTGAGTCTCAAATTTTACTCTTACCCTTTAGTCCCTAAGCCTGTTCTAAAAACAAAGCTACATTTTAAAACCTCCTCCAAGATTTCAGTGTCACACTCCAAGGGCACTCAAGACAACAGTATTTTTTTGTTGTACGTTCAATCATCCTGACATTACATCCTAATGCTCCATGTGCCTTTGAAATAAATTTACAAAACGTAATTGAGTGATTTTATGTCCCAGCACACCATGTTCGTTACTCACTCAGCAACCTTGAAAACACGTCCACTGTGTGGTGTGCCCCTCCCCCCCCCCCACTTTACAATGTGCCTACATGAAACATTTAATTTCTATCCTTCCACTTCCTCACCTCATATGGAATGTTTGAGTTATGTTAACAGCAGTTTAAAATGGATGACTTTGTCACTTTGTAAATGGAGCCTGACCTGATCAGGTTTTAGATGTTAATTTTATTATAAGTATGGCACCATATTGATACTTTTCTGTCACTTTTCACAGTGCTGGATCTGTAGGTATATTCCTTAGACTTACAAGATTAGATTAAACAACTTTAACCATTAATTCCCTCAGGAATCAAGGTGAAAACTGGAGTTGGGTGGGGGGAGAAAAATTAACATATTATACCTGTGCCTGCTAGATTGAAGTGTGGTATTTTAAATGGCTGAATTTTATATTTGTGGGCCATCTGAGAGTGGAGCATGGGGCAGTGCCACCCAGAGAGTACACTGAGAAGCATTTGTTCATCGGGCTCAGGCTGCCATCGCTTGTTTCTGCCCATATTGGGGCTACTGCCCTGTGGTGTCTTTCGGGAGGTCTATGGTGTACCTTCTTGCTGGATACCAATGATTTTTGGGTGCACTTGGGCCACCACTTGGTACAGCTGGCCCTCAATGACCTTTTTCCTCATCTTTTTGGCTAGCAGGATATCTATCATGACTGCTTTAATGGTTTTTCTTCTCCGTCTCTGTATGTTACTCTCAGTCTCTGTCACTCTCTGTCTTTCATTCTGTGTCACTGTGTGTACTTCTCTCTCTGTGTCTGTATGTATGTATGTCTCTCTCTGTTTGTGGCCCTCTCTGTCATTCACTGCCTTTTTCTGTCTCTGTCTCTGTCTCTGTCTCTTTTTCTCTCTCTCTTCTTCTCTGGTGTTATGGGGTTCCTGTGGAAAATGATGGCTCATAGCTGATGGAGAGGTGTGGGGAAGTGATGCAATTTAGTTTGGGCAAAGGGGCAAATGTTGATTTCTACCAGCCCCAGCCCAATAGTTTGTCAGCATGCCCACTTTCCCCCCAGCCCACCATTTGTTCCCCCAAGTGAGGGCTGTAGTCTGTCACATGGTGTTGGGGTGCTGTCTGAGGTATTAGTTGGGTGGGGTGCATAGTATGGAGGTGGAGAAAGGTCTACCAAGCTCGGTTGTGATTGGCACCTTGCCAGCCTGCCATGAGTGGGGACTCTGTCAGGTGAGGAGGCCTGGAGTGGGGTAGAGTTAATACATCTTCTCAGAGTTACCATCAGGTGGTGATGGCAGCATGGGGAGGGACTGAGTGTCAAAAGGTGAGCATTAGTAATGACGTTAAGCCTAAGAAAGTGTGACTCCTTATTGGAACTGTGTACAACAGTAAAACAACAATAAAGCAAATCTCATGATATTCAGAAAGAGTTTGGGACCTAATAACCAAATGACATTAAAGTTAAATAGCACTAAACAGGCCAATATTAAATGTGGAATCCATATTTACAGGTACAGAAATGTGCAATGAAACTTTGGGACAGTGGTTTATTATCCAACGCATTCTGGTCTAATGTGCATTATATACTGCAGTAAATTTGAATAGCTGTAGTCTTAAAGTGTAGCTTTGTAAATTAAGCATATTGAATATTTAAAGGTATACACTGGAGCTACATAAAGCCTTTCTATGATCCTATGACTTCAATGAGAGTCAGAAATGTGGATTATGGGTTACTGTTTGCATACACTAAGATGTTATTTTCTGGCATTTTGCGAAGAGTTACTTGAACTGTGTTGAGGTATTTATTAAATGGTATATCACCATTTTACCTATTTGAGATCCTGCTGATTTAAGCATTGTTGCAATAATGCAGCACTTTTAGACTGGCATTTTTCCTGCTTGGACATTATAGATTTCTTCTTGAATTTCTCCATCATCAATATTTTGGACATGAATCACATCTGATATGTTTTATGCCTCAAATAGGGTACCTTTACCTGATCTGGCAATGCTTACATTATCTTTCAAAACATAAGAAAATGGGCATAGGAAATGAGGGATTGAAAGATCCAATGTACTTTATTCCTCTTCACTAAAATGTATAATATTCACAGGCACACCATTGTCTGGGCTGGTATGAGACTATTTGGTTACAGCAGGACATGTTTCAAGTGTTCCACATTGAGATGGATAACTGGATCAGTGGTGCTGGAAGAGCACAGCAGTTCAGGCAGCATCCAAGGAGCAGCGAAATCGACGTTTTGGGCAAAAGCTGGTTTCTAGCATCTGCAGTCATTGAGATGGATAATATGATCATTATACATGATGCCCTGATTTACAAACTTCTCACTTCCAAAAGGTCATACTTATGAATACAATCCTACACATGCTTGAAATTTTAAAAACTTGACATAGGAACATATCCTGTACTAACAAAAACTACTTTCCATTATCTCGCATTGTGTTCTGACTAACGTACAAATCAACTTGCAAAAGGACTACAGAATTGAACCTGTTTGCAACTCCTAGCTGTCGAGCTGTGATACAGTAATAATGCCATGCGCATGTCCTTTAAAGGTATACTTGCATTCTCACTATGAATCCGTGTGTGATCATCATATAGAGTCATAGAGATGTACAGCATGGAAACAGACCCTTCGGTCCAACCCATCCATGCCGACCAGATATCCCAACCCAATCTAGTCCCACCTGCCAGCACCCAGCCCATATCCCTCCAAACCCTTCCTATTCATATACCCATCCAAATGCTTCTTAAATGTTGTAATTGTCCTAGCCTCCACCACTTCCTATGGCAGCTCATTCCATACCCATACCACTCTCTGCATGAAAATGTTGCCCCTTTTATATCTTTCCCCCTCACCCTAAAGCTATGCCATCTAGTTCTGGACTCTCCCATCCCAGGGAAAAGACTTTGCCTATTTATCCTATCCATGCCCCTCATAATTTTGTAAACCTCTATAAGGTCACCCCTCAGCCTCCGAAACTCCAGGGAAAACAGCCCCAGCCTGTTCAGCCTCTCCCTATAGCTCAAATCCTGCAACCTGGCAACATCCTTGTAAATCTTTTCTGAACCCTTCCAAGTTTCACTACATCCAAAAGATGTGTAGGTGAAGTGAATTGGCCATGCTAAATTGTACAGTGTTCAGGGATGTGTAGGGTAGGTACATCGTGGGTAAGTATAGGTTAGGGAAATGGGTCTGGGTGGGTTACTCTTCGGAGGGTTGGCGTGGACTTGTTGCGCCAAAGGGCCTGTTTCCACACTGTAGGGATTCTGTCAAAATAAAATCCCCAATGCTGTGAGGCACCACAGTGCCACCATGCTAGATTGTAGACATCCTGGATAAAGCATTACTTTTTATGAAACAACGTAGCAAAGTTGAAGAGATAAACATGAAGTGTTAAAAGTTATTTCACTACAAGAACGACTAAGGAAGTTGGATCGTCCTATTGTCACTTTTCTTGGAAAAATTATTGTTAAAATATGGGGAAAACGTCACATTGAGGATGTCAGAAAATCCTGTTTTCACCAGCTTAAGAAAATATTTTTTTGACCTTGGCCTGTGCGGTGTGATTGAACAACTGGGTGTGACGAGATTATAGCAGGCTGGAATGAATACTTTGAGATAAGTATGGGGTTAGTTTGGTTTGACTTCCTGTGTTTATTTCTGAAGCATATTCTGGAAAGCCGATTGTTTAATTGGGAAGAAGATGTGTTTTTTTTTCTCATGAGTATGAGGCAGTGTACAGGGTAGCAGACCAGCCTGAGAACAATGGATCAACACTGATGGTTACATAGATTCATAGAGATGTACAGCGCAGAAACAGACCCTTCAGTCCAACTCGTCCATGCTGACCAGATATCCCAACTGGATTGGGTCCCACCTGCCAGTACCCACCCATATCCCTCCAAACCCTTCCTATTCGTATATCCATCCAGATGCCTTCTAAATGTTCCAATCATACTAGCCTTCACCACTTCCTCTGGTAGTTCATTTCATGCACGTACCACCCTCTGCATGAAAATATTGCCCTATAGGTCTCTCTTACATCTTTTCCCTCTCATCCTAAACTTATGCCCCTAGTTTTAGATTCTCCCACCCCAGGGAAGGGACTTTGTCTATTTATCCTTTCTATGCCCGACATGATTTTATAAACCTCTAAGGTCACCCCTCAGCCTCTGATGCTCCAGGGAAAACAGCCGCAGGATATTCAATCTCTTCCTGTAGCTCATATCCTTCAACCCTGTCAACGTCCTTCTAAATATTTTCTGAACCCTTTCAAGTTTCACAACATAGAAAGGAGATCAGAATTGCATGCAATATTCCAACAGTGGCCTAACCAATGTCCTGTACAGCTGCAATGTAACCTCCCAACTCCTGTACTCAACACTCTGACCAATAAAGGAAAGCATACCAAACGCCTTCTTCACTATCCTATCGACCTGCGACTCCACTTTCAAGGAGCTATGAGCCTGCACTCTAAGGTCTCTTTGTTCAGCAACACTTCCTCGGATCTTACCTTTTTTTTATATAAGTCGTGCTAAGATTTGCTTTCCCAAAATGCATCACCTCACATTTATCTAAATTTAACTCCATCTGTCACTTCTCAGCCCATTGGCCCATCTGATCAAGATCCCATTGTAATCTGAGGTAACCTTCTTCGCTGTCCACTACACCTCCAATTTTGGTGTCATCTGCAAACTTACTAACTATGACTCTTATGCTCACATTCAAATCATTTATAATAAGTGACAAAAAAGTAGTGGACCCGCCAACGATCCTTGTGGCACTCCACTGGTCACAGGCCTCCAATCTGAAAAAACAACCCTCCACCACTGCCCTCTGACTTCTACCTTTGAGCCAGTTCTGTGTCCAAATGGCTAGTTCTCCCTGTATTCCATGAGATCTAATTTTGCTAACCAGTCTCCCATGGGGAACTTTGTCGAATGCTTTACTGAACTCCGTATAGATCATGTCCACCACTCTGTCCGCATCAATTCTTTGTTCCTTCTTCAAAAAACTCAATCAAGTTTGTGAGACATGATTTTCCATGCACAAAGTCACGTTGACTATCCCTAATCAGTCTGTGCCTTTCCAAATAAATGCACATCCTGTCCCTCAGGATTCCCTACAACAACTTGCCCACCACCGACATCAGGCTCACTGGTCTGTAGTTTCCTGGTTTGTCCTTACCACCCTTCTTAAACAGTGGCACCACGTTAGCCAACCTCCAGTCTTCTGGCACCTCACCTGTGACTATCAATGATACAAATATCTCAGTAAGGGGCTCAGCAATCACTTCTCTAGCTTCCCACAGAGGTCTAGGGTACACCTGATCATGTCCTGGGGATTTATCCACTTTTATGTGTTTCAAGACATCCAGCACTTCCTTCTCTGTCATATGGACATTTTTCATGGTGTCACCATTTATTTCCCTCCATTCAATATCTTTCATGTCCTTTTTAACAGTAAACACTGATGCAAAATGCTCGTTTAGTATCTCCCCCCATCACCTGAGGTTCCACACAAAGGCCGTCTTGCTGATCTTTGAGTGGTCCTATTCTCTCCCTAGTTACCCTTTTGTCCTTAATGTATTTGTGAAACCCCTTTGGATTCTCCTTAACTCTATTTGTCAAAGGTATCTCATGTCCCTTTTTGCCTTCTTGATTTCCCTTCTAAGTATACTCCTACTGCCTTTATACTCTTCTAAGGATTCATTCGATCGATCTATCTTGTCTATACCTGACATATGCTTTCTTCTCTGAACTTGAAGGGTGTGTTCATATGGGTAAGTTGTGGGTGCGGGGAGGTGGCTGGAGAGTGGGTGGAGACAGAATGGGGCATTGGGAGAGGAGAAACCTTTGAGATAGCTTGGCAACAATCAGAGTCCATAGATGTGAAGCCAGAAAGTCTGGAGAGCAGGTCAGACAGCATCCGAGGAGAAGGAAAGTCAACGCTCTAATGCAAAGTCCTTCGTCAGGACTTGGGAGGGGGTGTGGGGAGGCCATAAGTACATTGAAGGAGGGCCTGGGGTTGGGGGAAGGGTAATTGGGATGATAATAGGTAGATGCACATAGGGATTTATTGTGATTGGTCAGTGGGAAGACTGGAGTGGATAGGTGAGTTGGAAGATGGTCAGGTTAGAACAGTTCAGGGAGGCGAGGAGGAGGGGTAGGGCTGGACATGGGATAAGACTGGGGGAGGAGGGACTTGGAAGGTGGTGAAGTTGACGTTGAGGCCATTGGGCTGTAAGTTTCCCAGGTGAAATACAAGGTGTTGTTCCTCCAGTTTCTGTTCGTTCTCACTCTGACAATGAGGAGGCCAAGGATGGATATGTTGCCAGGGGAATAGGAGGGGGAATTAAAGTGGATGGCAGTAGGGAGGTCAGGTTGGTTGATGTATGCAGATTGCAGATGCTCTGTGACCCGGTCCCCGAGTCTGCATTTGGTCTTCCCGATTCAGCACAATTGGAATGAGGTTGAAGGTGGGAGGTGAAGTGTTTTTCTTTGGTTTGGTTCCAACGCTGGTGCACATTTGTAAGCTCACGTGACATGGAAAGAAATAACCCTTTTCACTTGACAGCATGAAAACCAGAGAACCATGTCTTTTTTAATATCATTATTGTACCTTTACTACCATCAACAGAAGGCATCTAAGTTGAGAACCATTGAGCTGCTGAATCAAGAATGAAACACTATGAGCTTTTCAAAATAGTCTCCTTCTGAAGCAATTGAATTTGGCACTGGAACTGAGGAATTAATACAATCTGCATGGACTGGTTGGATCTAAAGGTCTGTTTCCACGCTGTATGACTTTGTGACTCTATTACATTCCATTTATGACTTGCTTAGAGACGGCAGCACACCGCTTGTCATAGAAGATAGAACAATACAATGCAGAACAGGCCCTTTGGTCCTCGAAGTTGTGCTGACCTGTGAACTAATCTAAGCCCATCACCCTACACAATCCCATCATCATCCATGTGCTTGTCCAATGACTGTTAAAGTGCCCCTACTGTGGCTGAGTTAACTATATTGTCAGGCAAGACATTTCATGCCCTTACCACTCTCTGAGTAAAGAACCTGCCTCTGACATCTGCCTTAAATCTATCACCCCTCAATTTGCAGCTATGCCCCCTCATACAAACTGACATCATCATCCTAGGAAAAAAGACTCTCACTGTCCACCCTAACTAATCTTCTGATCATCTTTGTATGTGTCTATGAAATCTGTTCTTTGCCCTCGTCTTTCCAATGAGAACAGACCCAAGTCCCTCAGCTTTTCCTGATAAGACCTTCCCTCCAGACTAGACAACATCCTGGTAAATCTCCTCTGCACCTTTCCCAATGCTTCTGCATCCTTCCTGTAATGGGGCGACCAGAACTATACACAATATTCCAAGTGAGGACGCACTAGCATTTTGTACAGTTACAGCATGACATCATGGCTCCGGAACTCAATGTGTCTATCAATAAAACCTACCACACGGTATGCCTTAACAGCACTATCAATCTGGGTGGCAACTTTCAGGGATCTATGTACATGGACACCAAAGTCCCTCTGCACATCCACACTACCAAGAATCTTTCCATTGACCCAGTATTCTGCCTTCCTATTATTCTTCCCTAAGTGAATCACCTCACATTTATCTGCATTGAACTCCATTTGCCACCTTTCAGCCCAATTCTGTAGTTTAACCAAGTCTCCTGCAACCTGCAACATTCTTTCACAATGTCCACCACTCTACCGACTTTAGTATCAACTGCAAACTTACTAATTCATCCACCTATGCCTGTGTCCAAGTCTTTATAAAAATGACAAACTGCAATGGTCCCAAACAGATCCTTGTGGCACACCACTAGTAACTAGACTTCAGGGTGAATATTTTCCATCAACCACCAGAAAGCTAGTTTCTAATCCAAACTGCTAAATCATTCTCAATCCCATGCCTCTGCAATTTCTCCAGTAGCCTACCATGTGGAATCTTATCAAAGGCTTAACTGAAGTCCATGCACATCACGTCAACTGCCCTACCCGCATCCCCATGCTTGATCACCTTCTCAAAAAACTCAAGAGGTTTATGAGACACGACCTGGCCTTGACAAATGCATGTTGACTATTTCCAATCAAATTGTTGCTTGCTAGATGATTATAAATCCTATGTTTTATAATCCTTTCCAAAGCTTTTCCTACAACGGACATAAGGCTCACTGGTCTACAATTACCTGGGTCATCTCTACTGTCCTTCTTGAACAAGGACACAACATTTGCAATCCTCCAGTCCTCTGGTAGTAAACCTGTAGACAATGACGACCGAAAGATCAAGGCCAAAGGCTTGGCCACCTCCTCCCTAGTTTTGCAGAGAATTCTCGGAAAAATTCCATCTGGCCCAGGGGACTTATCTACTTTCACATCTTCTAGAACTGATAACACCTCCTCCTTACTCACCTCAGTCCTTTCAAGTCTAATAGCCCTTATCTCAATCTTCTCCTCGACAATATTCTGCTTTTCCTGAGTGAAAACAGATGAGAAATATTCACTTTGCACATCTCTGATCTCCACAGGGTCCACACACAACTTCCCACTTCTGTCCATTACAGGTTGTTCTGTTTTAATGTGCATTTTGTCAATGCGAAATCACTATAACACGATTGACAAACTGGGGACACTGTTTCTTGAGCGTGAATGTTTAAAGCATGCATGGGTTATAATGTGATTCCAGCCCCATTGTTTTAGATGGTGTTGCTATTGCCTGATTTCCTTATAACACGGGATTGCACGAGAATGGAACCACCATTTTATATCGGAACCGACTGTATATTGCTTCCTCCGAAACCACACTCCTCACCTAATAGCGACCCTCCAACCAGATTTCCACCTTTTTTAACCAGCATGAAAGCGGGCGTTACTTGTGATGGTTTCTGTCATTATGAAGTCCCTCAGCATTTTATCATAGCCTTGGGCATGGTTGTGAAACTGTGGAATTCCTTTTATAGTAGGGTAGTTGAGGCTTGACCATGTAGTGCATTCAATAGAGAGAGTTTTAATTTGTATAGGGTTCAAAGTTAGGGGGAGAATGCAGGAACATGGATTTGAGGATTATTGGATCAGCCAGGATCTCATTGAATGGTGGAGCAGACTTGATGTGCTGAATGACTTACTTCTGCTCCTATGTTTTATGGTCTATCCATTTAAAAAAAAATTCTCTTCCAATTTTAATCCCTCTGTGGTCTTGCCCTTTTCTACATCTTTGCGTTTCTCCAGTACCTCAGCAGGAATTTGCCACCTGAAAATGAGATGAAGTCTGGCTAAAACAGAGGAAGATTAACAGTATAAAGTGTCAGTAACTACAGCTACTTGATGAAGGAGCAGCGCTTTGAAAGCTAGTTCTTCCAAATCAACCTGTTAGACTATAACCTGGTGTTGTGCAATTTTTGTTTTGTTGCAAATAGATTTATTAGCAAAAAAAACTTTTTTTTTGACTTTACAAAAATGTAAAGTTATTTAAATATAACAAATACCCATATAATAAAGAGTGGTAAGGGCATGGAATGCCTACCTGCCAATGTAGTTAACTCAGCCACATTAGGGAGATTTAAACAATCCTTGGATAAGCACATGGATGATGTAGGGGGACGAGCTGAGAATAGTTCACTGGTTGGCGCAACATTGAGGGCCGAAGGGCCTGTTCTGCATTGTATTGTTCTGTGTTCTGTGAGACTCTTCCCCCTGCCCATAGGGGGCACTCACCCATACCTATCCCCTCCTTCACAGCTCCTTCAAGCCCAGACTGTGCCCCAGCCTTAGGCAAAATAAAAGTAAATAAACAAGGAGATGATCCTTAAATCAACAAAAAAGACAGTCAGGATAAGCACTCCACCCATCCCCGGCTCCATGTCACCCCTACTTGTGACTGAAAGAGAAAGAGAGCAAAGAGAAAGGGGAGACAACAAAGGACACCCCACAAAATTTCCCATTATAAAATCCAGTTATAAAAATATAATAGGAACAATATATTCCAAGATTTTTAAAAAATTATTAGGGAAAGAGAAAGAGAAATTAAAAGGGGGGGGGGGGAATAGGAAAAACACAGAAAGAAGGAAAAGAGGATGAACATTAACAGTATTCTTCAGACAATTTGGTCTATTTTAAAGTGTCTATAAAGTTCTTAGCTTTATCCGCCAAGTCAAACATATAAACGGAGTCCCCGTGGCTGAAACAGAGCACCGCAGGGTACCTCATGGAGTACTGAATGCCCAGATTCCTCAGCCATTTTTTAACTTCATCGAAGGACTTCTTCTCTCGACTTACAGCTGCTGAGAAATCTTGGAAAAACTTGATTTTTGCCCCCGTGTGCAACTAAAGACCCATGTGGGTCTGTTCCCAGTGATCTGGAGGCTTCTGTCACATTTTGCTTGTCCCTGTATGTGGGGATGTGCACTAGGACCAGGCGGGGGCACTGTACCGGCCCAGACCTGTTCACCACCACCTGACGGGCCCTTTCAAGCTGCAGCCTTCCAGATTCAATTTGAAGGCCCAGGAACTGCAGCAGCCAGTCTTCAAAGAAGCTGACTGGCAGCCCACCTTCTTCACCCTCCGGGAGCCCGACAATCCGCAGATTCGTCCTCCGACCTCAATTTTCGAGGTCGTCGACCTGATCTCGTAAGGCCTGCACCTCCTGCTCCAGTTCCTGGATCTAACCGGATGAGGACTCGATCGCTGTTTTTGAGGCCGTGGTTCGACCTTCCACCTCCTCCATCTGCTTCCAGAGGCCCTGGAGCTCCTGTTCATGCTTCTGCAGCATGGACGCGATGGGTTGGACCCAGGCACGAATCTCATCAATTGCAGCCTCAAATGTGCCATCAACGCTGCCAATTCCTGAGAGTCTGTCAGGTCCCCTGGGGGTTTGGGAGAGGCTGCTGCTGCGGCCTCTGGTATGCCCGGTGCTGCAAGGGACTGTCCTCCCTGCTGCTGTTTGCCACTCTTTTTCCTTTTGGCATCCATCCCATTCCAAATTATTGACAGATATGTGTTATTTAAGTTTAAATTCCTCCACATAAATTGGCCAGGGATGGCAAAAAACCTCAATATGCCTTGACAGCAGAGCCGTCCACAGTAGTTCTACAGAATCGCCACCATCTTGCTGAGTTGTGTGATTTTTAACTTTGTCCATCCCAATCCAACACTAGCACCTTCACATCATACATTCATAGCATTCTTTACTCAGTCCATAATTTTAAATGATAGAATTACTGGCAGAATTCTGAAATAATTAATCTGTTCTGAGTTTGAAAAACATCTGGTTTGTGTCCTGTCTGGTTTTGGAAGGTTGGAGTGCATCCTGAATTTATTTAGCCAGAGAAGTCACATAATAGACACTAGTAACCATGTCAGTACAGCTCCAAGCGTGATTGTGACAGAAACCAATTTTGCTGAGCACAGTACTTGTATTCCAAAGCCATTGCACTTGCATACATGTAAGTACATTGTTGAACCTTGACTTTTGTACCAGAAGTTTGTTTCAATAGGTATCTTGACTTCCTCTCTTTTCTGAGCTTTGTAGAAGTTTGTATTGTGGACTTGTGTTTTGTCTTGGTGTCAGGATCACCTTTCACCTCTCCATCTAACAATGTACATAGATTTGTCTGAGTATGTAAGGAATCATTTTCCAATCTACTACATGTTCCCCCTATGGAAATGCACATCAGAATTTTGTGAATGCAATATTTGAGCTGGTAACATAAAGGCATCAGGAAATCCAGGGTAAATTAATTAGCAGATCCTTAGCAGGTGCGTGCCCACATTTCTGAAATTGGCACTTGATGGTTGAGGCTACCAATCAGTAATGTAAAGTTAGGAAATTATTTGCACAATGGCTCTTGATATAGTTGTTAGCCAGGAGGTGTGTAGAATAATTAAGGCAAATTGCCCTCAGGCTTCTTATGTACCTTGTTCTATAAGAGGCAGAGCTTTCCAGTTCATATATTGGATTTATTACCTGCTGCTGGATCTTCATCTTGGATTCAGGAAGCATGTGTTCAAGTAGTTTCTGACTTCTCAAACCTGAATCATTATGTCCTTTCTAAAAAAACTCCACAGTGGCTGGTGTCCTGTCATCAAGTCACCCTTTATATACATGTGGAAAGTCCCAGCCACTGATCCAGCTCCTTCAGAGCCAGCTCTCGGAGTCAAAGGATGTCTGACCATCCCGTCCTTACCTGTTAGCAGGGCTCCCTGACTGGACCAGATTAACAGCCTCAATCAGGGAACTCATATTCTATTCGGTCTACCTAGCTGACCTTGTTACAATCAGTACACTCTCATGCCCAGAAGCTATTGGTTTCTGTGAGTTATTCAAATTATGGCATGCGACTTTCAGATTGTGTGGCTCCCTCGGCTGTACTGAGGTGTTGACAGAGACAGACAAGTGAAGAAGTGGCTAGTTAGAAGCTTGGTCCAGATCTTTACATTATTCTTAAAAGTCCTTCACTCTTCACCTGCTCCCCATGCACCCAGGTATCTGCTCATTTACTCATTAAGTATCCACTATGTGGATGTACATGTCCAGCCCTCAGGGAGCAAACCTGAAAGCTCACTCAGGAAAAGAATTATGTGAATGCGTGTGTTCACATAGGCAGAGAAGATGGCGAGCTTGCTGATGACACAATTTCTTTCCCATAAAATTGATCTCATTTTGTCAATTGTGTTTGTTTCCACAAGATAAAGAAATTCTTAAGGCTTCTGTTGCTGATAATTTAAAAGATTTTGTTGATTGTCTATTCCAATGACAAGACCAGAATTCCCAGTACCTGCAGAAAGATCTGCAGGTTTTAGTAGCAGATGAACTGAGGCTGGATTAAAGTCAGATGCAGTTAGAGGTGGAAATAAATGCTCTTATTGATGACACAGCTATGTGATCAACATCTCATTTTGGGTTCAAAGGGCACTCAGGTTGAAAGCAGTTTGACTTAGCCATAGGTTATGACCAGGATTGATCAAGGAGAGTTGGGGCTTTGAGACGGTCTTCTCTCCTTGCCGCAAAATCCACCCCTCCTTGATCTTCCAAATGATTGGTCAATTTCTGCATTTTCAGGACTTTGGACTAGATATTCTCACTGTTATTTCCTGGTCGAGATTCTGTGTTGCTCATGCGGTTCTTCGATTTGAATGGTTAAGGAGATTCATAGTTAATTGCCTGTTTCATTTGGACCCAAATCCTCTGTAAAGGACGCTATGCTGTTTTCAATCTCCTATCAAATCCCAGTGCAAAATCACATGAATAGTTTGTCAGTAAATGCAATGATTGCTTCTGAGTGCAAAATCCACCTTTATTCATGTCTAAATCCATCCCACCCTGAAGCGATTATCTGTTTTTGACAGCTGGTATATTTTAAAGCTATAGCTACAGCCATCTGGACTATTTTTAAAGTCATCTTTCTGAAGAGAAAGATAAGAAAATGACAATTTAATTACCAAATCCTGAAGGAAGGAATAAAAAAAAACTGACAAATACTCATCAACTTAAATCTTGAGTTGGATTTCTCATAAAATGATGTTTCCTTAAAAACTGGTAGCTACTCTCTAACACTTAGTTGTGATAAAAACAAAAATCCTGTAATAGATAAATTTCAGATAATGACAGTGATGTTATTAGGCATTTGGTGTTTTTGAATCTAAACTTTATTAAAATCAAAAGGTTTATCGGCTGGAAGTGGCTATATTCATGCTGTTTACTTCAGTGAGGAGATTTTATCAATTTTTAAAAAGAAAATCCCTTTATTTTCTTAAATCCTGAGCATGCATTAACACCCAATCCACCTGCCTTTCAACAATGCAGATGATAAAATGATTCGCACCATCTATTATGGCAGTGATCGATGCTTGTAATTTATTTCTTGCCATAATAGTATTGTTTGTCAGTTCAGGTTTTCTATTTCCGTGAATGAAGCATGGATGTTGCCCCATTGTGAGGGATTTGAGGTATTAATTTAATCTCCCCTGTTCTGGAATATCTGAGAAAGGTTCATAGGATGAGTGTTTTATTCTGCGGTCCCAGAGAGAGCACACAATGATAGGAGTGAGCGGAAGAAATTTTAAAGATTTTTAAGGAAATTTAATGGATTTGCTGAACCAAAAGCAAAATGTCCTGTCAATCCATTTAAATAATGTGAGCACTGTTTGGGACAATGTTCTATAATTATTCTTGTACATGAGATAGAATTTCAAAACACAACATGCTCGACCTTGCAGAACCCATTCAGATGAGTCATAAATTGTTCATTGAAAGAGCTATTTGATAAATGAATAAATTTATGACATAAGATCACTGCTTATGATCTGTAGCTGTTATATGATTTACATTGATTACTGACCTCTGGTTGTTAATCTCTTGAAAAGACATAAATGGTGGCAAAGATCAGATAGAATCTGAATCTTGAAATCTGTTTTGTAAATTGTACAATTGATTAACTGGTAATGCAGACTGCTGTATTACTGACATTTTAAAGGCATCACCATTATGTTGACCCTGTCTGTTTGTATCCCTGTGGCATTGAAAGGAAGTATTTACATTCTTTTAATGTGGGCAAAAGTAATAGCTGCCTTATCCCACATTACAGACTGTACTTTTAAAAAAAAGTTGGTGAACTATGTTTCAGTTTATGATCTTTCTTTGGGTACTGGAAGTGCTGGAACACAAAGCCCCATTGTGTCACAAAATTACTAAATGGACATTTTCCTGCAATCAAGAATTGTGTCAGAGAACAGAATTTTGACTACAGCCACACATCTTTGACATGCAGATAATGTTCACTTTATTTGACATAAATATATAATTCAATCACTCATGAAGGCCAGTTTTAGCACTTAACGTTCACAGAATATGTTTTATAACAGTCATCCTAATGGAGACAATCACTGAGTAAATAATTTTTTTTTGTCTAGGAAATATAATAAATATCAATCTACCTTCGCGCAATTTCATTACAGGTTTCTGTAATTGGGTTATGTCTAGACTACCTGTCTTTGTACATTTATCCTGAGTGTAAAATTTATG
Source organism: Hemiscyllium ocellatum (assembly GCF_020745735.1). Taxonomy (NCBI): domain Eukaryota; kingdom Metazoa; phylum Chordata; class Chondrichthyes; order Orectolobiformes; family Hemiscylliidae; genus Hemiscyllium; species Hemiscyllium ocellatum. The sequence goes on along the minus strand of NC_083426.1, from coordinate 25,007,587 downwards.
AAAAATAGTAGCAATAAATTCCAACAGACAAATGCTTTGGAAATGAACAAAACACAGCCAGAAATCAGAATTGAAAGCCTACATTAGTCTTTTGGTTGGGATGAAATGCACTAGAAATGCACAACTATTTGGTCAATATCCAAAAAAGAATAAATGACACACTAAAACTTTTTGATTTTTTTTGTCTCCATTTCAGGACTGATTAGAGACTACAAACCACACCTGCAATGTGAATCTAAGAGTGTCCAAATGTGATGTGTTTCAGGATTTCTTTCATTGTGAATTTATTGGTACCATTTCAGCAATTATTTTTCTTTGTTCACAGGATGTGGGAGTCACTTTCTATGTCAGCATTTAGTACACAGCCCTAAAAGTCCTGTTGAGCTGCCATCTTGAATTGCTGCAACCTAAGTGAGAAAGAGTCATGGAGTCATAGAGGATGGAAACAGACCCTTTGGTCCAACTTGTCCATGCCAGCCAGATATCCTAAATAAATCTAGTCCCATTTGCAGCATTTAGCCCATATTCCTCTAAACTGTTCCTATTCATATACCCATCCAGATACCTTTTAAGTGTTGCAATTGTACCAACCTCCACCACTTCCTCTGGCAGCGCACACCATACACACACTACTCTTTGTGTGAAAAAGTTGCCTTTTAGGTCACTTTTAAATCTTTCTCCTCTCACCATAAACCTACGTTTTGGACTCCGCTACTCTGGTGAAAATACTCTGGCTATTCACTCTATCTGTGCTCTCATGATTTTATCAGCTTATATAAGGTCACCCTTCAGCCTCTGACGCTCCAGGGAAAATAGTCCTAGCCTATTCAGCCTCTCCTCAGAGCTCAAACTCCTCCAACCCTGGCAAAATCCTTCTTTTCTGAACCCTTCCATGTTTCACGACATCCTCCCCATACATCTTCTGCCCTTGTCCTTCTGGTTAGTAGAGGTCATAGGTTTGAAAGGTGCTCTCAAAGGAGCCTCCTAAGTTGCTGCGGAATATCTTGTGGATGGTTAGTACCACTGCCGCAGTGTACGAGTGGTGGAGACAATGATTGTTTAAGGTTGATGGATGGAGAGCCAAATTTGAACTGATGCCGATAATCAAAATCTCTGTGCAGTAGAGAACCAAGAACTTGAGTTCAAATCCTTGAACTGGACTGAATCTATACTAACCTAAGTTGAAGCTTCACCTTTTACTGTGGTTCACTATCTAGTGTCATTGACTGCAAATGTGACAGCATTGTCAAGCAAGTCATATGTTAAAAATGTGGATGTTTGTCAGCATAGGACATTTTGCTGTTTTAATTGATTTAGATATATGAGCATCCATTTATTATTGATAGATTTGTTAAGCAGTTTCTTGGGAGAAGTAATTAGATGGTTTAGGTAAAAGTCTGTTAGATCTATTGCTTCTTTCTCCAGGGAATTAGAGCTGAAACAACAAAGGTTAAAATCTTAGTGTTTCTTGATCATGAGCAATGAAATATTTAACAGAGTGAATGAATGTTGAGGATGTGCAAAGCATTATACAGCATTTCTACATTATATCTGTGGCTTAATTAATTCAAAGATTTCAACTTTTTTTTTGTCTGCGTTTCTCCCTTGACACTTTTTTTATAGGTCATTTGTCAAAACAATCTTTGAGCTTCGAAATACGATGCTGCAATTCATGAAGGCCAAGTTCGATAATCTGCACCAGTTTAACTTTGCAATGTTTTAATTTAGATCCAAAGGAAACTAATTTTTTGACTTTAATGTTTATCACCTAAAAGTGCATTAATTTCTGAGCTGCGCTGGAAATGCAGCTGTTACTGTTTGAATATATTAGTCTTTTGCAAACTCCGAAATTTTTTGCTGTTTGCCTTTTGTCTTTCCTGTCTGTTTTCTATATTAAAAGAAGACATTTTGAAGAATTCATCCAGAAATATGAAAAGTACCATTAACATTTTAAGAGTATTTCCAAGATGTGCATAGGTAATTGAGATCTTTCTAAATTCAGCTGCTGCTTCCTGAAACCGTTGCCAGAAGCAGGGGGTCACAGTTTCAGGATGAACAGTAAATGCTTTAAGACTGAGATGAGAAATGCCTTCACCCAGGGAGTGGTGGGCCAATAGAATTCATTACCACAGAAAAGAGGTTGTTTTGGCCTCAATGTGGTTTCAAGAAAGAGGAAGATCTATAAGCTAAAGGGATCAAGGAATGTGGGGTGGATAGGGTTGAGCATTAATATCAAAGATCGCTGATGGTCATATTGCATTGTAGAGCAGGCTGAAGGAGTCAAATGGCCTATCCTTCCTCTCATCTATGTTTCTATGCAAAAGGGAACACAGTATACCTTTAGGTCCAGTTATGGCATGGAGACATGATTTGGATTCACTTATTTGTTCTCTTTTGTGTGTAAGTAGCAATGTTGTCTCTTGTCAAAAATTTTCTTAGTGTTATTTCTTTTCTTTTTGAAATAAGCCATGGTGTGTTTACCCCCAAATCCATTACATCTCTCTTTAGGTTAAAACAAAAGCATAGTGTGTTGTCCATTCAGACTTAGGGGATGGTTGGCTGTGTGGAATTTGCACATTCTCCCTATGTGTGTGTGGGTTTCCTCCAGGTGCTCTGGTTTCCTCCCATAGTCCAAAGGTGTGCAGGTTAGGTATATTGGCCATGCTCAATTGAACATACTGTCTGAGGATGTGCAAGCTATATGGATTAGCCATGGAAAATGTGGGGTTGCCCGGGATAGGGTGGGAGGGGTGAGTCAGGGTAGCACGGAGAGTCGAGGTGGACTCAATGGGTGAAGTAGCCTACTCCCACACACTCTGGATATTCTATGATTTTAATCGCGAACTTAACTTGCATGTTAACGATTAGTAACTCATGAACAAAGGAGTCAGGTTCCTTTTGGACACTTGCATTTTCCAATCTCTCTCCAGTCAAGAACAATTCTGCCTTTCTGTTTCTCTACCAAAGTGAATAACTTTACACTTATTCACATCAACTAGTCAACTTGTGTCATATAATCATATTTTGTGCCAGAAAAGTTCATCTTCACACATAAGCCAGAACGTTTAACGTTTCAAACCCATTCATGCCTTCTGCATATGAAGTATTGTGAAGTGAAAGGTTGGTAAATGTACAGTGACTAACGTGGACCAGTTTGCAGGAATCCTTTTGAACCCAGGTGTGATAAATAAAGGGAACAAATGTCAGGGGAAGGTTCAATACAACTTTATTAAACACTTCATGAAGGAAAAATGATATTTATCAGAATCTACTAGTGTGCTTTAATTAAACTCTATCAGTTTATTCAGAGGACTCTTTGGTCAACAGTCTCAAATCTATATTGGCTATTTACTGCTGACACACATTTCCAAGGATTTGCTACACCCCACCTACTCTTGGGAAAGAAGGCAGGGCAGGTGACTGAGGTGTCAGTGGGAGAGCACTTTGGAGCCAGCGACCATAATTCTATTCATTTTAAAATAGTGATGGAAAAGGATAGACCTGATCTAAAAGTTGAAGTTCTAAATTGGAGAAAGGCCAATTTTGACAGTATTAGGCAAGAATTTTCGAAAACTGATTGGGGGCAGATGTTCGCAGGTAAAGGGACCGCTGGAAAATGGGAAGCCTTCAGAAATGAGATAACAAGAATCCAGAGAAAGTATATTCCTGTCAGGGTGAAAGGAAAGGCTGGTAGGTATAGGGAATGCTGGATGATTAAAGAAATTGAGGGTTTAGTTAAGAAAAAGAAGGAAGCATATGACAGGTATAGACAGGATAGATCGAGTGAATCCTAAGAAGAGTATAAAGGCAGTAGGAGTATACTTAAGAGGGAAATCAGGAGGGCAAAACGGGGACATGAGATAGCTTTGGCAAATAGAATTAAGGAGCATCCAAAGGGTTTTTACAAATATATTAAGGACAAAAGGGTAACTAGGGAGAGAATAGGGCCCCTCAAAGATCAGCAAGGTGGCCTTTATGTGGAGCCACAGAAAACGGGGGAGATACTAAATGAATATTGTGCATCAGTATTTACTGTGGAAAAGGATATGGAAGATATAGACTGTAGGGAAATATATGGTGACATCTTGCAAAATGTCCAGATTACAGAGGAGGAAGCGCTGGATGTCTTGTAGCGGTTAAAGGTGGATAAATCCCCAGGACCTGATCAGGTGTACCCGAGAACTCTGTGGGAAGCTGGAGAAGTGATTGCTGAGCCTCTTGCTTAGATATTTGTATCATCGATAGTCACAGGTGAGGTGCTGGAAGACTAGAGGTTGGCAAACGTGGTGCCACTGTTTAAGAAGGGCGGTAAAGACAAGCCAGGGAACTATAGACTGGTTAGCCTGATCTCGGTGGGCAAGTTGTTGGAGGGAATCCTGAGGGACAGGATGTACCTGTATTTGGAAAGGCAAGGACTGATTAGGGATAGTCAACATGGCTTTGTGTGTAGGAAATCATGTCTCACAAACTTGATTGAGTTTTTTGAAGAGGTAACAAAGAAAATTGATGAGGGCAGAGCAGTAGATGTGGTCGATATGGACTTCAGCAAGGTGTTCGACAAGGTTCCCCATGGGAGACTGATTAGCAAGGTTAGGTCACATGGAATACAGGGAGAACTAACCATTTGGATATAGAACTGGCTCAAAGATAAAAGACAGAGGGTGGTGGTGGAAGGTTGTTTTTCAGACTGGAGGCCTGTGACCAGTGGAGTGCCACAAGGATCGGTGCTGGGCCCTCTGCTTTTTGTCATTTACATAAATGATTTGGATGTGAGCATAAGAGGTACAATTAGTAAGTTTGCAGATGACACCAAAATTGGAGGTGTAGTCAACAGCAAAGAGGGTTACCTCAGATTACAACAGGATCTGGACCAGATGGGCCAGTGAGCTGAGAAGTGGCAGATGGAGTTTAATTCAGATAATTGCGAGGTGCTGCATTTTGGGAAAGCAAATCTTAGCAGGACTTATACACTTAGTGGTAAGGCCCTAGGGAGTGTTGCTGAACAAAAAGACCTTTAGTGCAGGTTCATAGCTCCTTGAAAATGGAGTTGCAGGTAGATAGGATAGTGAAGAAGGCGTTTGGTATGCTGAGTACAGGAGTTGGGAGGTCATGTCACGGCTGTATAGGACATTGGTTAGGTCACTGTTGGAATATTGCGTGCAATTCTGGTCTCCTTTCTATCGGAAAGATGTTGTAAAACTTGAAAGGGTTCAGAAAAGATTTACAAGGATGCTGCCAGGGTTGGAGGATCTGAGCTACAGGGAGAGGCTGATCTGGCTGGGGCTGTTTTCCCTGGAGCGTTGGAGGCTGAGGGTGACCTTATAGAGGTTTACAAAATTGAGGGGCATGAATAGGATAAAGAGAGAAGGTCTTTTCCCTGGGGTAGGGGAGTCCAGAACTAGAGGGCATATGTTTAGGGTGAGAGAGGAAAGATATAAAAGAGACCTAAGGGACAATTTTTTCACGCAGAGGGTGGTACATGTATGGAATGAACTGCCAGAGGATGTGGTAGAGGCTGGTACAATTGCAACATTTAAGATGCATTTGGATGGGTATATGAACAGGAAGGGTTTGGAGGGATAAGGGCCGGGTGCTGGCAGGTGGGACTAGATTGGGTTGGGATATCTGGTCGTCGTGAACTGGTTGGAACGGAAAGGTCTGTTTCCATGCTGTACATCTCTATGACTCTAAGTCCCTACCGTTGAATTTGAACTGTTTTTCTGAAAGGATTGTTAATACCCATTCAATAAGGCTGGAGCATGTTGTTTCTCGATCTTTTGAGGGGTTGGTTGATGTTTCAGGATCTGCAGTCATCTTTTTGAGCTTCAGGCCATTCTGGTCTTCAGGCCATGCCTCAGGATAGTTGTCTGAATCTGGTCTGTCTGATAATGCTCACCATGAGATACAAGGAGCTGGAGATGTTGGAGGCTCAACTGCCAATCAAAGGTGCTCTCTGGGGACGCTGCTACAGCAGGTGCAAAAAGCAGAGCGCTGAGGCTTCAGGTTGCCCTTTCAGGTATCCCACTCGTCATTCCTTTCTTGAACACTGTGTGGCCTTAGTTCAGTATCAGGTGGGAGCAGGAAGATCCAATGAGGCTGAATCTGTCAAATGCTGTCCCTGCCACGGTAATACTCCTGGCTTCCGCCTGAGCTGGGGGCCATCAAGTGTGTATAGCATTCTTCTAACAACATAGGTTCACCGGAGGTGGAAACAACGACTCATTCTGAACCAATGTGGCTGTTAGCATCTGGCCATGTAGTTTCAGGTCTGCCTGGTTTCAAGGGGAAGTTGATTGGCCAAGGCCTGGCTGCATGAATACTGTCTGTTCCAGCTCTGCAGTTTGCAAATTTGCAGAGTCTGATTCAGTTTAAACTGGCTTCCCCATTTCAAGTTTTTATCCATGCTCATAGAAAAATGTCAATATTTCTGTAACAATCCTAGAGGTCATGGATCACCTGACCACACACTCCATAAATCTATGTGCTTGAGAGACAATGGGCTAATCCTGTACCTCCACCAATGTCATCTACTGTATCTGTTGAACCCAATGTATATCAGGGAGACAGGACGCCAACTTGCGGATTGTTTCAGAGAACATCTCTGGGACACCTGCACCACCAACCTCACTGCTCCATAGCTGAACACTTCAACTCTTCCTCCCACTCGGCTAAGGATATGCAGGTCCTGGGCCTCCTACATCACCAAACCACCCGATGCCTGGAGGAAGAATGTCTCATATTCAGCCTTGGGAACCTGCAACCACATGGGATCAATGTGGATTTCACTAGTTTCCTCATTTCCCCTCCCCCCACATTGTTCCAGTCCCAAGCCTCCAACTCAGTACCATCCTCTTGACCTGTCAAACACCTTCCCCAACTATCTGCTCTACCCTCCTCTTGGACCTATCACCTTCTCCCCCACCTTCATCTGTCCAACGCATTCTCAGCTACCTGCCCCCAACCCTGCCCACCCCTCCCCATTTATCTCTCAGCAACCCCGCAGTACACCAGCCTCATTTCTGAAGAAGGGCTTATGTCTGACATGTCGATTTTTCCTGTTCCTCAGATGCTACCTGACCTGCTGTGCTTTTCCAGCACCACACTCTCGACTCTAACCCTACAGTTGCTTTATTGTTGTTTTTGAATGTCCTGAACCTTTACAAATGTATTTTTTAAATTAAAGAAACAAAATTGTGATAAACATTGATTGCTTGTTAAACTATGTAACTTTACACTAATGCCAAAGATGATTAACAGCTGTTCGTTGCGATTTTCAGTCATGGCTGAATGGTAGCAATCTCAGCTTTTGAGACAGAACGCCATTGATTCAAAATCCATTCCAGGGATTTGAGCTTCTAATCCATACTAGCCATTCAGGACAGCACCATGGGAGCTTTGGACTGAATGCTGTCGATTTCCAATCAACACTGGCTCTTTCTGGTAGATGTTAAAACACTCATACTTTTGGAAATGGGCTGGAAAGTTCTCGTCATATCTTTGTCAACATTTAGCTTCCAACTGATGTCACTACAGTAGATAATCTGATTATTATCACCTTGCTTTTTTGTGGAAATGTGCTGTGTATTTATTAGCAACCACGCCTAAACTGTGACAGTGTCTTCCAGTGTTCTTTGTAATTTCCTTCAAGACACATTTTGGTCATAAAAGGAGCAAAACAAGCATGTTCTTTGTTTCTTCTTTTTTCAAATCACAAGCTTCAATTTTTAGAAGCATCACATTTCTTTGTGCATCATGTGCCTGCTATTATTTACTCATCAAGTAACAATGGTAAGTCAGCCCTTTATTGTCTTATTCCTTACACCTGTGATCGGATGGAATGTATGGGAATTAAATTGTGTGAGCTATTTTGAGCGTTATTCTCTCGAGTGCCTTTTTATTCGTGCTTATGGATCAAGTTAGCATACAATGGTAAAAGGTTTGCTTTGATGTGATGTGATTAGTAATTCACTGAGGCAAGAAACAATATACTGAGTTAATCGTATATGTTCGTCTACTGCAGCCCTTTTGTTGCAGCAGTCTGCATTGTCCCTTTATAACAAGATCTTGTATTTTTTTTTGCTCCTTCAATCTTTTTGTCCAAGTGGTTGGAATTCTGGATGCCACAGTGAATTTCTGTTCCAGATAAGGATGCGAAGAAACTGAAATCCCCAATGCATTCGGCACTTTTATTAATTCCATAATTATCTCCCCTCCATCCGCCTTCAGATAAAAGCCAAAATTTTATTTGGTTTTCTTTGTCTGCACTGTGTACACTTCCTATATTATATTCATGAAGCTTGATCAGAAGTACTTAATTGGTTGTAAAATACTTGTGATATTCTTGGCCATGAAAAGCTTGACAGAAGTGTAAGTTTTTATTTTGTGTCTGTGCTATTATGATTCTACAATGGGCTGTATTGGTTCAGCTGCTCATTACACTGTTGTCAGAACAAAGGAGAATTTGTGTCATATGGGTGGCTGAACGTTTTACAACCCTACCACACTTGGGAGATCATCTAATATTTTTGAATAGAAGTGGTGAATTTTATTTTCATGCTCATGGTAACACCCATTCTTGGTGGGAGCAGTGTCAGAATGAAGGAGTACAGTATAAGCACAGGACCTGTCAAATTTCAAAGTATAGGATGATTGATATGGTACAATACAATGGACATCATTAATTAACAAAAAGTAAAATCAGTTTCTTGCAATAAGAAAAATCATTGTGGCTTATTCTGGAGCCTTGATCTAACTGTGCTTGAGACTCCCTTTGATTCTCAAGACTTGGTTCATTGAAACTGTCCCAATGATAAATTGATGCCATCATCAGCTGCAGTAGTAAGAGTGGTAGAGGTCACTGAGCAACAGCCTGAACACACTGATTATAAATGGTGCCACTTCCAGTGTTTTCCCAGAAGACTCTATAATATTCTGGCCTTCCTAGCGCATGTGCCTTGGTTTGTGAAAACTGCTCCAGTCATTGCTGTTGTCATGCTCTATTGCCATGAAGGGAGGCAGGTGGGTCTACAAACTCCAGCTTGAACACAGTTTGAGCTCCAGTTTGTCTTCGGTGTTCTGTGCCACTGGTGCATGAGCTGCTGCAGGGAAACAGCAACAGGTTCACCCTTCACTGAATTGCAATCAATTCTTCATGTTGCTGCAGCTATTTGTCAGCACAATCAAGTTGTGCTTGTTTGAACCACCTCGCATTCCCACTTGTTAATGTTATTGCAACCCAATGTTTGGAGTCCTCTGTTCTCTGTGATATCAATGACCAGTGTGTTTAACACTTGTGTCACTGGAATCGTAGGATAATAGAATCCCTATAGTGTGGAATCAGGCCAATCAGCCCATCAGGTCCACACCCACCCTCCGAAGAGCAGCCCTCCCCTCCCAATCCCCTTCCCTGTAACTCTGCATTTAGCATGGACACTGTGGGCAATTTAACGTAACCAATCCACCTAACTTGCACATCTTTGGATTGTGGGTATAAACCGGAGCACCCAAAGGAAATCTATGCAGATGCGGGTAAAATGTGTGAATTCATACAGACAGTTGCTGAAGACTGGAATTGAACCCTGGTCCCTGGCATGATGAGGCAGCAGTGCTAGCCACTGTACTTCCCCCATTCAACATGTAACTGCATTTGAACTCTTTTGAACCTAAGAGATCTGTGAACTGAATCTCGTACAGTAATATGCTTGTTCTTTTTAGGTGTTTTTGCATATCCCGCAACACTATTTGCTTATCCATGTGGCATTTTCTCCTGAGTACAGATAATGAAATGCTGATTTTAGTCACATAAATAATGTGTATCCTGTTCCCTAATTTGCATGTGGTGTTTGTTTATTATTCAGACTGCTAGAATAAGTTCTTGTTCTTAGGAAGTAAAATGATTAATCCCTGAGAGCTCCATTTCAGTACTAATGTCCCTGCTTCCTGTCCGTGAAATAAAAATTGTCTGATCAGATTCTGCCATTAGTGAATTGCTGTCACCCTGTCACGTATTAGTACAGTTTATTGTGAAATGATCGTTCATTTAAATTATGAATTGTTGTGAAGTAGATTCAAAAACAGCAGCTGAAGAACTCTATAATGAAAAGCAATACCTTGAAAAGTAAGTGGACCGTGACTAAAATGATGGTAACGAGTCATAAAATCCCTACTGTGTGGAAGCAGACCATTTGGCCCATCAAGTCCACACCAGCCCTACAAAGAGCATCCCACCCAGACTCAGCCCTCCTACCCTATCCCTCTACCCCTGCATTTCCCATGGCTAATTCACCTCACCTACACATCCCTGGATACTACAAGCAATTAAGCACGGCCAAACTATCTAACTTGCAAATCTTTGAACTGTGGGAGGAAACCAGAGTACCCGGCGAAATTCCTGGCAGACACGGGGTGAATGTGCAAAGTCCACACAAATAGTCACCCATGGCTGGAATCAAAGCCGGGTCCCTGGCACTGTGAGGCAACAATTCTAACCACTGAGCCACCATGCTGTCCAGGCACTGCTTGCTTTATTTGTTTCCTAAAACAGGGTACATTTTACAAATGCAGCTGTGTTTCAATATGTGGGACATGACATTTGGTTTTATTGCCATGTGGAGCTTTATACCATGCTGGTCAATCGCAGATCCACAGTGATCACTGACCAATATTCTGTGCATAAGTTATGGTACGCTCAGCTTAGCTTTTTGAGGGATTTTAAATGAAGTGAATTGTTGAATTTGGAATGTAGTGAGATCTTGTGGTTTAGATATTGCATGCTAATTACATTTGTTTCCTAGTTTTGTTGTTTTGGAATTGCTTGAGCTTGGGTTTTAATCATTTCTTAATCAAAAGCTTTCCAACATACTACATTGTAAAATATTTGAAGTATTGTAATGCGAGAGGAAATTGGCATACTATTTGAACTAAGTAGTCCAGCTGGAATATTTTGATTTTATATTAACTTCTTAGTAAGTAGTGACTGTCTCAATTAATTTCACCAAGAAAACCAGGCATTTGCCTCCAGTCAGTAGTGAAAAGGGCCAACATTGTAGAAATTTAACCATTAGTTATGATTCATTGACTTGTTTTATTGTTTTTTGACCAGTTGAGAATGAAAGATGCTTCACTGGAGATTATTTTGGTGCGTAAAACTAATTTGCATATTCCACTTTTAATTCTGTACCATTTTTTCAAATATTTGTCAAAATATGCATGGGGTGATGAACAAGCCCATCTTGATGTATCTTACAAATCAACAGATCATATTGTGTGCAATGAGTTTGAATGAATTACAATGCAGCTGCACCTTTTCAGGGTTGAGGGAAATTGGAAGCCACAAGGCAATGTGAGTAAAACAGTTTTTACATCTGCCACATGGTATTTGATCCTGGAACTTTTAAAGTGCTGTTTCAGCTGTGGAGAAGTAAAGCATGCGAAGAAAAATATACACTGGTTGAGAATTTCAGTACAGTCTTCTAATTTAAATGGAATTAATAGGCTTAGCCACAGGAAGTATTGTGTTCTCGTGTATTAGAAGCACAGGGGGATTTTAATTGGCATGAATGGAGAGAGTTCAAACAAAGGGAAATCTCTTAAATTTAGCTTGATCTCTTCCAGCTTCACCTACTGTGGATCTGTGACTGACCAGCAGACAGTATAAAGCTCCACTTGGCTTACCATGGCTGGAACGTTCCAGTAGGTGAAAGTGAGGACTGCAGATGCTGGACTCGAGCAACATTCCAGTGCTGATTACATTATTAGACCTTGATATTTGCATTTTGAGTAGGCTTCAGCTTACCTCTTTAACAAGAGGCTGGTCAATAAACACTTGGACTGGGTCACCAGTGGCTGAAAAAGTGTCAGGTTCAAAACAGTTCAAATCTCTGTTCTTAATATTTTTACCCTCACCCAATGCTGTTTTGTTCACTGACTGAAAACAAGGATTGCTGGAGATCACAGCGAGTCACCAGCATCTATAGAGAGAGAGAATAAGCTATTGTTTCAAGTCTAGATGACTCTTTATCAGAGCCGCTGTGATTTCCAGGGATTTGTTATGTCCAGAACAGATTCCAGCACATGCAGTAATTTGCTCCTTTTCTGTCCATGGTTGAGTGAGGGAGTGGACAACATAGCATGGCAGGCGGAGCAGAACTCAAGGACATTATGTTGGGAATGGTTTAAGCACGTTTGTTAATGTATTTTCTCACTGGAATGTGATAAGCAATAATGTAATCACTTTTTAAAAAATGTCTTAAGCCTATTTGTAAATAGTTTACATGCATCCTTGAAATACTCACATGAAGCTCATAAATTATGTTTTGGATGCAGAATATGTAAAAAAAAATCACCAGTGAATTATGAAATTGTCACATATCTGTCCTAAGTATGATATTTAACAAGCCTGAAGATATTGACAGTGAGGAGTTTGGCGATGTAATTGAATGCAGACATTTTTGCTCAATGGGCATTGGTGTGACCACATCTTGAATATTGTGTGCAGTTTCGGTCTCCTTGTTGAAGGAAGGCTGTAAAGGCTTTGGAGGTGGCTAAATTGAGGTTTACCAGATTTGTATCTGGAGTACACTGTCTAATGAGGATTGATTGTACAGACTGGACTTTATTTTTTCACTGGAGTTTGGAAGAGTGAAAGGTGATTTCATTGAAGTATATAAGATCTTGAATGGCCTTGACAAGGTGGGCTTAGAATGTTTCTACTTGTGGGTGAGTACAGAAGGAGGGGACATTAAAATTGGTGGTGGTCTTTTAGGACAGAATGATACATTTTCTGCCTCAGAAGGTTATCAGACTTTGAAACTCCTCACCTCAGAATGTGGGTGACCTATTCAAGATGGCTCAGGGAATCCCTGATGGACTTGACCTGAAAACCTTCCTTGGTTCGTCCTAGAGATTGTACTCTGTGGCACTCTGGAATATAGAACTCTTACAGACAGTTTATTTAAATTATTCCTTTATTTACCAATGGCATCAATGGAACACTACAGCATAGATACTCACAAGCCAGGCTTGAGCTAAGATTCTAAAACCATTAGCAAAATAGTGGTCCCAGTTCTTACCCCTTAGCGCTCTCTCTTTCCTTTTTGCTGCAACCAAACTATCTTCATACAGAGTTTGGTATTAAAATTACAAAAATGCCACATGTCCATAATCAGATAAACAGCAATAAAATGGCAAAAGTTTGCAGAGGAAGAGAAACTCATAGACAGGTCTGAGTACTCTGACTAATTAAGCTACATACACATCAAAGTGAGAAACCTTGATCAAGCCAGGCCCCAATTGGCACATTGTTTTGGCTAGATAACCTTCCCTTTTAACTGTACACCATAACGAAGGGTTAGTCTAAACTATGTGGAAAGGTCATGAGGTAATCTCGCTTAGGTAACATGTCCAGGATCACTGTCCTTCAAAATGGCTTTTTAAAAAAATTATCTCAGATTCCCAGAATGCAAATTAAATTCATGACGTTCCCGGAGCTCGAGCTCCAGGGAACAACACGCAAACCTTCAATCCATGACAAGTCAATGTTCACTCAAATCAGACCACAAAAAGTTAATCTTTCCACCAGCTTCTATTATGTCTCGCTCTGTCCCTTGAACCTTTTAGTCAGTGAATGTAATTTACAGAAGAATGTTTTCTCTCTCTCACTCACACATAAACATCTTCCAACTTTCTTACTATGTCAGGGAAATGAAACATTCACATTCAAGATGAGGGAGCTGAGCTTCATAAATTCAAACCTGCTCAGTGTGGTATACATGAAAATGTATCAGGATTGTTCTATTACATGCATATTCCACTCAGTTTATTAAATTACAAATTCTTTTCCTATTGAGTATGAGTTTAGTAAAGAGTCTTCAATATAACCAGAAATTTAGTTAGCCAACATCTAACTGTGAAATATGCACAATTTTCCAGCTCCAGACATGAGAAAGAAGTACTGCCACACATTCCACATGTGAACAAATGTTATTACCTTATTAATACCGATCCATTGACACTAAGAACAGATGTCTCCAATTCTTCTGAACAAATGCCTCCCCCCTCCATGGTCAAGCACTTTCCCGCATACCCTGTAGCAAATATGTCACATGTAAGCTACAAGCTTTCTCACGAAGGCCATCATTGAATATTTGAATATTTTTACGACAGAGATGGATAGAATCTTGATGTGGAAGGACATCATAGGTGTGATGTGGGAATGTGGGGTTTGAAACCCTTTTTTTAATCCTTTAATATGTGACTGTTGTTGTCAAGGGCAGCATTTGTTGCCCATCTCTAGTCACTTTTTGAACTGATTGGCTCTCTCAGCCATTTCAGTGGGCAGTTAACAGTCTTCCACATTGCTATGGGTCTGAAGTCACTTAGGGCAGACCTGATTGGGATGGCAGATTTCCTGCCCTAAATGACATGTGTGAGCCAAATAGGCTTTTACTTCATTTGACAAGAGTTACATGTTCACCATTAGACCAGAGATTTTAATTGCAAATTCTATTGAATTTAAGTTTCACGTGCTATGGTGGGATTCATACTTTTCCCCAGAAAATGAAGAACTATGGGGTCAAGTTCATAGTCTCCTGAAGATCAAGTCACAGGTAGACAGGATAGTGAAAAAGGCATTTTGTATGCTTGCCTTTATTGGTCAGTGTGTTGAGTATAGGAGTTGGGAGGTCATGTTGCAGCTGTACAGGACATTGATTAAGTCACTGTTAGAATTCTGCATTCATTTCTGGTTTCCCTGCTTTGGAAAGATGTTGTTAAACTTGAAAGGGTTCAGAAAAGATTGACAAGGATGTTGCTGAGGTTGGAGGATTTGAGCTGTAGGGAGAGTCTGAATAGACTGGGGTTATTTTCCTGGAGTGATGAAGGCTGAGGGGTGAGCTTACAGAAGTTTATAAAATCATGACAGGCACCGGACCTCCCAGTCACCGCCCATTTTAATTCCTCCTCCCACTCCCTTTCTGACATGACGATCCTTGGCCTCTTCCATTGCCACAATGAATCAAACCCCAAATTGGAGGAACAACATCTCAGCTTCCACCTAGGCAGCCTACAGCGCAAAGCACTCAACATTGAGTTCTCCAATTCCAAATAAACTCCCTTCCCATCACCCAACTCCCTTCCCACCCACTCTCCCTCCTGTACATTCCTCTCAGGCACCAACCGATTCATCCCAGCCATTGACCAACCAGGTCATACCCTCTTTCTGTCTTCACCCATCCCCACCTCACCACCCTGCCCATCCCCCACTTCCTTTGTCTGCAGCTCCCCTCACATCCACCCACAGTCCTGAAGAAGGGGTATACCCGAAACATCGATTTCTCCACCACCTGATGCTGCCTGCCTTGCTGTGTTCTTCCAGCCTCCTTCTTGTCTACCATTGATAAAGTGAATAGCCAGGATCTTTTTCCCAGGGTGGGGAAGTCCAAAACTAGGGGCATAGGTTTAGGGTGAGTGGGGAAAGATTTAAAAAGGACCTGAGGGACAACTTTTTCATGCAAAGGGTGGTGCGTATATGGAATGGGCTACCAGATGAAGTGGTAGAGGCTAGTACAATTACAGCATTTAAAAGGCATCTGGATTGGTATGTGAACAGGAAATGTTTCGAGGGATATAAGCCAAATGCTGGAAAATGGGACTAGATCAGTGTAGGATGTCTGTGAGGCGGAGACAAGTTGGACCGAAGGATCTGTTTCTGTGCTGTATGACTATGACTCCATCTGCTCCTTGTTATATGATCAGATGAATGTCAAGGGTTGATTGTTAGATTTTGTCTTGTTGGAGTTATCATTACCAGGCACTTGGGTGCTGTGAATGTTGTTATGCTGTAAATTGCCACTTATTAACCTAAGCCTGGATGTTGTCCGAGACTCTCTGCATAAAATCTGATTGAAGATTTGTAGCTCGGGTATCCGTTGTTGTGGTTCTGCTCGCCGAGCTGGAAGTTTTTGCTGCAAACGTTTCGTTCCCTGGCTAGGGAACATCATCAGTGCTGTTGGAGCCTCGTGTGAAGCGCTGCTTTGATGTTTCTTCCGGTATTTATATTGGTTTGTTCTTGCCGCTTCCGGGTGTCAGTTTCAGCTGCAGTGATTTGTATGTGGGGTCCAGGTCGATGTGTCTGTTGATGGATGTTCTTGCCGTTTCCGGGTGTCAGTTTCAGCTGTAGTGGTTTGTATATGGGGTCCAAAGCACCATTGAGTAGATTATTCCTTTGCAATCATTGCTCAATAACAGTGGCAATGACACCTTCCATTACTTTGCTGATTTAAGAGTAGCACAGTAATGACCCAGTTTGGATTTGTCCTCCTGCTTCTAGCTTTACAATTTGCCTCATTGTTTGCTAGTGTTGCAGCTATAAAGGAGCAGCTTTGCTCAGGCTATAGTTATTCTGAAGCTTAGGCCTTCACTACAATTGTCAGAGTGTTGTTCAGGTCTAGAACCTTTGCAGTGCCCAGTGCATTGAATCTAGAGTGCTGTGGACCTGAGGAGAAGGCTGAGATGGATCATCCATTCACACTTCTGGCTGAATGTTGCTGCAAAATCTTCAGTCTTGCTTTTAGCATTGATGTATGGAGTTCCCTAATTCGAGAAGGTGGGTTATTAATAGTGCTTCACCTACTCTTAGCTGTTTAATTGTCGGTCACTATTCATGAGTGGATGTGGTAGGACAGCAGAGCTAAGATTCCTTTGTTATGGAATTGCTTAGTCCTGTCTATTCCAAGCTGCTTTCATTGTTTCTCATGTAAGGTCACCCTGTGTTGTAGCTTCACAAGGTTGATACCTCATTTGTATGCTTCTTTCACCAGGATTATCCTCCTGGCTAGATTGCAGCATTCCAGTGGGAATATACTGTGTCATGAAGTTAATGATTGTGGATGAATACAATTCTGCTGTTGCTAATGGCTCACATAACAGCATCACTTAGAATCCCCATTTCGAGTTGATGTGTCTTCCTATTCTGCATGGTGCCATGGAGGGTACATTCAGTGTGAAGACAGGTCTCTGTCTGTACAATTGCAATGTGGCGGTCACTCCTATCAATACTAACATAGACAGATACATCTGCAACAGGAAGTTTGGTGAGGATGAGGTCAAGTACATTCTTCCCTCTTGTTCGTTTCCTCATCACTTGTCACAGATCCAGTCCAGCAGCAATGTCCTTTCAGATTTGGCCAGTTTAATCAGTGGTGGTAACACTGTGTCATTCTTGGTGATTGACATTAGAGGTGTGCCACCTACAGTATATTTTGTATTCCTGCCACTCTCAGTGCTTTTTCCAGGTGGTGTTCAACATGGAACCGGTGTTCTCTCGAATTTTCTTTGCAAGGGCCTCTGAGGCCATGCGCGGCAGTGACTTCTGGAAGGAGTTAATGCAGTGGCCAGCCCACTGCTGATATGCAGAACATTGGAGCAGCCACACGCATGTGCAACTGCCCAGCTTAGAGAAACCATTACATGGACGGATACTGGTTCATCAGCTGTGGTAGGGCAACCAGGGGTCCAGTATTCTGGAGGTTTCCTCTCCTATGTTTCACCCAAAGCCATGAGACTTTGTGGGAACCAGCATCAACATTGATGACTCCCAATGCAACTTCCTCCCAACTTTTTAACACTGCCATATCTTCTGATGGATCTGTCTAGTCACTAGTATAGAGTTGGTGATTATGGTATCTTGGGTATTGTCTGCAAGATATGATTCTGTAGATGACTATGTCAGGAGTTGCCTGATTAGTCTGTGTGACAGCTCTCTCAACTTTGACCTAGATGTTGTTTAGGGTCAACAGCATTTCTGGTGCCTACCTCGGTATCGGTTAGGCTGTCTGGTTTTAGTCTTTCGTTTTGGCTTTGTTGTGGTTTGAAGCAACTAAGTAGTTTGAAGTAGATCGTTTCAGAGACAGTTAAGAATAAATCACATTGCTCTGGGTCGAGAGTCACATGAAGTAAGAAAGGAAGATTTCCTTCCTTTAAGGAAATTTGTGAACCAGATTGGTTTTCGTGACAAATGGCAATCATTATATGGTCATTATTACGTCAACTTCTCATTCCAAATATTTAATGAACTCAAATTTCACCATCTGCGATGGATTTGAACCCAAGTCCCTCGGTCACTATTCCTGGGAATTTGGATTGCTGGTCCATTGATTTTACCATCTTTTGCAAACAAGAGAGGTGAGGCTGAATTTTCTTGGATTAGAATTAACTGAAGAAAATTGAAACTCAATGTTTCAGACAGTAATAGGAACTTAGATTACAAGTCCAAAGGCTCAAATTATTTTGTAAGAATCATTTTCCCTCCTTCCCAATTATATAAATAGACATGAATATTTTCCCAAACAAAATTTTTTGAGTAAAAAACAGACAAGTTTTGAATTGACCCATTTTTCTGAAACACAAGTAAACTTGTATCGAGCTGTTAAATGTTTTTGGTTGAATTTATTGTGTGCGCATTATCCATTTTTTCCGATTGAAGTAATAGCTTTTTATTTCAGAAAGGTTGTATTAGTGGTTAAAAAAAGATTGTGAACAAAAAAATGTGCGTCGTTTCACAAACATTGCCACTGTTTCCTGTATTGAGTTTTATTGCTGTACTACAGCTGCAGTATGCAGTGGTATTAGGAACTTCCTGGCAAGTGAATGATCTACATCCCTTGAGAATAATAGACCACTGAGATGCACTTGCTCTTTGCCGAGTCAGCAGTGCATCAGCATGCAAGTCATTCTTGCTCGTTAGATGTTATACAATTGTAATCATTATAAATCCAAAGGCAATTGATCAGGAAGTTAACCTTGCCAACTCGTTAATGTAGTATTACTGTAGAATGTATTTGATGGTATGCTTTTAAGCGAATGCAATTTTACACAGAAGACTTCATTGATTTTCAATGTTTCAAAAATTTAAGTGGTCTTTGAAGAATACAATTGGCTTAATGTTTTACCTTCATAGATTTTGTAGAAAGTGCACTGTGCATTAAAGTGGGCAATGATTTTTCATTAGGATCTGACAAAGCTTTTAAGAACTAAAAGTGATAACTTATGCTGAGTTGAGACCACATGATTCCCCAGGTGTAGTCCATTAAAGTTAATTGGAAGTTCTTTGAACATTCTTTGAAAAGTTCTTCCCAAAGTAAGTGGCAAATACAAGAAGCTGTCACCCAAAAAAAGCCTACGTAAACTGGTGAGGTCACAGCGAATACACTTTCATTACACAAGCACAAAGCTGAAATATTTGGCATGGACTGGTTGGAGTGAAGGGTCTGTTTCCATGCTGTATGACTGTATGACTTCAACTCGGCAGATACCACCCTTCTTATTGCATCTCAGAGCTCAAATTTAACAATTGACAAAATGTTCATGACAATGACATCCATTATTTAACCCCCATTAAGCTGGAGATATGACATTCACTTGCAAATAATTCATTCTCTGTGGTTTCAGGTTCTCATGGCCTTTAGTTAGTGGAGTGTTTGACAGGTTTCTCCATGTTCTCTCTTCTTCACAGCCACTCTGTCTTCCCAGCTGCAAATGTGTTGCTGGTCAAAGCACAGCAGGTTAGGCAGCATCTCAGGAATAGAGAATTCGACGTTTCGAGCATAAGCCTTTTTACTTTTCACTCTGTCTTCCCCACCCATGCATTCTCCCTCTTTCCACACCAGCATAGTAGCCTCCTCACAGGCCCCATACAAACTTCACGACTTCTTCCAACCCCTGATAATCCACGTGATCTCCTCCTATATCCCCATTGTGGCATCCCTGTCTCTCCCAAAGACTTTTGTTGTCTCAATATCTTCAACCCCCTTCTCAGTGCATCCAGATACGGCAGACAGATGGCTGCCACAGCAAATAGCTCCCTGGCTCTGAGCCACTCCTGGATTGTTGCTCTTGCTGTCACCCTACCTCCCTGAATCTCCTGGACCTGGACATTCATTCCCACAGCTCTCTCAAACCTATCCACAGCCAGCATGGGAGAGAAGCAGCTTCTCACCCATTTCCTTCCATTTCAAATATGGAGGCACTGTTTCTCTGGTCGTGTCCATGGGTACATTTTCCCAGGATTAATGGAAATACAAATGTATTTTGAACATCGGTCCATGAGCCTTCTCAAGTGAACATAATAGATCTTAGGGGATTACTTTAAAGAGAGCGAGAGTTTCATCTCATTGCCCTGGCCAACATTTATCCCTCAGTCACCATCACAAGCACAGAGTATCAATATCACTTGCTGTTTGCGGGGCATTTCCAACTGTACCTCTTTGACAATCCTACAAAAGCACTTTGTTCACTGTAAAAACCTTTTGGATGTCAGCTCATTGTGAAAACTCCAGATGAATGCAAGTTTGTATTTTTTCACACCAGAGTCTGTTGTATGTGGGATGGGGTGATGATGAATGATCTCAAATGAGGATATCAACCATTGCATAACAGAGGGAATGAACATGTTTGCAAAGAAACCTTTTGCGAATAATTTTGAGGTTACCAGATGCACTAATGAGCACTGATATAGCTTCATTGCTGTAGCAGTTGAAAAGTTAGAGTACCTTGTCGAATATTTGAATGGTAGCTACATAGTTGGTCAGAAAAGGATGCAACACTGGGCCATGATCTATTAAAGGGCATGATATTACTATCCACCCCTCGGAAAATATGATGTTGATTTACAGTGGTTTGTTGAACTTATCTTCAGGTCATTCAGAGAGTTTATGGGCTGTGTTCATTTTGTGTCATAATCTAACAGACTCATTTCCTTCCTACATAAATATTGTTATAAGAGGACACAGAAATGAACAGGCATTGGTTATTGGTACTAGCGAAAGAGATCGACAAAGTCTGTAGTGAAGAGGATGTTTGTAAGACAAAGTGTGTGGGGTGGGGAGTAGTGAAGAAAATGGAAATGAGTCAACTCTTTCCAGGAGTTACTTAGCAATACTGAAAGAACTTTGTGAGATTGTACCATAGCATGAAAATGCCAGTTTTACTTTGCTTCATTAAAATCTTGATTTTTTTTTTTAGAAGTGTTTTTGTTTAAGAAACTGAGTCAAAATGGTATTTTCACAGAAGTAAAAATACTTTATTTTCGTTTTTGAACATCACAAAAGAAAACACAGGTACTTAAACATAACAAGAAGTTAAATGACAATTCACAATTTAAAAGGAATTTGCCACTCTGGAGAGCTTTTTTTTTAAAAGAAAATTTAATAATGGAGAACCAAACGAAATAGAAAAATACTGTGGCTCCTGGAGATGTGATATAAAAGCAGTGCTGGAGAAACTCAGGAGTTCTAGCAGCACTTGTGGGGAGGGAGAGAGAGAGTTAATGTCTCTCCTTTGGGAGATACAGAGTTAATGCTCCTTTGAAACATTTCTGAAGAAGTATCATTGAACTTGAAATGTTAACTCTGATGCTGCCAGACCTACTAGTTTCTCTCGCACTTTCTGTTGTGCATTTTATTATTGAAGAACATTTGCTATTTATTATGACTTGAATTATTAAGCTGCCTCTGTGATGGCAGGAAGCTAGAAATTATGAAAGATTAGAAATAATTGGATTCTTACCTCCTGCAAAGAGCATGGGGTTAAATTGTTCCTAGACATTAGTGCAAAAGGAGTAATAATGGATTGACATCCCATTTTACAGCCTTCCTGATTTATACTCTCAATGGAGAGACCAGAAATAGGCTGCTGATTATCTGTCTGTCTTAGGCCTGTTGTATGTTTAGTGCAAAGCCAGTTTTAGTCTTTCTGTATCTCGAGTCTATCTTTAATTGACGTCAAACGTATAGGACTGTCCAAGTGGTTAGTTAGAGATTTGTGTACTGTTCTTGTTTTGCTGAGTACAATATAACCAGAAATAAAAACAAATCTGAAGTTTGTTGTGAACTTTCTGTCAGCATTACCTAAAGGTGGTCTAAGTTATCATGAAAAAATACAAGTTGAACGCTAATAAACAAATACAGAAATTGCTGGAATAACTTAGCACGTTTGGCAATATCTTTGGAGAGAAAGCAGAGTCAGTATTTTGGGCTCAGTGATCCTTTTTCAGTAGTAGATAGGAGGGTGGGATATATCGAAGACAGGAGTAGGGGTTAAAGGAGTGACAGGATAGGTAGAGATGGAGCCCAAGGGGTGAAGAAGACCAGCAAACTTAACATACATACCCTGTATGCAATGTGTAATTTACCATAGCTAATCCACTTAACCTGCACAACTTTAGACTATGGGAGGAAAACGGAGTACCTGGCAGAAGCCCACATGGACAGGGGGAGAAAGGGCAGACTCCACACTGTCGCTTGAGGGTGGAATTGAACCCAGGTCCCTAGTGCTGTGAGGCAGCAGTGCAAACCACTGAGCCACCATCCTCCCTCGCCGAAGGGAGAAGAGAGATTTCTGCTGAACTTGAGAAATAATTACTGAGATAAACCCAGATAAGTGAGTTGATCAGTTATCAGCAGAATTCTTGGCTGTTTCCTTTTGCCACAAAAGTGGAGAATTTGTGGTACTGAACCCACATTCCTAAATATGAGAAAAAGACTGTTTTCAGCAACTTGCCCTGAACCACAAAAATCAATTTTTACTCAAAACGCTGATAAACATGTGTACTGATAACAGCTTATTGAGCCTGTGTAGTAACTTTGGCAGCAGATTTTCATAGGAGTGTTCTGCTCCTGAGCTCTTAGAAGGACATTTTACAGGCAGGCAGGCCTGCACAGCCACCCACAGAGATCTGTGCTGTTTTAGGATGGGACCAGATAGCCTCAGCCTTCAGCTTTTTGAGATAGAGTATTAACAAGGTCATTGGTTGTCCTGATTACTTTTTTCTTAACTTCTCAAGTCATCCTCTTTGTATGTCTTATGGAGTGAAAAACTTTATATGATTAATAGTGGCTTCCAAGCTTTTCCTTTTTCAGTTTTTTTTCCCTCCATGAGTGTGGGTGTTGCTGGCTAAGCCAGCATTTATAGTCCATCGGCAGTATTTATCACTTCTGATTTGAAGAAGAGTTAAATCAGACTCCAACATTAACTCTGTTTCTCTCTCCTTTTTGATAGCTGCTGCCAGATGTGCTGAGTCTTTCTCTTGCATTTTTCATTTTTGCTTCAGATCTCCAGCTTTTATTTGACAACTTCTAATTCTATGTTGGGCAAACAAAACACTGGAGCAATTTAACTTACTGTCACTTCATTGTAATATTTTCTATAATATAATTTCTATTTATGCACCTGTTTGATCATTAACTGAGATACAGAGGTTTTGTTTCACTATTCTGTGTTATCAGATTCCATTATTCTGTTGTTTCCAGGTATAGGAAGTAATTGACTTCTGATAAGGCACCTATTGTAAAGCATTTTCTGTAGCATGAAGGATTGACCCATTAGAGTCAATAATGCATCTTTTGAGGCTCTGAAATGCCTGGTTAAAACTGGGAAAACTGCCCAGCAAGTTTTGTAAATGCTGTGTTGTAATGAGACTTTAATACTGTTCAGTATAACACAACCTCCCTCAGATATGCATTATTGAAGTAAAGATTTGAAGGGGAAGAAAAGTGAACATTCTGTGTCTATGTTGTCTCTGTTTACTTTGAAATGTTTCACCATTTTAAAAATTGGTTTATCATGTTTTATTGTTCGATATTTGCCATTCCAAATGAAAACTTTTTTTGCCAGTGATTTATGTATTTGGAAAGATGCCAGAATTGTTTTGTGCTTTCCTTCCATAGAATACGTCCGCAGTCAGCCAAAGAGAAAATTGAGGGATGTCATATCTGTACATTGGTTACACCTGGAGAGCCACAAGTCATCCTGGGAAAAGACAAGGCTTTCACGTTCGACTTCATGTTTGATATAGATGCCACACAAGATGAGATCTATAAATCTTGTGTGCACAAACTTGTGGAAGGGTGCTTTGAAGGTTATAATGCAACAGTGTTTGCTTATGGACAGGTAAGCGCTAAATTCTGATGTTCCTGCACGGTGTTAACATATTAGTGTAAGAAAATGAGCTGGTGACTTGTGTACTACACTTCACAAGATTTCATATTAACATTAGACAGTAATTCAGTCAAGGGTTCCTATGGCCTCATAAATGTTTAGTTGGGATACTGATGTGCAGAGAATGACAGCATCATATTATCATAATCCTTAACCTATCACTGTTTATATTGTCATGAATAAATTTAATGCCCTTCCTAAGACTTAAGCTTATTGCAAATACACAAGACAAAATAAAAACCAAAGTTAGAGGCCTTTGAAAACAATTCATTTCATCTGTATTATAATAATAATAATAAAGTTATTACAAAAATAAAATGCTGAGGAGTAACGTTTTTATCAGATCTTGAATCTTTGTCCAACAAACATGTACAGTGCTACTGGAATCTGGTGACATTTTTCAAAAGATTAAACGTTTACGATTATGAACCTTAACATGGAAATATAAGCAGTCACATGTAAATGAGAATAAAGTACAGAAAACACTAATACTGAGTGTCGTGGTGCTCTGCATTACTGTTTCATTCTGTCCAGATATATGATCTATGTAATTTATCTTGAGGAGTTTTGTTTTTGTGAATATGAACCAACAGGTTCAGCCTCATGTCTGTTTAAAATCCTGTTTTAAAAATCTTATTAAAGTTTATGTCTCTGATGGCTAAGCATCACTATTCTATGTTAACGCAAAGAACTGCAGCTGCTGAAAATCTGAAACAAAACCCGGAATTGCTCGAGAAACTCAGCAGGTCTGACAGCATCTGTGGAGACAAAGCAAAGTTAACGTTTCTGATCCAGTGAACCTTCTTCAAAACTACTTGTAGCTAGGAAAAGATTGGTTTATATGTTGAACACAGAAGAAGGATGGAAGTAAGCAAATAGGTGGAGACGGAGCCCAGACAGAGTGAAAAACAGGGAGGAATAATGGGTAAGTCTGTAAGAAAGAAAAGTTTATAATGTGGACCATAAGTAGGTGAGACCAGGCTAACTGTGTTGAAAGCAGCCCATGTAATGACAAGGCCAGGGGTGTGGAGATGGGAAAAGGATACAGAGGAAGGTGCTTAGAATAAAAAATTATTAAACTTGATATTGAGTCCTGGCTAGTTACCAATAGTTCTGAAGAAGGATCACTGAACCAGCAACGTAAACTTTGCTTTCTCTCCACAGATGCTTCCAGACCTGCTGAGTTTCTCAAGCATTTTCTGTGTTGTTATCTTTATTGCACGTTGAGTTGTTTTGTGGAATTTCTGTCTTATGTTGCATTTTATCCTTCTTCTAGACTGGCTCTGGGAAGACCTACAGCATGGGTACAGGGTTTGATGTCAATATAACAATGGAAGAGCAAGGAATAATCCCACGTGCAGTCAGGCATCTTTTTGAAGGAATCACAGAGAGAAAGCGAGCTGCTCAAGATCAAGAGAAACAGCCACCTGAGTTCAAAGTGACAGCTCAGTTTCTGGAGGTTTGTCAGCAGATTGCTTGCATTGCACAAGATCATTTCAGGGGCCTCGATGTATCAAATATTCCATAATTCAATAAAGTCGAGAGTGTAGTGCTGGAAAAGCACAGCAGGCCAGGCAGCATCAGAGGAGCAGGAGAATTGACATTTTGGGCATAAATCCCCCATTCCTGATCAAGGGCTTATGCCCGAAGCGTCGATTCTCTTGCTCCTCGAGTGCTGCCTGACCTGCAGCATTTTCCAGCACCACACTCTCAACTCTGATCTCCAGTATCTGCAGTCCTCACTCTCTCCTATAATTCAATACAGGTCAGGTTTAATGAAGATAATGTTCTATTGAAGTCAAACATTTCTGTTTGAATTCATGCTGTTTCTTAAGATTTTGATCAGAATATACATTAATTTTGGGATTAAAAACGATCCAAAGCTAACTGCACTTTTAACCCAAATCCGAGGTTTTTGAGCTTGATTTCATTCATGTGTTTGTGATCACACATGCATATAAAGGTTGACTTGGTGACAGGATACCAGCCTATGTGGAGCTATTTCATTCATAACAGTGAAAGAATAACAATATGTTATAAATAGTGGTGGGTGGTATGGAGGCACAGTCACAGGTGGTAGTTTTCCTATGCATTTGCTGTCTTTGGTCCTTCTAGGTGCTCGAGGTTGTGCATTTAGAAGGTACAGTTCAAGGAGCCTTGCTGAGTTGCTGCAGTGGTTCTTGTATATCATACACACTGCTGCCACTGCAAATCACTGGAGGGAGTGAATCTTTTAAATAGGAGACTTGAATCCTGTACGAGCATCTTATGTTCAGACCTCTGCTTAAAATGTATCATATATCTCTTTGCAGCTGTATAATGAAGAGATACTGGATCTATTTGATAATACACGTGACCTGGATTCACGGCAGAGGAAATCTAACATAAAAATTCATGAAGGTGCCAACGGAACAATTTACACCAGTGGGGTTGTCTCACGTGTTGTTAATTCAGAACAAGAGGTAAATACAGAAACAACTGAGCATATTTTTAATGCATATTGTATTTCTGATGGATTATTTAAAAGATTTTTAGATCAATCATGGCCATGAATAGTTTAAAACAAAATTGCCAGTTCACTATTCTTTGTTCCAGTTTTTGCACTTTATTTTGTCAGCTGCTGTTTAAAATGTTGATGAGATCTATGTGCGCTGGGGAGGAGCATGAATAATAGCAATCATGATAATAGACTCACTGCAGAGGAGGTTGGCAGCAGTGAATGAATTGTGATCAACCATGGATTAATGAAAGATGACTTGCCCTGTCAAGAGTTGAAAGCAGAGCACTTTACAATCACTCAGTCTTCCTCATGACCTAGATTATGTTTTCTTTTTTGACCTCTGCTGCTTTCAGTTTTGCATGATGACCTGCAGATGATAAAACTTGACAGGGCTACTTTAAAGCTATAATTAACCGTGTTTTATGTGTAGCTTGGATAAGTAGATACAATGTTACATTTTTCAAGTGATGTCTCTTGAGACATAGCATATACATCAATGAATTAAAGCTTTATTTTTTAAGTCATAAAATATAATTTGAGTTAGATTTTTAGCAATACAGATTATATGTTCACATGTGGGAAATAGTGCTCAAGTAATATTTTTAATAAAATTTACTTCGAACATTTTTTTAGATGGAGAAAAGTAGATGTTGTTAAAAATCACACAACACCGGGTTATAGTCCAGTAGGTTTATTGGGAAGCACGAGCGTTCGAAGTGCTCCTGGAAGAAGCAGCACTTCAAAAGCTAGTGCTTCCAAATAAATCTATTCGACGATAACCTGGTGTTGTGTGACTTTTAACTTTGTCCACCCCAATCCAACACTGGCTCCTCCAAGTCAAAAGTAGTTGTGTCTACCTTAACAAGATAACTTATAATAAGTTTGATGGCACTTTTTTCCTTCCTGCCAGTAGACATGAAATTTTGCTGGGTTTTACCTCAAATGAAGTTAAATCCCTTTAAATAGCTTATTCAAGCAACCAATACAGCATGAGAATCAAACCTAAGCTCTTCAGTGGCACCTGACACTGCCTCTACCTAGTTTGCTATTGGTGTAACTTCTAATTTGAATTTGAGTGATTTGTGATTTAATCTCCAAGACCAGTGGCTAGCACTGCTGCCTCACAGCGCCTGAGACCCGGGTTCAATTCCCCACTCAGGCGACTGACTGTGTGGAGTTTGCACATTCTCCCCGTGTCTGCGTGGGTTTCCTCCGGGTGCTCCGGTTTCCTACCACAGTCCAAAGATGTGCAGGTCAGGTGAATTGGCCATGCTAAATTACCCGTAGTGTTAGGTAGGGGTAAATGTAGGGGTATGGGTGGGTTTCGCTTCGGCGGGTCAGTGTGGACTTGTTGGGCCGAAGGGCCTGTTTCCACACTGTAAGTCTAATCTAATCTAAAAAAAACAACAACAATGCCACCTAATTTTTTTATAAATCAAATAATTTAGACTTTTGAATTTTAAATTTAGATGTAGAATAGCATTTGTTTTCTGTATCCTTATGCAAATTTATAATTCAATCTGAAAATAAAATTCACTATGATTTAATTGTTTCTCTTGGATTCAATTTTGCTGGCATTTTTTGACTTAATGGAATGAATTACCCCATTGGTGAATTATTTGAAAATCTTTTAAGCCTGCCTTTCTTTTGAGTATGATACAACTTGGATAATTATTTTGAAGTTAAAAATCTCTGAGGGACATAACTCCAGTGAATTTAAATACATTTAAGAAAGCACAAAAGGTATTGAGAATATGAATGACATTTTTCTTAATATCCATTTTTTTCTTGTTGGCCAGTTGCAGAAAGATCATTAAGCTGTTAATTGTCAATCATCTTAAACTTGCCATTTCTTTTACAATAATTAACTTCTAAGTTTTCTGTTTCTGTGTACAATAGCAAGGTCCTGCATTGCCATGAATGCAATATTTCTTATTAACTGCTTGGTTTCTGACAGCCATAGTTGGGAATTACGTGTTGATTAGTTTTGTCACCTTAATCAAGTCAGCAGGAAGCTGGTGAAAGACTGATTAGTCCTCTTGACTTTTGTTTCCAGATGATACAATGCTTGAAGCTGGGTGCTCTCGCTCGCAGCACTGCAAGTACACAGATGAATGCAGAGAGTTCCCGTTCCCATGCTATATTTACAATCCACATCTGCCAAATGAGGGTCTGCTCCAGACCAGATATGGTAATGTCGAATTGTAGTTCAGGCTGAAATATAGTGTTATTTTATCGTTCGGTGAAACCTGAAGCTAATGAATATTAAGGTATCTCCTTCAATGTCGGTATTGTTAGGTATAAAATGTCTGAAGTTTCAGGATTTGAATTTATTGTAGACATTCCTGGTTTTTAAAATCTATTATCAAATGAAAGGAGCCAATATGCACGTGGAATAAATCCTTATATTTAAAACTCTTTCAAGGAATTTGATTGACCAATTTTATTGCAGAACCCACTGGCTCTGATTGTCATCTGGTGTTCTTAAAAAGGAAGAACAATGCACAGTGATCTCTTTCTTTCCAAACAGCAAAACATAGTGTGTTTTCCATTCATTACGAGAATAAAGTCTTTGTTTTTTGTGAATCCCATTCATTTGAAATCTAGTGTCTCCAGCGCTTTTTTGTGTTAACTGCACGAGAGACCCAAATAGGATCTTAGTAAATATGTACTCTCTCTCATGAGCTGGAGATCATTAAATACTCTTAACTGATACAAAACCATATGTGCACATTATCTTGTATTGTACACTTCACAGAAACTAAATTAAACAAATGTTTTTCAGTATTGCTGTATTTCTCAATACTTCATTGTTCTAAAGATGGTGACTCACAGAGGACTTTTGCTTGGGACAGGTAATATTTTGGTGCCTCACACACATGACTGTTTCTCATGTGTAATTCTAAACCGTCTGTGTTAGAAGTTATGGGCAAAATTTTTCCCTCCCTGGTGTGGCATGAGTAGTGACTTGAAGGTGGTTACATGTAGTGGGAATGAGAGTCAGACATTTTCAATGTGAAGAAAAATGTTCCTAACTTCCCCTCAAGCTTTAAATAGCAACTTCATAGTACCATCATTTAGAGGCAACTAAGTTATTTCCATGCATTTGCATCTTGTTAAAGTCTAAGATTGCCTTACTTGTACAGGTTGATCTGCTATAATGCGTATTTTGTCAGCACAAATTGGATAACTTGATTGACAAATTGTGCACGTTGTTTGGATAATGCAAACTTTCAATTAAACAGATGTAGCAATTCTGAATTAGCAATCTATAGAAAATCACAGCATGATTTTTCTGTGGCACAATGTTGCAGAGGAACACAACTGTTGTGCTATAGCATAACACCTTGTAAGACACTTTCCAATTCACCAAGAAATTAGATGAGGTGCAAAATCCTGGTATTTAGACAGATAGGCTACCTGTCCAACTGCTTCCTCAGCAATGTCCGTGCATGCACCTTCCTCAACCCTTCACCCTTGCAAATTCACAACTACCAACCTTGCCACCTCAGCATCACTGCTCCTGGACTGGTTCGGATGCCACTTCAACACTTAACTTTGGAGCTCAAGGACACCTACAGTTTTCATACTTCTGCCTGGTTGCTTTTTCCTTATGGACACACATACACACACACATTTCACATATTTGCCTAGGATTCTTTTAGAAAAGTACAGCCCAGAACAGGCCCTTTGGCCCATGATGTTGTGCTGGAGTTTAATCCTAATGTAACATATAACCTACACACCCCTCAACTCACTGCTATCCATGTGCATGTCCAGCAGTCGCTTAAATGTCCCCAATGACTCTGTTTCCACCACCACAGCTGGCAACACATTCCCTGCATTCACAACTCACTGCGTAAAAAATCTACCTCTGACGTCTCCTTTTATACCTTCCTCCTAAAATCTTCAAACTATGACACCACATATCAGTCAGTCCTGTCCTGCGGAAAAGTCTCTGGCTATTGACTCTATCTATTCCACTCATTATCTTGTATACCTCGATCAGGTCTCCTCTCTTCCTCCTTCTCTCCAGAGAGAAAAGTCCAAGCTTATTCAACCTTTCATCATACAGCAAGCCCTCCAGCCCAGGCAGCATCCTGGTAAACCTTCTTTGCACCCTCTCCAAAGCCTCTATCTTTCCTATAGCAGGGCGACCAGAACTGGACACAATATTCCAAGTGTGGCCTCACCAGGGACTTGTACAGCTGTAGCAAAACCTTGCGGCTCTTAAACTTGATCTCCCTGTTAATTTTCTGCTGAGATGGACACATGTTTTGCCTGGTATTTAGTTTGTTTTCTTCATGCTCGTTCACTTTGCTGCTTACTTTGGGATTGCTAGCCTCAGTGTGGATTGTATCATTTTCTT
The DNA here is from genome assembly GCF_020745735.1 of Hemiscyllium ocellatum. Classification (NCBI taxonomy): domain Eukaryota; kingdom Metazoa; phylum Chordata; class Chondrichthyes; order Orectolobiformes; family Hemiscylliidae; genus Hemiscyllium; species Hemiscyllium ocellatum. The sequence goes on along the minus strand of NC_083426.1, from coordinate 24,976,727 downwards.
AGTGTACAGGTCTTTAGTGCTCAGTTACAGGCTGCCATTATCTGTGGCCTGGATGCTGTTTAGCAAAGAAGGAGAGTTACTCAGCTTGTGCCATAGGGGAGCATTGATTGACCAAATGGGTGCATGTGTTGCTGTGCAACGTGGCTGTGTCAATGTAATACCTGCAGCACATGCCAGCATTTTTTTACAGCTAATGGTCTACAGGTACTTTAAGCAAATGGCTAGAAAGAAAAGTCAGAGGGAGATCAGCCCTTTAGTAGGATGAAGGGGGATCTGCAGTCAGTCCAGGAGTACTGCCACATTCAGTCAAGAGGCTCATCCGGTTCCAGTGCTGGGGGTTTGGCTATGGTCAGTTTCCAGAGATTCATATTTTTGCAGTCTGGAGATTGAACCATGGATAGCGCAAACAGTCTGAGGATTACAGATAGGTCAGTTGGAATGTGAGAGATATTGGTCTGAGACCTGCAGTGAAACAAAGTTGTGGTTGGAATGTGGTAGAAATAAATGGAAGAACGGTTAGTGTTGATGCAAGACCAGGAGAATTAGGAATATGTCCCCAGTGAATGAATTAGGGGCACAGATATGGCAAAATGTTTGAGAGAATGAGGTGGATGAAGGGTTGAGCGGTCATGATGATGGATGCAACAATGAGAATTGCAGTCCAAGACCTTTGGTGAGATGCATGTGCATTGGCAGAGTAGGATGAGTGTGATGGCACTTAACCTTGAGAAACACAGTAGATCCTTGATCCTCTTCTTATAGTGCTGGGATTCCTGTACACCCAAGGCATAGTACTGTCCCAGGCTGGCATTGTCTGGTGGTGTAGCCTACTGTGGTAGCTAGAGGAAGGACAGCCCTGCTCTCGACCAGCCCATCCACCAACACGTCCACATGCAGAGCAGGGAGTGAGTTTTCCTTTCCACTTCACCATGCTTTGAACGTGGAAGATCAAGTACCACAGTGTGAGGGTTGGTTCCTGGATCACAGCATTTGAAGTGGTGTGTAGCAGGGCCTTAAAAATGGCAGCAGAGATGTGAAAGCAAACTTTCCCAGCAGTGGTGAGCATTTCAGCCTCTCCCTCCATATAGCTCCCTTAGACAGATGCTCAGCAGCCCAGTTTCATCATTAGTAAGGTAAAGATGGAAGATTATGTGAGAAAAATCAATGAGTTACATTGGATCAGCTGCCATGCAACTCATTCAACTAAAGAGGGCTCAATTTGGATTAGATTACTTACAGTGTGGAAACAGGCCCTTTGGCCCAACAAGTCCACACCGACCCACTGAAGCGCAACCCACACATACATTTACCCCTTCACCTAACACTACGGACAATTTAGCATGGCCAATTCACCTGACCTGCACGTCTTTGGACTGTGGGAGGAAACCGGAGCACCGGGAGGAAACCGACGCAGACACGGGGAGAATATGCAAACTCCACACAGTTGGTCGCCCGAGGCGAGAATTGAACCCAGGTCTCTGGCACTGTGAGGCACCAGTGCTAACCGCTGTGCCACTGTACCGCCCACTTGACAAAACATTTTAACACTGCAAAAAAATTAGAAAATTCTGCCCTATGTGACATTGTGAGCAATATAGTCCAATTTCATCCAGGGTTCAAAAGCTGAGATCTGGTAACAGAGTCATAATCATACTACGTAGACACAGGCCCTTCGGTGCACCATGTCTATTCTGACCAATAGACACCAAGGTACACTAATCCCATTTACATGCACTTAGTTCATAGCCTACTGTGCCCTGGCATTTTTAAGTGTTCATTCAGATGCTTCTTAAACATTGCGAGAGTACCTGTTTCCTCTACCCCATCAGGAAGCAAATTCCATATTTCTGCACACCCTGGGTGAAACCATTTTTCTCCAGATCCCCTCTGAAACACTTATTCCTCATCATAAATGTATGTCCTCTGGTCTTCGATGTCTGTCATAACATGAAGATTCTCATGAACGTTCCTCTCTATGACTCTCATGATTTTGTACACCACAACTGGATCCTCCTGCAGCTGCCTCTGCTCCAGGGAAACCAAACCCTGTCTGTCCAGTGTGTCTTTTTAACTGAGATTTTCCATCCCAGGCAATAGCCTGGTGAATCTCCCCAGCATCCTCTCCAGTGCAATCAGATCCTTTTGATAGTGTGGCAAACAGAACTGCACACAGTATTTCATCTGTGGCCTAACCAAAGGTTTATAAAGTTTTGGCAAAAGACCTCCCTGCTCTTCTGTTCTATGACCCAGTCAATGAAGGCAAGCATTTTCACCACCCTATCGACCTTGACTTCTACCTCAGGGATTTATGGACTCATACAGTTCAATCCCTTAGGTCCAGAGGAAGTATTTAGGAACAATCATTCATTGTGTATATCCTTGTTGTTTATTAGATTAGATTACTTACAGTGTGGAAACAGGCCCTTCAGCCCAACAAGTTTACACCAACCCGCCGAAGCGCACCCACCCAGACCCATTCCCCTACATTTACCCCTGAACCTAACACTACGGGCAATTTAGCATGGCCAATTCACCTAACCTGCACATTTTTGGACCATGGGAGGAAACCGGAGCACCCAGAGGAAACCCACGCAGACACAGGGAGAACGTGCAAACTCCACACAGTCAGTCGCCTGAGGCGGGTTTACTCTGGCATCAGCCCTCCACCAGACTGCCACTATATAGTTCGTCTTTGCTGTAGCTAGTTCTAACCTCCCCACTGCTTCCTTGGCTGTGAGCAACTAATTCATTACAGATCTTGGATCACAGAGTAACATATGGTTGTACTGTGGACTTGGCACCAAATTAGAACATTACATTCGGTCTTTACCCAGTATCAGGACTCTCTGTTGCATTTTTGATTCTCTTTATTTAATTACCCAAATGCTAATGTTTAGGTCTCCTCCTATTTAAGAGCGGTGTTTAAGAATTCTTGTCTTTTCACATTTAAATAAATTGATTCTTGATAAAAGTGATCATAAAACCGTGGATTTGTCATAAAAACCCCAACTGGCTCGTTCATATCATTTTGAGAAGAAAGCCAGTTCTCATTGCGTGTGGCCCTAATTGGTCTCCAGTAACACAATAATATGGTTGAAATAGCTCAGCAAGCTAGACTGTTGTATCAAAGTACTGCAAGGCTCATAAAGAATTGCCACAATTTCATGAAGAGGACCTACCATCACCTTGCAATAAAATAAGGAATAGGTAGGTCACAGCCCTCACCATATTCCCAATTGACATGTTACTGCTTCATTTCACTTTACTGACAACCCTGGTCTTGTTCCTGTTGTTAATAAATACACTTGTATATCTTTAGGATGAAAGTCTCGAAAGTTGGATGGGAACTGAGCTGATGCTGGGCTGAATTTATTCGAGGAGATGGTTTATTTGGTTGGGAAAACTGATGAGATAAATTTTCTAGAGCTAGGAGAGAATTGTTGGGAGAAGATAATGTGTTTGTAACTGGTTAGAAGGGTGTCAGTTTAGCTCAGTTGGCTGGTTTGGTGGCGGAATGATGCCAACATTGTGGGTTCATTTCCTGCACTGCCTGAGATTACTATGAAGGACTCTCCCCTTGTCTGAGGCATACTGACCCTCTGTTAAACCACCATAAATTGTCTCTCTCATGAGAGAACAGACCTATGGTCTGCTAAGATTGTGGTTACCTTACATTTATACCAGTTTTGCTGTTGTCCCAAAATTGAATAAACAACCTAGGAACTATGGTAAAACGTTGTAGTTAGAATGGCATTAATAATATGCAGGTCAGTTGCACATCTTCAATGATCATCTTGACTTGGCCTCTGCCTCTGTCAAATGTAACGAGTCATGAGTTCAATTTAAGGTTTCCAAGGCATGAGAACATAACCTAAATAAAGACTCTTGTTAATACAACCCTTGCTAAGTTTATAATCAGAGTGTTGTCCTTCAGATTTTAGACCAAGAGTCCAACTGACTCACTGTAAGAGATGTCATGTCATATTCAAATAATATTAGGCATGTTCTCATCATCACCTGATTAACATTCGTACGTGAATTGAATGAATAAAACAGATTAACAGACCTTACCTCACTTGGCATTTTTGGGCAAGTGGACTGATGTGTTTGCCTACAAACACAAGGCATAGTTCAAAGGAATTCACAAAGAGCTTTGTGATATGTAAACCTATAAATGTAAACGAAAAGTGCAATTTCTGGAAATGAAAGTCATTCTTTTTTGGTAAAATCAACTTAAATCACTACTTGTATCATTGTGCCTGCATACTTTAGGTAAATGGTGAGGACAACGGAGTAGCACATGAATCACAACCAGTGAATGAGTATGAAACACTCACAGCCAAATTCCATTTTGTCGACCTTGCTGGTTCAGAAAGGCTAAAACGCACTGGAGCAACAGGAGAGCGGGCCAAAGAAGGCATTTCTATCAACTGTGGTCTGGTAAGTAGGGAAACAAAACTGATTAATTTTCACATTTTCCCAGTTTGTGCAGTGGTTTTGATATATCTGTGAACAGCACGGTTATGTTTCATATTAGTGAAATAAAGAATTCACTTTGACACATCCATAATGATGGCCCTGATGTGTTTTGTGATTCATGCTGGTAGAAATCTCACAATAAGTCTTGACAAAATGTTTATAACCCAAAACCATAGGAGCTGTGCAGCATTCAGTTGTAAATCCATGACCTAATATCTAATAAACCCCTACTATATTTCCTCAGAGTTAAGGTGCTGGACTGCCTTGTACAAGTCAGACTTCCCACCTCCAGAGCACTGGAACTCATAAAAGGCACGTGCTTGCATTTAAACAAAAACAAAAGAACTGCTGATGCAGGAATTTCTGTTTCCTTTACATATTTGTAGCTGTTGCTGCTTATTGAAAATATCAAGAAATATATGTCAAAAACTCAGTATACAGGCTTACACTGACAGCATTTGCAAGTTTACTATCTCTGACAGGTAAGTGAAATATGTGTGGGCTGGAGCTGACCCAGATTTTAGGAAGGTATAATAACCGCTACTTTGTTTTCAAGTATGCGTTTCATTAATAACCAGCTTCAGGAAAAGTAAAACAGAAGGTTAGATTTTTGATGCATTTTCATGGATGTCAAGAGCACACAAAACAGAATACCCGTCATTATTATTTTGCTGTGTACAAATTGCTATATTGCTATATATTACAGCAGTGATTTCATTAAAAATACTGCATTGGTTGTCAAGTGCTTTGGGATGCCCTGTGATTATAAAAGACACAATATAAATGTGTTTGTTTTATTTCTGTGTTACTCTACTTCTTCTAAACACTTAATTTCAAATTATTTCATTTGATCATTTATATAAACCAACTAATAGCATGAACTGTTTTTGAATCAGTGCTTTTGTCTTCCTGAAGACTTAATTGTGTTGCTTACCAGAGACCTGCTCACCTGTGGAGAGGGAAGTCTGTTTGAAATGGCAGTGAATAGGGACACATGCAATTAGAAACAAGGCAGAATTGTAATTTTTCACAGTATGCCTGAAATTGTTTGACATATCAATGATAAATCCTATTTACTCTTTAAAGAGGTTGATATCGCACTAATTAGAATGGGACTGAAATTGTATAAAATTAATGGAGAGTTTCATTGGCCGCCTTCCAGATCAATTTTGGAGCTATTTATGACTACTTTTATACGTTTGTAGTAGTCATTCAGAATCAGGAAGACTGGTATCCAAGTACTAGCGTCTGGTTTATATTTTGCTAAGGCTCATTTACTTAGACCTGCCACAAATTCATACAACCACAAAAATGGATAATGTCATTTTATTTATGTTCTACTTGTAGCAGCCAATGTTTCAGTGCATAAAACTTTGCCTTCCCTAATTACAAGGTGCCTATAACATACCTGAGTTGCCTGGACAATCTAAAGGTAGTTGACAAGTGTGGAGGGCACTGGGAGAATGCAGTGAGAGACTCACCCAGTACTAACTGGAGGGTCTGAGCAACATCTCAGTATCAAAGAGCCCAAAGTGATTCACAAAGAATATGCAGCATTGAAATAAGCCATTCTTTCAAACAGCTGTGGAGCTGTTTATGCTCTACTCGAACTTCCTCCGATCTTTTGTCACCTAACTCCATTAGCACAATTCTATTCCATTTCCCGTCATATGTTCACACGTAGCACGGTGGCTCATTGGTTAGCACTGCTGCCTCACAACGACAGGGATGTGGGTTCGATTCCATCATTGGGTGACTGTGTGGAGTTTGCACATTCTCCCTGTGTCTGCGTGGGATCCTCTGGGTGCTCTGATTTCCTTCCATAATCCAAAGATGTGATGGTTAGGTGAATTGCCCATAGTGCTCAGGGATGTGTAGGTTAGATGCATTAGTCAGGGGTAAACATAGGGGAATGGGTCTGGGTGGGTGACTCTTTGCATGGTTGGTGTGGACATGTTGGGCCAAAGGGCCTACTTCCACATTGTCAGGATTCTCTTAAATGCAAGTTACAATTCATTTCAAACCATTCCTTGTATCAAAGTGTTCTGCATTCTCTCTTAATTCCCTTTTTGAGTTCTTGGTGGCTGTCTCTGCATTGACTTTATCAGAACCTTTCATAATTTTAAACACCTCGATGACTTCATCTGTCAGTCATCTTTTAAAGCATAAGCCTGTTCCTGGTTTATGCATGTAAAATCCCATTTCTAGCTCAATTCTCATAAATTTGTTTTGGACTTCAATTCCCAGTCCTGATACTATAATGGTGCAGAATGTATTGTTACATGTAATTATGTTGCCATAAGCTGGCATCAGTTTAATTATGTGAATTAATTAATTAAATAAATAAATCATAAAAAGTGAGGACAAATTTCATTTTTTTTTGTTCCATCCATGGCTTTGTGATTTACTAAGTAGCTGCAATCCACAGCCACCAACCTGTTTCCTGAGGACACAATGCCAAAGAGGAAAAATGCTGAAACAGCCTCTACTGCCGCTGACCGGACCCAGAACCTTGCCTCTGCCAAAGCCGCCTCATCACCATTGAGACTCCAGCCGTCTCCATAGCAAGGACACACAAGAAGATAAGAAATAGGAGCAGGAGGATTAGGTCATCTGGCCCATCGAACCTGCTCTACCCTTCAATAAGATCATGGCTGATCTTATTGTGCACTCAGCTTCACTTACCTGCTCGCTCACTATAACCCTTAATTCCTTTACTGTTTCCAGAATCAACTCATCTTTGCCTTAAAACACTCAACAAAATAGCCTCAACTGCTTTGTTGGGCATGGAATTGCACGATTCACAGCCCTTTGGGAGAAGAAGTTCCTCCTCAACTCAGTCCTAAATCTGCTGTTCTTATTTTGAGGCTGTGTCCTCTAGTTCTAGTTTTACCCACCAGTAGAAACAACTTTCCTGCTTCCTTTTTTTGTATTCCCTTCATAATTTTATTTGTTTCTATAAGATTCCCCCCTCATTCTTCTAAATTCCAAAGAGTGTCATCCCTGTCTACTCAATTTCTCCTCATAAACCAACTATCTCAATTCCGGAATTAATCTAGTGAACCTCCTGTGCACCCCCTCCAATGCCAGGACATCCTTTCTCAAGTAAGGAGACCAAAACTGTATAGAGACTGTCCCAAATCTCGGGGACCAGGGCCTATTCCAACGTCCAGGACCTGATTGGCCATCCAAATTAACAGAGGTTGTTCACTCCGCCGCCGTTGTAGATGCTGTCGAAACATCACAGGCGAAGAGTGGACCCTAATACATCGACACTGGAACAGCTGCTCGAGCCGCGATCACCATGGCGACGTGGAATGGACCAGACCCGCCATTCAACAGCTCCTGCAAACCCTCTCCACCATCACAACAGCAGAAAAAGAGAAAGATGAGTGTGATTCAAAAGTTAGATGAAGAAAATAAAATTTTGAAAAAAGGATACAGTTGGCTATGCAAGAGGGAACGAACAAACGTGGGGGCCCAAAAAATTCCTACTCTGACCCCTCCGCCATCTTAAAAGGTTCTTCTGTAGCAATTTCTGAGTCATCTCTACTATATCTGGATCCTTGAAATATGTTTATGGTCTCCAGTTTATCTGGTTTAATACAGACACTATGGATTAACATAAACAATGTAACTTTACTTTTATTAACTATTTTATCCATCATTTCACAATCCTGTAATGCAATTCTCATTATTCTCTTGCTATGTACATCCTCCTGTAGTTTAGTCAGTCTTATGCTGTCCTATCCTGTTTTGTTTTAATGGTTAGACTACTCTCATTTCTTGTAGGTTACTCCCCATATCTTATCAGAACGGATATTTTCAGAAAGGCTTTCATATATGAAGAATAAAATTTCCTGGGTAACTTTTCAATATGTTCACATTTTTGGAAAATGCTGCAAGCCTTGACCACCTTGCGGCCCAGGAAGTATTGTGTGCCATGTGCTGTGAACAGGTTTACTTAGCATGCTGGAGAACCTCTAAGTATTTGTGCACAGCCAAAAGCAGCCACTTAGCAGCATTGTATTCTGGTAATGGATCTAAACTGCATCTTGAAACTGTGATCACTTGCACATTATATCATGGATAGCCAACAATGCATTAACCTACAGGTCCATTATTAATTGGATTATTTGGATAGGTGCAAGATGATTGGATGAATAAAATGGCTTTTGTGGAATGATGTTCTGTTTACCCAGCATCCAAAGTCATCGTGAAACTACTCTGCCTCTGGGATTGAATGCTTCCACAGCTCTGAACTGGAGACAGAACAGTTTCTTCAACACTAATACTGTAGAAGGAACCCTGCATTCTATCAATTACACTAGACTCCAATATATATTTTACTGGATTTAACCCAGTGATTCTACCCTCGCTATCAAAGATTTGGCGCTCTGGGGAATAGTGATCACGGGTGTTGAAAGCAGTCATGAGGGGTGAGCGGGAGATTAGGAGCTGAGAAAAGGACAAATTGGGTCAGATGTAGGAGGAACCAGAGCTGAAGATTTTGAGAAGGATCCGGAGGAGAGGTGCAGCCTGGGAATTGGTGAACTGGGAGGCTTGAGATATATTGTTTCAGTGAGAGATGGAGAGATTATGCAATGGGGATTCAGATGTTGGGTGGTCAAAATATCATGTGATTAAAGTTTCAAGTACACTGCAGCCAAAAGTGATAATCCCAGACATCTCTCAACCACCATTTTAACTCCTGATGACCTGTTCAACCTCTCCACCATGCTCCTGCACTTCAAACATTAACAATTGCAACAGGATGAACAGAACTCGAGTCTGAAGGGCACTAGTCCCATCACCAGTTTGGTTAGAATCTCTTGAGCACTACAAAAGCCACTTGCAGCCTTTGTCAAATGCCAGAGTGAGAGATCCCCAGATCGGGATATCTATCTCCCAAAAAGAAAGGGGACTGTGATGGTAGGGAAGCCGAATGAGCTAAATGAAGGCTAATACATTTTTATTTTTAAGATTTTAGATTAACTTAGATTCCAAATTTAAAATAGCGTATTTTAAATGTAGAGTGTTTCAACTGACCTAGTCATTTTTATCTGTGCTAAGTTAAATTAAAGAAGTTTAAGGAGATCCATAAAACTGATTATTCTTGTGGATACATGTTAGCTGATGGTGCTTTACTTTATAATATACAGAATAGAACATTTGTCTCTATTTTTGAAGATTTTGACCTATTTATTTTATTAACTGAAGGTGATTTTGTATTGGAGGAATTAAAAATAATGAAAGCAGATAAGTATATTGCCAAAGTAGATGCAAATCGTTATAGTTTACATAAGAGGACTAACTATCAAATGTCTTTTGTTGGCTGAACATAGGAAGGCTTTTGTTTCCAACCAACTGTTATAGGGGTCAGCGAATAAACCCTCGAGAGAGTGAACAACATTAATAAATGACAACAGATCGTTATAATCGCAGCTGATGGTAATATTGGAAAGGTTAGATCTCAGAGTGATATCTGACTTGATAGGCATTAAGTGTTCTTTGTTAGTTTTGTTTTCTGTGGAGGTCAGTAAATGAACACATTTAAAAGAGCCTGCCAATATACTTCTAACAAAAGAACGTAACAGTTTATTTCAAAAATGAAAGACACAAACCATATTATGCTTACAAGAACTATTGAGAACAGATTTACTACAAGTATCACAAAGAAATAAACCTGGTTACCCCACAACAACCTTACAGACTGTCAAACCTCAGTGAAGTGTGTGCCTCTGCTGTCAAACCAAAATGACATGTTTGTGCTTCACTCGAAAACTCCTTGTTCAGCTGGCATGACTATAATTGGTTTCTCTTTGGCAAATTGATGCATCCACTCAATGCTATTTTCTTTAGTTAGTGTCTTTTACTAAGAGCCTTATATAAACTACTAACTCTGCTCACATATTCCAAGTTTAGATTATTGTTTATTAGATGGAACATAGGTTTAAATTGTTATAACATTTGGGAGAGAATTTTGGGAGAGCTCCAACCAATAACCATTTTCAATAACTTAATACTAATTGTATTGTTTTACAAATGTAATATACTATATATGTGTATCTACAAAACCTGAATATTTCAAAGTATACTCAGTGCAGACTGCTGCATTTTCCAATAAAGTAACATCTTACAAAGTTATTCCCTGACTGTGAAATATTCTGTGGTATCCCAAGGACATGAAAACTATTATATGGAAATGCAGGTTATTTTAATTTACTGTGAAAATTAAGTGATGGTGTAAGATGGTAATTTCAGTTTCAGATTACAACTGTACTCTCATTTAGAGTATTCATGTGTTAACATGTGGCTTTAATAGTATGGTGCGTTGACAACTAAATGGAATGTGTTCTTTGAATGGACTGAGTCATAACTGTAATGACGTCTGCCAGGTAGATCTCATAGAATATGAGATCCCTGACTGGGGCTGTTAACCTGGTTCATTCAGGGAACGCTGGCTGACAGATAAAAACAGGAGTGTCATAGGTTCAGTTTACTCTAAGAGCTGGCTCTGAGGAAGCAAGATCAGTGTCAGGTACTATGCACATGTAAATAAAGGGTGACTTGGTGATGGGATACTCATGGAGTCATTTCAGACTGCTCCTTCATTTAGGAGGGGAGAGGGAAACTTATATTGAATATTATTCTGCACTGTGAACTCTGTCTTTGACTAGACCAATGGTGACTTAAAGATTGGATCGATTGAAAGATGATGGGTAGTAGTAAAGATTTAAAGTGAGGGTAAAATTCTATAAGATTAACAAATTTCCTGTTATACCTGAAACATGAGTGTCATTTGATTTTAGTCAGAAACATTTTCTACAATACACCAGTCCTGTCCTTTTTCATGGGGTGATACTGCTTAAATTTCCTCCAATATTTTCATAGCTTGTCCATTAACAATTCAGTGTTTTCATGGGTTAGATATTCTTTATCTTGTCTCCTTTTCAGATTTCTATTTTAACTTTGTCTCTCACCTCTGTAACTTGAGAAGTTGATTATTCCAATTTACCAAATACTGTATTGTCATTCAGCAGCTGTGAATAGTACCACCCAGTGGTCGATTATGTTAACACAGCCCCTTTCCAATTGTTACTTCGTGTAATTACAGAGTGTAAATGTTCTACAAATACATTTTGTTGCATTTCTGGTTAAAATGAGAGACAACATTCTCCTTTACTTAGAACGTAGTTTGGAGAAATGCATTTTATCATTAACAGGTCCTGAAATAAATCTAATAAATCTGTAAGGCAAACAGAACATTTTGGAGAAACTCAGCAAATTTGGAAGCATCCGTGCAGAGAGAAACAGTGTTGTTTTTTTTTGAGTCAAATGTGACTCTTCAGAACTGAGAGGGCTGGAAAATGATGTTTAAATGCTGTTGGTAGAGGGGGGAGGAGGAGCGAGTACAACAGGTTGAGAGACTACCCAGAACAAAAGGCAAAGGGAATAGTGGTAACCTAGACCAAGAGGTCTACGTAGACATAACAGGACAAAACGGGTCCATTGTGTTCAAAAAACCAAAAGAACTGCAGATGCTGGAAAGCTGAAGCAAAAACAGAAATAGATGGAAAATCTCAGCAGGTCTGGCAGCATCTGTGGAGAGAAATCAGAGTTAATGTTTCCAGTCCAATTCTTCAGAAACCTTTTCAAATTTTAGTTGAAGAAATCGTTGTGGTTTTGTTGGCCGAGCTGGGAATTTGTGTTGCAGACGTTTTGTCCCCTGTCTAGGTGACATCCTCAGTACTTGGAAGCCTCCTGTGAAGCGCTTCTGTGGTGTTTCCTCCGGCATTTATGGTGATTTGTATCTGCCGCTTCTGGTTGTCAGTTCCAGCTGTCCGCTGCAGTGGCCGGTATATTGGGTCCAGGTCAATGTGCTTGTTGATTGAATCTGTGGATGAGTGCGAGTTGGTGTTCATGGATCGTTAGCTGTCTTCCTGTTTGTCCTATGCAGTGTTTTGTGCAGTCCTTGCACGGTAATGCAAAGGTTAGAACAAACAGTCTTACCACAAATTCAACCCAAACTCTGGGCCAGATATGTAGATGATACATTTGTAATGATTAAAAACACAGAAATAGAGAACACACACCGGATCATTAACGGCACACTCACAGGAATCCGATTCACTAGAGAGGAACACAACCAACTCCCATTCCTAGACGTAATGGTACAGAGAACACCGAACGGAGAATTCACCACAAAGATACACAGGAAAGCCACACACACAGACCAAGTCCTAAACTACGAAAGCAACCACCCCAATACACACAAAAGAAGTTGCATCAAGACACTATTCAAAAGGGCCACAAGACTCTGCAGTACACCAGAACTGCAAAAAGAGGAAGAAGAACACCTATACAATGTATTCAACCAAAAACAGATACGGCAGCAATTTCATCAACAGATGCCTAAGGGAAAGACAACGGAACGAGGACATGCCGCAACCCAAAGGACTAGCCACAATACCATACATCAATAACATTTCCGAACTGACATCCAGACTACTGCGACCACTAGGACTCATAAAAGCACACAAACCAACAGCCACTCTCAGACAACAACTCACCAGGACGAAGGACCTGATACCCAGCATGAGCCAAACCAAGGTAGTGTACAAAATCCCATGCAAGGACTGCACAAAACACAACATTGGACAAACAGGAAGACAGCTAACGATCCGCATCCATGAACACCAACTAGCCACAAAACGACATGACCAGCTATCCTTAGTAGCCACACACTCAGATGACAAGCAACATGAGTTCGACTGGGACAACACTACTATTATAGGACAAGCCAAACAGAAAACAGCCAGCGAATTCCTAGAGGCATGGCATTCATCCACAGATTCAATCAATAAGCACATCGACCTGGACCCAATATACCGGCCACTGCAGCGGACAGCCGGAACTGACAACCGGAAGCGGCAGATACAAATCACTATAAATGCCAGAGGAAACATCACAGAAATGGTTAACAGGAGGCTCCCAAGCACTGAGGATGTCACCCAGACAGGGGACGAAACGTCTGCAACACAAACTCCCAGCTCAGCGAACAGAACCACAACAACGAACAGCCGAGCTACAAATCTTCTCACAAACTTTGAGTTGAAGAATCACTTAGAGGGTGTGTATATTGATAAAACAATGGTTTTAAATTAACATTGAGGGTAAAAAGTAATTGCAATTATTTTTTTTCTCCTGTCTTTCCCTTTGAACTTTGACCAAAGCTGTCACTGGGAAATGTCATCAGTGCATTGGGAGATCAAAGTAAGAAGAGCCACCATGTGCCATACAGAGATTCTAAACTCACCAGGCTTCTGCAAGACTCTCTGGGTGGAAACAGGTACAAAGAATAAGACATCTATAGTGGAAGTAAAGATTAGTCTTTATTCTTACCATTAATGCGATTAAATTTCCAGAAAATGAAAATCTACTTTGTATTTGTGGATTGACAGAAGTTTCAAAACTCAGGTTTTCAAATTAAAAATCAACAAACATCTCTAAAGCTGTTGTCTAAGCAACATGCAAAGTAGGAGAATTATACTTCTATCATCTGAATGTTGTTACAGTATCAAACATACACATTCAAGGGAAATTTATGATAACATTCAGTGGTTAGAAATTGTGCTTAGAAAGACGATGAGAAAATGTTTATCTTAAGAGCTGAAAATGTGGAAACTTTTCACAAAATGTATTGGATGCAAGGCATCTTTAATAATTCGTAAGGCAGACCTTGACTAACAAGCGTGCCAAAGAACATCCAAGGTAGGCAGGAAATGAAATTGAAGCCATAATCAGATCTACCAAATGGCTACCTCTGCTTCTAATTCACATGTTTGTGTCTAGTGACCTTATATGGGTTTATAAAGTCATGAGAGGCTTGGATAGGGTAAATAGTCAAGATCTTTTCCCTTGGGTGGGGGAATCTAGAATGAGAGGGCATAGATTAAAGGTGAGAGGGGAAAAATTTAAAAGGTACCTAGAGGGCAACTTTTCCATATTGAGAGTGGTGCATGTATGGAATGAGCTACCAGAGAAAGTGGTGGAGGGAAGTATAATTACAACATTAAAGGCATCTGAATGGGTATAAAGGGATATGGGCCAACTGCTCGCAAATGGAACAAGGTTAGATTAGGATATCTGGTCGGCATGGACTAGTTGGACTGAAGGGTGTGTTTCTATGCTGTACATCTCTAACACTCTGACGAATTATATCTTTCTTTATTCCTAGTGAATAGTCTCAAGTCTAATTGAGTAGCATAGATATTGATTGATACCTATGTTTTAAATTGATAATTCCAGGTTTTTTGTTAATAAATTTTGTATTGGAAGTGCATTAATAGCAATGATTGCAAAGAAGTTGTCCTTTTTCTACTCATTTGAATTTAAAAACCATGAAAAACTTGCGTTAAAGGATTGAAAATTATTGTCTCTCTTACAGTCGAACTATCATGATTGCTTGCATAAGCCCATCAGATCGTGACTTCATGGAAACTCTCAACACTCTCAAATATGCAAACCGAGCCCGTAACATCAAGAATAAAGTTGTAGTCAATCAAGACAAGACCAGCCAGCAGATCAGTGCCTTGCGAGCTGAGATTGCTCGACTTCAAATGGAGCTGATGGAATATAAGACAGTAAGAAATGTTTGCAGTGAATGTTTAGGAAGCACTGGCTAAAGATCCAAATCAGAATTCTTCAAATGGTGTCACCGCTTTCAGAATGGATTGAACTAAACAAGAAATTGATTAGTATACAAAAATGCCACACTGTCAAAATATCTGTTACACTTCAGATTTTCATAGACTTGAAACAGCATTTTAGGCATAAATTGAAAAAGGCACATCACATAAATATTAATTTAATTGTTTAAATAGACTGGGATACTGAATTTATTTACTTTAAAAAATGGATGCTTCTTTTGCAAAATAGGCTGCAGTTCATTATAACTTTGCTTGCAAGACATGATGATAATAACCAAATCTGGGCAACTCAACCACATAGGCATCTAGCCTTAGTTATTGCAAGGGCATAGACTAGAGTGGCATGTCAGGATCATGCAGAAGTGGAAGTCTGAAAACTGCTTACTGACTGGGAATTCCCCTGGAAAGTGAAACTTCCAAGTGCCTGCCGTCTGGGAATCTCCAAAAAAGTGCCTAACTCTGAGTTAGAGTTTAGACTTAGAGTCACAGCTCAGTAGCCACCCAGGTAATGTTAGAGCAATTCAAAGCCTCTGCAATCTTATAATGTTGTTACTGTGTAACCAGTAATCTTGGGTAAATAATAAATTGAACCCCATCCCACTAACTACTCACCTTGACCTCCCTTCGACTCCCACCTCCTCCATTCTACGCCCTTCCTGCACCCAGCATGTACCCTGGCGAGTACCCAATACCACAGCACACATATTCTCTCACTGTCTCCACAGATACAAATCTGCTCTGACTTATCCCTGTCACTCCATCACTGCCATATCTCGAAGACAATCCCCACCATCATAACTGCTGTGGCCTCCTACCCTAACCTAATCCATCTGGAACCCCAGCTTCCTCACACATCTGCCTCTCACTTGGTGGAAAAAGCAACTGAAAGAACAGTGGATGTTGGAAATCTGGAACTGAAACAGACATTGCTGGAAAGTCTCAGCAGGTCTGATGGAATAAAGGTCACAGGACCTGAAATATTAACTCTGATTTCTCTCTGTAGATGCTGGGATTTTCCTGCAAATTCTGTTTTTGTTCCTGCCTCTCACTTACCTGATGCTCTTACCGTCTCTCAATGGCTGTGAAAGTGGCTTAAGGACCTTTTTAATCCTACAATATAATACGAATTATATGAAGCAGTGGATATTTTCACTGCCATTTTGCTGCTTGTGTAAGTTCCTGGCCTGGACGAACCTGTTTCAGCTGAGAAGGGTCCTGACCAACAAATTTGCCCAGATAATTCTTCGTGTGTATTTCTTTTAATCTGATCAGGAACAAATCCGGGTTTCTAATCTTTATTGGAAGATTTGGTCCATATGTTGTTAAAATTTCCAGCACTGAAATATTCAGATTCTTTTCACGGCTTAAAGAGTTAATGAGTAAACTGATATTGGAATCATTTCTGCTTGTATTTTTTAAGGGGAAACGAGTTATCGGGGAAGACGGTTCAGAAGGTTACAATGACCTCTGCCAAGAAAATGCAATGCTACAGAAAGAAAATGACACACTGAGAATGAGAGTAAAAGCCATGCAAGAAACAATTGAAGCACTTAATAGCAGAGTGACACAGCTCTTGAGTAATGAAGCCACTCAGATAATAGCCAGTGCAGGTAAAATTAACTCATTAAATTTCACATATGCTCTGAATTCTGTTGGGATATTTTTCATTTAATAGGCAATTCTCATTGCTGCCCAGTTGTGGTAGTAAATTCGATAAACATGCAACTTATTCACTTGATCAATTCCTGGTTTTAAAGTTTCTCTCGTGTTACACAATGGTCATCAGTTTGTTAGTTCCATGGGAATTGAATTTAAATTGAGCAAAATTCGGGCGCATGGTATTGGGGGCAAAGTACTAACTTGGAGTGAAAGTTGGTTGGCTGACAGGAAACAAAGAGTAGTGATAAACAGCTCCATTTCGGAATGACAGGCAGTGACCAGTGGGGTACCGCAGAGATCAGTGCTGGGACCGCAGCTTTTTACAATATATATTAATGATATAGAAGATGGTATTAGTAATAACATTAGCAAATTTGCTGATGATACTAAGCTGGGTGGCAGGGTGAAATGTGAGGAGGGCGTTGGGAGATTACAGGGTGACCTGGACAGGTTAGGTGAGTGGTCAGATGCATGGCAGATGCAGTTTAATGTGGATAAATGTATGGATATCCACTTTGGTGGCAAGAACAGGAAGGCAGATTACTACCTAAATGGAATCAATTTAGGTAAAGGGGCAGTACAAAGAGATCTGGGTGTTCTTGTACACCAGTCAATGAAGGTAAGCATGCAGGTACAGCAGGTAGTAAAGAAGGCTAATAGCATGCTGGCCTTCATAACAAGAGGGATTGAGTATAGAAGCAAAGAGGTTCTTCAGCTGTACAGGGCCCTTGTGAGACCACACCTGGAGTGTTGTGTGCAGTTCTGGTCTCCAAATATGAGGAAAGACATTCTGGCTATTGAGGGAGTGCAGCGTAGGTTCACGAGGTCAATTCCTGGAATGGTGGGACTACCTTATGATGAAAGATTGGAGCGACTGGGCTTGTATACCCTTGAGTTTAGAAGACTGAGAAGGGATCTGATTGATACATATAAGACTATTAAAGGATTGGACACTCTGGAGGCAGGAAACATGTTTCCGCTGATGGGTGAGTGCCAAATCAGAGGACACAGCTTAAAAATACAGGGTAGACCATTTAGGACAGAGATGAGGAGAAACTTCTTCACCCAGAGAGTGGTGGGTGTGTGGAATGCTCTGCCCCAGAGGGTGGTGGAGGCCCAGTCTCTGGATTCATTTAAGAAAGAGTTGGATAGAGCTCTCAAGGATAGTGGAATCAAGGGTTATGGAGATAAGGCAGGAACAGGATACTGATTGAGGATGATCAGCCATGATCATATTGAATGGTGGTGCAGGCTCGAAGGGCAGAATGGCCTACACCTGCACCTATTGTCTATTGTCTATTGTCTAAAGTGATGGAATGCTTTACAATTCTAATTTTTCAAAGTGGACTAGATGAAGGTTTTTAGGTTACAAGTTCTCCTGATGTTATTTGCAGATGATTTGGGAGCTAACATTTAAACTTCCAGGTCACGATAATTGCTGAAAACTGAGATTGATGGCCAAGATGGGATTTTTCTAATTTTATAGACACAAGCCGCTGTGAATCATAGTCTATAAGAAAATCAAATCAAATGGTTTTAGTAAATTTATTTTATGACTCTAATTTATTGAATGAATTGTGCTGTATTTCTGATGGTTTGAATAATTGGTCAATTCATTTTAATCAAATCATGGTATTTTATGATATCCCATCTTCTGTTTCACTACTTATATTTCCCCTTCGAGCTGCTTTATGAAAAGGAAGCTGTTTTCTCATGATGTGATTAACTTTACTTCTATTGTTTCGGACAGATGACTGATGACTGAAAGACTTTATTTGGTTACTGCTCAGCAGTCTTTCATAGAGTCATAGAGATGTACAGCATGGAAACAGATCCTTCGGTCCAACCCATCCAAGCCGACCAGATATCCCAACCCAATCTAGTCCCACCTGCCAGCACCCGGTGCATATCCCTCCAAACCCTTCCTATTCATATACCCATCCAAGTGCCTTTTAAATGTTGCAATTGTACCAGCCTCCACCACTTCCTCTGGCAGCTCATTCCATGCATGTACCACCCTCTTAGTGAAAAAGTTGCCCCTTAGGTCTCTTTTATATCTTTCCCCTCTCACCCTAAACCTATGCCCTCTAGCTCTGGACTCCCCCCTCCCCAGGGAAAAGACTTTGCCTATTTACCCTATCCATGCCCTCATAATTTCGTAAACCTCTATAAGGTCACCCCTCAGCCGCCAACCCTCCAGGGAAAACAGCCCCAGTCTGTTCAACCTCTCCCTATAGCTCAAATCCTCCAACCCTGGCAACATCCTTGTAAACCTTTTCACATTTCACAACATCTTTCCAATCGGAAGGAGACCAGAATTACATGCAATATTCCAACAGTGGCCTAACCAATGTCCTGTACAGCCGCAACAGGACCTCCCAACTCCTGTACTCAATACTCTGACCAATAAAGGAAATAATACCAAATGCCTTCATCACTATCCTATCTACCTGTGACTCCACTTTCAAGGAGCTATGTACCTGCACTTCAAGGTCTCTTTGTTCAGCAACACTCCCTCAGACCTCACCATTAAGTGTATAAGTCCTGCTAAGATTTGATTTCCCAAAATGCAGCACCTTGCATTTATCTGAATTAAATTCCATCTGCCACTTCTCAGCCCAATGGCCCATTTGATCAAGATCATGTTGTAATCTGAGGTAACATTCTTCGCTGTCCACTGCACCTCCAATTTTGGTGTCATCTACAAACTTACTAACTATGCCTCTTATGCTCACATCCACATCGTTTATATAAATGATGACAAGTAGTGGCCCTTCACTGATCATTGTCGCATTCCACTGGTCACAGGCCTCCATTCTGAAAAACAACCCTCCACCACCATCCTCCGCCTTCTACCTTTGAGCCAGTTCTGTATCCAAATGGCTAGTTCTCCCTGTATTCTGTGAGATCTAACCTTGCTAACCATGGGGAACCTTGTTGAATGCCTTACTGAAGTCCATATAGATCACATCTACTTCTCTGCCCTCATCAGTCCTTTTTGTTACTTCTTCAAAAAGCTCTTTTTGTTAAGAAGTAGAATTTACTAGTTCATTTTAGTTGCTTGTCCTTAAAGACTACAAGTGTATTTGTGTCATTACTTAAACTAACATACAATGGGTAGTTTTTAAGGGATTGAAATTTCATTTTTGACAGCTAGCTGAAGTGTACTGGAAGGAAAAACATTAAAAGTTAAGATGGTGTCAGACAGAGGATAGCTAAAGAAATATACATTGTTTTCAACAAATATACATTCTTTAAAGCTATAAAAGCCAAACAGGAAAATGTATCATCTGTGGTTTACAACAAAAGATGAAGATTATGTTAGATCAGAGGAGGAAGCTAATGAAATCACCAAAGAAGTAGCAAGCGTAAGGAATGGGAACATTTTAGAATTCGGCAAATGAAAACTGATAATATAAGGAGAAACAAAATATGAATGTAAGTTAGCAAAAAAATTTAATGTGCTGTAATACTTGTATGTATAAAGGAATACATTAGCACAGACAAATATGAGTCTATTATGGGCAAAGACAGGAGAATTTTAATGAGAAATAGGAAAGTGGCAGAGATGTTAAACAGCTTCTTTGTATGAGTCTTCAGGGAGGGAAATACAAGGAATATGAGAAATAATAGAGGTTCAAGAAAATGAGGATCTTAATGGAATTTGTACTAGTAAAGAGGTAGTACTGGACACTTTGATGGTAGTAACAAATCCTTGGGACTTGATCTATATACCAGAGTGTTGAAAGAGGTGACCATCTTTTAAAATTCTATAGATTCTTGAATGGTGTTCACAGATCAGAAGTTTGTAAATGTAACCCCACGACATGAAGGAGGGAGAAAGAACATAGGGAAGTACAGGCCTGTTAGCTGCACCTTAGCGTTAGAATATATTATTGAAGAAGTGACAGCTGGATACTACAAAACACTAATCTTTTTGGATCTATGAAAGGGAAATCATGTTTCACAAATCTGTCAGAGGATGTTGCTAGCTGAGTAGATACACTAGATCAATTGCTGTGATATTTTTGAATTTTCAGAACGCTTTCGTATAGGAATAGAGGTAAGAGGCTGACATGGATTGGGATCGAAAAGTGTGGCACTGGAAAACCACTGCAAGTCAGGCAGCATCCGAGGAACAGGAGAATCGATGTTTCAGGCATAAGCTCATCAGAAATGTGGTGGTGGGGTGCGGAGTGGGTGGAGGAAAGGGGCTGAGAGATAAATAGGTGAGGAGTGGGGCAGGGGGGGATGGTAGCTGGGAAGACGATAGGTAGATGCAGGTGGGGGGTGATGGTGACAGGTCGGTGGGGAGGGTGGAGCAGGTAGGTATGAAGAAAGATGGACATGTGGGACAGTCCAAGAGGGCGATGCTGAGTAGGGTGATTGGATGTGGGATGTGGTGGGGAGAGGGGACATGAGGAAACAGGTGAAATCGTTGATTCTGTGTGGTTGAATGGTCACAAGGTGAGGCGTTCTTCCTCCAGATGTCGATTGGCTTAGATTTGGTGGTGGAGAAACAGGACATGAATATCCTTGGAGGAGTGGGAGGGGGAGTTGAAGTGGTTGGCCACAGGGCATGTATCTAGAGATGTTCTCTGAAAAGTTCCACAAGTTGGCATCCTGTCTCCTCAGTGTAGAGGAAACCGCATTGAGAGCAACGATTGGTTAACAGAAAGAAATATAGCGAGATAAGTGGGTTATTCTCACATGGCAGGTTGCAAGAACAGTGTAGTTCAAGTATTACTACTTCGAACCCAGACTGTATCAATGAATGTTATTTGGGAACCAAATATAATATTTCTAAGTTTGTAGATGACACAAAACTAGATGGAACTACTGAATGGCCTTGACAGAGTGGACGTTGGGACGATGTTTCCATTGGCAGGAAAAATGACCTGAGGGCACAGCTTCAGAGTAAAGGGAAGACCTGTTAGAACTGAGATAAGGAGAAACTTCTTCAGCTAGAGAGTGGGGAATCTGCAGAACTTGTTGCCACAGAAGGATGTGGAGACCAAATCCTTGAGTATATTTAAAACAGAGATCGATAAGTTCTTGATTGCCAAAGGGATCAAAGATTACAGGGAGAAAGTGGGAAAATGGGGTTGAAAAACCTATCAGCCATGATTGAATGGCAGAGCAGACTCAATGGGCCAAATTGCTTAATTTCTGCTCCAATGTCTATGGTCTTATGGAATGTCACCTGGATAAGTGTGAGGCAATCAACATCGGTAGGAGGAATGAAGGTGCAGTTTTTTTCTTAACTTGTGGAAAATTGGGAAGAATTAATGTCCAAAGGGATCTGGGCAACCATAAACAAATGACACTGAAAAGTGCAGCAAGCCATTAGGAAGATAAATGATATGTTGGCCTTTATCACAAGAGGATTTGCATACAGGAGTAAAGATGTTTTAGTTGAATTAAATAGAGCCTGGGTGGGACTGCACCCATAGAGTTGCTTGCTGACCTCTTTCTATGTTTGTAACTGCACTATCAGAGGTAATCCTGCAGTATAGGTGGTCTGTGCATTAAGCTATGCTTAAAAAATATACACATAAATCTTCATCAAAGCAAACTTTCCACTTTGGTTCTTATTTTGCATGTCCAACAGTTCACTGTTTTATTTTTTCTGCAGGAGATAACAATGAGGAAATAGGTGCATTAATTCAAAACTATATTCGAGAAATTCAGGATCTCAGGTTAGTTCATGAACATTATGTTCTGTATGTTGGTGTTGATTGTTCTTTCTCCCCACTATCAGTTTAATGGAAATCATTCTAGCAGAAGAGCGTCTTTTAGGTACACTTCCACTCAGAGTTCATCACTTATCTACTTGGCATCTCGTAACAATTTGTTTGGATCTAAGTTTTGTCTTTTAAGGACTTCTCAAAAATGAATATGTGGTTCGTGAAACTGTGTCAGAATTCTGTCTTTCTACCTCTGGCAGCTCTGTTAAAATCATCCACAAATTGTTAGACTGAAAGTCTCTTCATTTATTCAGATGCTAATATGAACTTATCATCCAGGCCATTCTAAATCTTTTCTTCATGATGTTTGCCCACAGAAAAAAAATGCCAAGGCTTCATTACTAACTGGATAGTAATGAATAACTGGAGAGGCAGTGACCTCGTAATATTGTCACTGGAATGTTAATCCAAAGACCCAGGTGATATTCTGGGGACTCTATTGAATTCAAATTCCACCGTCTGCCACGGCAGGATTCAAACCCAATATCTGGAATGAAGAGTCTAATAATGACCACGAGTCCATTGGCAATTATCAGAAAAACCCACCTTGTTCACTATTGTCGTTTTGGGAAGGAAACTGCCATCCTTACTTTGTCTGGCCTACATGTGACACCAGACCCACAGCAATGTGGTTGACTCTTCAACAGCCCTCTGAGCAATTAGGGGTTGGACAATAAATGTTAGCCAGCGATGCCACCATCTTGAATGACTTAAAAGAATGCTCCGTCAAGGAATTTTAACTCATTTTAACAAATATCAACTATTTATCTTTCAGATTCTATATTTGGAAAACAAAAGTTTTTTTTCTTGTCTGATTTGAAATATTTGCTGTAATAATGCTGAATGCGTCACTATTATTTTTCACGCAGTAAAAACCCTTCCTCTGAGGTGTACCTTATAGTGTATGTCATTGCACTAAGATAAACTGTAGGCAACCATTCCTGAACCATTTATTTACACCTCCCTCCAGACAAGGTGGTGTGATGGGGCAGAGGCTGTTATGTACCTTTGCAAAAAGTACCTGGAGAGACAGGCAGTAGTTTTTATTGTAGTTCATTCTGAGCAGCTCTGTGACACAGGACTCTGTGCTATGGGCTGTTACCAGAGATATCCACCAAGATAAATACCAACTGTTGCTGGAAAGGCATCAAATCAATGAGCAGCCCTGTGTTCTGAAGAAGGGTCACTGGGCCTGAAATATTATCTCTGCTTCCTCTCCACGGAGGCTGTCAGGCCTGAAGAGTTATTTCCAGCAAATTTTGTTTCATTGAATCAGAGAATCCCTACAGTGTGGAATCAGGCCTTTCAACCCATTGATTCTACACCAACCCTCTGAAGAGCATTCCACCCAGACCCACTCCATCTCTGTAATCCTGCATTTCCCACAGCTGTACCATCTGGCCTGTACATCCATGGAGAAAATGGGCAATTTAGCATCGCCAATCAACCTAACTTGTGCATTTTTGAATTGTTGGAGAAAACCAGAGCACCGAGAGGAAACCCACACAAACACGGCGCAAATGTGCAAACTCCACACACACACATCATGCTGCAC
This sequence comes from Hemiscyllium ocellatum, assembly GCF_020745735.1. Lineage (NCBI taxonomy): Eukaryota > Metazoa > Chordata > Chondrichthyes > Orectolobiformes > Hemiscylliidae > Hemiscyllium > Hemiscyllium ocellatum. The sequence goes on along the minus strand of NC_083426.1, from coordinate 24,952,575 downwards.
CATTTATACTGATGAATAACATTGCTTGGTCTGCCTGAAATGTGTTGGTCTTCCATTGCTAGGAGTCACCCTCAACTACAAGTACATTCCAAGAACCAGGGCTATGTGCTATGGGATGCACTAAAATTTGGGGCAGATTCCATAGAAGCACAATAGGGAAATGTCGCTGCCTACAGCCTTCCAGCCAGAGTAAATGCTGGGACTAGAAATGATAAAATCTATTTAGTTGCATGCTTAACCAGAACATAAATTATGAACATGAGCATTAAAAAAAATACTGGCATATCTGAGTGGAAAATAGTATACGGAGAAACGTTTATTGCTTATGCATTTCTTATTATTTTCCACCTGTCATGTTTTGCCCTTGGGATGTCTGATATGGAATATAAATTGTAAATGTTCAGAGTATTCCAACTATATTGTTCTTTAGAATGTATTTTTCAGTGTGAAACATCTTCTCAAGCCCTCTGATTTCACAGAAAAAAAATAAAACCTATTCTGTTCCAGGACCAAACTACTGGAGAGTGAAGCAATGAATGAGTCCCTCCGACGCAACATATCTCGATTGACGTCCAGGTCCTCGTATGCAGCGGGACTGTCTCCCATGCCTTGCTCAATGTCCAGCCTAGTTGGTTCCCTGGAATCTGATACTTCTGAAATTGTTGAAATGGCAAAAAAAGACTTGGAGCTGCTCAAGAAAAGGGAAAGGATACGAAAAAGAAATAGGTAATTTTGTGCATAAATTCTACTGAGTAATGCACACATGTAATAAAGTAACAAATTCCACAGCAGTATGTACCAAACGGTTGTACAGTGCTGACTGAGTTCCCACCCTGGGCCTCCTGGATACCAGTAACTTGTAGGCAAAGCCTTTAAAATAGAAACCATCAAATTTCAGTCCAGCATGCATCACATTTTAGTCTGTGATACTTGGCTCCACATTGTCCAGTTTTATTTTTTTCTGGTCTTTGTCCATAAAATGGCATTGGAGCGCATAGCTCTGATGCTGAGTATGTGCCAGACAAAAGTTTAGGAGTTGAAAAATGTGGTGCTGGGAAAACACAGCAGGCCAGGCAGCATCCGAGGAGCAGGAGAATTGACGTTTCGGGTATAAGCTCTTCTTCAGGAAGTTTAGGAGTGCTGGAATGGATAGATTCGATGGCAGTCAGTGTTTAACATCTCTCCTCTCAAACTCCCCCAAATGCAGTATTAGAATATCTTGGGCCATGGTCAGCCATTGTTTGATCCCATTTCAAAATCGTGTTTTTAAAAAGATTTTCACTGCCCACTTTAGCCATTAAGTGGTGTAAACTGGCTTTAATTAGTGTAGACCAACCTTCCCCAGTGCTGGCCTATGGTGATATTGCACCTCTGCTGAGGATGTGCAGCCACTCAATATTGCATTTAGTACTAGCTGCATATGTACAACAATCATTTAAATTTACAGCAGTGTGAGATATGTACTGGATAAACCTATATTGCTATTTTCCTTCTGTTGCATATAGGTTACATCCATTTTGTCCCTCTGATCTATTGCCTATTTGTTGACTAGATGAGTCAGCCTTGGTGGATTCAAAATATTATAGGTTCAAGCTGGACTGCAGAGACTTGATACAATGTAGATTGACACTTCAGTGAAGTCGCGAGGGAATGCTGCACCGTCAGTGGGACAATCATCAAGTGACCGTTGTATCAAGGTCACATTTTGCTTCTCAAGTAGATGTTAAAGATTGTGCAACACTGTTCTGGCTAATCTTTACACCTGTTTAATGTATAAATAATGCTATTCTTATTCGCATTGAGGTTCTACTTCTAAATCTTCTAACAGAAATGATACTTTGAAAACTAATTCTGCCTAATTCCTATTTGCTAACATGTTAACACCAGGTTTTTAAAATGCTGTAATAATTGCGTTATAAAGAAAAGTCAACAAACAGAAAATCACTTGACTGAAGAAAATGCAAGGCTGTAAATGTGTTAGGCACAAACTTAATTTTCTCATAATTCTTTTCCTGCTATATATCCTCTTTTCTTTCAAAGCCCAGTGAAAGAGAAAAGAAGAGGGAATTTACAGCAAGAGAATTGGGAAGAGACAGATGACAATGAAGTGGAAGGGGTAAGGAAAGCCTAAGAATTCTTAAAGATTTAGTTTAAACTGAGGTTTCTTAATACTAGTATTCTTTTTTATGCATCTTTGATCATAATTATTCTAATATTTTTGTTTTCTACATCCATATCCATTCTTGGTGGCACAAATTCAGTCGAAGTCTCTTTTTTTTATGATTTTGAAAATGAATAATTGGGCCAACAATAGAATGGCAGATGGATCAGGCTACATTGGAAACCCTTGCCCTCCATACCTGTGCTAGCGGTCTAGGTGTGCATATCTTGCTTTTACAGGAGATGAATACATCTGGAGGCTTCTGTTACAAAACTAAACTGTATTAACTCATTTGTGTCAGTCGGCACAAATATTGTTTAAATGCCAGGGTAACTTTACTGCTTTCTTAAAAGCAAATTAATTACAGTAAGCTTTAAAGGGTTTGGAGTGGAACAGTGGGAGGTTTTGCTACAATCACACATGCAATTTGTCAGGTCCTGTCTGGAGTAGTGTGTGCACTTTAGCTCTTATTATCTAAGGAAGAACATATGGGGTGTTCTCCTATAACACAGTAGTTGTGTTCCCATCCGACACCATGCTATAGAAAATCACACAGTATAAGTCATGGGACTTATAGGAAATACAGGGTTGGGGTGAACCACCAAAAGTATCAGTAAAAATTGAAACAAAACTAGTAGTTAGCTTAAAAATGTAGCACAGTCTACATAAATCTTTAAATCATATATTTTAATGAGATAAAACACTGGAATCACTGACTACAGCATTGTACCTTCAACAAAGCTCTTTACCAGAAAATATGTAGGCCAACTGACCATGTGATGCCGACATGGAATCCAATCCTCCTCAAGATTCTCTCATGGTTTGAAATACAGTTCCTTCTAAATGTAGATTCCAGTTCCCAGTTTCAAGGCTTGCAGAGTTGATTGCATTCCTGTTTTAGCTGAACACACTGAATTTGCATTTTGCAGACAGAGGATCCTGAGGCTGGATTTTGCTGTTTAGCTAGTGCCAAGGATGGAATTGCATAACCGTGAACTAGAGTTCTCTAATAAGTCTGCAATTCACTAAGCGCATTACAACTAAATCACGTTTAATAATCGTGTGCTGTAGGAGAACCACCTGTACTTGCACAAGAGGAATTGCAACAAAGGTTCATTGCATTGGAATGAGGGGATTATTCTGTGTGGAGTGATATGCCCACAGTTCTTAGTGTTTAGATGAATGAGAATGTAAGAAGTAGGAGCTGGAGTAGACCACAAAGCCCCTCAAACCTGCTTCGTTCTATAAGATAATGGCTGATCTGCCCAGGCCTCCAGTCCTCCGACGTGTCCAGCTTCTCAATGCCCACAACGGCTCAGTTTTTCAAAATTCTATCTACCTTCTGATTAAATATTTTCAGGGGTGATCTAAATGAAACATAAAATATTAAGGAGATCTCAGCTATCTGTAAGAATAATAAGGTAGTTATGGTAGGGGATTTTAACTTTCCAAACATCGACTGGGACTGCCATAGTGTTAAAGGTTTAGGTGGAGAGGAATTTCTTAAGTGTGTACAAGACAATTTTCTGATTCAGTATGTGGATGTACCTACTAGAGAAGGTGCAAAATTAGACCTACTCTTGGGAAATAAGGCAGGGCAGGTGACTGAGGTGTCAGTGGGGGAGCACTTTGGGGCCAGCGACCATAATTCTATCAGCTTTAAAATAGTGATAGAAAAGGATAAACCAGATCTAAAAGTTGAAATTCTAAATTGGAGAAAGACCAATTTTGATGGTATTAGGCAAGAACTTTCGAAAGCTGATTGGAGGCAGATGTTCTTAGGTAAAGGGATGGCTGGAAAATGGGAAGCCTTCAGAAATGAGATAACAAGAATCTAGAGAAAGTATATTCCTGTCAGGGTGAAAGGGAAGGCTGGTAGGTATAGGGAATGCTGGATGACTGAAGAAATTGAGGGTTTGGTTAAGAAAAAGAAGGAAGCATATGTCAGGTATAGACAGGATAGATCGAGTGAATCCTTAGAAGAGTATAAAGAAAGTAGGAGTATCCTTAAGAGGAAAATCAGGAGGGAGAAATGGGGACATGAGATAGCTTTGGCAAATAGAATTAAGGAGAATCCAAAGGGTTTTTACAAATATATTAAGGACAAAAGGGTAACTAGAGAGACAATAGGGCCCCTCAAAGATCAGCAGGGTGTCCTTTGTGTGGAACCACAGAAAACGGGGGAGATACTAAACGAATATTTTGCATCAGTATTTAGTGTGGAAAAGGATATGGAAGATATAGACTGTAGGGAAATAGATGATGACATCTTGCAAAATGTCCAGATTACAGAGGAGGAAGTGCTGAAACAGTTAAAAGTGGATAAATCCCCAGGACCTGATCAGGTGTACCCGAGAACTCTGTGGGAAGCTAGAGAAGTGATTGCTGGGCCTCTTGCTGAGATATTTGTATCATCGATAGTCACAGGTGAGGTGCCAGAAGACTAGAGGTTGGCAAACGTGGTGCCACTGTTTAAGAAGGGTGGTAAAGACAAGCCAGGGAACTATAGACCGGTGAACCTGACCTCGGTGGTGGGCAAGTTGTTAGAGGGAATCCTGAGGGACAGGATGTCGATGTATTTGGAAAGGCAAGGACTGATTTGGGATAGTCAACATGGCTTTGTGCTTGGGAAATCATGTCTCACAAACTTGATTGAGTTTTTTGAAGAAGTAACAAAAAGGATTGATGAGGGCAGAGCAGTAGATGTGATCTATATGGACTTCAGTAAGGCGTTCGACAAGGTTCCCCATGGGAGACTGATTTGCAAAGTTAGATCTCATGGAATACAGGGAGAACTAGCCATTTGGATACAGAATTGGCTCAAAGGTAGAAGGCAGAGGGTGGTGGTGGAGGGTTGTTTTTCAGACTGGAGGCCTGTGACCAGTGGAGTGCCACAAGGATTGATGCTGGGCCCTCTACCTTTTGTCATTTACATAAATAATTTGGATGCGAGCATAAGAGGTACAGTTAGTACGTTTGCAGATGACACCAAAATTGGAGGTGTAGTGGACAGTGAAGAGGGTTACCTCAGATTACAACAGGATCTGGACCAGATGGGCCAATGGGCTGAGAAGTGGCAGATGGAGTTTAATTCAGATAAATGCGAGGTGCTGCATTTGGGGAAAGAAAATCCTAGCAGGACTTATACACTTAATGGTAAGGTCCTAGGGAGTGTTGCTGAACAATGAGACCTTGGAGTGCAGGATCATAGCTCCTTGAAAGTGGAGTCACAGGTAGATAGGATAATGAAGAGGGCGTTTGGTATGCTTACCTTTATTGGTCAGAGTATTGAGTACAGGAGTTGTGAGGTCATGTTGTGGCTGTACAGAACATTGGTTAGGCCACTGTTGGAATATTGCATGCAATTCTGGTCTCCTTCCTATCGGAATGATGTTGTGAAACTTGAAGGGGTTCAGAAAAGATTTACAAGGATGTTGCCAGGGTTGGAGGAGCTGAGCTACAGGGAGAGGCTGAACAGGCTGGGGCTTTTTTCCCTGGAGCGTCAGAGGCTGAGGGGTGACCTTATAGAGAGTTATAAAATTATGAGGGGCATGGATGGATTAATAGAGAAGGTCTTTTCCCTGAGGTCGGGGAGTCCAGAACTAGGTTTAGGGTGAGAGGGGAAAGATATAAAAGAGACCTAAGGGGCAACTTTTTCACACAGAGGGTGGTACGTGTATGGAATGAGCTGCCAGAGGATGTGGTGGAGGCTGGTACAATTGCAGCATTTAGAGGCATTTGGATGGGTATATGAATAGGAAGGGTTTGGAGGGATATGGACTGGGATATCTGGTCGGCATGGACGGGTTGGACCGAAGGGTCTGTTTCCATGCTGTACATCTCTATGACTCTATGACAGAGTTGATGCTGAGAAAGCTTTTTCCTGTTGTGGAGAATTGAGAACATGGGTCACAGTTTCAGAATAAAGATCAAAGGTTTTTTTTAACTCACATCCCAGAGGGCTGTGTACACTCACTTCCTGAATATATTCAAGACAAGGAGGAATGCATTTTTATATATCAATGGATTTGAAGTTGGGAAGTTGGAATTGAGGTAGAAGATCAGCCTTAACCTTGTATATGAGTTCTAGTATATGAGCATTGACTCTTTAAACCTGCAATTATCAACAAACTAACGTTCTCGTGCTCCTGAAACTCTATTTCACAAACACAATTTCTGTATAATAAGAGATGTATTCTTATTTGCATTGACTAAGCTCAATAGTTAAACAGTAAACCACAGAGGCCCAGTTGATAAAGTCTCTCGTGTCTGTCCTTGTTGAACTAGCCACAGTTCAAGCATATTTTGTTGTCTTGAAGCTGGCCTTATTTTCCTACAGGGCACCTCGCTGCCTGTGAACATCATTTATTACTGAGATTTTCCAGCATTTTCTCTTTTGGTTTCATTTATTACTTGTCCTCTGCCCTGAAGCTAAATGGAACAGGGCAATGTTTAGAAAAAAAATGTGCTTAGAACACAGCCTAATTGAAAATCAAATTCCAAGTTAAGACAATGTCTTAAAATCCAAATTAAGTCGGCACAAATGGAACATATTTATGTTGACAGCACCGAATCCTCCTATTTTGCTCATGTTTGACATTAATTTTATTTGCTTTTTCTACGTCCTACAGAGCCCTCCGATGTCTTCCTATATATCTGACACGCTACATTAATTCAAGTACTCCCACAATGAATTTACCTGTCCTGCCATCTACATTGTGTTCTTGTATAATTTCAGGAGGAGGAGCATGAAGAAAGTTGCTGTGAAGATGAGGAAGGTGGAGATGATGAAGAATTTGACAGTGATGGCAGCCTTGATGAAACCGATACAGAATCAGAAGAAAAAGGTAATAATCCCAACCTATAATGGAATTTTCTGAGCTTGGTAGAATTAGTTTAAGTGGGATTGAGAACAGAATCACATCCTTAGAGTGCAGAAAGAGACCTTTCAGCCCACTGAGTCTGCACTTACCCTCCGAAGAGCATCCAACCCAGACCAACCCCCGGTTCCCATAACCACGCATTAACCTGCACACCTTTGGATCGTGGGAGGAAAATGGGGCATCAGGTGAAATCCATGCAAACAACAGGGATAACATGCAAATTCCACATTTACAGTCACCTGAGGCTTGGGCACGCCCTCCACACTGGGTATTCACATACCATGATCTGTTAGCCACATGGGTTTTAACAACAATCATTAAGGATAGAATTGAACCTGTGAGGCAGCAGTGCTTATCATTGTGCCACCACACTGCCCAGAAGAATATTTAGAACATTAAAACCATACAGATTAAGCTTCAGCTAGAGTTAACCCACTGCAGTTAATAGTGCAAAATATGGTCGTCTGCTGCAACAAGGAAGCATTCTGGGATGTCCTGATATTGTAAAATTCCTTCTATAAACCTCAGTCCTTTTAAAAATGAAGGGATTAAGAAGTAGCAAAATCCAACCACAGCAGCCGAGCATAGTGTTTGAGAGTAATGCAAAAGTTAAGGAGAATAATTTTTCAATATATGAGGAGTCAGAACATAAAGATAATAAGAAATTAAATGAGTTTATTGTAAATATCTGCTTGTGAAGAGTGCAATGGAAACAGACAGATGTATTATGTGGCAGGATAAATCAAAAGTTTTAATGTAAGTAAAAAAGTGTCACCATTTGATCGTTAGAAATACACTTTGTAATTATTGTACGGCTGTGCTTATAAAACTCTAAAATATGTTTGGAGGGAAAATGGCGCTGGATTCAATATGTTACATGGTGCACATATGCACACTCTTCACTGGGTGTGCACATACCATTATTGGTTAACCATATGGTTTCAACAACAATCAACAATGGTTTCACTTCAAATTTTAACTCCAGAATGATTGAATTTGAATCCAAGTCCTCAGAACATCATCTGGATCTTTGGAATACTGTTCTAACAGCAAAACATTATACCAGCACCATGTTGGTTTAGACATCTTCCATTCAACCTCTTCAGTGATGTGGTGCACACCTTTGGACCAGGTGGGACTGAAACCCACATCCTTACTCAGAGGGAGGAACACTATCACTTCATCACAAGAACCCTGTATGTTGATTAACTCACATTCTAATCATCCAGAGCACATACTCTCAAGGCATTAGATTCATGGTCTGTAAAAATGGAGGCCAGTTTGCTTTAATGAGGAGCCAGGAAGAACAGAAATGTACTTCATACCTCCATACCCCAACTGCAGAATGCTGTAGTTACTATTTTCCACTCCCCACCCACAAATTTACTTGCTGCTATTGTGTAAAATCCTGGTAAGTTGCTGTTTCCCATGATGAGTGACAAGCTGCTTTTGGGGTTATAATTGGGACCCACTGCTCATCACTACAGTATTAGTGAGGCCAATGGCCTATTTTCCTATTGTCTGCCCAGTGGCTTCCTTCGACAGTTGTAATGTGTATTGTACATGAATCATGCCCTAATTCAGGCAACTTCCAATTTCTAAGCTCTTAGTGAGGATTGTATTATGAAACAATTCCTAAAATATCCTGGTCCCAAAGTTCAGTGCAGATTGAAGAAAATTTGTAAGAGAGACCCAAATCTTTAAAGTCTATGTAATTTAAATGTGTATCCTCCAGTTTACTATTTGATTACAAGATAGAGAGAAGACATCAATGTAATGTTAACAAGCCCTCAAGCAAGCAAGCTTAAAGTTAATAAAGTTCATGTGGCAATGGACTGTTACTGAGGCTGATTAATGTCTGCAAAAAGAGACTTAATGAATAACTGATTCAGAATGTGTTTCAGTGATTCTGGTTAAGTGCAGGTTTAGATGATTTAGTACATTTTTATTTGGTTCGTATGATTATCATTGTTTACCAGCATAAAAATAAAGCTGTATTAATGTTAATGGGATTTTCAATGATGTTTCTTCCTGAATCAAAGAAACATTCAGATTTCCTTTCTTGGGTGTTTATCCTGCAGTCTGCTAAGGTTCACCAAGTGGTCTGTGTCAGCATTGGTTTGGTGCTGAGCTGAACATAAGGTTGTAACCTTCATCCTGTCAGTTTTTTCGGACTGTACTTTTTGTGTTGAACATGGTACTCAGTAGTATTTGCAAATTCTGCTTTACAAACTTGGATGAGTTCACTTTCTGAAAGTTATTGGGCAGAATCTTGGGCAGAAAGTTGGGGGGGCTGCTACACCTGCTGGCTAGAGAGCTGGCAAGTGAGCTCCCTTTTCTCTTTTCATGAAGGCCCATTGAACCACAGACCGCATAAGGCAGTGGCGAGACCAGTCTTCCCTTGGAATCAAAACTTTGGGAGCAGAAGACTTTGCTACTAAGAGCTGCCAACCCATCAAAGGTTGGCAGCTCTTGCTGAGGCTGTGGCTGCTGCCAGACTAACATTTAACAAGGTCCCAAGATCATGTGATGGCTTGGACTGGCAATATGATTGGTCAGGGGTGGTGTTTCACCTGGAGGTGACAAGTTGGCCATGCAGTTTAGATGCTGTGCATGTTGCATGAGTTAGAGTGGTGATGGCTGAATAAGGTCTTTAGCTGCTCTTACTTTCAAGCTGAGCTGGAAAACAGTGGAATTCATGTATGTCACCATGCTGCTACCTTTCCTGCCTCTAAGCTCAGCACCAGATGGAGCAGAAGATTCTGCCCATAATTTCTTGTCCAAATCTTTTACATTACCATTTTGACATCTGTTCTGCACTTTAGACACTGACTGAACGTAACCAAGCATTGGAGGTGGCTGAAATGTCTGAGATGCATAATTTTCAATACATTTAGTTCAATTTCCACCTGTTAATTCTGCAGAGAGATCTCCTAAACGCAGTCTGTGCTCTCACCTGCACTGTTCTTTTGGTTGGTGAGCTATCTCTATTTTGTTGGAGATTATGTAACTATGTTTCTAAAGCATTTAAGACAAGGGTAGTCTTGAAATTTGAATTGCTGCTTGTTAAATTGTGTTAATGGTTTGATGGATTGTTTCTTTGCTTATTTCGCAGTTAATTACCAGGCTGACCTTGCTGATATAACTTGTGAGATTGAAATCAAGCAGAAACTCATTGATGAACTCGAGAATAGCCAGCGGCGATTGCAAATATTGAAACAGCAGTATGAGGAAAAACTGATCTTGCTACAGAATAAGATCCGGGACACACAGTTAGAGAGAGACCGTGTTCTCCAGAACCTTGGTATGGGTTACTTTCTTTTTATCGTGTAAGGATGTGCAGTTTTTACAGCTGGAAGAAGAACATTCCCAGCACTTGTGTCATTTTTGTCCTTATATTTCTAAAATGCTATTGTCTTTCATACATGTTGAAAATATATCTACTTTATCGCTTCTGATATTTTCAGATACATGTGTTACTTCACATACAAGTGAGAGACTAATCCAATAAGTAAGAGCTGAAAAAAACTGTCCTTGTACATCCATCTCTCTTCTATCCCTGCCAATCAAAAAAAAAAATTGGTTCTGTCTTGCAATTATTTTTGGTGGGTGAGTTAGAGTATGTATTTTCTCTTTTGCCTTAGTGACATTTAAGTTTGGATGTCTTTAAGCTTTAAATATTAATGTGCTGAGGAAATAGAGAGGAAGGAGAAATCCATAATTAATTGCGGTCTAAATTCGGACACAATCGTAATCCAGTCTCTGCATAATATTCCTTCTTAGAGGTAGATTTCCTTAGATTGCTGCTGCACTCTTCCCTCACTATATGTATAAATTAGGTATGAGGTTTCAGGCTAGGTTACATTTCTCTCATTTATTAACCGTTCACCATTTACGTCTGAAAGACTTTCAGGAAGAGGAACTAAGGATGGCTTGTGATGAGCATTATGGTGGGCATTTGAGAATACCACTGAAACTCTGGAACTTCAAAGGATTTTATAACTTGTTTATCTTTGTTCTGTCAATTTTGTTTCTTCAAGTTCCTGTCAAAAAAACATAGTTTTGAATGTGAAAATTATTTTGAAGCATTGTTAAAGGCTTTCTGACTTGTATTTTTCAAAACATTTTATGATTTCAAGCTGTGCATCAAAAACAAATGTCCTCCCTTCTTTTGTTCCTCTCCTTTGAGCAGGTTAATTATGAGGCCTAGTGTAGTGGTTCCAGTATAGTTAATTTTTAGTGCCTATCTGATGGTATCAATGCCATGACTCCAGATGCTAAGTGGTTTACTGGAACGAAGACTGATATTCAAAAGAGTTGTGTTTTGCTCGCAAAGCAGTATTTGTATTGTGCCATCTGCTGTACAGCTATAGGTACAGCACAGAGGAAAATATTCAGCTGACTTGAGAACCCACTGGTAAATATTAGCTGTTTGTGCAGCCCCGTTATGGCCACAAACTCAACTCAATTACATGCTGACATGTTGCTCTCCTACATAACTTCTAAGAGTGTCACTTAGAAATTAATCAAGTCCTTTTCTTGTCAATTATTCCCCACCTTTCCCTAAATTTGCACACATCTGATCTGCATTCAAGATTTGTGCGAAGATTTGTAGCTCGGGTGCTCGTTGTTGTGGTTCTGTTCGCCAAGCTGGAAGTTTTTGTTGCAAACGTTTCGTCCCCTGGCTAGGCGACATCATCAGTGCTCTGGAGCCTCCTGCGAAGCGCTTCTTTGATGTTTCTTCCGGTATTTATAGTGGTCTGTCCTTGCCGCTTCCGGGTGTCAGTTTCAGCTGTCCGCTGTAGTGGTTGGTGTATTGGGTCCAGGTCGATATGTTTATTGATGGAGTTTGTGGATGAATGCCATGCCTCTAGGAATTCCCTGGCTGTTCTCTGTCTGGCTTGCCCTATGATAGTAGTGTTTTCCCAGTCGAATTCATGTTGCTTGTTGTCTGCGTGTGTGGCTACTGGGGATAGCTGGTCGTGTCGTTTCGTGGCTAGTTGATGTTCATGTATGCAGATTGTTAGCTGTCTTCCTGTTTGTCCTATATAGTGTTTTGCATGGTATTTTGTAAACTACATTAGTTTAAACATGAGCAAAACTAATGTAGTTTACAAAATACCATGCAAGGACTGCACAAAACACTATATAGGACAAACAGGAAGACAGCTAACAATCCGCATACATGAACATCAACTAGCCATGAAACGACATGACCAGCTATCCCCAGTAGCCACACACGCAGACGACAAGCAACATGAATTCGACTGGGAAAACACTACTATCATAGGGCAAGCCAGACAGAGAACAGCCAGGGAATTCCTAGAGGCATGGCATTCATCCACAAACTCCATCAACAAACACATCGACCTGGACCCAATATACCAACCACTACAGCGGACAGCTGAAACTGACACCCGGAAGCGGCAAGGACAGACCACTATAAATACCGGAAGAAACATCAAAGAAGCGCTTCGCAGGAGGCTCCAGAGCACTGATGATGTTGCCTAGCCAGGGGACGAAACGTTTGCAACAAAAACTTCCAGCTCGGCGAACAGAACCACAACATCTGATCTGCATGTATTTCTTCAACAACAAAGCAAATGTGTTCTTGCTATTTGAGACCATTCTGATTCCCTTGTGTACTCGCCCTTGTCTGCCTGTTCAATCTTTGTCTCTCAGTTCTTCAGCAATGGCTGGATATTCTGTGATTGAATTATCCCAGGGTCTGATGGGGATTGAGGTAGTACTTTCTTGTCTTAGGTAGAACTTTCTTGTCTTTGGCTGTGAGCCAATTTTCCTTTTTCAAATAAATCTAGAGTGAAAGGTCAAGTGGAACTCAACCTAAAGTTTTGGAAGTTATTCCCTATTGGGAGCACAGAGGCAAGTATATCCAGCATGAGCACTAAAATCATACAGTTTATAGTCTTCTTGGTACTTGGATATTTTCTTTCTGGATTGCAGAAACAATTTGTAAGCTCTTAAAACAGCCCTTCAGTAATTGTTGAGTTGGTAGAGTGATTGAAAGCTAATACTGTTATCAGTAGTTAATCAGGGCATCTGGTTTGTCTTCGTGACAATGTGGTTCAATGTAATATCTGAGTTGAGGACACTGCATTCTCAAATATCAAGACTTTCCCTGAGGTGTGGCAATGACCTATTTTAGCTCTTCTTCATTTCTCCTCTTCCATCATCTTTATATTTTTCCTCCTTCTTTCCAAATTGATGTGCCATTGGTGGATAAGCTGAAATCTGAAATCTTGGGTGAACTCTTGTGGAGGTGATTGGCGTCTCACCTAGTGGCTAGACAGCCAGTGAGAGCCCCATGCAGCCTCATTTTGGACAGCTTGTCATGCCTTGTTTCACTCAGACACTTGAAAGGCCAGCAGTCAGCCTTCCCCCAGAAATGATGACCCCGGGGACAGAGGTCTTGCTTGTTGAGATTTTGAATGGCAGTCTCAGCAGGAAATAGTGGCTGCAGCTGCTCCGACACTCAATTGAGGCTGGATCCCAGGCCAATTTAAGTCATGGTCGGAGAGTGTCATAGGATGGAAGGAGGTTTAGGTTGGTGGGATGGGGAGAGGATTCACTATCAGTGGAGACTCCTTCTCTCAATGCCATGTTCCTTGATCAGGCACTGAATGCTTTTGAATGAAGGATCCACCATGCCCGCAGGAACCAACAAACAACTATATATGTGTTTATTTGATGTTCTCCCTGCATGAAGAATTGTCCTCCACCTGCGATTGATGGATGAGGCCCTTAAGTGTGCATTTAGCATCGACTTAAAAGTCTCATTTGGTGACAGGTTAGGAAGGCCATGTTGCCTCTGATATCATCAAGATGGAGGTGGGAATGCCAGATGGTTTCCACCCACCACCATCTTCCCATCTGATTGAAATTTCCCCTACCACTAAATACATAGGGGCCCAGGACACCAGCACACCCAACAGGGATTGCAATCTTATCTTTAGATTCACAAGCACAGCATTATTGTTCAGTTCCAGATACTGGTTGAACTTTTAACTGGTGAAATTATTTGAGTTGTTTGTGTGATTTTATTTGCTCAGGGTCTATGGAATGCAACACAGAAGAGAAAGCCAGCAAGATTAAAGCAGACTATGAGAAAAAATTGAAGGAAATGAATCGAGAGCTGCAGAAGCTACAGTTAGCACAGAAAGAGCATGCACGCCTGCTGAAGAATCAAACTCGATATGAACGAGAGCTGAGGAAACTACAGAGTGAAGTGGCAGAAATGAGGAAAACAAAGGTATCATGCACACACATTCTTCGACTGAAATCATCTTAAACATCCAATCTTCATAATTATCTTCACCTTTTAAATTGTCTGGGTGAAATCTCATCATGGGCTACAAGACTGACTGACACTGGAGGAAGAATGTAAGGGACTCTGCACTGGTGGCTGATATTTCGGGCTGAGTGCAGAGGATGAGATGTCGGAGTTGGGGGATATCTGAGGGATGGGATCTGATCGTGGAGTTGGGTTGCTGGAGAAACCCAAGGTGAAAGAGAGTCAGAACTACTCAGACCGTCACCCTATTTGACCTGCCCAGGCACCCTTCAAACTCCTGTAGTCTACCTGGCCACCTCAGCATTGGATTTGGGTCCTTAACATTGAGGGGTGAATGACATTCAGGAACAGTAGGAAAATAGGCAAATCTGGAGGGGTTGGACTGATAATCAAGGATGGCATTTTCACAATTCTTGATGATCAGGATGGAGAGTCAGTTTAGGTGGAGTTGAGGAATAATGGAGGAAAGACGTCATGAACGAAAGTGAACTCGGCCCCCTTCAATTTATGACAAGCTATAGAAAAAGAATATTCGGTTCTTATGTTAAAGAAATAGCACGGGTGATGTCAATCCTCACATCAACTGGAAAAGTCAAATTGGCAGTAGGAGTCTAGATGAGTTCAGAGAATGCTTTCATGTTAGTTTCTAAGCAGAGCATATTCTAGAGCTGACCAGAGGTCTTTATGTTGGACTTGGTTAAGTAAAAGCAAAATACTGCAGACGATTCAAACCTGAAATAAAAACAGGAAAGTCTGGCAGCCTCCCTGGAGAGAGAAACACGGTTAGCATTTTGAGCTTAAAGACTGTTCTTCAGAACTTTGTATTAGACTTAGAATTGCATAATGTGACAGGACTACTGAGCAATCATAGAGGAAAGACACCCCTCGGTAGCAATGATCATAATGTGATTACATCCATTTTGAAAGGGAAAAGATTGGATCTGAGACTAGTATTTTAAATATTAATTAAGGGCAACTACTTAGGACTGAAAGTTGAGCTCGCTGAAGTGTACTGGCATATTCGGCTAGGAGAATAGATCAGCAGAGGCACAGTGGAAGAGATTTAAGATAATATTACAGAACACTCACAGGTAGAATTAGTTCTACTATAAAGAAAAATTATAATGGGAGGACCCATCATCTGTGTTTAACTAAAGATGTTAAGGAAAATGTGAAAATTAAGGCAAAAGCGTATCACTGTAAAGATCAGGGCAAGGTCACTTCATTGATCAGAATATAAAGAATGGCAGAGAATAACTAAAGATTTATTGGTAGGAAAAAATTGGAATATGAGAGGAAGCTAGCAGAAAACATAGAAATGGATAGCACGAGTGCCATGATACTGGGCTTTTCAGAGAGATGTGTTCTGTCCTGTTTCTCATGCAGAGGGGTGTTGTCACCCTGCTGCAAAGGTAGCTGCTTCAGGCAGGGACAGTAAATTGATTTGTTTTTTTAATTAGAAAGAAGGAACGTGACTGTGCAAGGTCAGGGCTCAAACAGACCCAGGAAGGTTTTTAGAATTACATTCAGTTAGTTGGTTGAAGCCTTCTGCTGGCTGCTGAGCTAAAAGCTTGAGTTCTGTGGTGTAGTGAAATCTTAGATAGTGAGGCTTCCTCTTAAAAAGCAAAAGGAACAGATTGTTTGCTTCTTCTGGACTGGAGAGAAACAGCGCATGACAATCACTGCTTTTTTGCTGCAAAGAAATTTTTGCCAAAGGACGTGTTTATGCAATGCTGCCTATATTGGAACTGTTGATGATTAGCAGTTAAATAGTACATAGTTTTGTTCAGTATATCAACAGAGGTAAGGTTATGCCAGTTCTTTTTCATTGTATTTTAACTCTGTTGTAAGAATAAGCTGTGTTTTAATTAAAACCCAATGATGGACCAATTGAATCATATCTGGAATACAGCACCTTAGAGTTTTCTTTAATTAAATATAAAAGTTAGGATCTAGGCTATCTCCTTGCAATACCTTGGGTGGGGTGGGGGAGGAAGTTTGCTCCATGACATGAGTTTCTACAGGCATTTGAGCAAGCAAAGTGAGTACGGATCCTCTAGATGCTGAGATAATAAAGAAATGGTGAATGAAGTGAACAAATATTCTGCTTCTGTCTTCACTATAGAGGATACACAAATCTTCCTAGTAATAGCTATAAATTAGGAAGTGGAAGAGAGAGAGGGACTTGGTGAAATTACAATCACAAGATAAGGGGTAATAAGCAAATTGATGGAAGTTTGACCAGACTGTAGTTTGACCAGTGTCTGGGGCCAAATGGACTCCTTCATAGGTCCTTAAAACAAAGGGTACTAATGAGATAGTAGATGTGTTGGTGTTAATTTTCCAAAATTCCTTAGATTCTAGAGAGGTTCCATCAGACTGGAAAATAACAAATATAACCCCTCTACTCAAGAAGAGAAGATGACAGGAAACTGGAGACCAATTAGCTTAGTGTCGATTGTAGAGGTGTTAGAATCAGTCATTAAAGAGGTTATAGTTATGTGCTTGGAAAAACTCAAGGTAATCAGGAAGATGCAGTATGGCACTATCAAAGGAAAATCATGTTCCAGCAATTTATTGAAGAGGCTTGAATGAGGAAAATGCACTGTGGATGAAAGTGAGTTGGAGGTGAACTGCACTTGAATTTCCAGAAGGCGTTTGACAATGACTATTTGAGAAAATAAAAGCTCATGGTGTAGGGTTAGCATTTGAGCATAGATAGAGATTGGCTGGCAGAATGGAACCCATGTAAAAGGGTCTTTGCCTGATTCACATGATGTATTGAGTAAAGTCTGTCTCTGGGATCTGTGCTAGGGCTTCAAGATTTTGCAATTCACAGCAACAACTTGGATGAGAGGAGCAAAGGCATTGTAGCTAAATTCACGGACAACATTGATATTGCTAGGAATGCTTGTGATGAAGAAAATGAAAGGATATTACAGATAGGAATAGTTGGGTTGAGTGAATGGGCAAGTATCGAGCATAAAATGGAACACGGTGAAGTTGTTCAATTTGGCAAGAGTGAAATATCTCTTGTAATTCTTAAAGGCAGATTTAGATAGATTATTTTTTGGCAAAAGCATCAGAGATTATTGGGTCTAGAAGGGATTGTGGAATTGAACACAAACAGGTTGGCTATAATCTTGAATGGGTTCCTGATGAAGGGCTCCTGCCTGAAACGCTGATTTTTCTAATCTTCGGATGCTGCCTGATCTGCTGTGCATTTCCAGCACCACTAATCTTGACTATAATCTTGAATAGTCAAGGAGCTGAATAGCCTACCTCTGCTCCTAATTCATATGCTCCTTATTGCTGGCTTATTTTAATTCCTAATTGTTGTAACTGTGATATTTTGCTGGTCACAGATGTAATACTCCAAAGCATGCAGCTAATGTTTATTTTCGAAACAACATTACCTCAGGTAGAAAACAAAATAGTTCGAATTTTTTTCACATCTCACTTGATGTAGATCAGGAAGTTTACCAGCGTTCAATTATTTCTGAAAATGTATTCCTATTATCTCTGTACAAAACATTTTGCTTTGTGTTTCCAATCTTTTATGCAATAAGAATATCAGTCCACAGTGTGCAATAATTTAATTATTTTTCCTGTAATTTGGTTTTGTTAGGTAACACTCATGAAACAGATGAGGGAGGATCAGCAGCGAATGAGAATGATTGAAAGCAAGAGAAACCGTGAGATTGCACAGTTGAAAAAGGAACAGAGGCGACAGGAAGTAAGTACTAATGAAAGGGTCATAATCATCAGTAAAGTTGAGGACTGGCAACAACATTCACATTGAAGGCAAATGATACAGAAGAAAGATATTCACAAATAGGATTGAAAAAAGGATTTATTGGCTAATGGACTTCTCTGTGTTTAAAAATTACCCAAGCTTGATACTCTGTGATTCCCTCCTTAAACATCTCTACCGCTGTCTCTTCCTCTATCCTCAGGAGAAGTGACAGCGCTTATTACTGGACTCCTATTCCAGAGACTCAGGTAATGTTCTGATGATCTGGCTTCAAATCCCACCACGACAGATGGTGGAATTTGAATGTGATAAAAACAATCCAGAAGTAAGAGTCTCAAGATGACCACAAATCCATTGTCGATCATTGGGGAAAATCGCATGGGGTTCACTAATGTCCTTTTAGGGAGGGAAACTTCCATCTTTACCTGGTCCGCCCTAATGTGATTCAGACTCACAGCATTGTAGTTAACTCTTAACATTAAATGCTGGCCATGCCTGTGATGCCCCCATCCTGGAATGAATAATAAAAAAAAATGCTCTTTTAAATCTACTTCTTTTAGTCTCACTAAGTGTTTAGTCACCAATCACATTGCCGTATCCAGTTGGTAGAATGTGAGGACTGCAGATGTTGGAGATCAGAGTCGAAGAGTGTGGTGTTGGAAAAGCACAGCTGGTCAGGAGCATCTGAGGAGGAGGAGGGTCGATGTTTCGAGTGTAAGCTGTTCATCAGGAAAATCTAGTTGGTGTCAAATTTTGTTTGAGACATCGAGGGAAATTTTTTCAAGTGAAAGGCTATTACAATCCTGGAACAGACAACCAAATTTATGTTACAATCCAGTGAGGGACTAGTAACTTCATTTAAAGTAGGTGAAATGTGAATTTCAAGGGATTTGGAGCATAAAGACACAAGTTTCTAAGTTTTGAACAAACAGCAATAAATATTTTTGTCCAATGTTAGAACAGTAATATAACCTACTATAAATGTATGACTTTTATTCTAACACACTGTATTTAACACATATTAATTCTGATCATAATCTGTGATTGAATTGTACACATCGAAATGCAAATGCAGTTAAAACAGATGCAATGGATTTCTGAGCAAAGTTCCTGAATTATTAGTCACACGGTGTGTCACCAAACTTCACCAGAAAAGATTATGGTCCTTCACTTCTGCAAATCTGGCCTCGAAACTCCCATTCACGAGCCATTCTGGTTGATCACCATCTGTTTTTGGATCAACACTCTCTTGGATTCTGGAAATTCCACACCTGCACTTACTCACTCACAACTTCAGCTTTTCACTGACAGCTAGCTTCACCAAGTACTACTTTTTTTTAATTGAAATTCAACCTTTCACTGTTGCATCAAGAATGTTGTATATGGGCTTTTCAACCCTCACTCTTGGCTGTACTGAGTTATTAATGGCATACAACATTGATGGCGGCACGGTGGCACAGTGGTTAGCACTGCTGCCTCACAGCGCCTGTAGACCCAGGTTCAATTCCCGACTCAGGCGACTGACTGTGTGGAGTTTGCACGTTCTCCCCGTGTCTGCGTGGGTTTCCTCCGGGTGCTCCGGTTTCCTCCCACAGTCACAAAGATGTGCGGGTCAGGTGAATTGGCCATGCTAAATTGCCCGTAGTGTTAGGTAAGGGGTAAATGTAGGGGTATGGGTGGGTTGCGCTTCGGCGGGTCGGTGTGGACTTGTTGGGCCGAAGGGCCTGTTTCCACACTGTAAGTCTAATCTAATCTTCTGAGCCCCCACAGTAAGTATTGATATTAAAAGATTGTGTTAAATTTGTTTTAAGGCCATTTGACACTGATAGTGGATAAATTGCCTACTCTGAACGTGTGTAACAAGATCAGATCTGTAACACATGGGCAGATTTAAATGTTTACCACCAGGTCGATTAGGAGATTGGTGGAAAAGAAGTCGACCAAAATAATAAGTGAAGGCTAACTTGTCAACATTGAGGAACATAGAATGTAGTAGCAAGAATAGGTCATTTAAACCTTCGATCCAGTAAGGCAAAGAAAATCACCAGCAGAGATTTGCTGCTTTTTAAATAAAGCTTTGACATTCTCCCACTGCTAGTTCCCTGGCAGGAAGTATAGCAATGCTAGTCTGTTACTCAGTCAGACATAGTACATGACAAGGAAGAGACCCACTTCTAACCCTGATTTTTCTATCCAACAATGGCTACAAAATATTAATTTGGAGCAGCGAGAAAAACTTTTCAGATTAAGTAGATCATCAATTAAAATAAAAAAAACATTGTTACCAATCCGAGTAAGTAACCTGATTGAAAAAAATGAAAATGATAGCTAACTAGAATACTGTATAAATTACAGTCATAATCAAACAAGAATACACAAACATCATGATAATTTGAATCACAGGGACCCGTCCATAAATTTGGATTGTGCAGAGCTGTGAGATAGGTAAGGAAGATCCAATGTGACCTGATTGGCTAAAATGTTCTTTATGTCAAAACACAATGAACAAAAACACCTTAAAATGACCTGACTATGTACATTAAAAGGCTTTGAAAATGATTTGCCTTTGGAAACACTTAGTAGTCTTTTTTCTGCTTAATGTACTGCTTTGAGCAGTACTATGGTGTCAATGCAGTCAACATGTTTTCCATGTTTACATCTCTAGAAATAGTGGATGCATTGGTGGTCACCTTCCAGGATTCTATAGATTCTGGGAGAGGCCCTACAGATTGGAGGGTAGCTAATGTCACTCCAGTATTCAAAAAGGGAGGTAGAGAGAAATCAGGGAATGAGAGACCAGTAAGCCTAACGTCAGTAGTGGGTAGATTCTTGAATTCAAGAGCTTTATAGCTGAGCATTTAGAAAGCAGTGGCAGGTGCAGACAGAGTCAGCATGGATTTATGATGGAGAAATCATTGTAACAAATCTATTGGGATTCTATGAAAATGTAACCAGCAGAGTTGACAAGGGGGAGCCAGTCAACATGGTATATTTCAGAAAGCATTTGACAAAGCCCCACATAAGACATTATTGTACAAGATTAAAGCGCTTGGGATTGGGGGAAGTATATTGCGATGGATAAAAAACTGGTTGGTAGAGAAGAAAAAAAGAATAGGAATTAATGGGTCCTTTTCAAATTGGTAGGCAGTAACAATTGGGGTGCCACAGGGATCAGTGCTGGGATCCCAGCTTTTCCCCATATATATATATTAATGATTTGTATGAGGGAACAAAGTGTAACATCTCAAAGTTTGCAGATGATACCAAGTTGGGGTTGGAGAGTGAACAGTGATGAGAATGCAGAGATCCTTCAGCATGATCTAGACAGGTTGGGTGAATGGGCAAATCAATGGCAGATGCAGTATAATTTAGATAAATGTGAGGTTATTCATTTTGGAAGCAAAACCAAGAAGTCAGATTAATACCTGAATGGCTATAAATTGCTAGAGGGGAGTGTGCAGCAGGACCTGGGTGTCCTTGTGCACCAGTCGCTGAAGGTAAGCGTGCAGGTGTTGCAGGCGGTAAAGAAGGCAAATGGTATGTTGGCTTTCATTGGGAGAGGGTTAGAGTACAGGAGCAGGGATGTGTGGTTGCAGTTGTAGAGGGCCTTGGTGAGGCCACACCTAGAATATTGAGTGCAGCTTTGCTCTCCTTTTCTGAGGAACGATGCTCTTGCTCTCCCTCGAGTGCAGCAAAGGTTTACCAGGCTGGCTCTGGTGATGGCAGGACTGACTTATGAGGAGAGATTGACTAGGTTAGGATCATTTTCATTGGAGCTCAGACAAATGAGGGGGGATCTTATTGAGACTTATAAAATTCCAACTCGACTATTCAAGGTAGATGCACGAGAATACTTCCGATGGTGGGTGCGTCCAGAACCAAGGGTCACAGTCTGAGGATTCAGGGTGGACCATTTAGGAAAGAGATGAGTAGACATTTCTTCACCCAAAAAGTGGTGGGCCTGTGGAATTCATTAGGAAGTAGTTGATGCCAAAACATTGAGTGCATTCAAGGGGTGGCTAGATATAGCACTTGGGATGAATGGGATCAAAGTATATGGGGAGAAAGCAGGATTAGGCTACTTAGTTGGATGATCAGCCATGATCATGCTGAATGGTAGAGAAGGTTCGAAGGACCGAATGGCCTCCACCTACTCCTATCGTCAACGTTTTTATGCTGCGGTTGAATTCCTGGAGCATTTTTATCCCTTTGCAATTTCTGCTAGGGAAACAGGCTTGTGAAAAGACAGATATTCGTTGGTCCTTCAGCATGATTGCTTCCTTGTTCTTCCATTGATACATTTCTGTCTGCTTTCTGATCCATGCCTCAGAAGTGCTGGAGGTCATTCAGGCTCATATTGTGTCAGTAACGCCTTGACATGAGCAAAGATTTCTATCACAAAATGCAACAGCTTTTCTTCCCATCCATGGTTTGCTCAGACAGGAGCAATCACACACCACTACACATTTTGTCTTTAAGCAATTAATGTGAAATTTAGTAAGAGATGGTATGATAGTTCAGTTTCATTTACATTAAAAATATCACTCCGTTCATACTCATTGGGCAAGACCTATTTGCAGTCATTGTTGCAGTCTTAGCTTTGATTTTGTCCTTCAGAGCTGCCTTACTCCATTCTGGTGGAGTATGACAAGCATGAACAAGTTTGGATAATCTAGACTTACATGTCCAAAACTTTGGTTTATCATGGGCATCCTTCAGTGGGATTTCCTATTCTGCTAGCATGAGTCAGTGACAACTTCACAACTGAGCTTACAGGTGAACCATTATTTACTCATCGTGATTTGGCTGTACGTGGATCCCAATTGTCTGGATTCAGATTGACATTGGAATGTGAAGCCCAGATGATGCAGCTTACCAGTTTTTACCTGCTGCTGAGTGTGTTTTGTTTAGTCAGTTCCGAAGATTTTTAACTGAGTTGGTCTGCTTTTATCATTTTTCATTTCAGTATCAAATTAGAGCCCTGGAGTCTCAGAAACGGCAACAAGAAATCGTCCTACGCAGAAAAACACAAGAGGTGTGCATTTGCTATTAAAAATCCAGGTTCTAGTTCCTAACGTAGTGCATTTTAGATGAGCTGTTTGCTTGCTCTATGCCACTGCAAAGCAGAAGCTCATGTATTCTATTCTGTTTCTTGCATGATTTAATTTACTTTGTTAGCCTCTTTAGTCTTTTTTTGTCATTTATATAGCATTGTGATTAGTACATTTAGGGCTTTGTTAGAAACATTTTTATAATATCACATTCTCGTAAGTTCTTAAAATTATCCTTAAATTGAATATCTTAATTCAAACAAAATTGAGAACTCAGAAAATAGCAGGCAAATACGTTTATGTTTGTATAATAATCAGACAGGCTATAAAGCTTAACATTGGAAGGAGATAGAACAACTCAACACTATTCAAGCACGAAGACAGCCACAGAATCCTTATTAATATCTCTATGTAGTCCTGTTGCGCAAATTTGTTGACTTAATCCCAAGTATCTGTGAGAAAGAATTCCACCAGTTTTGCTATCGTACCAAAAGATTGCAGTAACTTAATTAGTATTTATAAAAATTATGCTAATCTGCCATAAAATAGTTTTTCTTTTATATAACTATAGTTCCCAAAAGCTGAGGACCGTGAAACTGAAGTGTACACAGAAAGATTCCATTTCAGACCTTGGCTGGCAAATTGTAAGAAGGGAAAGGAAATGTTTACTTGTATGCAAAAGTAATTTGCAAGTTTACTAGGATTTTATGGTAGTGATAAATTAATTCATTGCTGTATTCTTTCCCAAGTTTTGGGTTCCTATGCCATGGGCCTCAGTTGGCTATACCTCCCAAGGCAGGGGTTTTGAGAAATCTAAATAAGTTACACTGGCAGTGGTAATGTTAATCAGATGATTTTACAGTTACATGAATTTTAATATGTGTATCAGTGATGGATAGTATACCTTTTAAAAATAACATTCTTCAAGTAGGAAGCATCAGTGATGAAATAGTCTCATTTAAAAGAGAATATCTATAATTTGCCGCATCTTGCATCATTTCAGCAGTTATTCTTTTCTTTTGTTGTGCTCAGGTTAGTGCTCTACGTCGATTAGCCAAACCAATGTCCAACCGAGTCGCGGGTCGTGTAAACCGGAAGCAGAATGTCCTGGACTCTGGAACAGAACTTTCAGCCAGTACTACGTCTTCAGAACCAGAATCTGCCTCAAAATCTGTCTCCAATATTGTTAAACAGTGGAACAGAAAGTTAAATGCAGCCTGGAACGAGACAGTTTCCGCAGTGAATGGAACAAGGGCAGCAAGGTAAGCATGTAATCCATAACATATCTTAAAGTGAAAACTGAATCAATATTAATGAATTCCTGTCGATGGAAGAGCTATTTTGGTATAATGAGATGTGATAAGCTCATTGTTTCACAAAAGAGGATGTGGAAAGCATCTCATAATAGTGATGGGACTCACTCTTACTTTCAGTCCTATTGTGAAGCTGGCCTCTTTAAATGTTTGATGGCAAAGGAAGTGATCAAAAGATAAACAACATAAAAACACAAAGCATGTTTTCTTCAAATAATTGGTTGAATACATTAATTGGCTGTACATGGCATCAGCGTTTTATATTCAGAACATAAATATGAACATTAAAAAAATCAATTTTTTAATTGGGGGCAGGGTGGTTGAATTTTGTGTATAAATCCTATTTGGGGAAGGATTCTTGTAAATATGAATATTTCTGAAGATAGGTAGGTAATGTGATTTGGCAAAAGTGGTTGAAAAAGCTGTGCATCTGTAATTGATGTTTAAAAATGCAGGATGAGTAGTTTTGTTTCTATTTATGAGAAAGAATTTACTTTCATCAGTTGGTATAAATAAGTTCTTCTGCATGATTCCTCATGTCTCCCTTTCAATTTTAATGTTCTCTGTTCTTGTTTTTACACTAAATATGATTGAGCACTGGGATTCGATTTATTTTTTCCCCTCCATTTACTTCTATAGCACCATAACATACAGGAGCAGAAATAGATTGTTCAGCTTATCAAAACTGCTACACTATTCAATGAGATCATGGTTGATCTAATAATCCCTAACTTTACTTTCTTATCTTCTCCCCATAATCCTTGCTTCTCTTAGTAATGAAAAAAAGTGTCCATCTCAGCCTTGAATATCTACTCTCAATTTCCAATCGGTGAACCAATTCTTTATCCAAGGTGCTGTGATTCCAGTTAATATTACCAGACAAGTCAATTCCCAGATATGAATTCGACATGATAAATCATGCGTTTATCTGTTTTGGTTTTAACAATATAGTCTCACGTTGGAACGTAAGCATTGAATGCAACTATTTGTTTCTTCATCAATAAAGCAGAAGTTTCTAAACAATAAAAGATTAAAAAGTACAATAAACCAATCTATTTACTTAAAATAAAATTTCAAAGATTTTTAAGCTCACAAAATATGTACAATCTCAAAGCACAACTTTATGAATTGAAAACAAACAAAACAACTTTTGGAAAGTACCCAAACAGAGCTTGTGCAATACACCAGAGTTCCTATGTTTATCACTGCAATAGGATGAGTTCACTTGGGACTTCAGCAATTATAATGGAGCTACAGATAGCTTCTTCCTGGTGCTATCATACATCTCAAATGTACTCAACTTTAACTAACCTCTTCAGAGATTTATTACAACTTTTATGATGGATGAACACTATCCCTTCACTCTTAGATAACCTGGAAAGCTATATATCATTCCCTTTTTAAGAGCATTGCTCTATACAGTCATTCTATTTCAAGAATTTCACAGGACTTCTCCAAATTTACAGTAAAACTTTAGAAAAATCTCACTCTGTAAACTACGGATGTTTCCTTAAAGTTTGAAATAATGTTCATTTTCTTTCTGGCCTTTGTTCCGTAGAAGACTTAACCTTCATTTCCTTTCATGCATTAAGAAAAAATATTCTATCGATGTGTGCCTTCATGATAGAACACTAGGTACAGGCTGGATCAAGGGAATACACATGAAAGGGAGATAAAGTCTTTGAAGTGGGCAGCACAGAATTCAGCTACATCAGTTTGACTCTCAGCAAATCCTATTTTGTTAAACCTTATGTTTATTGATGACACGAGTTGCTATTACAGTTTGCAATATAAGAAAATGTATTTCATTAACGTGAGAATATTACATGATCCCTCTATCCACAACACCAACTAATAACATAAACAATGTATATCCTTTTAGTGTTTATACTGAAGTTTTTTTTTGTTGACTATTTTTCAGCAGAAAGGTCAAGTATCAGAAAAAGGGAGTTGGCGAGGGCTTCTCGAAGACAGCCCGGCTAAAGTGGCAGGCACTGGAGTGTAGAATATCTGACATTGTGATGCAGAGGATGACTATTTCCAACTTGGAAGCGGATATGAATCGCCTGCTTGGGGTATTCAGATTCAGTCATTATACAAGTCATTATGTGCAACGTTACTTTCCAAAGCACTCTTTTCCATCTTTTGGGGGAGTCCAGAACTAGAGAACATAGGTTTAATGTGAGAGGGGAAAGATATAAAAGGGACCAAAGGGCAACTTTTTCATGCAGAGGGTGATGTGTGTGTATGGAATGAGCTGCCAGAGGAAGTGGTGGAGGCTGGTACAATTACAGCATTTAAAAGGCATCTGGATGGGTATTTGAATAGAAAGGGTTTAGAGGGATATGGGTCAAGTGCTGGCAAATGGGACTAGATTAGGTTAGGATATCTGGTCAGCATGGACGAATTAGATAGAAGGGTCTGTTTCCGTGCTGTACATCTCGATGACTCTACAACTCTGTGACTTGTGCACACAAGAGCCATAATGTGTTCCCTGCTACTTTAAATAGTGGGAAGCCTGTTCAGCTCAGTCTTTATCAAGTTCCTTCGAAGTCAAATTTGAAAATTTGATTCACTGTTCTATGAACACACTGTTCTCGTCTTGCATTTCATCTTTTTAAAGCGTTTATATCTACTATTCCTTTTACAGAAACGAGAGGAATTAAATGGCTTGCATGAAATGCTGCTTGGGAAACGGGAACGGATTCTAAAGGAAAATCCAGACGATAAGTCCATTCAGGAAATAAATGAGGAAATCGATGCTTTAAATGCAAATATCGACTATATTAATGACAGCATTTTTGAATGCCAGGCTACGATAATGCAGATAGAAGAGACCAAGGTAATCAAGTTAACATATTGAATAGTGGAGAGAATATTTAATGTTTGGTTTGGTATCTGAAACTGCTATCTGTATTGAAGATATATTTGAATAAAGAGGATAACAGCTAAAACTCTAAGACAATCAAACATTCTGTAAACACTCAACAGCTTGATCAGTGTTAATGGAGTGAACAGGCAAGTTAATGTTTCAGGAGTAATCCTTCATGTGAGCTAGAAATTATAATGATGAGTAACCATTAAAGAAGAAACAGATGAAAGAGGAGACAAGGAATGAGAAACACATGCGAGAGAAGGCTGCATACAATGATCCGTCATCTTTTAAAGAGAATCGAGAATTTGGTTGCTAAAGTGATATTAACATGAGACAGTGTTGCAGGGAAAAACATAAATATAGAAATTAGGCAAACAACAAATTATTTTATGGCATCTTCTAATGTAATGAAACATCCCAAAGTGCTTTATAGGCAGCTTTATGAAATGAAGTATGATACAGAACTACATAAGTAGTATTAGGTGTCAAGTGACCAAAAGCTTGGTCAGAGATGAGTTTTAAGATCTGACTGAAATAGGGAAAGTGAGGCGGATATCGTGAAGAGTATGGAGGGAACTGTAAAGTTTGGGATCTGACAATGAGGATATAGCTCCCAGTGGTGGACCAACTTTATCTTTGAATGCACAAGAGGCAGAATTAGGAGAGGAAAGATATCTGAGGCTTGTGGGATTGCAAGAGATTTGGGAGGGAGAGTGCTGAGGAAGAATTTGAAATCAAGAAATTGCTTTGGGCTCTGTTTGGGTCAGGGAGCACAGGGGTGGCAGGGACTTGGAACTTGATGCAGTTAAAGTCATGGGTTTTAAATGACCTCAAATTAATGGAAGGTAGAGTGTGGGAGATCAGCCAGAGGGAAACAAAAAAAAATGGAAAAGTGTTTTAACAGGAGATTACCTGAAATGAGACAAAGTCCAGTGATGTCATGGAGGTGGAAATAGACAGTAATAGTGATGGTAAAAATAAGTCAGAAGCGCATCTCAGAACAAAATGCAATACCAAGATGATGAAGAGACTGATTTAGTCTCAGACTGTTACCAGTGAGGTCAGTGTTCTTTTATGGAATATGGCTGTCACTGGCCAGACCAGCACTTCTTTCCTCATTCATAATTGCCTTTACACTGAGTGGCTTGCTAGGATATGCAGAGTGTAGAGGTAAACCTCAGGAAGAAGGGTTGATTTCCTTCCTCAAAGGACATTTGTTGCCAGGATAGCTATTATGATCGCCATTACACAGACCAGCTTTCAATTCCAGAGCTATTCAGTGAATTTTTAATTCCAACAGGTGATATGGCTTTAATATGGGCTTCTGAATTGACTAGTCTTGTGCCTTCTTTCACTATACCACCATCTCTCCGGCAGTATGGACAAGCAGTCTGATAATTTAGCAAGAATGGAGAGTCAGAGAGATGGTAGTGAGGTAGAGTTAGTCTCATAAATGTAGATGTAAAAACAAGCATTGTGCCTTTAGGTGATATCACCAAGGGGCAGCATGGGGACAAGATGCAAGGGCATCAGAGAAATAGTGCGGAACAGAAGGAGTGTTGCAAATTTCTGGCGACTGTCCAAGAATTTGTGATTAACTGAGGCAATGGGAGTAAACAGGACTTAAATGGCAACGAGAAGTTGTCTAAATAAAAGTGGGTCCAGCTCAGTCAAATGTGGGATAGTATATCTATTTTACTGCTCCTCGGATGCTGCCTGAACTACTGTGCTCTTCCAGCACCACTGATCCAGAATCTGGTTTCCAGCATCTGCAGTCATTGTTTTTACCATCTATTTGAATAGTCTAAATTAAAATGCGATGCCTTTCTTTTTAAACCATATGAAAAAGAGCTAGGCATGATACAATATCATTTTGAATAGATTCATTAAAAGCTTGCAGTAACGGTTTCACCTTTTTCAATATTTCGTGGTTAAGCTGAAAGAAGAGGATTAGGAAGTACAAATTGGTGTTGTCTCATGGTAGAAATTAAATCCTGAATTAATTGCAGGTTCCAAATGGCCTATTGTTATTCCATTAAGTCTGTGTGCTTCACAGAGAGCGCATTATTGAAGAGTAATCATTAAACTCAGAAAATTTGAAAGAACGTTAACCTTAAAGAAACTATTTTAGGTTTGACCATAAATGACCAGGAATGAGGAACAGCAGCTGATGGTTGCAGCTCTGGAAATCCCTTGACTTTTAAACTGGGTACTAAAAATTGTAACATAACCCAAATCAATGCTGCAGAATTTATTGACTTCTGTCAATTATTTTATGATAAGTAGTAATAACAGAGAGAAGAACAACAAGATTTGTATCTACAGGGTTCGCCTTCTGTAACTTCAGAACATCCTAAAGTATTTTACAGCCAGTGATATAATATTGAAGTTCTGTTGCTGTTGTAATGGAGGAATCTCCAGATTGTTGGTAGCTGAGGTAGAATAGAAAGTAACAATAGTGAGTTAACTGAAGTGGAATTTGATACTGTTCACGTGTCCAAAAATATGTGGTTGCTTGTTGTGCATATTTCCATGATTTTGAGTGGGAGCAATCCAAATTAGGAGAATAATACAACCTGTGTAAGAGGCAGAAATGAAAGTCGCAGATTGATGTAAATGCTCGCTAGTCTTCCGATTTCTTGCAGCCACTCTATAGTGAAGTGACCATCATAGTGACTAGCAATTAGTGCCAGTCTGATCCAAATGAAAAGCATTGTCACTTTCTCAAGGGTATCTAAGGATGACAAATAATTCTACTCTAGCCAAAGACACCACGTTCCAAGAACTTTTTTAAAAGGCTACTGCAGCAGGAACTGTGGTCTGGACCTGAATTTAAAAATGCTTAAATGCATTGTCTTCTCAGTGTCTTCACCAATAGCCGTTAGTTGTAACCTGTTCAGAGACATTGTGACACACCTCCGGGGCAGGTAGGCATTGAACCCTGGTCTTCTGACCCAGAGGTAGGGACTCTACCGTTGACTCATAAGGCCCTCTTCAATCTTCAGCAAGGCAAGATCCATTTGTTTAACTTTGATTTCTTTCTGACTGTTGCTTGCAGGATGAAATTAATTCAACAGACACATCTGTTGTCATTAGCTCATGTTCCTTGGCTGAAGCGCGCCATCTACTGGATCACTTCCTTAAAATGTCCATTGACAAGGTAACAGATTGACCTCTCTCCTCCTTGCTCTAAGTAATTGAGATACCCTGATTAAGTGACTTCTACTGGTCAGTCATAAAAAGTATTTGTGTTGTAAATAATAAATTTCCGTACTTTATACCATTCCTGATCTGATGCATTTTTGTGAAACCAGTCAGCATTACACCTGGACAGATCTTTAATTCAGCTACTTCCACACTATTGGTAAAGGACTGAACCAGATTTGTTGCCTTTATTTCCAGAAAATCATCGGTGTTAAACTGATAGGTAAATATTGTGGGATATAGAGTTTTGACGGAGTCTCACTAGTCGGAAGGAGAAAGGGCCCAGAATAATAGAGATTCAGACTTTGTGTTGGGTCTAGATAAATTACTATGCTCCCAAAAGAT
Source organism: Hemiscyllium ocellatum (assembly GCF_020745735.1). Taxonomy (NCBI): domain Eukaryota; kingdom Metazoa; phylum Chordata; class Chondrichthyes; order Orectolobiformes; family Hemiscylliidae; genus Hemiscyllium; species Hemiscyllium ocellatum. The sequence goes on along the minus strand of NC_083426.1, from coordinate 24,921,677 downwards.
TAAGTTTAAAGCATGTGCATATGTTTTGTTCTATGGGACGCCTGGATCTAATATACAAATAGGTGACACATTGAAAATCATCTGGTATCTGACCATTTCTCAACTTGATGTTTGTGACAGATGGAAGTAAACGGGGAAAAAAATGAATATTGTATGTATGAAAAATTCAACAGACTTTACAGTAGCCTTTAATGTCAGTTGTTGAAAGAATTAATTCCCCAAAGTAGAATTTTTTCTCATTTTTAAAAAAAAGTAATATTTCCTCTTGACAGTAAATAGGTTATGAATAAATGCAGTTTGAAGACAGGGAGAAGGATTTCACTCTGCAAGCAATTCCTATATTGACAGAACCTGATTAGGCAACCTCAATATGGAGCAGTGCTGTACAAGACTGACTAGCTAGGATTTTATGGGCATACAATGTCTAATATATTTATTGGAGGTAGAAGATTAAGGGCACTAGGCCTGTAATTTTTCAATGATGTTCATTGCTACATTTCAGGAACCTCCTCATATAAAGTTTCCTTTGACATTGATTACTAATTTGTTAGATAGCTCACTTTTTAAATTCATTGGATTCATTTGATTAAAAAGATAAACCACCATAAAATGACTTAATTCCTGAAATTTGGCTAAAATTCAAGGTGAAATTTTCATTTTATACTGATGTAACAGTTTAGTAACTTTAATGCAGGAAACCATCCTCAGCATTATTTGTAGATAGGGGCTGACAAAATAACAGATTAGAATATCATCCACATGAGAGAGAGATTCAGTTGTTTAAGTAAAAGGTTAAAATCTTTACATTTTATTGTTTTATATCCATTGCTTTCAACTCCAGGGCATGCAGGTCGCTCAAAAAGAGGCTCAGATTAAGCTATTGGAAGGTCGATTAAAGCAAATCGATGTGACAGATTCTGTTCCAACTCAGCTCATTAACATGTTACGGGAAAAAGCTGAGTCTATTCCTGAACTACAGACGTTACTTCAAAGTGTTTCACAAGGTAATGTGCTCTCTACTGATTATAACATCGCTGGGATTTTGCATACTTTGGTAATTAGATATTTATACATAGCACAGAACCTGAGAGTTTTATGTTTTTACCTCTTTTCACATCTGCTACCTCACATATTTAGCTTCATTATTCATCTCAGATTTTGAACTGGGAGAGATTGAAATATTTGTAACCATCTTCATCCAGCAGGTTTGAGTTCATGATCCATTGTGCACTTCTAGCCAGTAATATCTGTATGGTGTGAGTGAATGCAAAAAGACTGGAGCTACTAGTTTGCAGAAACTAATTCAAAGGTTGTTAAAATTCTTCAAAGATTTAAAAATGACTTTTCTCCGTATTTTGGACAAAAAGTTGATTTCAGTTCTTGTGTTAAACAAGCAGAAAAGGAATTATCTAAGAATTATGGGATACAGTCTGAACAAAAGACTTTGAAGAATGATAAATTGAGAGAACAGCATTTTTATATCTAACATTTGTAACTTTCAGAAAATGGAGAGCTGAGCAGTGATGAGGAAATATCTGAGTGCAGTTCAGGTCTTGATAGCAGGTAAGCTTTTCAGAAATGCTGACAACAACTTTATTGTTCTTGGGTAAATTCCTAAACTAAAGTATTACCTTAATGTCATGCTGCTGCCCATAATGGCCTGTAATAAACCAGAATCATGTGGAAGATGGTGTTTTGGAACCAGTAACAATATGTCAGTACAAATGATGAGCTAAGTGTATATTCAGAACTTCCAGTGAACTGATTCAAGCTCAAACTGAACACAAAGTATTGCAGATGTCATAACTATGAAGCCAACACAGAAAATGCTCAAAGAACTCAGCAAGTCTAGCAGCATCTGTGGAGAGAAAACAAGTTAATGTTTCAAGTCTGATATGATCCTTCTTCAGAACTCTGGATAAGGATCATACGAGACTTGAAACATTAACTCCATATCTGCCTACACAGATACTGTCCAATCTGCTGGGTTTTTACAGCATTTTCTGTGTTTGATTAGGGCAGCAAATAGTTATAGGTCAGGAAAACCCATGGTTAGAACTTAGCGATGGCAGCAGTTAGGGCTACAGGGAGAATGCGGGTAAGTGGAGTTGAAATGCCCATCAGCCATGATTGAATGGCTGAGTGGATTCGATGGGCTGAATGGCCTTACTTCCACTCCTATGTCTTATGGTCTTATAGAATATTACAGTAATCCTCATAACTCATAGGTTGGAGGGAGTGCAGAAATTATTTCCTTTTCCCAGTTCTTATTGCTTTCAAGCAAGTGTATTGTGTGTATGCATTGTTTGTGTACGTATCTGTATTGGGGGCTGGACTGGATGCTATAGGCAAAGATTCCTGTTGATACTTTACACCTAACCTCACAAGTCAAGAACGGTCACTTTGTTGTGGTACAAGTGAACACTCAAGGTACATTGGTATTATACGTCTAATCACTTCCAATAGGACAAAATAATAGATTCTTGCAATGCTTTCATTCAGAAATTCAGCAATATTTATTATAATGTATAAATTATTCTTAAATATTGCCCTACTAATGGATGAACTTTGTTTCCGACAGGAAAAGTGTGGTAAAATAATGATTGTAAATAATGAGTGATTTGAATTAACTAAGTTTCAGGCAAGTTAGGTTCTATGCTCATCATGCCAAAATTCTGAAAAAACATTTTCTTACAAAATAAATTCTATTGCTTTCAAACAATATTGAAGTATGTTTAAACATTGGGAGAGAATCAAAGTTCATAGTTTGAGTCCTGTATGTTCCTTTTGTTCTGAAGAAGTCATCCCAAATTCACAATATTTTCTCTTTTCACAGATGTTCCCAGACCTGCTGAGTTTCATCAGCAATCTGGGTTTGTTTTACATTTCCAGCTCCACAGTACTTGGCTTTTTATGTTTTCATGTTGCTGGTAGCTCTTTTTTTTAATGTGGAAGCAACGTACTGCGATAGCTTACGTTTTCCCCTGCTGAATATGAACGATAATTAAATTATTATCAAAGTTCCAAAGGAGATCTAGCTTACTGCAGACTCATCACTGATTTTGCCCTTGAAGCTCATGCACCTATCTTGGGGTTTAACTATTCAGAAACTTCTTATTGCCAGTAGGCTACTGAAATTAATTTGTCAATGATGTAGTGAAAGCATGTTGTACATTTTCACTGTTTTTGTATTTTGAATAAAAGCATTTGCCCTTCGAGTCAAAAGAGTCCATGATGAGCTGCTAGCAACTGATTATATATCCTTGGTATAATTCTGGCCAAATATTTTCATTGAGTGAAATAGAAAGCCAGCTATGTGACAATTGACTGTGAATCATTCATTAACAACATCAGTTACGTTTTTAAACTACAAGGCAGATTTTTAAATTAAATTTATTAAATGTTTATGTGATAATTATTGAAGTGTAACTATCAATCTTGTGCTTTTTGGATTGAAAGTGATGGATTGTGTATTAAGAATTGTATGTAATTTTCCCACTCCTTTCCTGAAATAATAAATCTGTACATTTACGTATTTATACTAATATGTGTTATGTTTACTCTTTCCAGTTTAATATCCAGTTCTTATTCAAAGCGTTCCCTAAGCCAAGGAGATTTTAGAATAAAGGTATGACTGTTATTTTATCATCAAAGTGGTTTGCATTTATATAAGCACTTTGCCAACGGATACATTATTCTCTCTGTATATTTTAATGGTTCTATATTTAATGTACCTCAGCATAGTATTATCCTTCAGCATATCATTTACATGCCATTTTGTAGTAGATTTTCTATTAATATAATAATTTTAGATTTCAGAAAATCAGTTTAATCTGTAATTACGGACCTAAAATGAAGATGCTTTTTAAAAACTATTTTCTTGCATTTAGAGATCTCTCTGGCAGCTTATTTTTAAGGCATGTGTGTGTGAATGTCACATTTGCTCCAACTTGACCTGGTTCCAAATGTTACAATAACTGTTTAATTCACACACAAAAACACAACCTTACAGCTAAGAAAGGTTAAGTATCTCCATTTTTTACTGCATTGTTAAGGCTAAGTCAGGACCTGGTCCTGGTATTAGACCTGTATTGATACTAACATGCACTATCTATTCCTAAACTAACATATTCAATTTATACTCTTAATGTGGGATCATCGTTTTGATTTTTAATTTTCAGGCTGAGCAAAAGACAGAGTTGCATTACAGGGAAGGCTATGGCTCTGCTCTGGACCTGTCCACTTCAAGTGTAATGAGATCAGCAGATATAAAGGAAAATGGCATTATGCAAATTGATGGCCTCTCTAGAATTCCAAAGGACAAAGAATCCATTGTTTTCCAGCCTCGATCTGGAAACACTTTGTAAGTCAACGTTCTATTTTTGCAGTGAACAAGCTTGTGCTGAGCTTTATTTCAAAATATCAAGAAATGTCCCACAGATTGGAAAAACATCAACCTGCTAAATGTTTAATTCATGCAGGAATAAGTCAAGAAGACTCAGTTGTTTTGTAGACAAACCTATTGATATTGCATATGAGCCAAATAACAGTCTTTTTCAAAGCAATATCTAACTGAAATGCTAAGATGTTTCTGTAACTTATTTCAAAGTTATCACAAGATCCCACTCTTTCCCAAGTATAGAGAACCAGAATACCATTACCTAAGTCATTTCTTTTAAAAGGCATTGACTCCAAGTCTTGCTCCTTGTATCTCAGAATGTTGGGCTTGTGTTCTGCATTCTGAGCATGGCCTATTCCAGTGTTTATATTTTTCTGTCTTAACTTCATTGTAAAGTACATGAATATCTCTTTGTAAATTCATTTATACCATGCCCATCTATTTGAAAGTTTTACATTTAAATTCAGTTTTCCTGTGATTTTATAGTTGTATGTTAGCTACAGAGTTGTACATCCAGTTCTTAAACAGCAATAGAAATTTGTCAGGTGAACCTGATCTGCTTTCAGCCACGTTCTCATGAGCAGCAGCCCTGACTTTGTTCAGAATGTGAACAAAATCTAGCCTTCCTGAGCAAAACAATGTGTAGTAAAGAAACCTAAGGAGAAATAGAAGTCTTATATAATGAGAATGAGGCTATACAGCAACCTTATTTTCATCTTACACAGGAGTGATATTATGTCCTTTGCAGTGAGTAGTGCTATTTCCATAATTCATTGTAAAATGGATTAAGCTTGGAAGACTATCAGAACAGTGCAAATTGCCATTTATATCTGATGCACATCTGTCCCTTTGAACCAGAAAGAATTTTATCTGTCGTAATAAATGATAGTCATAGGAAATATGGTACATTGCAATTTATTGATTTTTCTTTATTCAAAAGCTCCATTGACAACTAACTGAAAACCTCTCTCTCCTTAAGTCCCAGGCAATCTGCTAAAAAGCTACAAGATACTTCACCACTCTTGAGGAGAAAGTCCTATGAGAAAGTACAGATGTCAACTGACAAATCCAGGTGACTATAATACTAAACAGCAAACCATCGAAGGGGACTTTGCTAAAATATTGATATTTCAGATAAGGCATTTGTGTCTTCATTAAAACATAATGAGCATGTTAGTTTAACTTGAGTGTAGTTAGAGTAACAAAAACAAAATGGTGGAAAAGCTCAGCAGATCTGGCAACATCTGTAGAAAAATCAGAGTTGACATTTTAGGCAACTTTCCTCAGGTAGGGTAAAATTGCTTTAATTTCTGATACTTTTGCTATCTGAATACAAACACAGTAACCTATACCATGATGCGAGTGCATGTCAACATATTAGGGTGAAATGAACTCTGAGTGTAGGGGTAAAGAATGATGCATTCGTGAAATATTGCATCAGTAAGAGTAAATACACAGATATTTCTGTATTTTGGATGCTAAGTTTTAATGTGATTATTCCTCTACACTATTCCTGCACATTGGACCTCAGAATTAAACTAGCCCTCCATGCAAAGCTTGGCATGCCGAGTAGTTTGGATAGTTGCCAGCAATTGCAGTCACTAGTTATGTTGCCAGTTCTCATTTTGGAGATTGTCCTTCAGGTTAGACTTATGTGAGTGAATTCCATCTTTCTCCAAGTTTTTGATACCATCTTGAAATTCATTATTTTATGTTTAGCAGAGTTTTGTTTTGTCTTCATCATGAGATGTAGGTGTCACTAGCTAAGCCAGTATTCATTGAAAATTCTTAATTGACAAGAGGATAGTATAAAATAATGACATTACCCTGGGCATGAAGTCACATGTAGGCTGAACCGGGTAAGGACATAAATGAACTAAATGGGCTTTTACAACAACTGATGGTTATGTACTCTACATTCCTTTTAAATTCCAGAATTTTAGCCAATTGAAATTTCATCATCTGCCATGGGGCTTGGTCAGTAGGGGGGAATATGTTAAACTGGAGTTCTGATTCTACTCCAGTGAGAATACCTCTACTTCAGCATCTCTCCTAATTTATAAACAGCTCTTTTCATTGGATATTCTGAAATCATCAGTGCTATAACTGAGAATGTGGAGTGCAGTTCACTGGGGAAATCACATTTTGGATTTAGTTCTCCCAATTCCTCCATCATAACATCAGCAGAATGTTGTCAGAAACTCTGCAGAAATAAAGGAAATGGGCATTTCTTGTATTTTTGCAGTGTCTCTGCCAGTTATTGTAGATATTAAGGGGAGAACCTGAGGAAATTCCAAGTTTCAGAAGGTAACTTGAGTGCTGAACCCCAAATTCACTTCAAAAGAAAATGATGTTTACCCTCAATGGATTTTAAATTTGCATTGAGATATGCCAGTTGCAAACACAGATTGTTCTGTGAGCACATTATAAAATGTTTGCTCGAAATAATTCTTAAATAGAGATATGTCCAAATCTAACAGCTGTATAGCTATCAATTTTCAGTAGTTTACTTCTGAACCATTAGGTGAGATGTCTTATCTTTCACAAACAAAAACAGTAATTGCAGGAAAAGCTCAGCAGGTCTAGCAGCATCTGTGGAGAGAAATCATAGCTAATATTTTGGGTCCAGTGATATTTTCTCTGAACTGATGGCAGCTAGGAAAATATTGCTTTTTGTTTGACTACTATTAACTACACAGCCTATTGTCCATCACTAACAGTCCCCATTAACAGCTATTCACCCTCTCAGCCTGATTGTTATCCACTCCATTGTCCGTCCAACTGTTCCTCTCTCTCTTCGGCTCTATTATCACCTATGCTTTGCTCCTTACCTCCTCCCTCAACCCTATTTTCTGAATAAAGACTAGCACTTCCTGGATGCCATCAATTCTAAGGAAACATCATTGGACCTGCAACGTTAATTCTGATTTCTCTTCACAGATGCTGCCAAATCTACTGAGCTGTTCCAACAATTTCTGTTTTGGTTTCTGATTTCCAGCATCCATTGTTCTTCTGGTTATTATTTTGCCTCATCTTTCAACTAGTTTCAATGGAACAAATTATTGAAAAATAGCAGCAGCATATTTTGGTTTGTCAGTTTGTATCCATTTTAGTTCATGACTAACTTCTTAGTTTTGCCACTACTTTCTCAATATTATGACTTTGGTTTTCAGGTCATAAGGTGCACAGTAACCCTACCATTTTAAAATATTTATAATTTGTGTTATACTTGGAAATTCAAGGTTTGCATGATTCAAACCATTATATCCTGCAGTCAGTGAAGTTCTGATGTGTGCAGAACTGGATTAGTCTCTTCTAATGAACGCCTTGCATTTGTTTTATGAATTGCGCGACTTACTCCCAATTCATCATGCTCGAAAAAGAGAAAAGTTAAATAACTGAAGGAATGATTGAGTAATATTAATATTTAATTGATAATAATACTGCACACTATTAAAATTTTCAGCTCTGACTGAAACTATTGTTCCCTACAGGACGGATTGGCGGTCCTCTGAAATTAATATAACTCCTCCTTCCTCCCCTCCAACCCGGGCTCGTAATGACAGGAATGTGTTTTCCCGACTTACTAGTACTCAACTTCAGACTTTCCCTGCACATGACAAGTAAGTACACCACAGAAGCAATGTGTTCTGTTGTTTTTCTAGTACACGTATGAACATTTATTCAAATTTATTCACTCCCTGAAATTCCTGAAACTTTTTGAAATCCTTTCTTTTATAAAACAGATACTGACCTTTTATGAAATTTTCCTGTCTGAAATTTGAAATCAACAGTTTGGTTATTTATTTGCACGGTGCTGATATGTTATTCAAAATGTAATCATTTTGGAAGTTGTTAACCCAGAAGTTCACGATTATCAATTTCCTCAATTCTAACTCATTTATGCCAACCAGGGATTGATTACATCATATGGGGAATATAGTTGAAACAGTAATTAGCTTTTACTATTAAAGTTACATATAATCTATAGATCCTTTTTAATCTGAGTAAATAGCACTTTCTATGATAGAAGTGTACATGTTGACGTCTGTTTATTAAAAATTCAGTTCTTATAAACTGGTTTGTTAGCATGTTTTCGTTGTAGATAGTAAAACTGGAGCCAGGATTTTTTGAACTTTCACCCACAAGTCATATCCTTTTAGGATTTGTATCATATTTCACAAGAAATTGGCAAATTCAATGTAACTCTTTGTAGTTTATAATGAGGTGGAATGTCTATGTTATTTTTTAAGAGCATCTCGAACTTTATAATATTTACATCATGACAATAACTCCATTGCAGCACTAATTTTGGCTTATGAACCCCATACTGGGGAGGTGATGGCCTAGTGATATTATCACTCAATCATTAATCCAGAACCTGGATTCAAATCCTGCTATGGCAGATGGTGAAATTTGAATTCATTAAAAAAACATCTGGAATTAAGAGTCAATTGATGACCATGAAACCTTTGTCAGTTGTTGGAAAATTTACTAATGTCCTTTAGGGAAAGGAATCTGCCATCCTTACCTGGTCTGGCCTACATGTGACTCCGGAGCCACAGCAATGTGGTTAACTCTCAACTGCCCTCTGCAGTGGCCGAGCAAGCCACTCACTTGTACCAATTACTATAAAGTCACAACAAAGAAATGAACCCAATAGCAAGTGAACTGCAGTGATTCAAGAGGCAGCTTACCACCATCTTCTCAAGGGGAAATAGGGATCAGCTATCAATGTTGGCCAGCCAGCGAAGCCCAAGTCCCACAGATGAATTAATAAAAACCTGTTCTAAGGATAAGGTAGTCAAAAGTTCTCTTATTGCATGATTTTAACCCCAACAATCTATTTTGAAACTCAGCACCATTTTTTTGTACTTACCATTTTGCAATCTACAGGTTATGAAACTTACTGTTGAGGAAACTTAAACCAATTGAAATATTCTTTACAAGATTAAAAAGGGAATTTAATTGTGCTCCCCCATTTGATAATCAATGCTTAACACAGTTTATCTTTTTGTTCTCCACCTCTAACCTAATTCCAGTTTTTTTTAATAGTGCAAACGCTTAAGTTGTTTCCACTTGGTATCACTCTTCGATTGACTCTTCATTCTTAATTAGGCAAATGATCTATACATTTTTTTAAAGAAGCAAACCTTATTTTAAACAACTAATCTGTGTAGGCTAATGTTCAACAATTCACTGATCTGAGATTTGTCTGTTAGTGGCTATCAATTCAAAATGATAATGAAAATTTTCCACCCATACTTCAAGTCACCTGCCTACTATCATGGGGTGGTGAGTGCATGTGGTTTACTAACAACAGACTTCACTGCTTAAGTGAACACAATTTGTACGTGATGCTCAATTGTACAATAGCAGTAATAAAATTAACATGATTATACAAACAGCAATAATGGCCAGACACAGTCTAGGCTAAAATTGAAAATGAAAGAAAAATTAGCTGACCAGCAGTTACCTTAAGCAAAAATACCCACAGTTTGCTGCAGATTAAAATTGTGAGTATGATTTCAGAGAAATTATAAATCAAATTTTCTCACAAGCAAGGCAGTGTGACCCTACATAGTTATTACAGGAAAGCAACACTTCTATTACAACTTTCCCTTTGGCTATTTTTACATTCACCCAAAACATAGTGACTAAATTAAATACAATCATAAATCATTCTTTTATCAATGTCCATTCATTTGTACAGGATTTATACAATTAACTTTCATTGAAGTGATTATAAATATGCCTGTAGACACTTTTATGCCAGAACAAACAATTGCTCAATCCTATAATATAGTTTCATGTAGGTTTTTGCAGTCTTATCAAGATGACCACCCATGTTTTTACCCCAAACAGTAAATCATCATTGCTTCTAATATCTGCAGTTTTGAATAATGTTATGGCCAAGGTTGGTTTAAATTGTAATGGTCATAATTTCAATGGATGAACAGAAATAAAAATGATATATTCTATTAAGGACTTCAGGGCATTTTTGGTTAAATTCAATAAGGTGAGAAGATAACCCTGTCTTTGGAGAATCGGTGTGGACTTGATGGGTCAAATGGCATGCTTCTACACTGTAGTGATTCTATGAATAACATTAGTGCTGTCCCTCCCAAATGAACTGAGCACATAACTAATGCTTTGAAATTGACATTAATGGAAATGGATAATTTTGTCTGATGAACATTAAGTGACTACCTGTTATAAACATAAATGGTTTAAGTAGTGGGGACTGTAATTTATACGAATCTGATGAACATGGAACCCCGATGCATTATGTCCTCTTACCACTTCTGCTTAAAACACTTTGACCGTTAAAGTCAAGGCGGTCTAATTAGATGTGCCATATCCAGTACAGAATACTGGATCTTTCCATTCTTCAAACACTTGAAGCTTTGTGTGCCATAGATTTTTCGAAACAGTTTGACTGAAATGAGGTTCATGTGTATTTGCATAACTAACAGTTACTGGTTATTTTTGCTTAAATATAATTTTGTGATATATATTGTGCTTTGTTTTACTTCTGAAGATCCTTCAAGAAGCATAACTTGAAGGAGGACAATTAGTGTTGTGTTTATCTTTCTCAGAAAGCATGACTTTTACATGAACATTCCAATTGGTATCTAGAATAGATGAATTACTCTTGTGTTTCCTGTTCACAATTTCGATAAGTTTGCTTATCCCAATAACATTAACTTTGTTGGTCTGTGTCATCAAAGTTTGTCTTTTTCACAATGTTGGCTGTGCATATACATGTCTTAGTTATCATACTATGGTAGATATGCCAAGTAACATTCAAAGTTTCTATTAATACATTTTATCTTTGATGCTTTTTTCTTGATCGCATGACTGTAGCTCACTTACAGTCCAGTGTGGATTACATGCCTCCTGAACATGCTTTTAATAATAGATCAGAAGATTTAAGTCATAATATTTAGAGCAAAGAAATGAAAGCCGGTAAGCATATTGATCTTCCCCCTTGGTATTTCGGTGTGGTTTTTAAAGCCGCAGAAGAGTTTGCTCAACCAAAATTAGTTTCTTGTATTTCAACTCAAATCTTACCAAACTGACTAAAGTTCATGTCTTGGGAAGGTCAGCGTCTCCATCTGTGTATTTGGAGTGCAACAAATCTGATTGCAACTATATTTTGCACTACTCACCTAAGGCATACCCACAGTGACATACTCACAATATACCCAACATCTTTCAAACTAATCTCAATTTACAATGGCTTCTAAAAGAATAATTTTTGCTTGGCATCAATTTTGATAATGTTTGGCTGGCTTTTTGCAGAAGTGTGTTGATATTGGTTTATTTTGACTTCAATTTGGTGGTCTTTAAAAAATATTCCAGGGTTGTGTGTTGTGGTATATATTTTTGTATTGTAACATTCTTGACATTGCTGTTTTTAGTTGCATCATTGTTGTGCAGCTCATATACATTTTTAACCTCTTAAATGAAAAAAAAGCTAAGAATTGTCAGTAAAGCGTTCAGAGGGGGGCTTGGAAGAGAAGGTTCCGTATATATATGATTACAGTTAAGACGTAAAACTGGAGTTCCTCAGAAATCTTGCTATGGCAAGCAAGATTTTGGAATACATTTTAATCCAAATGTTTTTTTCAAATGATGAGCTATAGTCCACAAGGACCATAAATATTTCTTATTACTATAAAGGGGCAATAGGCTATATACATCTTGAGTGGCAGCATTGTATAAAGGGGTGGCATGGTGGCTCAGTGCTTAGCACTGCAGCCTAACAACTCCAGGTTCCTGGGTTCGATTCCAACCTCGGGCAATTGTCTGTGTGGAGTTTGTACATTTTCCCCGTGTCTGTGTGGATTCCTTCTGGGTGCTCTGGTTTCCTCCCACATTCCAAAGATGTGCAGGTTAGGTGAATTGGCCATGCTAAATTGTCCATAGTGTTAGGCGCATTAGTCAGAGGGAAATGGGTCTGGTGAACTTACTCTTCGGAGGGTCGGTGTGGAACTTGTTCGTCCGATGGGCCTGTTTCCACACTGTAGGGAATCTAATCTATAAGTGTGGAGCATGTTGAGGAGGCAGATCTCCCTGAACTTCCACAGCTCGTATGAGAATTTAACTCATGTTTGGGAAATTGGTGAGGCAGTTGAAGTGTTCAATCAGTGCACACTTTAAATTTGGCGTAACAAAAACAGAAGTAGCTGGAAAACCTCAGCAGGTCTGACTGCATCTATGGAGAGAAAGCAGAATCAATGTTTCAGGTCCAGTGTCCCTTTTTTTGAGGTATTGGATAGAGAGATTCCTATGAAATGTCTGTTGTCTTCCTCTTTACCCACCCACTGCATGCATGCATGTCTGCATACACACACACACACATACAAACACTCATATATATTTATAACGGAAAGCACACAATACACTGAATATAAAGTATGACTTACATGAACTGTTTTTCTAAAAAGGCAAATATTGTGCTTAATTTTGTCAGATCTTTTATATGTCCTTTTCTTTCATTTGCTCTTTATTTCCCCAATCTTTTCAATTTTTATTCTTCCATTCTTCTGTTGTGATGAGGAAATCTATGGATATTGGAAATAGAAATGGTGAATCGAGCAGAATGTGGGCAACAATTGGAAACAGTGCCGAGAAAGAGAGAAGTGCTTGAGGTAGTCAGAGTGAGAGATGGATTATAGAGTGATCGCAGATAGCAAAATGAGAAACAAAAGCAACCTCAAACTGAACTTAGATTGGTAACACATGCATATCAGAATGTTCATGACAAGAGGTTATGTATTTTGTACTTCTACTCGAGCTGGCCATCACCTTTTTCACCCAGTGAAGTGAGATAACTGAAATCCCAATATTAATGAAAAAACACTTAATGGAGATTGTGACACATGAATTTATTGGAGTAGTCCTGAGCTCAGACATCTTGAATAGGAAGACAACTCCAACAGCAAGAGGACTTTATCATCATTCTCCACACGGGCACAATTACATCTCAGTCTTTCTTTTGCTATGAGTGTTATGTGTTTAATATGCAACAGCATATTTCCATTCTTATGTTTTTAAGACTCTGATTGTCTCTTAGAATTATCTAGCTTGTTCAGAAGACTATGTAATGGATGGATTTGAGAAAATAACTCTTGGCAAAACAAAAAAAATCAAAATTCTTAACTTTTCCTCCATGTAAGTTTCTGTCTTTTGTGGCACTCAATATTGCTTGACTTGGCACACCTACTATTGCTCTACCTTGTTTCCATCAATTACTCTACTCAATAGTCCGACACGCTGGAGCTTTTCTATCTTTCTTCCCCATAATCCTGCTGCTGTTTTGTTCATAGGTCTGATGACAGTGACTCCTCTCTCTCGGAGGTTCCCAGGTACAAGTTTCTTTTGTTACCTCTTGCATTGCGCAGGCCTCTTGCTTCTGGTCTAATTGGGCCACGCAGCTGATTGCTTTGCTGTTTGCATGTTACTATTTGTGTTACATCTGGTCTGCACTGCATTTTGTACCAAAAAACAACATTGTTCTGCACACTAGTTTGTTGGTTGTTGACAACTTTATTGCATATTTTAATTGAGAATTCTAATGCAAGGATGGTTTTAGTTCTCAGTCTGGTTTTGGTTTGTGTTTTTTGGTTGGGCTAATTTGCATGCACCTTTTCATTTGGCTTTGAAATAGTCAAACTAGAAAATATCTGTAAATATTTGTTACGTTGGATCACTGGGTGTTGGTAATGTTTCATGGAAATATTAACACGACCGAATGGAGTGATTGGATCCAGATCAAAGAGTTTGTAACTGTGATTTAAATAAAGACTTGACTCTATGGATTTACTCGCAGGATTCAGTGATTTCAAATTCAAAATGAAGGTAAGGCTTAAAAAAAAACAATGATACAGTTATTTAAAATATATTTTCCAGACTATCTACGTTGCAGCTCTTTTTAAACATTGCAAATTCAACCTCTGTTTAACAACTCAATATAATCATCAGACATCACATTCAATTTACATATAAATGAACTGTAATGTTTTTCAAATGCTTCTAACGAGCTGATTTGTTCTTCATGATGAAGAACCTTGCTTCAGAATCACTGTTTTTAAGCACTGTTATGATTCCACCTGATGGTAATACTGGACAAGTCATTTTCCAAAGTGAAGCTGTCTTGATCGATCATAAGTTTTATTTTTAGCTACGGGTGGTTATTAGTCACTGAAAAAATTTACAAGGGGCTATCAATGTACTTGAACCAAAACAACGCAAGTTTATTGCACAAAAAGAAAAAATTAACTGCGTGACAGTTTGGAAAAATATTATTGGGAAACAGCAAACTGCAAGTGTCAACCCTTTTGCCCAGCAATATTATCTACAGACACTTGACCTCAGTGAAATATTATTCCTGTTTTTTTTACTTCAATCTCTCTTATTCATCAACAAGGTTGCAAATGTTCCCTTTTGATAGCTTTCTGCACATTCACTAGCTTTCTCTATCACTCACCGAGGCATACAAACAACATCCACCTCACTGATTTTCCTCAATGAACTCTGAAGGGAAAGAAATAACTAAGGACCGCTAAAATAGCTTAAGACATTTTTTCTATCTCTGATGACCTGAGAAACTGAATTGCACTTCTACTGGGATGAAACTGCTCTGAACTGTAACATAGGTCTCACCATTTAAAATGTTTTCGATGAACTTCCATACAAAACACTTTAGTCAAATTAAAGTTTGCGGGTAAATGCTGGGAGTAGCTAAAACATTGACAAGTACTCATGAGATGAGTTTTAACAAATTTGGAAGGATAGGTTCAGTGTTCTTCAGGATTTGCTGTTAGAACTACTACTGTTCTTAAATTTAAATAGCATGACCTGGATCCCAAATCACAATACAAAGTGGTCAGAGTTTCAAATGGTGATGAATTAGGATGAGTAGCAGATTATGAAGCAATTAGCAAAACAGAAATTAAGAGGAAAAAAAAACTTGCATTTTTCTACATAAAGGGTAGTGAAGTATTTGTTAAATATCCAGGAAAAAAACAAAAAAAACAGTTTGGCCATGGTTTAAGTGTACATCAGAACAGGCTTAAGGTGGTGAATATCCAGTCATCTCCAAATATTTCTTTCTAATTGGACAGGACAATAGCACAAGAAGTTTTTTTGCAGAAAAATTTAAATGACTGAATTTTGGAAGTAAAAATCATTGGGATACATGAAACAACAGCAACTTGCATTTACATAGTGTCTTTCATATCATAAAACATCCCATGGCACTTCACAGCAGCAGTTGTCAAACAGAATTTGAGAGCAAGTCACATAAGGAAATTTGCAAAAGGTGACCAAAAACTTGATCAAGAGGTATGTTTTAAGACAAATCTTAATGGAGAAAGAATTGAGAGGTTCTTCAAGTTGAGAGATCCAGAGCTTGGGAACCGAGGCAACTTAAGACCCAAAGATCCGTGGTGGAGTCAGAAAAATCAGGGATGCGCAAGAGGCAAGAATTAAAGGAGTGTGGAGCTATGCTCAGTAGCAGCAGTGTGTACAATCTGCAAGACACACTGCAGAAATTAGCCCAAGATCCCGAGATAGCGTCACCCAAACCCAGAATCATGTGTATCTAGTAGGACAAGGTCAGCAGAGACATGGGAACACTGCCACCTGCAATTCCCCTCCAAGCCACTCACCCTCCTGAGTTCAAAATATATTGCCATTCCTTCACTGTTGCTGGAATTCACTTCACAAACCAGGAATTCCTCCCTAAGGGTATTGTGGGTCTACCACCTCACATGGACTATAGTAGTTCAGAAGGCAGCTCACCACTCAAGGGCAATTAGGAAAGGGGAATAAACACTGACCAGCCAACAATTCCCACATCCCAGGAGAGGAGGACTAGAAATCTGGGGATGTAGAGTTGGAGAAGGTTGCAAAGCATTTGGAGGAGGGAGTTGATAGTGACAGCTGGTGGAGAGGTGGGAAAAGCTTTGCAGACAAATAGTGTGTATGTTGTAGCTTAGGATGAAGTCGAAAGAGGTATAGGTACCTTTATGGACTTGATACTTAATATGTTCAACCAATACACTTAACTAACAACCAATGAAACACTGAACAATTAAATAACATATTAGAATATGAATTTGAGGAAGTATTTATCTCATTTCAAAGTGATTAATCAGATTTCACCTTGACTGTCACAGTATGTTCTGATCACATTGAAGCAAGATATATTTTCAAGTTCTGGTAGAAAAATCGAGAGGAGCCATGTGGCTGACCTTGTGTTACAGGAATGTTAGAGAAGTTACTTGAACTTTTTGGTCTAGCAAAGAGGCATTCTTAAAGTATTGTTGAAGAAGTGAGTATAATTATTTAAAGAATGAAAAGGATTAATCAAGAAATTAACTATATCATAGGAGCAAAACAGGTTCAATTTATGTGAAGTTAATTTTAACTGATAGCAGGAAATTCTTTATTACACAGAGTGATCAGAAAATGGATCAGAATTCCATTGGGAAGAGTTGAGGCAAAATCTGTGAAAGCATTCAAACACAGAGGAACAGGCATTTTAACACCTCAAATCTGTTCTACTATTCTAGTAAATCATGGATGATCAGTAACCTAATGTTATACTTTGCCTTTAACCTATATCTCAATAACTTTAATTAACAAAAAACTATCAATCTCAGTTTTAAAATTAGCAATTTGGCATGAATTTCCACTTGTAAAACATTCAAATTTCTGTCACCCTTGACCATGAAAAAGTATTCATAAATTTCATTCTGTCAAGTTTAGCTCTAACTTTTAAGCCTTGTCCTAGATTTTCCCAATCTAAGGAAATAATTTAGACCATAAGACCATAAGACATAGGAGTGGAAGTAAGGCCATTCGGCCCATCGAGTCCACTCCGCCATTCAATCATGGCTGATGGGCATTTCAACTCCACTTACCAGCGTTCTCCCCGTAGCCCTTAATTCCTCGAGACAACAAAAATCTATCAATCTCTGCCTTGAAGACATTTAGCGTCCCGGCCTCCATTGCACTCCGTGGCAATGAATTCCACAGGCCCACCACCCTCTGGCTGAAGAAATGTCTCCGCATTTCTGTTCTGAATTGACCCCCTCTAATTCTAAGGCTGTGTCCACAGGTCCTAGTCTCCTCGCCTAATGGAAACAATTTCCTAGCGTCCACCCTTTCCAAGCCATGTATTATCTTGTATGTCTCTATTAAGTCTCCCCTTAATCTTCTAAACTCCAATGAATACAATCGCAGGATCCTCAGCCGTTCCTCGTATGTTAGACCTACCATTCCAGGGATCATCCGTGTGAATCTCCGCTGGACATGTTCCAGTGCCAGTATGTCCTTCCTGAGGTGTGGGGACCAAAACTGGACACAGTACTCCAAATGGGGCCTAACCAGAGCTTTATAAAGTCTCAGTAGCACATCTCTGCTTTTATATTCCAACCCTCTTGAGATAAGTGACAACATTGCATTCGCTTTCTTAATCACGGACTCAACCTGCATGTTTACCTTTAGAGAATCCTCGACTAGCACTCCCAGATCCCTTTGTACTTTGGCTTTACTAATTTTCTCACCATTTAGAAAGTAGTCTATGCTTTTATTCTTTTTGCCAAAGTGCAATTTTCCTTATTTACTGCCCATAACGTTGTGAAAACGTCAATTAGATAATCCTGTAATTTCTAAACATCATGAAATGCAGGATAAAGTAAAGTATTAAAATGGCAATGGGAATTGAAAGGGTTACATGTTTACCTGTTTGAGACTTGGCTTGAGATAAAGAAATTAAGTGAAGAGAAGGGAGGAAGAAAATCAGTTCTGTGGGGATGAAACAGGTTAAAGTGATGAATATACCAAGACATCTTAGTTTGTGGGTTTTGCAAAGGAGTTGGAAGTGACATGTGCAGGGTTGAGGAGTTTAGGTTGGACCTGGAATTGAGATGAAGTCAGTGGCAGGCTTGTTAAAAATGTCTGAATGCTTGGTGGTCCAGGGGGAGCTATAAGGAGATGTCTGTGAGTTGGGGTTTCCCTCAGCTTTGCAGAGGTCCATTTGCCAAAAAAAAAGCAACAGTGCATCCTTTGTCAAGAATTTAGGATTAAACTTGAGGAGATGGGGTTCCTCATGTTCAGAAGGACACATTATGCTGAGTGAGAGGATCAGAATGTCACACTGACAGTTCTAAGTATAAAAATCCAGAGCGGGTAAGTGGGATCTGGTCGTTTGGATTCAAGTTTCGATATTGTGTGTTTTGGAGAATATGCTAGGGCTGCAAACTTGTTCCCAGAGGTGGCCAACTTGGAGGTGAGAAGACCATGGAATTTGGGGTGGGATAGTGGCATTCCCACAATACTGCCACCTTTCCCCCTCCACAGAATTAAGTCCCCAGCAGGAAAGCCCATATTCAATCTTGCCACACTTTTACTAATTGAGACTCTAAATTACCTGTAAATAAAGACCATTTCAGGATCTCAGCCTGCTGCAACTGAACCCATTTGCACAGGGACCTGTCACAATGCCTACTTGACTGATGAACTGCTGACAAGCCATGCAGTGTCTGGTGTGGGCAACATCCAGGCCATTGCTTCTGGTTCCCCTGTCTACTCTTCCCGTAAACCTCAGCCCTAGAACATACCTTCAACTTCCTTCCCTTCCCGCAACCCACATGCATGCATGCACTCATACACACACATATGCATGCACAAAAATGACTTGCTTCACTCATTCATTCACCCCTGATCCTAAGTGCTCTTCCACCAGCAGCCACAGTTACCTCCATGGTGCTGTTAAGTGCAGGAGCTGCCAACTTCTGGTCAGCAGCTGCACGAGATGAGATTTGCTGCTCTCAGAACCTATTCCAAGCCTGCCAAAAACCAAAATTCAGCTGCGTTATCGTGTGCCTGTGACTGAGGGGCCTGTTTTACTGACAAGCTGTAAGATTCACCCCTTTAAGTAGTTAAATAGAATGCAAATTTCCATTCAATGGCAGCTACAGCATGGTTAAAAGTAAATGTGCAGGTTTATGGGGTCTGGATGGGATCTCCTTTAAGGGTCGGTGTAGGCTTGATGGGCCAAATGGCCCCCTTCTGCATTGTAGGGATTCTATGATTTTTTTTTAAAAAACATTACAGCATCGTGTAATTTTCAAATGTTACTGAATAAAAATATTTATCTAATATTCATGCAGATTCATTCAAATTAATCAATCATCAGAAATATTGTGCTTTCAGTTCCTGTAAATTGTTTTTTTTTGTTTGTGTGTGTCTAAATGCTGTTCAGACTCATATCTGCATTGGATGTATTGCGATAGGCAGTTGTTCTGATCTGGAATATTGGTGCATGATTGATTGACCAATGTCACACTTTTTTTCCCCTTGGTTTTAGAAAGTGAAAGTAGTATAGGATTTTCGTCAAAGTCACCTCATGTGTTTTTGTTATTTTAATAAATAGAAGCCATTTCAAGTAAGCCAGTTTTTGAGACCAGGAGTTTATGATTTGATCCTTTGTTCTCTTATCAGGGGTGTGATTAACCCAGTTGGTGGTGCCAAAGGCAGCAGGACTGCCCCACTCCAATGTATCTCTGTTGCTGAAGGGCACTCTAAACCTGTGCTGTGTCTAGATGCAACCAATGACCTGCTGTTCACAGGCTCCAAAGGTAAGAACTCAGTGAGGGGAGGAGAGATGCAAGGCTGGGTGGCACAATAACATTCAAGCTGACATTTTATCTCTGGGATTTCACATGTGTTCTAAACCAACATGGTGAACCTTGTTTCCAGCTGAAGGGATCCATTGTAAGAGAGTCTGGCTGGTCTTAACAGGCAAATGGAATGACACCAGTGTTGAATTAGGCATCCTGTTCAGGGAACAGTGAAATGCATTTCTTGTTCAGGAGTGGATGCTTTTCAAAGATTGAGGTGGAATTTCTTCGACAGAGTTAGATGAATTGTATTCCACGATTAACTGTCATTTCAAGCTTGACAGCTTCTCATTGAAATGATCAAATTGGAGAAAAAGTACTTTTATGTCCAAATTACGCACACAGTTTTCATCAATTTTATACTTTGCTGTGTTCCTCAGAAAAATGTAAACCTCTCCTGACAAGCAATTTCAGTTTCCAGCACAGGCTTCAGTTGCCATTAAATGGTTGAACAATGTTTTAAATTTGGTTACTATTAGGTTGTAAGTTTGCTTGCTGAGCTGGAAGATTTGTTCTCAGATGTTTCATCACCATGCAAGGTAATATCATCAGTAAACCTCCATTGAAGCGCTGGTGTACTGTCCCACTTTTTGTTTATGTGTGCTTGTTCTGTTGTGGGTGATATCACTTCCAGTTCTTTTTCTGAGAGGTTGGTAAATGGGATCCAAATTGATGTATTTGTTGATGGAGTTCCGTTTTGAATGCCAGGCTTCTAGAAATTCCTGTTTGTGTCTTTGTTTAGTCTTTCCTAGGATGGATGTTTTGTCCCAGTCGAACTGGTGTCCCGTGTCTGTGTGTAAGGGTACTAATGATAGCTGGTCGTGTCTTTTGACGGCTAGTTGTTGCTTGTGTACCCTGGTGGCTAGTTTCCTGCCAGTCTGTCCGGTGTACTGTTTGTTGCAGTCCTTGCAGGGTATTTTGTATATGACTTTTGTTCTGCTGGTTGTTGGTATGGGGTCCTTTAGATTCATCAAAGCTGTTTCAGTGTGTTTGTCGGTTTGTGGGCTACCATGATGCCAGGGTGCTGGAGTAGTCTGGTTGTCATCTCTGAGATGTCTTTGTTGGATGGTAGTGTGTCTTGAGTGTCTGGGTGTGTTGTGTCTTCTTGTTTAGGTTTGTTGTGTAAGAATCGGTGGACTGTGCTTATCGGGTACCTGTTGTTCTTGAATACGTTGTATAGGTCTTTTTCTTTGGCACCGTAGTTCCTGGGTGCTGCAGTGTGTTGTGGCTTGTTTAAATAATGTCCCGATGCGGCTCTGTTTGTGGGTGTTGCTCCTGTAGTTGATTATCTGGTCAGTGTGTGTCGCTTTCCTGTAGACACTAGTCTGCAGCTGTCCATTGGCTTTTCATTCTACTGTGACATCTAGGAAGGGGAGTCTCTTGTTGTTCTCTTCCTCTTTGGTGAACTTAATACCAGTAAGGATGTTGTTTGCGTTTGTGGGTTTCTTCTAATTTGTTCTAATCCACATAGTTCTAAAGCTTGGGCTGGATTATGGGGAGAGCTGCTCATTCCGACCTCTCCAGAACTGCTTCTGCCAAGAATCCTGATATTGGTAATCCCATGGGTGTCCCATTGATTTGCTTTTATATCTTGTCATTGAAGCTGAAGTGGGTTGTGAGGCACAAGTTTACTAATTTGAGGATGTCCTTGCTGATCGAGTTGGTGCAGTCTGGTGTTGGTGTCCCTGTTTTTTCAGTAGGGCGGCCAGTGTTTCTTTGGCCAGGCTGATGTTAATTGACGTGAATAGGGCCGTCACACTGAAGGCAACCATGACCACATCATCCTCTACCTTGGTGTCCTTGAAACGGAAGTGATATCACCCACCACAACAGACCAAGACATGTAAGTAGAAAGCGGGACAGTACACCAGCACTTCAACAGAGACTCACTGATGGTGACAAAACGTCTGAAAACAAATCTTCCAGCTCAGCAAGCAAACTTACATCCTGAACCACAACCTGAGCTACAAATCTTCTCAAAAAATCATAACCACTTGGTTACAATATTTTGCTCTGCTATAAATTAGGAAAACCTAATATATTCTGTGGGCACTGGATGACAGCAGAAAGAAACATTTGATTTTGACTAATAAAGCCTTGTTCCTCATTACTACTTAAGCATTTTCAGTTCATTTCATTCGACTGTAACTTATCTTGGCGTTTTGCCATTACAAATTATTCTGACTTATTCAAGTTGTTTTCATGTCAAGATCTGATGTGCATGACTATTTCTTTGCTGCATTTTCGGTTGTATTTTATGTTGAATGTTGAACCAGCACAAAATTACCGTGCAAGGTTCAGGCAGTGAAAATTATTTATCCTTGTAATATGCTCACTAGTTAATGTGCCTTTTGACTGCACAATGCCTGAAAATTGATTACAAAAAAAAATGACATTGAAAGGAATAGTTTCAGCACAGAATAAAGCCATTCAATTAGTTGTGTCTATGCTAGCTCTCAGCAAGAGCAGTTCAGCTAGCCTTATATCTCCCAGCATTCCACATAACCCTGTTAATCTATTTTAATCTTGAGGTACATGTTCAAATATCTTTTGAATTCCAACTACCAATCTCCTCTAGAGGACTGTATCTGATTTTCAGGGGCTATATTTTCATTCTCAATAACTTTCAATCCTAAACTATGTAGGATTGTTTGCTATTTATGCTTAAATCACTGTGTTTAATACAAAAAAAGTATAATACATTATTGCAAATGGTAGAACATATTCAACTTTTTATATTGTAAAATCAATCTTTAATTCTGGCATATGTGGTTAAGGAACAGGTACTACAGGTACACAATCCTCCATCTGAAACACTTGGGACCAGCTGGTTTTTGGAATTCGGAATTTCTCGAATTTCGGAATAAGTGACAGTTTGATGGTGAAATTTTTTAAAAACTTACCGAAGAGCAGACTCACTGTGAGTACTACGGGCCCTAAGACAGAATTGAGGCTTGCCAGTGCTGGGCCATGCCCCGCAATGTCCCACGTTGCATCCGAGTGACACACATCGAGTGGGTGTGGAGTTGGGTTAACTGTTTGCACACCAAACAACCTTATTAATGAGAAAAACTTCATGAAAATCCTTCGGATTTCGGACCTTTTCGGATTTCAAGATTTCAGATAAAGGGTTGTCTACCTGTAACCTAATTTGTCCTGGTAACAATTTTTGAAGGTCGTGAAAAAAATCGTTTTTCACTTGCTGCCAGCTCATGTCAGGTGCATAGAGCTGTGTCAACACTGCAATCCAACCAGATGGGCAAAAGTGGCAGAAAGTGGTGCAGATTAATTTCTTTTTTCCATTTCACTGCGTCAGCCTGTGGACACATTGGCTGAGATTGCACACCCAGTTTTTGAAGGCTTCTGAACATTGACCTCTTTATTGGCATAATTTGATGTGTTGTGTTTCAATCTAATAAATATAAAGGCATAGGCTTTGAAATTGAAGGCATTACTAGCACGTTAAAGAGGTATAATCTGATGTTTCGGGAAAGAAGAAACAATGGAGTAAGCTAAGGTTCCTACATTAACCACTTAATGTAAAAAGCTCTTTCAAATTTAAAGGCGACAATTTTAATTTTTAAGGGATCTTCTCTATGTTTTTTTCTTTTTGGTCATCGGGGCCATTTTTCATTCTCACTGACTTCTTTTGGCTAATGCAGTCACGTAGCATTACCTTCTGTATTTGTGTTGATGTATAAATTACTTGGACTCACACAGAAGCAGAATTAGAGGAATTCATTAATGTTCTCCATAATTATTAACCCATTAAATCTAAAGATGACATATAAGGAGTATGTACTATAGTAATTAAATTAATATGAGAAGCATAAATTAACATTTTTTTTTCCAAATATTTAGACACACAAAAAGCTGTGACTCTAAACACACCTTCCACAGACTGCTAAAGTTGCAACTAATTTGTTTCCGTAACATATTTACAAAGTTAAAATTGTTTAACCAAACAGCTACTACCTTTTTCTTAGTTTCGGTCTTGGTTTTTTTTTTAACGACTGACACAGAGTTCATTACAATAGTGTTAGCTACTATCTTCTCCATAGTATAGCTCTTGTGCAGTTTTAAGCAAGTGGTAAGAAATATTTATTTGCATATAATTCATTAACTTCCGTGATTTCTAGTTAACCATGCTACGAGTTAGTGGAGCGTTCCTTTGTAGACTAGATTTGAAACTTTTTTTTGCATTTAATTCATCTTCTCCGTCTTTGCAACCTCCCTCTCACTCTCACCCACTCTCTCCCTTGCAATATGCAGCCTTACCACTCTGCAAAACAATCTTGTCCCTTTCCCCTCATTGACTCTCCTCATTGTTCTGCCTTGCTTAAACCCTCTCCCAAGCTCATTGCAGACTCCCAATCTCCACATACCCCTCTCGCTGCCCCTTGAGACCACAAGCTCCTTTGCAGCCTTCCTTTTCTCACAAAATTCCACAGAGAAAGCAGGAAGAAGGGTTGCTCCCTAAAAAAAGGCGAGCTTCACATTTCAGCCTCAGCAAAAAGGAAGCTGGCCACCAATCTTCACACGTGCAAGCTTCAGTCTCCCTGTTCCCCCAGCGACTCTGTCAATCCCTGCATTTACTTATCCAGCTGTCACTGCTTCACCAGCCACAGGCTGTTCTTGTAATCTGTGATTGGAGGAGTAGTTATTCACCCCACCGCACCTCACTCCCCCCCCCCCCCCCCCCCCACCCTCCCCCACCACCCCCACCCTCACCCCATGAATAGAATGGCAGGGACCTTTCTCTGATTAGTGTCACTATGAGTACATTTTTTTGTGGGTGTTTTGTAAATTTTGGGAAATGATTCATAATTGTTTTGAGTATTGATTGAAAACCTTGAACTTGAGTCAGTCAAAGGCAATTTTGTTTACTGGCCTGTTAGATGATGGACAGCACTGTACATGATATTGAACTAGACGAGGTGATCTACAAAATTGTTGTTGCCAGATTGCCTCTAACCAACAATTTAAAACCTAAAAGAAGGTAATGGGACACAGATAAATCAAATTGTTTCGTTATTCATCAGGATGACCTTTCTGTGGTTGTTTCGGTGTATATGTCTGTTGATCATTGAGAAAATTCATTTAATTGCTAGGTTAGGTTATTTTATAGTTTGTTTCTACTTTCCTTCTGTATCAGTAAAAAAACGATTTTTGAAAAATTTCTGTTCCTTGGTTAATTTTGTGCTCTGTAATTTATTCAGATCGCACTTGTAAAGTGTGGAATTTGGCGACAGGACAGGAAATCAGTACCCTGAAAGGGCACCCGAACAATGTCGTCTCCGTCAAATACTGCAGTTACTCCAGTCTTGTGTTTACTGTCTCCACATCATACATTAAAATTTGGGATATCCGAGAGAGCCCCAAATGCATCAGGACACTAACGTAAGGAACTTGCCCTACAGTCTGTGTTGATATTATGGCTTTAAGAGATGTATTTGGTTCTTTTTGTTTTTTGAAGACAGGTGTTGAGCTGTAAATGCCAAGGTGTCTCCTCCAAGCTAACTCAGTAAACAGCTCATGAGGGTTTGGGTTTTTTTAAAAGTTGAAGCAATAGAAGCAGCATGAATGAGTGGAGTCAGGCTTCCACAGAACCAGGGCTTTAACTTAGCTTTCAGTAGTTGTTGGGGTTTTGAATTTGGCTGTGGAAGCTGTAATTCATCTCTTTGCTACAGCAGAGTTCTCTTTCTCTGCCAGAATTTTCTTTTGATGTTCTTTCCTTCTGGGCTGGAGAAACATTGCATGTGAGACAATCTATGTTCTTAATTTGCTTTTGCAAAGGGTGTATTCATGGGATGTTACTATTTTGGAAACATTGCTGTTTAATAGTTAAATAATCTATTATTCCATTCAGTTTTCAATAGAGTTATGCCAATTATTTTTTTATATTTTAACGATCGGCTAAGAACAAACTGTGCTTTTCAAAAAGTAGTGTAACCTACAGAATTACATCTGGAACACAGCACCTTACACCACCTTTAAATAAGAAAAAGTTACAGTCTAAGCTATCTCCTTGAAATATCTGAAGGGAGTTTGGTCTGGTCCATAAAAAAATCTAATAGAAACATAATTCATTACATATACGTATGGTAAACCCTGTCAGTATTTTTGGTTGAACTTGAGGTTTGTTAATAAAAATAAGAAATGGGGCAGCACAGTGGCTCAGTGGTTAGCATTGCTGCATCATAGTGACAGGGACCCGGATTCAATTCCAGTCTTGAGTGACTGTCTGTGTAGAGTTTGCATATTTGCCCCATATCTGCATGGCTTTCCTCCCAGTACTCCCGTTTCCTCCCACAGTCCAGAGAAATGCATGTTAGGTGGATTTGCTATGATGAACATGGGGTTACAAGATTAGGGTGGGGGCTAGGTCTGGATCTGGATAGAATGCTGTTCAGAGGATTAATGTGGATTCAATGGGCCAAATGGCCTCTTTCTGCACTGTTGAGATTCTATGATTCTATTAAACATGCAACAAAACAAACATGGAACAAAAGGGCAGCACGGTGGCTCTGTGGATAGCACCGCTGCCTCACAGCACCAGGGTCCCAGGTTCGATTCCAGCCTTGGGAAACTGTCTGTGTGGCGTTTGCACATTCTCCCTGTGTCTGCCACATTCCAAAGATGTGCAGGCCAGATGAATTGCCCATGCTAAATTGTCCATAGTTGCTAGGTGCATTAGTTAGAGGAGGAGTGGGTTACTCT
This sequence comes from Hemiscyllium ocellatum, assembly GCF_020745735.1. Taxonomy (NCBI): domain Eukaryota; kingdom Metazoa; phylum Chordata; class Chondrichthyes; order Orectolobiformes; family Hemiscylliidae; genus Hemiscyllium; species Hemiscyllium ocellatum. The sequence continues at coordinate 24,894,860 of NC_083426.1, read as the reverse complement.
TCAGAGGGTCAGTGTGGACTTGTTGGGCCGAAGGGCCTGTTTCCACACTGTAGGGAATCTAATCTCAAACAAATTAATTCAGGTTCATCCAATCTTTCCACAGAACCAGGGGTGAAAGTGAGGACTGCAGATGATGGAGACTTAGAGTCAAGATTAGAGTGGTGTTGGAAAAGCACAGCAGGGAGGAGTAGAAACATCCAGGAGTGTCGATTTTCCTGCTCCTCGGATGCTGCCTTACTTGCTGTGCTTTTCCAGCACCACTGTAATCTTGACTCTAATCCCCATCATCTGCAGTCCTCACTTTCACCCACTGGTTGCCCCGACTGGTATTGTCCTGAGTGCAAGTTCTCAAAAGTTAAACGATAGAATGTCTGTCTTGTATTATCCTATTATTTATATTCAACTCATTTCTTTTTGCAAACAGTATCTCCTTCATATCAGCAGCTTAAAAAGGATTCCTAATCACCTTTTGATTGGAATAGCTTGCTGGAATTTTTTTTTGTCATTAACTAACTTAACTGTTTTTTTCAAATTAACTTGTACTTGCTGGATATATAATTATTTGTAAGGTTATCTGGTAATGTGCATCTGGAAGGGATATTTTAAAAGTTCATGTAGAAAGACAAGTTTCAAACAAATAAGAATAATATCAGCATCAACTAGGAAGCTTTGTTGGAAGGGAACTCATTTTGAAGAAAATGGAACAAACCTTTACTACAAGTAAGATAAACAAACATTCCCAGAAAGATTGCATAGTTAAATTGAAGGAGATTAAGAAAGAAAAATGAACTACAAAAAACTAAAGTTAATAGGAGAGAACTTTCGGAGGAGTTTAGCACAAACTGAAATGGCTGTTAATTATTTTTTAAGAAACCTTGGATGTGGTATACCAAGTTAAAAGTCTAAAATCTAGACATGATGGTGTAATAATGGAAGACAAAAATGTTTAAAATTTTAAATACATTTCTGGAACTGTTCAGTAAAACAAGTATAATATTCATCCATTAAACTGATAGTTTTCTATCCCAAAGGTTTTTGAAATGAGCCATAGATGCTTATTAAGTTAAAAAGGACATATGATTAGTAAGTCACACAGATCTAATTTCTGGGGACATCAGATGAACCTATTGTAATGAAGATTTCATGAAGAATAAATATGTGTGGCTGTGGATCCATTTATATGGAAATAAACACTTTTATAGTGACACAAATTATACACTGTCAAAAAAATGGATAATTGTGGTCTCAACAGATTAACATAAATAATCAAAAACAGAAAACTAGTGTCGAGATGAAAGCTGTTGTCAGATCCATTTACTTAATTTTCTTGAGGCCAGAATCAAGGCAGTTAATTTCGGTTTTTGGTATGCCTTTAACAAAATTTTAACAACGTTCTTCTTAATGTTTAAACACTACAGGAATCTAGGGTATAGCATGTAATTGGATTTTTTAAAAAAAATAACGAAAGCTAGAATTCTTGAGATACACAGTTTTAGTCTGGAGTATGTATTCATGGTTTCTCACAAAGCTGTTCACTTCAAGGAATTATTGCACTGGAGGGGAAAATTACTTTTCTTCCTTAAGTGTTTAAGTAGAGTGGAAAGAAGAAAGCAGGAAAATATGGACCTGTCAGTTTAATGTACATTGTGGGAGGTCATGCGATTCTATCATCAAAGTAATGTGTGACTGTTTGACAAGAATAATCTGATTGAAGAAAAACAATATGAATTTGTGAAGCGTATATCATGTCTGACTAACCTTAGTTGTATTTTATATATGGCCCATTAACACAGTGGACAGGGAGCTGACTTTGGATATTGTTCAACACTCAGGGGTGGCATGGTGGCTCAGTGGTTAGCACTGCTGCATCACAGCGCCAGGAACACAGGTTTGATTCTAGCCTCGGGTGACTGTGTGGAGTTTGCACATTCTCCCTGTGTCTGCGTGAATTTCCTCCAGGTGTTCTGATTTCCTCCACAGTCCAAAAATGTGCAGGGGTTAGGTGAATTGGCCGTGCTAAATTGTGTTCAGGGATGTGTAGACTAGGTGCATTAACCAGGACAATGTAGAGTAATAAGGTGGAGGAATGGGTAGGAATGGAATACTCTCTGGTGTGGACTTCTCAGGCCAAATGGCCTGTTTGCACACTGTATAAATTCTATAAAATTGTCTTTAGAATCTTCCAAAAGACATTTGGTGACATTCTGCTTCAGAGATTGTCAAAAATACAATTGATTGGAGCATAGTCTGGCTGACAGTGATTAGTTCAGAATTTTTGGATCTGGATGGCAGAATAGAAGAGATGTAACAGAGGAGAGGAGTGGCAGTGTCCCATAGCCATACCCCACCTGGTGCACATATAAACCATTTTTAGAACCTATTTCTGATGTTGAGGTTACTGGATAGAATTGTCAAATTTCACCATCTGCTGTGATGGGATTCAAACCCACGTCCTCAGAACATTAGCCTGGGGTTTTGGATCACTAATCTAGTGACAGTACCAGTGTGCCACCACTCCCCAGAGGAATTAGCGATCTTAACAGAATAGCTATATAGAGATGCTAAGGCAGTTTTAACAAGGGTAAGTTCAAGGTTTACAAAGTTCTAATCAAACCATATTCAGAAAATTATGTTTGATTTTATTCATTATATTAGAAGGTATGCCAGTGACAGAAAGTATAATAGAGAAATATAAAAGGATCCACTTCAAATATTAAGGAAGTCCAATTGAATTAATTAATCAAGAACTAGTATTTCAACTGTAATCCCACAGGAACCCTGTGCTCAAAAAACATGACTCAAGTAATAGATTCATGGAAGACGATATACACAATGAAGCAAAGAGCATATTTGGAGATTTATCAGTAATATTTTAATGGATTAATATAGTCAGAATTATAACAGTCCTCATTATTTTTCTGTAAGTTATCAACTTTGATTGATTTTTGGGGTGGGATAAAAGAGGAAGTTCACGAAAGAAAATTAACATGAAGTTGGTGGTTTCACAAGCCTCTTTACTTCACAAGGTCATTCATGTGAAAATTAGAAATTATTTTGACTCTGTAGTTTGTTGGGAGAGAGCAAGAGCACTTTGTTTTCAATGCAGCTTGGATGTCAACTTAGTCCCTTGTTTCCTGCTCAAATACAACACTTTCCAGGAGGTTAATGGCTGGCAGGTGCCAATCCACTTCATGACGTCAGAGATTGAATGCAATGAAATTAACAAATTACAAGATGTCTTCAACCTGGTGCACACTGACAAATAGCATTTTATCTTTTTATATGATCAGTTCCTCTGGTCAGGTGACTTCAGGTGATGCTTGTGCCAGCACAACCAATCGCACTGTGAGAATTGCACAAGGTGAGCACCAGATCAATCAGATTGCACTGAATCCTGCTGGCACTCTCCTCTATGCTGCTACTGGCAACTCTGTTCGCATCTGGGACCTTAAAAAGTAAGGCATTTTTCCTGGTTATGTTGTTTGTTGTATATTTTACAAGTAGCTTTAACTTCAGTGTATTTGATAAAATGTGACGTTCTTAAATAATATACAGAACAGTTATTTTGATTCTTCATTATTCGATTAATATGGTTTCTCGATGGTTACTTATGAAGTAGGCAATGATCTTTTAAAAAAATGAATTTGTTCAACTTAACTGCTGATTCCCCAAAGTCTCATAATGATGTACAAGGCACAAAGGAGAATGCTGTCACTTGCTTATTGAGGATTCTTTCAGAAACCCTCAAGAATTTTAATATCTTCAAGAACAGAGAAGTTTGCTTAATCAGTAATTTATTCACAAGCATTACCATCCATTGAACTCTACCACTACCATACCTTGGCTGCAGTGAGTACTATCTACTATGAAGAATGCACTGCAGCAATTTGCCTAGAATGAAAAAGTGAATGGTAATACCATCACCTCCAAGTTCATGTCCAAGTCACACGCCATCCTGAAATGGATGCCATTCCTTCATTGTCACTCATTCAGAATACTTGAACTGGCAGTCCAATGCAGTTTGCCCACCTTAAAGGACAAAGAGGGATGCTCAATAAATATCACTCTTGTTAGTACATTCACAACCTGGGAATGAACTTTTAAGACTTAATAGTTTTAGAGGACAATAAACCTTGAGAAAAAGTTATTTTACTTTTTGATTTAGAATTTTGTCTTGCGTGGTAGTTCTCTGGTTATACGTCTTCGAGGTAGGCTATGGCCTAGTGGTATTATTGCTAGATTATGAATCCACAGACCCAGGCAACATTCTGGGACCCAGGTTTGAATCCCACCTTGGCAGCCTGTGAAATTTGAATCCAATAATAATAATGATCATGAAGCCATTGCCGATTGTCAGGTTTGTATTTTTTCAGAAGAATGATTCTTTGATTATGCAACATGTGGTTGGCTGAATGCTGATCTAACTTTGGTCAGCTCCAATATTAATGTTTGCCTTTTTCTTCATTTAGAATCCAACCTGTTGGGAAACTCACAGGCCATATTGGTCCAGTAATGTGCCTCACAGTAGAGAGAATGGCAACAAAACATGACTTGGTCATCACTGGATCCAAAGATCACTATGTGAAGGTAATGTTCTTTGTGATCCATACCCAGTATTATAAACCATCATCTCATCCAGTTCTGGTAGCAACCCTTCAGTAACAAAACAACCTTTAAATGTATGTCTTTTTGCAACGTGAAACCACTGATTTAATTAAAAACAAGCAGTATTTTAAGTAAAGTTTAGCACTATTATACAATCAAATATACTATGGATTATTTATCAGGTAAAAAAAAACTCACTGTTGTCTGGATTACACAAAAGTGCTTTGGGCACCAGCATTCATATCACGAATTTGGCAGCAAAAACTTTAAAATTTACAAAGATTTTATCTGTTGGTTTTCATCTTTCCATTCTGGACACTTTTTCTGTCCAGAAACCAACACCCCAATGGGGAAGAACTTGGCCGTTTGTTTTCAAATAATGAACCACCACTTAAACAAAATACCCAATCACCTAATTACAAACACTACACCCAGGGTCAAAGTGACAATACAAAATCAAGGAGGCAGGGTTAGAGAAGAAGGGAGGGGCCAAAATCAAAATACTGTTAAAGGCAAGGATAATGCACTCCCGCCTCCACTATGCCTCCAAGGTTCATGGTGTATTGGCAGACATGCCATGCATCACCCAGGTACAAGCATAGTCATGGGAGAGAGGCAGGCGTTTGAGATTCATGACCCCCTCCACTGCCCACTATCTGGACCTGGACCTGTTGATGGCTACTTTAGCCAGGCCCAGGGGCAGTTCTAAAGAACTTGGGTCTTAGTTACTTGAGTCAACCTATCCAGAATGCTATGACACATCTCTGGGACAAATAGAACTTGAACCTGGATATGCAAACTTAGTTTTATTTTGTATATAATTAACCTGTTCAGGTGTGCTATGACCCACCTCTGGATCAGGTGGGACTTTAATTTGTGCCTTCTAGCCTAAAGGTAGAAGCACTACCACTGCACCACAAGGCCCTGGAGCTCAACTCTTTCTTTTGGTTTTGAAAATTCAGAATGAGATAGGGCTCTAAGATTGACCTATAGACACTTTTAATCAACCTGTTCAGATATTTTATGAGACATCTCTGGAGAACATGGGTTCTGAACCCAGACTTCCCAGCTCAAACATAGGAAAATTACTTTGCTTAGAGCAAAGGCGATTGAGAAGGGACAAGACGGAGATGTATAAAATTGGCTTGGATAAAATAGACAGGAAGGCTCATTCCCCTTGGTGGAGGGATCAATGACAATGGGGCACAGATTTAAGGTAAGGTAAAGGCAGATGGTTTAGAGGAAATGTGGTGGAAATCTGGAACTGACTACCTGTAAGGGTGGAAGAGGTACGTTGAAGTATGTAAATGTGCACTTGCAATGCCAAAGCATACAATGCTATGGGCCAAGTGCTGGAAAATAGGATTAGAATATTTAACTGTTTTTTCTTGACTGGAATGGACATGAAAGGCAAAAGTGCCTTTGTCTATGCTGCAGATCTCTATGACTCTACATTGTCTGCACAAGATCCCTGAACTCAGTATTTTTTTCAGTTTTATAAACACATCACCTGAACACCCAATCAAGAATTCAGCTTTCTTTGGATTAAAAAAAAACACAAGTCACTCAGTTAACAGGTTAAAAACAAAGCAATTTACAATGTATGTGCATCTGGAGCATATAGGACTTAAACCTTAGCAATCTGGCTCAGAGGCAGGGACATTACCATTGACACACAAACCCTCAAGAACTCACCTCTGAGATTTTTTTTTGTGACGCAGTGCCAAATCACCTGTTTGAATTAAACAAAAAGGTATAAGACTACTGTGGGCAGAACTATAATCTGGAAGATAAATAGTCTCATCAACATCAACTGCTGGAGCTGACCTGGTTGAGCATGAAAGGGGCCTGTCCTTCTAACTCTGACAAAGAGCAACTCCAATTGAAATGAAATTATTTGTTACATTTGATACTGACTTTAATTTTAGTGCAGAACTTTAACTTAGGACAGATTATTTACCCACTGAAGCGCAATTTTTCAAACTGTTTGTGATAATCTAGCTTCAATTCATAAATTGCATTATTATTGGTGACTTCAGAAAATTACTATTCTGGAAATTAAGTTCCTTCAGAGTTTAAACTACATTTTTTATTAAATTGCCTTCTGAAAATGTTTGAATTTACATTAATTGATTAAATATTAACAACTACGTATTTGCTATCTAGAAGTTTGAAATAGCTGAAAGTACTCTTGGAACTGTTGGACCCACTCATAATTTTGAACCTCCCCATTATGATGGAATTGAATCTTTGGCAATTCATGCGGATATTCTATTTAGTGGATCCAGAGACAACGGAATTAAAAAATGGGACCTGGAACGGCAAGAACAAATACAGGTACAAAAATTCATCTTCAATGTCTGCATTGAGAGCAAAAGACTGCAACTTGTTTTATAATTAATTCTCTTTTCGTTAGTTTAAGTTTCTTTTGTAATAAATAGAATATATGTAATTTTTCATTTCCAACATATCAAGGAGAAATATCCCTGCAGTGTTAAATGATTGTCCATAAGACCATAAGATATAGGAGCAGCAATTAGGCCATTCAGCCCATTGACTCTGCTCCATAATTCAATCATGGCTGATATGTTTCTCAACCCCATTCACCCACTTTCTCCCCATAAACTTTTATCCCATTGATACTCAATAACCTATCCAACTCAATCTTAAATATACTCAATGATCTGGCTTCCGCAGCCTTCTATGGCAATGAATTCCGTAGATTCACCACTCTCTGGCTGAAGAGGTTTCTCCTTATCTCCGTTCTAAAAGGTCTTTCCTTTAAGACTGCCCTCGGGTCCTAGTCTTTTCAACAGTGGAAACATCTTCCCAACATCTACTCTGTCTAGGCCATTCAGTATTCTGTATGTTTCAATTAGAACCCCCCTTATCCTTCTAAACTCCATCAAGTATGAATCCTCAAATGTTCCTCACATGTTAAACTTTTCACTCCTACAACCATTCTCATGAACTTCTTCTGAACACTGGCCCAGGGCCGGTACATCCTTCCTGAGATATGGAGCCCAAAACTGTGCACAATTTCCAAATTGTACTTAATTTATTCAGAGCAGCTTTTTGACACACTCCTCTTGACTCTTATCATTAATGGAATCTGTAATTTAATAAAATGTTCCAGCATGATAATTCAGCCAATACCTATTTAATAAAGTTGAGTCCTGTGCCCATTTCATAACATACATATTAATTTAATATGCACATCCAAGTATGAGCAAAGATTTTGAAAGTTATTATTGGATCACATGTGTTAAAAAATGAGTTATTTGTGGTGTGTGGGTGTTGGCGGTTAACTCAGTGTTTGTTGCTTATCACTAATATCCCTGAGTGGGTGGGTGAGCCACCTCCGAGGTCAAGTTTAAAGTCAACCAGATTGCTGTGATACTGGAATCATTTACAGGGGAGGCAATGGTCTAATGGTATTATCACTGGACTATTTAGTCAGAGACCCAGGTAATGCTGTGGGGGACTGGGTTCAAAGCCAGAGTAGAATTCAATAAAATATCTGGAGGTAGTAGTCTAAATATGACCATGAATCCATTGTCAATTGTCAGGCAAAACCTAAATGGTTCTCTAATGTCCTTTAGGGAAGGAAGCTGACATCTTTACCTGGTCTGACCTACATGTGACTCCAGACCCACAGCAATATGGTTAACTCGTAACTGCCCCCTGACCAACTAATGATGAACAATAAATGCTGGCCTAGCCTGCAATGCTCTTACCCTGTTAATGAATTAGATAGCAGTCAGATGAGATTTGCTTCATTAGTGGACATTAGTGAGCCAGATAGGGTTTTCAAAACAATCAGTTTTATGGTCACTATTTTTGAGGCGAGCTTTCAATTTCAGATTTTATTAACTAAAATTCCAGCAGCTGTAGTAATAGTATATGAACCAGTGTCCCAGAGCATTAGCCTGGGCCTCTGGATTACTGCTATCTAACAAAGAATTGGAGTGAGAGGATCTAAAACACAAAGATGGGACAGGGAAATTGAGTTAATATTTCTGTGGAGAAAAACAGAGTTAATGTTTCGAGTCTGGTGACCCTTCAGAACTGATAGCTAGGAAGAGGTGGTATTTATGTTGATGGGGAGGGGAGGTTGGGTGGTCGGTGGTAGGGCGAAGGGGATCTTGGTGGAAGATGTGAGTGGATAGGTGAAAGGGAGCCAGAGAGAACAGGGAAAATGTTAAGTGGACAAAGGTTTAGAGCTAGTAAGCCAGGGAAGGAAAGAAGTTGATGAGGGAAAATGGGTGCTATGAGTGAGTAAAATTGGGTTGGCTGCACTGAAAGCACCCATGTCATGATAGGAACTGAGGTGTAGATGTGAGTAATGGAATAAACTTGATATTGAGTCCTAAAGGCTGTCATGTCATCAAGCAGAAGATGAGGTGTTGCTCTTCCAACTTTGGATTACTAGTTCAGTGCATTTCCATTATGCCACCATTTCCCCATCTAGTAGGCAGACTTGCTACAAAGCATGACCCTATCATTAAAGCTTTTACTGAGCTTTAACTCAGAGTTGCATTGTGTAATCTTGTTAAAATTACACTGGAGATGGAAGCAATTGTGGGTCCAAACAAGGCAATCGTTTATTCTCACATCCCAAGAGACTAGTTTCCCAGTAATTAATTTGAGTCGCATATTTGTATATTTTCCAGTTATATTGGTTACATCAACATCCTGATCATCTCCAAGTTACAAAATGTATATGGTAATTATAATTTTACACTCTTCTGTGCATTTCTCCAACTTTGCACATTATGAAGCTAATTAGACCTGTCCTTTGTTCTGTTTTTCAAGTCCTAGGTAGTGTGTCCTCCAGAACAGTGGAGTTTTTAAACAATTGCCCAATGCCACCTCTCCATGTTAGTCATCTCATTCCCAGGATCAATGATCCTTTTCAAACTGAAACAGAAATTGCTGACAAATCTCAGCATGTCCTGTATATCTGTGTTAGCATTTCAAGTCCGGTTGCTCTTCATCAGAACTGTTAGCAGCTGGGAAACACTGTTGGAGACCTGTGGTTGCGGTTGGGAGTGAGGTAGGTGAGTGCATAGATGGAGATACACTTCAGGGAGAGCAAGAGAGAGATATGAAAGGGGCAAATAAACAAGGGTATTATTAATTGCAGGCCAGGACAGAAGTGAAGCTGAATAAGTGATAATAAGAGTTGAGGGTAGCAGAGAATGGTGAAAACTAATCGGGATGTGATAATAGGCCTGAGAGTGGGTGAAAATGGGTTGGTTGTGCGAAAAGCAACCCATGTCAAAAAGGACTGGCTGTGAGAGTTGTTTAAAAAAAAGAGAAGGACAGAATCAGGTTCTTTCGCTATTGAACTCGATATTGAGCCCAGCATATTAGTACAAAGGATAAGGCCAAAGTATTCACAACTGTCTTTGGCCAGAAGTGTTGAGTGGATGATCCATCTTGGCCTCCTTCAGTGGTTCCCAGTATCACTGCTGCTAAGCTTCAACCAATTTGATTCACTCCATGTGTTACAGGGGTGGCACGGTGGCTCAGTGGTTAGCAATCGGCCCAGTTTCGATTCTAGCCTTGTACGACTGTCTGTATGGAGTTTGCGCATTCTTCCCAGGCCTGCGTGGGTTTCCTTCGGGTGCTCCAGTTTCCTCCCACAGTACAAAGATTTGCATGTTAGGTGGATTAGCCATGCTAAATTCCCCCATAATGTCCAGGGATATGGAGGTCAGGTGGGTTAGCTATGGTAAACGTGGGTTATGGGATTAGTGTGTAGGGATGTTTGTGAGGGTCTGTCGGATGCGTTTCTGAGGGTTATGCAGACTCAATGGGCCAAATAACCTTTGTTTGTACTGTAGAGATTCTATATTTTCAATTATAGTTTAATCTTAACAAGTGGCAATTCAAGAATGATGTATCTATTTAAAGATTTATTTGCATTGTTATTATCAGAGTTTCTGGAGCAATATGTTAATTTCTGTGCTCGATGTTTTGTTATGTTTTCATACTAGTCTTTAATATATGTATTTTAATTTCAATTAGCAAATACCTAATGCTCACAAGGATTGGGTATGTGCTCTGGCATTTGTACCTGGTCGTGATTTGTTGCTAAGTGGTTGCCGAGGAGGAATGCTTAAAGTTTGGAACATAGACAACTTTACACCACTGGGAGAGATCAGAGGCCATGACAGCCCCATTAATGCCATCTGCACAAACTCCAGCAGGATTTTCACTGCTTCGAGGTATGTCGTGAACAATCATGCTGGTTTATGAGAGTCAATTCAGTGACCCTGCCAAGAAAGGTCATTGTTGTTCAAAGAGAGAAAATTCTGCTGCAGATTTTCAGAAGCAAAAGAACCTTGGTTCTGATGATTGGTGCACTTCACCTTGTTAAAATGTTTTTTTAAGGTATAGGATCAAAGAGATACAGTGGCAGACATTTAATGATTTTTTTGACTACATGGGATGAATTCCAAATGGAAAGTAAAATACCACAGGAAAGAAATAATGATTTGGAAATGCTGGTGTTGGACTGAGGTGTACAAAGTTAAAAATCACACAACACTAGGTTGTAGTCCAACAGGTTTATTTGGAAGCACTAGCTTTCAGAACGCTGCTCATTCATCAGGTGTAACCACCTGATGAAACAGCAGCGCCCTGAAAGCTACTGCTTCCAAATAAGCCTGTTGGACTACAACCTAGTGTTGTGTGATTTTTAACTTTGTACAGGAAAGAAGCTCAGCCCAAGGTTAACCAGAAATGTAAAAAATAGTATGAAACATGAAGAAAAAGCTCACAATTGTACAAAGATGGCTGGCAGTTTAGATTGCTGATTAAAATATTAAAAAAAACACAAATAATGATAAAAGTAAGGAAAAATTAGAGTACTGGGAAAAAAGCTAGTCTGAAAAATAAACACAGTAAGAGTCTTGTATAGATGTACAGGGAATTGGTAAGATCACATTCTGGATACTCTGTATAGCATTGATATCCTTGAATCTTTCTTTGGTAAATGATACAGGATGGACTGTTTCAGGATTCCTGAAATTTCTTGGATCAAGAATACTTGCTCCTTTTGATTTTCATTTAAATGTTGAGGCATTAGACTACAAAGAACTCCATTGACAGAAAAGAGAGGAATATTAACAATATATGTGTTTTAAAAGTTTCCCAATTGATGCATTTAATATATTGTACTGCACTGAAAAACTGTAATTGTATTTTTTAGTATTCAGCATAGAAGTGCAGGTATGAAAACATAAAGTGGCTTTAAATAAAGCTTAAAAGTAAATGGACCATTCAGATTAGTTTTTTAGAAAATTCCTTTTGCTATTTTGAAAAAAAATTCACGAGAGCTTATACACTGTGAAGCTAAAAGGAAGAACATGTCAACAGTGTGCTTGGAGAGTAGCTTAAATGCTGGGAATTAAAATATTTAGTATAAGACAGAATTTCTAACAGGATCAAAGCGCTGCCAGCAAATAAATCACCAGGGGAGATTATTTCTTTCTAATCCAGAAAGTTAATGTCTCATTCTTCTCTGAAGATGGATGCTTTAATTAAAATGGTATTAACATTGTGACCAAATTATTTTACAAGTCTTAAATTATAATACTAGCTTCATGACATCATTTAATTTGATTGTTGAAAATAAACTTCATATTTATTTAATTGTGTCTCCACCTAGGCTAAGCAAATGTTTGGTACTATTGCTAAATGCCTAGGAAAGGCCAGTCTAATTTCATGACATAGCACTACTTCCCCTTGTGAAAATTTGATTTCAATCAAAATCTAGATGATACGAAGGAGAAATCTTTATTTGCAGGTCCTTTGGTGGGCATCAATAGATTCTGGGGTCTCTCTTCCCTCTCACATCTTCCAACTTGTATTATATTCCTTTATCTCTCTTTTCTCTTTCCTTCCTGCTACAGCGATTGCCGGGTGAAGCTATGGAATTATGTTGCAGGCCTCACTCCTTGCTTACCTCGACGTGTCCTTGCCATTAAGAGTCGTGCCAGTAGTATACCTTAATCTCCTGATTTCTGCTCTGCTCCATACTTGATTCTTCTTTGCTGCTCATTGGTATGATGATTTGTCTTTTAAGCCTTTCTGAATTAAAGTGAAAGCCATAAATTTCACCGTTGTGAACATTAAGTCCAGAAGATGATTCTATGTATTTTTAATTCCCCTAATCCAATAGTAACGAAATTGGTTATTCTGGAGCAGTTTCTTTTGTCAAGTTCAAATATTTACAATCTTTTCAAAGTGTTTTTGCCCTTTTATGATAAGAAGTGCTAACCATCATTTTACAAAATAAATTATATCATGTTTGTCGAGTTCTGCTGCTAGAATACTGAGCTCCCACTCAAGTGGACTCAAACACAGGGGTAAATTATACCAGCCCTTCTGCCAATCATAAATGCAAGGCGAAATCTCTCTTTGAATTTTCCTGCCATGCTGGCAAATCTGTCCAATTTCAAATCATTTTACAGTAATATGTGTAATTTGTCAAAGTACTTGAAATGAAGTTTGAGTCATATATATGCATGTCACCTTCAAATAGGAAAGTTGAAATTTTAGATAGGATGCAGTTTTCCTCCTTCTACAATATTCTTTTCATGTTTTTTTTTAATCATTTGAGATGTGGGAATAATATTAACATCTAGCACATTTAATTTAATACATTCATTTCATTCCCTGTATGTTTTTTTTTAATCAATGCATCTTCTTGAATTATTTCCTACTTGAATTCACACAAATCTTGGAGCTTTGAATCGTTGAACAGAATTTGTGAAGGCATGTGTTACCTGAAACAATAATGTACATTTAGTCTGTTATGAAATTAGAAGGTAGCACAAAGTTCAAGTTTAAATGAACCCTGGGGGGTTCATATGGCACACGTCTCACCTTTAAATTCCAATAAACCATGTTCTGATTTATCTAGGAAGATACATATATAGTAGTAACTAAGGAAAAATGTTTCCTCGAGGAATCATAACAATATCGTAAATCAACTTCTTACTTTGAAATAATTCAAGCATGTGCAGCTTTTCAGTTGATTCTGCCAGTGACCTTTGGGTGAAGTGGTTTTAACCTGCACTTAATTTTGAAAAAAAAATGTAGCTGATGAGACCACAGTAAAGAGATGAGATATTTGTTTTAAATTTTGCTTTCAATTGAGTAAACCTAGCTTGTCAGTGATGGTTCTACCATCAGAAAGTGATATAAATGATAGTTAGGAAAGTTTCACAGCCGTGGAGAGGAGGACAACATTTTAATAGGCAACTGTTATGACAGATGAGAATTTGCTGTAAGCATGTAATTAAATTCAGTCAAATAAACCTAATCACAGGTTTTTCTTGGGAGATATAAAAAGGGAGGATAAAATATATTTCTGACAAGCACCAAAGTGATATGAATTGTTTGTGATAAGTTTGAAACAGTCTAATAGTGTCTCACTAAAGTTATTTGTGAATGAAATGATTTGACATTCTGTCACTACAATCTCTTGATACCATCCAGAACTGTGCTGAGAGAATCATAAAAAAGTGTATTGCCTTGAAAGCCAGGCTATCTGACTTGAAAATGTCTCATTGATGGTCTATATTAGGACAGCCAGAAAATGTCTTAGCTATGGGAAAGGACAGCGTGCAATTCAGAGTAAGACTAGTTAATGGGAGAAAAGCCAGTTTTGGCGCAATGAGGACTGATTAGTTGCAGGTAACTTGGAATTAAAGTTTGGTCAAAGCTGATAACAAACAGTGAGTTGCTTATATACAGCAGATGATTCAGACATAGTTCAAGTCCTTTCCTGCAGAGGAGAAACATGAAGAATCCAGGGCACGAACTCTTGGGATACTGAAAGCCAGTGAGAGGAAGAGGGAAAGGATATATATGATAGACGTTGGATGGATAATTCAGGTTGAATGTAGAGAACACAAAAGGGAAGTAAAAAAGAAAATGAAAGAGTGAGAAGAGAATTGCAACCAATATAAAAAGGAATCAAAAATATTTATAGGCTTATGAATGATAAAAATATAGTGAGGTGTGTGGTCAGTTAGGAATGAAAAAGAGGATCCACACATAGGTGCACAGCGTGGCTGAATTACCAAATTAGTACTTTACATTTGTCATTGCCAAGGAAGAAGATGATAGTGAGAAGAGAGATCAGAAAGATACTGGATGGGCTAAAAACTGATAAAAGGGCTATTCAACAGGCTACCTGTACTTAGGTCGATAATTCATTAGGCCCTAGAAGGGAATACTTAAAGGATGCTGAGCAAAATAAAGAAAGAAATTGTGGAACACTGACAATAATCTTCGAATCTCCCGGACGACTGGATAAATGCAAACAAAGGAATAGAAATAAACCCAGCAACTATAGGTCAATAAGTTGAATCTTTAATGGTGCTGAGCTTTTGGACAAAATTAACAGTCAATGCATCATTTAGATTGAGAATTGCGAAAGGCAGTTCATATGTAACTAACTTGATTGAGTTTTTTTGATGTTATCAAGAGATTTTATGAGGGGATTGCAATTGTTGGTGGTCAGCAGGGACTTCCAAAAATGGGTTTGATTGTGTTCCACGTTACCAGCTTGCAAATAAAGTTGAAGCCCAGTGACAGCATGGATACAAAGATAGCTGAGTGACAGGAAAGAAAGTGAATTGTGAACAATTATTCTTAAACTGAAATAAAGTATTCAGTGAAATTCTTCAGGGTCTCGATTAGGACCACCATGGCTTGGGTGTACAAGACGAATTTTCAAATTTGCAGATGACAGAACCTTTGAAATATTGTGATTAGGATAGTTCAATATGACACGATGTAGACAGGTAAGTGGATTGGGCAATTATCTCATAGATTAAATTCAATACTAAGAAATGTGAAGTAGGAGGGGTGAAGAGATGGAATATTCATTAAATCCAAAGTCAGTACTGGTGCAAAGTGACCTATGACTGGAAAGTTGGCAGGTGGCACAAAATAAGGGCATTCTGCCCACAAGCCAACAGCCTGTCCCTACTTCAGTTGTAAGAGCAGAATTGAGGCTCCAAAATGGCTGTTAATACCTGCTTAAGGGCTGCATCCTGCCCCTATTCCAATTAATGGACAGTGAGAGAGTTCTGTGCCCAATATGTAGGCCAACAGGTTTGCTCTTACAGGCTTTGGTTGGTCAAAGGGGGTTAGGTAATAGTTTCCACTTTTCAAATCCCTTGTGCCAATATGAGGCACCCTATTGCAGTTTATCCCTTTTCCTCTTCTACCCCTCCTGCCTCATCCTTTCCTGCCTGGCAAAGATCCAGGAGTTAGCTGTTGCACACGGTCCAATGCTGAATGCATCCTGTATGTCCTCAGTATAGTATTGGCAGTGACCACCATTCCTGCTTGGTATTGCTGGCCTCCAGTAGGCATCAGGCAACCCTATAAAGCAGGATGTCTGACTGAACAGGAACAGAAGTCTTGCCTCAAAACAGTTAAATTCATATCAGCATGCTCATACTTATCATTTATTCTGGGCTAAAGGAAAACCTCAATTAAATCCAGCCCTTGGGGGGTACGAGTGCATAATTTATTGAAGGTCACAAGGTAATTTGAGAAAGGGGACAAAAATTCAGATGCAGCTCTGTGCTTCATCATGAGAGACAAAGAGTACAAAAGCAAGGAAGTTATTACGGATGTTTATAAAATGCTGTTTTTGCCCCAAACTGAAGAATTGGATTCAAATTCTGAGCACTACACTTAAGATGGTGAAGATTTTAGACAGGATTCGGAGAAAAAAAATTACAAGAATAGTGCCACAGTGAGGCACTTAAATTACATAAATAGGAGAAACTAGTGTTGGTGGTCTCAGACAAGAGAAGATAGTGAGGTTATTGGATAGGGGAGTTCAAACTCTTGAGGCATCAGAGTCTATTCTCATTTGCAGAAGACCAAGAACTATTGAACACCAATTTAAGGTGATGCCTAAGAGAGTGGGATTCAGAAGAGAATAGGATAAACATGTGAAGGGAAAAAATGCAGCTCTACTCAGAAGAAGCAAAGGATTGGAACTGGCTGAGTTACTAGTGCAGGAGCCAGAACAGACATGACAAGTCTAATTACCTCCTTTGGCACTGTAATTATTTTATGATTCTATGGCTTTCAAGCCTGTTTTCTTCATGTTTATAATGCCACAAGGTGGAAAATTGAAATTTTTTTTCTAACAACATTTTTTGATAATGCAATAATACTTCATTACAGAACCAGAGATAGGATTTATGATAGTTATTTATCAAAATGTATTTTCTTAACGTGTATTATTTCTTTCAGTGACTGCACGGTAAAAACATGGAGCTCAAAAGGTTTAACAAATGGGCATACGTTGGACATTAGAGACATTAATCAGGAATTGTCTGACAGCATCTAACTGTATTTAATTCACCAAGTTATATTTAAAGAAGAATAATGGTGGATTGGAATGAAATGAAAATCATGCTTTCAAGGTTTTCTGAGTAGAGGAAGAAAAGCGTATTTTGCCATTGTGACCTGATGTACTGCAAGCAATAATTCACAAGTATCTTATTCCAAATGTAATTCTCAACAGCACTAACTGTGATGTTCATGTAACAAAACAAAATTGAGCTGCACTCTAGCTTGGTAAGTCAGGCAAAAGCATGTATGTTTGAGTGGAAGTTTTTCGTTCTCACATTATTATCTGCAGTTTACATCTCATTGTAAGCTATTATCAGTCCCCATATTTCCATCCTTGATCTTACTCTACAATTCTCTTTTATCTTCATTTATACTGTTGAGCTAGATGGAGGAAAACTTCTGTCAAAGAGTAATTAATATACTATATTGAGCTTTGGATGTACATGTCCTTTGGGCAAACAGTTTATTCTTTGTCAAATATCCTGAAAAACCTTGTCCTTGACTCCACCAATTTTGACAGTAATATTACAATGAATTGGTGAAAAATTTCAGAGGAACACAATAACTTAAAGTTTACATGGTATGTCATCTTGTGCTGGTGTTAATTAAATATTGCAGCTCATCACTGTGATCCCTTACAGGCATTAGTATTGAGTCTAAAGACCGGTCTGCTCATGATATATATGTATACTGGAAAAGCAGGTCAACAGAATAGTCTTTTTAATCCAAATAATGAATAATCAAACAGAACATTATGGTTCAATGAAATATTTCATAAAATTGCACAAATCATGAAGTAACACTTATCTGTCACTTTCTCTGAAACCTGAAAGGTGCAAAATTTGAGTTCTTAATTACATCTGGGAACACATCTGTAATCAAACATCTGTTACTGGCATTACATTAATGAGTGGGATAGATAAGGAAAAACCCCTCCACTGTAATATCTATCTCCGTAAGAAGTAAACATAGTTTTCACTGTGCTTGGTGCTGCTATTTCTGTTAGATACATGTGAATGTTACACGAGAAATCAATGCACCCGAACACATTGAATGCCTTCAATCACCATTGCCTTTGGCAGGTTGTGTGATGCCAGTGGAATTGAGTTCCCTGGATTGAACTTAAGCATACCAGTGCACTTAGTAACAAGCTTTCATCCTCATTAAGAGCATTATCAGTATTCAAATTATTTCCATGAAGGTTTACCTCAAGACGATGCCAATAGAGATTTCATGTCTAGTTCCTATGAGTTTGACCGTGCTTTCCAGATACATTGATATAGCACTGACATGAATCTCCAGCCTTCAAACGTTTGGATTTGTGGGGACGACATTGATCAGGATAAATTGAATAGTCCTGCAATGATTGCAAGTGTAGCAACTATTACACTTTTCTAATCATCTACACTTTTTTCATCATCTTCAGTTCTGTCTTTATTCACTTGTTCTTTCCATACAAGTCCATATGGTCACACTAACCAAACTGAGCAAAGCTTGCAAGCAGCAGTTCAGATTGCATATTTTTGAGAACTTTGGAGGCTGATGTTAGTTATTTACTAGTCAAACTCAGGCTCTGGTCCTTATGACTTCCTCTAATAGATTCAAACTTTGTCCAAAACCATTAATTCTATGATGGAGTGTTGGCATACCCTTGCTGCTGAATGCTCTTAAAGGTGCTTGTTCAATTTTGGCTTTTTCAAAGATCACAACTCACAGGAATTCTGACTTTTCCTACCTCCAGTGGTTCTAAGGAAACAACTCAGCTCTTGACTCTCCCTTTAATCCCTATGGGAAATTATCAATGTTAACATTATCAATGTTGCAGTAATTATTTATCTGAGCAGCTTCTTTGAGCAGTATGTGATAGATGCAGAATAAAGGCACAATTTGTAACTACCTGTCCCATTTGAGGGAAAAATTTAAGGTTTCATTCAAAAGCTGTGGATAAGTAAAATCAACACTTTTATTTTTTTCTCTGTATCCCATGAATCGATATAGCTTATGCAGTTGTAGCAAAGTTTATTCATTTTTTCTTAGAAATAATGGACTAGATTTTACATGCCCCAATCTTCCTATCTCCTCCTAAGTTCCATAATATGCTGGATAGCTAAGTGCCAAAATCGACTACCATCTGCCATATTTAAATAAATATCTATATTAATGAGCCTGTTGACTTGAATAATACTGAGCCCATGCCAGAATACAACTGAAGAAAATTTGGTGAGAATGCGCATGCTATTTCAAAGGCCTACATCAACAAAAAGAGAAAGGTATTGGGGATGCGCTTCATTTGGAGTTTACTAAAACCTGATCCTCATCTGGCTGCCTGATCCCAGGATGCTCTCTCCACCAATAATATGGTCACACTGAATTGCCCTGAAGACATATGTATGCTAGGTGGGTTAGCCTAAGTAAGTGCAAGGTTATGGAGATAAGATGTGTGCTGGCTCTGGATGGGATGCTCTTTGGAGAGTCAGTGCAGACTCAGTGGACTGAATGACCTGTTACTGCACTGTAGGAATATCCTGGGATTTAGCTTCTTGGGCAGCCATTAATTTCCTCCTGTTCATTCCAATACTTGTGGCAATGCCCACTACACATCTCTGGTGCTGCCAGGAGGGGCTGACAGCTCCTAGGTGGGGAAAGGGCCATTCTTCCAAGTGAGGGAGCACTGTCCCAATATTGAAAAATTATGGCTTACTAACACCAAGCCAGCTTCCAGCAAATTTTCTTCCAAAAAGTGAATTGTCATCTCACTGGGTAAAATCCATCCCAAAATCTCTTTTTATTTTGCCTTGTAGGCTTCAGGGAACTATTTTACATTATGTCTTGTGATGGACAAATCTTTCTTTTGCTGTTTCTTATATAATGAATTGATTTTAAGCATCATATAACA
Organism: Hemiscyllium ocellatum; assembly: GCF_020745735.1. Lineage (NCBI taxonomy): Eukaryota > Metazoa > Chordata > Chondrichthyes > Orectolobiformes > Hemiscylliidae > Hemiscyllium > Hemiscyllium ocellatum. The sequence goes on along the minus strand of NC_083426.1, from coordinate 24,874,957 downwards.
GAATGGAACATATATGTGAAACTTGCTTGCCACAATTCATGAGACATGGCAATAAGTATCCTCTCTGAGACCTTAAACATTTTAGGAGCAACTGAAATTTTTGGTGACAGCAATGTTGCTTTGTTAGACAGAACTATGTGTAAATTATTTAATGTTTGCAATTGTAGGTATTCTGTAATTCTCTTTGATCAGGGCACTGTAATATTATTTAGTCTGCTGTACTGAGCCATTTAAAAAGAATTGGCCACTGAAATATGTTTGACTTGAATATGTTTTGTGTGTCATTTGGTTTTGATTAGAATTCACTAGGTTTAGAAGTCAGGTTTAGAAATTACCTGTAAATTAAAAGGTAGTGTAATGCTTTGGCACATTTAATGTTTTGCAATGAGAAGACACATAATATTTTACTGTAATACAGCAATGTATGTATTTAGCAAAACAAATTCAAAATGGGGCCAATAATAGAAGTAAAACATGCCCAGATATAATTTCTTGCTGATTTAGTACAAATAGGTATTTGTTCCATTCCTCTGAACTCTTCTGGTGTTCTTTAAGTAACATGTGAAGTGTTTCATCACACCACTTGAATTGCAATTAAGATTATGACAGCTCAGTAATATTTTAAGGGGAGGGGAAGGTCAATAAACTGACTTGGACAAACAATATTTGGCAAACCAATGTTGTAAATGTAGATGCTGTAATTTGGATATTTGTTGTATATCTCACATGACAGTTTATTTTGCAAGCTTAAAATGTCTTTCACTGTTCTTGGCAAGACAGTTCATAAGAACTGAGTTCAAAGTTTTATAAAATTATCTTTCTGACATGTCATTTGAGAAAATGTGAGCTGTATCTCCAACAGGATTCAAATGGTTTCAATATAATTTTTGGTATTTGATCATACTTTGTGCTCAAGGTGTAAGAAAATGTAATTGTTTTAATTGTACTGGAAATGATTCAGATACCTTGGAATGAAATGTTGTAAACCGTGTTTCTGAAGTTTTCACTTTGTGGATATACTTTACAGCTGTCAAGTCTCTAATTTCTGTGGGAAATTTTGATTTTAAGAGTCTGCCATTGGCTCTCTTTTTTTTTGGTTTTCTGAATTGTTTTCTGAACTTTCCACGTAATCCAGTGGAAATGTATTTTTTTTTAAAATGTTATATTCCCATGGAACAGAATTTGAGGCAAATGTCCTGTCAGTTTTGACAAGTTGTTCACTTTGCAGACAAGAAGGGTTTATTCTCAATTTTAATATAGTTAGTAATGTTTAGCACAATTGTAAACAGTGTTAATCTTAAAACTACTGTAAATAGAATAAGTGCCTTTATTATTCTACTGTTTTGCTTGTACATTTCTGTAAAAAGATTTCATGTTATGTCAAACCTATTAAAAATGGTAGATGTATAAATTTTTACAAATGTAAAATAATATTTATAATGCATAATTGGTGAATGTAAATACTGTTGTCAACTGAAATAAAATGTGTTAATTGGAAAGTCTTATCAATATGCAGCAGCAAATGACTAAAGTTACCACACATCTCAAATGCAGCAAATATCATAATATTGTAACTTCACACACAAGAGCTGCATTTATTTAAGCAATTAGCAACTTATTTAAAATGCATTGGAAATGAATTGTATTCTACATTCTGTAATCACTTTTCAAATTTATAACTAAGATGAATTAGGAGCAGACAATTGTCAGTTAATGAAGGAACCACTCATTTCAGTTTTGTTTGCTCTTAGAGTGAAACTTATTCAGAATAATCATCTCATATATGCAACATACCTGCATCTTATCGTCATCAGACTCATCATCAGGCATTCTTCTCCTTGGCCCATTGTAATCTTTCCCATTTATCAATATGCTGTGCCAGTATTTTCATTTGCCAATAAATAAATAAATTCCTTCAATTTCAAGCCATCCGACATGATATTCCATGTTTTCCTCTCCCTTTATATTGGGAATCTTCTCTCTATTACAACTCCACTTCCTCTTAAAATGTAACCTATCCAGTCTGTCTGCTTTTTCTTAATTGTGTTCAACAAATGTTCTTATTCTTAAATTTCCACAGCACTGTTCCTTTTTTTTTGTATTGTTTTTTCTGTTGAGCAGACCTATCCAATCTCCAACAAACTTACATTTCAAAGCTATTTAGCATGTTGGTTTTTCCCAACCATATGGTCCAGCTCTTACATCTGTACAAAGTAAACTTCAAACCAGGTTCTTTACAAGTTGCTTTTTGAATGATTTATTGAGCTTCGAGATTAGTAACCCAAAATCCTCTTGCCAAATTTAGCCTATCCTTATGCTTTGCTTGATCTGACTTCTTTGTTGCAAAAGCCACCTGCAGATACAGGTACACAATCTCTTATCCGAAATCCGTGAGGCCAGTGGTTTTTCGATAAATGACATAAGTGAAATTGAAAAAAAAGTTACCTAAAAATAGACACACGCGTGAATAGGATGAGTGCTGAGACACAACTGACGCCTGCCAGTGCTGGCAAGCCACAGCTGAGTGACATGGTTTCAATGGGTGTGGAATTGGGTCACCTGTTCGCACACCAAAATCATGCTCCGCATTCCATGTGAAAGATTTCGGAGCTTTTCGGATTTCGGAAGTTCGGACAAAGGATTGTGTTTCTGTGTTGTGCTTCCTAAACACTTAGAATAAGTACAAAATTTCATTTCTCTTCCTTCTATGAATATACGAATATATATTTCTATTTCTATGGCAAAGAATTAGATATCTCATCCACCAGTTTCCTAATCATCCATGTATTCAGTCCCATAATACAGACAGGCTGAAACAGGCTGAACCATCCGATGAAAGTAAATAAATCAAGGTCAACTGAGTTTGTTAAAAACTTAATTGATCCCAACATTATCCTGCTCACATAATACAGTTGGCCAGAGCAGCCATGTGGGAATAAGCAGCTTGTTTTTATTAAGTTTTTTTGGGAACTCATGGTGGGACTATTTTTGGAGGGTGCCTGTGAGATCCATTGGGGGACACCGCAGGAGGTAGTAGCCCTCTTCTTTTATACCTATCTCTTACGTCTAAATCTAAAACCATCATCCCCAGCCTAATATTACCCTGATTTAACTCGTGCTATAGTTCATGGGAATGCAGTCCCAGTAGGACCCACCACCAAATATTTGGTGTTATATGATCTCTTGGAGCTGCAAGACAATCAAAAATGAAACTTCCTCCCTATCAGAAGTAGAAGTTTGCCCCACCTTTAACCTGTCAATGTTGCCCGCGGCACATTATTGCTGTGGAGCAGACATTTCCTTTGTTAGCCAGTCTCTGACTGACTGCTAATTCACGGGTCTCTGGACAGTCTCCTGTCCCATGCTCCCATCGTAATCTCAGGCCTGCACCAGGTTCATATAATGGATGAAAGGTGTTTGAACGATCACTTTCGTGAATCACCAATTTATACCATTATTATTGAAGTTTTCAGCCATGAAATTGGATGTCATATTGTTAACACTATTGAAGCCCTGAAAAATGTAAAATGGTTTAGGATTCACTGCTGGCCAATTCAAGTGCAACCTGGGGTGATTTGATTAATCTCTTTGGAAATTGGAATTAATTGATCCAGGAGAATGCCAGGCAGAAGTGGATGACATAGACAGCACCTTCAGTATGTTGCATCTAGTTGGTGACTAAGGTCATATGTACAAAAAGTAGCAATTATCATGGGTTGTCTCCAGGCAGGGTCAGCAAGAGTATGGATTTACCAGAATAGTTGGATTCCAAATTGTTCAGGGACCTATTGACTGCACACAAGTACCTCTTTCAGAGGATGGGGGTGGAATTTCCCCTCCCTACAGCTAGCGAGAGGGGAAATAATTCGGCAAGTTGGCAGTGCAGAGACTCATCAGCTTCTCATTGCTCTCCCCAACTCACTGGGAGCTTTCTTGACTTGCCAGCAATAAAAGCCCTTCCGTGGTCAATTAATGGGAAGGTTATAAAGTAAGTGATTTGCCACGTCTTTTTTTACCTCCATCTGGCCAACTACAACTTTCAATTGGAAGTTGTAAGAACACCATCTTCAAGCCAGGAAGGTACTCTATAAAAATGAACGTTGTGCTTCCTCAATTTATGGCTGCCCAGTTTTATATTGTATAGCAGGTGTGACCCCTCTGAAAGAGTATGCTGCGAACAGCAGTCAGGACCAGAAGAAACAAAGTAAAGAAAGATTAAATATACACAATAGTTACAGTACCTTCTTTGTGAGCTACGATAGTCAGGAGTAATTTCCTTGAGCTCTACAAGCAAACGGTGGTTCTCCTCTGTTTTACTTCCATAATGCTCTTTCTGAAAGTACTGGACTCATGTCTTGATCACACCCAGGAGGTAAACCAAAACCCCAAGGTCAGTACTTTAAAATGTGTGCCTTGCATTTCTATTTATTATTGTGGTCCAATTCTATCAATATTAGAATCTTGATTACTGAATGAACTGAGCTTTAATTAATAGTGACATACCAAGCTAGTATTCATATTAATTACTGACAGCAGGCATATCCCACCAAAAGTGCAGCCTGAGGATATTTCAAACTTGTTTTTCTTTCAAGCTCTGAAGCAAAAAAACATTTTGCTGCCACCTACTACTGCCATCTCTGCAACTTGCAAGTACTTAGACAAAGCCCTTCCTCCCCAGATTATTCTGTATTCACTAACCATATATTCTTTTGAACAAAAACAGAACTTTTTGTTCATCCAGCAACCATTGTGGAATTTGTTAAGAGACAATTTCAAATTATTCATTCAGTGAATGCAGATCCCCAGAGCAAGCAATGACCTTCTCAGTTATTAAAGTGATTAGTCCACCATTTAGCTGTAGAGAGATCACTCCTCATTAATATACAGTACTTTTTGTGTTTCTTCATGAGTGTGTAAGTACTGATGCCCGAGACGTGAAGGTTGGTTGTACAGGCCGTGAGCCTATCCTGAATCTGTCCAGCAATGATACACTCATTGTAGTGGTCCAAAGCTTGTCCTTCAGCAAATGGCCTATTTCAAATGACCTCAGAGATCATATGTGCCTTCTCAATTGAGAGAAAGATCATACAAACAAGAATGAGAATAGGTCTTTCAGCTCTCTTTCAGCTATCATTAAACAACAACCCATCTCGGATCATAAATCTGTTCAATCATAAATTTAAAATGTTATTGAATATTGTCAAGACTTCACCTGACCATCGGTGCCCATAGATTATCTCTTATGTCACATTTTTGTTTTAGGTTTATATTTTCTGGAAAATATTTAAATATTGTTTACTTTTTCTGAATGGATGTAATGCAAAAGCACAAGAAAATAGTTTTCATGCTTTTGGTAGTTCTGCTCAACAAATTGTCATTGAAATCAAGAGCAAATTAGCTGCAATCCTAAATTATTTCTCTTATGATGAATTCATTATTTTAAGTGTTCAGCAGAGTCGTGACTCCTCAGATACTAAAGCAGTCCATGTTCAAATGCAACAAGATCTGGACAATAGCTGGCCTTGGGCTGACAAGTGGTGAATAACATTCACTCAGGCTGTACGAATGCCAGGAAATGACCATCACCAATAAGGGGCAAAGTAACCACCACCCCTTGACATTCAATAGTATTATCATCACTGAATCCCCTATTATCAACACCCTTGGGGTTACCATTGACCAGAAACTCAACCACTGGACTCACCACATAAACAGTGACTTCAACAGCAGGCCTGAAGCTAGGAATACTGTGGTGAGTAACTCACTTCCTGACTCCCTCAAGCCTGTCTATCATCTATCTACAAGGCACAAGTCAGAAAAGTGATGGAATACTCCCCATGTGCCTGGGTGAGTACAGCTCCAACAACACTCAAGAGGCTTGATGCCATCCGTGATAATACAGCCCACTTGATTGGCACCACATTCACAAGCATCTACTCCCTCCACCACCAACAATGTGTACTATCTACAAAATGCATTGCAAAAATTCATCAAAGATCCTCAGACAACACCTTCCAAACCCATGACCACATTTATCTAGAAAGATTAGTGCTGCAGATCCATGAGAATACCACTACCTGCAAGTTCCAAGCTACCCACCTTCCTGACTTGGAAATATATTGCCATTACTTCATTGTTACTGGGTCAAAATCCTGGAATTCCCTTTCTAATGCCATTGTGGGTCAACCCACAGTAGGTGGATTGCAGCGGTTCAAGAAGGCAGCTCACCACCACCTTCTCAAGGGCATCTAGGGACGAGCAATAAATACTGGCCAGCCAGAGATACTCACATCCCACAAATGTATTAAAAAAAACACTTTTTTAAAATATCAAACTTTATATTACTAAAGGCCAGTTAATCTCAGGGACACCAGCGTTTATATTATAGTGCCAAAAGAAAAAAGGTAATTAAAAATGAATTCTAGTTTCATGTCTGATTGCTCATTGGATCAGAAATTCCTTCACTGATATGTTTTGGATGACTACCTCTGGTATCCTGTGGTTTGGTTTTAAAGCAAAATCCATTGCTTACTGACTTGTTAAAATTAACTTTAATGTAATGATTGTAACAAGGTCAATCAGGTGGACCTCATAGAATATGAGTTCCCTGATTGGGGCTGTTAACCTGGTCCAGTCCAGGAGCTTTTGCTGACAGGTATAACCAGGAATGTCAGAGGTTCACCCTGAAGCCTGTCTTTGAGGAAGCCAGAGCAGTGTCAGGTACTATGTACATGTTAATAAAAGGTGACTTGGTGCTCGGATACTGGCCTCTGTGGAGTTATTTCATTAACCATTTTGACAGAGGTCAACACAATGATTAATTTTAGAATAGGCAGCATTTTTGAGATTATAAAGATCTAAAAATATTTATAAGTAAGTAGATCATAATTAATTAGCAACAATTTCTGCTATTGTCCCATGAGTGAAATATTGGAGCTAAAACATCGTGACTAAATGTGGAATTACAAATAAGCTATAATATAGCAATTGTTTCCATTTTCTAAAAACTAACTTTCTGAAAATTCAAAATAGATGTGATGGTTGTTTTGAGCTTCAGTTTGTGTCGATGTATTCGCATATGAATTATCAGCTAAAATTCCCGATTATAAAATTTGACGATAACTCATTTGTGTATTTTTTTATTGATCTGATCAGTCCCTATACGATGGTTAATTATGAACAAGTTTTATCTTATTTTCAGCCACTCTTAAATATAACTTTTTTGGGATTTCATTAATGAGTGAATGCTTGCTTCCTGAAAGTGCATCATTAGAACGTCATATCTTGTTCACATGATCTTGTTATTTCTCAAATATGCTTATAAATGGCAGGTTACAATGATGATAAAAGATTTAATTTGTGGGGAAAGGAAGACATCAGTTTTCTCAATTGGCTGGATGGCTGGTTTGTAACCCAGAATGATGGCAATACTGCTGGTTAATTTCACCCCCACCCCCACAGACTAAAGTTACCATGAAGGACTTTCCTTCTCAACCTTTCCCTTTGCTGATGCTTGGTAAAATTCTGGCTAAACCACCACCGTTCATGGGGAAAGGAGACAACACGGCATGTGATCATCCTGCCACTAGCCTATTATGGATGTAGGTTTACTCGCTGAGCTGGATGGTTAATTTTCAGATGTTTCATCACCATACTAGGCAAGATCTTTAGTGAGCCTCTGGATGAAGGACTGCTGATGTTTCCTGGTTTCTATGTATATGTTTGGCCTTCCTTGGTTTGATGATGTCATTTCCTGTTCTTTTTTCTCAAGGGGTGGTAAATTGGGTCCAAGTTAATGTGTTTGTTGATAGAGTTCTGGTTGGGGTGCCATGCTACTAGGAATTCTCGTGCATGTCTCGTTTGGTTTGTCCTAGGATGGATGTGTTGTCCCAGTCAAAGTGGTGTCCTTCCTTAACTGTATGTAAGGATTCTAATGAGAAAGGGTCATGTCGTTTTGTGGCTAGTTGATGTTCATGTATCCTGGTGGCTAGTTTTCTGCCTGTTTGTCCAATGTAGTGTTTGTTACAGTTCTTGCACGATATTTTCAAAAAGTGCATTCAAAAAGAATGGGTACCCAATGAACACAGTCCGCAGATTTCTCAGCAACAAACCCAAACAATCAGACAAAATACATCCAGAAACCCTAGCGACTCGCCCCTACATCAAAGACATGTCAGAAATGACTGCCAGACTACTCAGACCCTTTGACATCATGGGAGCCCACAAACCCACCAATACACTAAAACAGTAGTTAATGAACCTGAAAAACTCTATACAGACAACAAACAAAACTAATGTCTTTTACAAAATATCGTGCAAGAACTGTAACAAACACTACATTGGACAAACAGGCAGAAAACTAGCCACCAGGATACATGAACATCAACTAACCACAAAACGACATGACGCTCTCTCACTAGTATCCTTACATACAAATAAGGAAGGACACCACTTTGACTGCGATAACACATACATCCTAGGACAAGCCAAACAGAGACAAACATGAGAATTCCTAGGATCATGGCATTCCAACCAGAAACTATCAACAAACACATTAACTTGGACCTGATTTACCACCCCCCTGAGAAAAAGAACAGGAAATGACATCACCAACCCAAGGAAACCCAAACATATAAATAGAAAGCAGGAAACAGAGCGCTTTGTCTGGAGGCTCACTGAAGATGTTACCCAGTATGGCGATGAAACATCTGAAAATGAACCTTCCAGCTCAGCGAGCAAACTTATATCCAGAACTTCAACCTGAGCTACAAATCTTTCAAAACTTGCTAACAAGCTTATTATATTAAGACTTGTAACAACTGGTCATTGAAATGGCTGTTGCAAACCACTGTGTGGAAGTAAAGTTAGTAAGCAGCTAAGAGCAGTAATGCAAGCCAACTGCAGTTTACAGTTCACCTACACACCCTGTTTTATAATACTCTAAATGGAAACTACAGTTAACTTCTTCATATTTTTAATTATCTCAGTTTATTTCTGGATACATCCCTCAAATATTTCCAGTATTTGTTGTAATTAGAGATTTTTTTTCATGTGATTTAACTACTGCTTTTCAAAACTGAATTAAATGTATACCTGTGCATTAATAACTTACCTTGTATCATGGAATGAGTCCTCAGATGACAATTCAATCTTATCAATTCAAACTTCGTGATAACTCCCACTAAAAAGCTGTCTTGCTAATAAATACATTTATGAAGATACAAAGTTTGATCTGAGCAACTGGATGGTAATTTGAACTTGGTAATAAATTGATCATTTTGTTTCAGTGAATGTTGAGAGAGATGTGTAACAAGTAGCTGAATTGATACAGTGCATTTTACACACAGGAAAAACACATGATGGACATGTTTGTTCTAGTTGAACAGTGAAATGATGAGGAAAGTGTGCCATAAAGCTGAGTATATTGATTTCACTGAGGCAGAACAGAGTCCTCCTGCAGGATCCACCATAACAATTTGGGGCATGGCTCCACCGAGTACCCCTGCTTCAACATTCCTGCTGGTCAGGTTGTCCTCTGGGCTACTTGATGTGGTGCTGACCCTCCTGCAGTCGAATGTTTCTTTAGGGTATACAACTTGCTGGCTGCACGATAATGGGGCATAGCTCTCAATATGGAACAGCCCTCAGACAACAGGTTGGAATAGCTGTTCTGTCAGCTGCCTATCTGTACTGTGCATGGAATTTGGCTAATCCTTTTGACGATTTACCATTATGGCTTTGCATGAAGAATAGTTCAAGGTGTCAGAGACAATCTTGCTATAAACTCATTCTTAGATGTCCCAATAGTAATCATACATTTTAACATTCCAATCATTTAATATCTGTATATTAACTTGCCTAATTCTTTTCATTTCCATTTAATAGTGTCTTGATTTTATTCTCATTTCATTTCTTTTTTTGTTTCCTTATGACTCATTTATCTTTCCCTTTGCATTGTTCCTTACATCACAGCATTTTTGGCTTTGTTCCTCAGAGATTTATAGTTAAACTGGTCACCTTGTTTGAATGACTGACAATGTCAGAATAGATATTGAATTGTATTGAATTATGCAAATTAGCTTTATTATTTGGACTTGCATTGTGTAAAGTTCACTGTTAATGTCTACCAGTATCTCTGGAAAATTGTAACACATCCTTCTACCATGTAAAATGAAGTAAAGAAATAACTTCTGAGCAGAGGTATTACTAGTATAAATATAAAAATTGGATAATACCATGGGAGCACAGTTTCTGCGTGGCATGTGTAACCAAATGAAAAATCTGGGTTGTATGAGTTTGGCAGGTTTGTTGCATGTACACACAAAAGGAATTTTTACCTCTGTTTGAACAAAGTCAAAAATCTGTAAAATAATAGAAGTCAGGGAGAAACCCGGTGCTGTCCTTTAAATACCAGAATGTATGAAATCCAGTTGTCTTGTAGCTATTATAAAGCAGAATAAATTGTGAAGTTTATGGCAACTATACCATACAATCACACACAAGTGCAATTCTGAGCCTGAGTAACATTCAAGTGTATGTGCTTAAGGATGGAAATGTCATTCTCAAAATATCAACCTGCTAAAAATAACTGATTAGTTTTCAATTCTGTTATTTTTATTCTATATTTGTGTATCGGCTGTGATTTGTGTGGCATAATTGAGAGGAGTATTGTGGAGGTAATAATGGTCACTCAAAGTGAAAGTCGAATTAACATGGGTGGATCAAGTCATTTTACAGGTGCACAATCCTTTATCCAAAATGCTTCAGACCAGGTTTTCGGAATTCTGAATTTTTTTGAATTTCAGAATGAGTGACAATTTGGTGGTGAAATTTTTAAAAATCTTACCAGAGGAACACACTCCCTAAGTAAAACAGGCCTTGAAACAGAATCAAGGCCTGCCAATGCTGGGCCATGCCCCCCATGTCGCATCTGAGTGGCACATATCAAGTCAGTGTCGGCTTGGGTTAACTGCTTGGATGTCAAACAACCTAGTTAATGAGAAAAAAAACTTCACAAAAAAACCTTCAGACTTTGGACCTTTTCGGATTTTGGATAAAGGATTGTCTAACTGTACTAGAATGTTTCAACAATTTTGTCAATTTAGCTATGTGTGTTACTAAGTTCTCATGCAGAATTGACTCATTAACTGCTCAGTTCCCTAATGATGGTTTTAATGTTGGTTCCTTGTGTAGGCATTGAAAGATCAGTTCTAACTCATCAGAATGTCCATCTCCTGTAAGCAGATGCAATATTGTAAAACTCCTACTGGTGGCATTGATGATCTCTTAAATATTATTGAAAGGAGCACCACCAACTCATTTGCAAAGTTAATGTACAATCCAGTGTACAATCTTCACAAACAATTCATTCACTGAAAATAGTGTGAGAATAATTTACAGAATCAACCATATGCTTGGGTATTAGTAGGCTAATAATTGGAACACCTGTACCAATGAATTTTCTGTTCACCAATATCTGGTAAACATTCTGAGTTTAGAAAAAGAGTAAATGGATGAAGGAAAGAAGACACGAATTATTGAGAGAAGGGAGTAAGATGAATGTTTGCAGGGTCAGAATTGATTGGTGAAGTGATGCTTTCAGTGTGCTGTTAAATGCAAAATTATAATTACTATCCTCTGAAGATATGAGTTTTTGAAAGACATTTTACAATAATGCCCGAGGTCTTTATTGTCTTCTTCTTCATATTCTGCAATTATTTTGCATCAGCCAAACTCTGCAGTAAGTTACTTAACTTCTCATTCCTCAACTGTTTAAAGACAGGAGCCAGAGTTGAACATTCTCCAATTGCCTGGATGAATGCAGCTCCAACATACTCAAAAAGCTGATACCATGCAGGACAAAGCAGCCCAATTCATCAGCCCCTAATCAACGATTTTAATCTTCCACTCCCTCCACTACCACTACACAGTCATTATAAGGCATGTGACATTGACAAGCTGCACTGTGGCAATTCACAATGGCGTCTTCAAGAGCACCTTCCAAGTCACTGACAGAAACAAGGGCAGAAAATGCATGGGAACCACCAGCACTTAATTTCACATTCAAGTTATATATCATCCTCACTTGGAACAATATTATTTTTTCAATATCTTGGAACTTCCTCTCCAATAGCACTATGGGTGTATCTATAGCACATGGACTGCAACTATCCAAGAAAATGACCCAAAAGTCACCTTCTGAAGGCAAATTTGAGATAGCAATAAATGTTGGCCTGGGAAAAGATGTCCAGAACATATAAATAAATAAAACTGGCAGTTGAAAAATTAATTAGGAAAGCGTGTAAGTTCTCAATTTATATATATATTATATATATATTTGTAACAAAGGGGGTCAGGTGGTGGGCTCAGTTGGCTGGATAGCTGGTTTACAATAGAGTTTGACATTCAATTCCCACATCATCTGATTTGGAGATGCTGGTGTTGGACTGGGGTGTACAAAATTAAAAATCACACAACACCAGGTTATAGTCTAACAGGTTTAATTGGAAGCACTAGCTTTCGGAGCGCTGTTCCTTCATCAGGTGAAGGAGCGGTGCACTGAAAGCTGGTGCCTCTAATTAAACCTGTTGGGCTATAACCTGGTGTTGCATGACCTTTAATTTTGTACACATCATCTGAGATTGCCATGAAGGTCCCTCAGACTGAACTTCACCTGAGAGTGTGGGGATCCTCTGGTTAAATTCACCACCAGTCATTTCTCCTTAATAAGAAAATGGCTTTTGGAGGCTAAGATGACTTTACGTTGTATGTGTAGTCCCATGCTAAAATATATTGTGTTTTTTATATTCTATCCCTACTCAGCTCCACAGTCTGAAAATCTCCACAATATTTTGGATATGAGGACAGACTTAAAGTTATCATTCTTTTAATTATGCAGTTTCTCCACAATTAGGTACTGTCAAAGACTAATAATGTTGCTTCTTCAATTTCCTCTTTGTGAAAGGACCCACAAATCCTCAACCGTAACATATCATGCAATAATTACAATTATTACTAAGTTCTGTTTCCTGAAAGTGCACATAATACTACAGTATTAAAGACAGCACATTCACAAACTGAAGAGCACAGTGGCAAGTACCGGACTCATGCCGCTACCATGTCGAATGAATAATTAAACGTATGCAGCCTTGTGACTCAAATCTGGTATTTTCACATCTGTAAGAAGCTTTTAAAGATGTGTCTGGTATTTATACCATCATTGTGTGCACTTTGATAAACATTGGGAGGAGAAAATGTCAGTAATCCTTGGCAGGATAATTTTCAGAAGACTTCCCCATTATTTTTAGTGCGAGGTGAAACTAAGATAAAGTCTAATTCTTGTTTCATCTGCGTCCACAATTGTTTTAATTCTATATTATATAATACAGGTAGGTATTATGTTATTATATCATGGAAAGAAAGCTTTTGTTACACTGATAATGTAATATGCTGTGTTTGGAAATTAAGTCATGGAGATGCACAGCATGGAATCAGACCCTTCGGTCCAACACGTCCATGCCGACCAGATATCCCAACCTAATTTAGTCCTATTTGCCACCACTTGGCCCATATCCCTCTAAACCCTTTTTATTCATATACCCATCCAGATGCTTTTTAAATGCAGTAATTGTACCAGCCTCCACCACTTTCACTGGCAGCTCATTGCATAGATATGCCATCCCCTGTGTGAAAAAGTTGCACCTTAGGTCCCTTTTATATCTTCCTCCTCTCACCCTAAACCTATGCCCTCTAGTTCTGGACTCCCCCACCCCAGGGAAAAACCTTGTCTATTTATCCTCATGATTTTATAAACCTCTATAAGGTCACCCCTCAGTCTCCGATGTTCCAAGGAAAAAGCCCCAGTCTATTCAGCCTCTCCCTGTAGTTCAAATCCTCCAACCCTGGCAACATCCTTGTAAATCTTTTCTGAATCCCTCCAAGTTTCACAACATCCTTCCGATATGAAGGAGACCAGAATTGCTCGCAATATTCCAAAAGTGGCCTAATCAATGTCCTGTACAGCCGCAACATGATCTTCCAACTCCTATACTCAATGGTCTGGCCAATAAAGAAAAGTATACCAAACATCATCTTCACTATCCTATCTACCTGCAAATCTATTTGCAAGGGACGACATACTTGCACTCCAAGGTCTCTCTGTTCAGCAACATTCCCCAGGACCTTCCCATTAAGTGTATAAGTCCTGCTCTGATTTGCTTTTCCAAGTTATGAAGAATCTATTATTTAAAACTGCAATCTAATAATCATTCTTGAACCACTACATTATGCTGGGACCTATTCTGATATTGCATACTGTTATCTGCAAAATGTGAGGTTAATTTAGTTTTTCCTTAAATTATTGTATAATGTTTGTGCTGTTTTCTTAAATTTGTTTGAATATAGAGATGAAATGACCAGCAAAGTAGTTGTTCAAGTTTAATATTTGATTTTTCCACTTTACTTGAATACGAATTGAAATAATGATGATCAGACGTTTTTGTGAGAAAGAATTGGTATTACATTTTTTTTGGGATTCCTCTTTAATCAAAGAATAAGATTGCTATTGTATACTCGACAGATATTATGTCAAGCAAACACCTTTCAAATCAAGGGATGTGTCCATAATCATCAGTGAAGCTCTGATTTTGGATGAAGTTTTATACTGTGGCCCATTGGTTAACATGTTGAGTTGCAATGGAAAATCAAGTATCTGATAAATCATTAACTGTATAATCATGTTTAAGTATTGGTATTCACCAGTCCATGTGACGTACACATGTTAAATTATAAAAATAACTACAATGAATTTTAGGATAAATTGTATGATCAAGCATGATTTAATTTTTAACGAAATTTATTTTGTTCATTTGGAACGTAACCACATGCTGAGGAGACTAACCAAGCCAGAACATGGGCACACTATTATTGGTATCTTGATTGTAGAACTAATTATTCTCAGCTCCTAATTGTGACACAAGATAGATGGTTGAACCAGGAAAGCCTTGCTCAACCATCAATCTCCTCGCCAGCCAAACTGTTGAGAAAGGACTTCTGCTGTGTATGATTCAATTGTGTAACATTATGTACAAAGTCAATTTCCGTTCATCTCAATTAAAGTAGTTATTTATAGGTATTTGTCTCAGTGCTTGTAGAATATGACAAGGAGTCTGCAGGCTAACATTATGCTGCTTAGTCAACATTTTACCCTTCTTAGTGATGAATTCTCTTCAACAGTGGAAGTATATAGGTAAAGGCTTTCATTTGCCCGGCTGGTTAAATCTTGAAATTAGAAATGGAGTCAGCAGGCACAACTCAAAAAGTTCTGTAAAAGTCCAACAGACCAAATGGAAACTACCCAAATGTAACTTTGCATGGGGGTGCAATTACGTTGCAGGCAGTGTGAAACCGAAATGATGCGAGATTGTTTCCTGACGGCGTCTCATATCTCTTGGTTTTAGTCTGGTAAGGATCAGATTGATGAATAACCTGCTCCCTGTTTGCCAGTGTTAAATCAAATATAACCTATACATAAAATTCCTAATTCAACCAACAAGAACTTCCTTGTTACTAAAAGCCACATTTTATTTGATTAAGTATGCTACATAAAAGCAAGTTGTTATTCAAGCATGATGTCAAGTTTTTGTGAATTGTGCAGGCTGCTATTATTTAAACATGGATGCTGAAACTAACTGTAAACTAATCCAATTTCCTGATGATAAAATAGATCTAACAATGTAACTTGAGAATTGCAGGGAAATGACACATCAATTTAACACCAAGGATTGTAGATAAGGTAATTAGTCATAGTTCATGTGGGACAATGGGCATCTCTTTCAAGTAGAGAGAGAGATAAGTGATTTAATATGATTTCAGGAGTACAAGTCAAAATCAGGCATGATGCATGGCAAGGAGGTTGCCTGAATTAATTGCATGAATTAACATAATTATTTGAGGATGTGACCAGTAGAGTGAACGAGGGTGCATCAGTGGACCTTGTGCATCTTGACTTTCGAAAGGCTTTTGACAAAGTTCCTCGCAAGAGATTAGTAATCAAACTTAAAGCTCATTGTATCAGAGGCATTGTGTTGACATGGATTGAGAACTTGTTGGCAGGCAGGAAGCAGAGAGGTGGAATAAACAGGTCCTTTTCAGAGTGGTAGGGCAGTGACGAGGGGGGTACTACAAGGTTTACTGCTGGCACCTCAGCTGTTCACAAAATACATTAATGATTTGG
The DNA here is from genome assembly GCF_020745735.1 of Hemiscyllium ocellatum. NCBI lineage: Eukaryota > Metazoa > Chordata > Chondrichthyes > Orectolobiformes > Hemiscylliidae > Hemiscyllium > Hemiscyllium ocellatum. Next base: position 24,858,723 of record NC_083426.1, on the reverse strand, counting down.
ACAAAAGAACTGAATGTAATATCTGCAAATCTGCAGCTGGTACTAAGCTGATGGCAGTGTGTGCTGTGAGGAGGATGCTAAGAGGGTGGAGGGCGACATGGACAGGCTGGCTGAGAGGGCAGATACTTGGCAAATGCAATATAATGTGGATAAAATTGGGGATATCCACTTTGGTGGCAAAAACAGGAAGGCAGATCATTATCTGAATGGTGGCCATTTAGGAAAGGATGAAGTGCAATGAGACCTTGATGTCATGGTGGAACAGCCGCTAAAGGTTGGCATGCAGGTGCAGCAGGCAGTGAGGAAAGCTAATGGCCATGCTGCCCTTCATAGCAAGTGGATTTTAATACAGGGGTAGGAATGTCTTGCTGCAGTTATATAGCCCTTGGTGAGGCCACACACCTTGATTATTGTGTGCAGTTTTAGTCTCATAGACTAAGGAAGGGCAATCTTGCTATTGAGGGAGGCCAGTGAACGTTTGCCAGACTGGTTCCCAGAATGGCAAGACTGACATATGAAGAACCATTGATCAACTGGGCTTGTACTTGCTGGAATTTAGAAGAATGAAGGGGGAATCTCATAGAAATATATAATATCCTGATGGGACTGAGCAGGCTAGCCATGGAAAGAATGTTCTCAATGTTGGGGAAGTCTAGAATCAGGGATCACATTCTAAGGATAAGGGGTAAGCCATTCAGGGCTGAGATAAAGAAGAATTTCTTCACTCTAAGAGTTGTGAACCTGTGGAATTCTCTCCCACAGAAAGCTGTTGGACAAGTTCATTAGATATGTTGCTGGATGTGGCCCTTGCAGCCAAAGAGATCAAGGAGTATGGAGAAAAAGGAGTGGGTTACTGAAATTGCACGATCAGCCATCATCATATCGAATGGTGGTGTAGGCTTCAAGGACCAAATGGCCTACTCCTGCACTTATTTCCCATGTTTCTATGTTTGAGTGCAGGGATTGAACCCACAGCATTGACATCCATTGCATACATTCTAGCTATCTAAGATAAATGACCCAGATTTTAACGTACTGCACATAGGGCAAAAGGTTGCTTCGTAAATCTATACTAAATGGTAATGAGATAGCACAAGATGACCCGAAAGGGACTATGGCTATTAGTGTATACTCCAGTTCTATACAATGAAACAGAGCAATTAAAAAGGTGATGGAATACTAGGCTGTAAGTCAGAACTATCACAATGCAGATATATACAAATTACCTTAAGACTTTACAATGTACCAGCCAGTTGTGTATCCTCACTAGAAAAGACTGACAAATATTGGACTGGTTATAAAAAATAGAATAAGTGTAGAAGAGATAAGCTATGCAGAAAAAAATGATAATCAAATTCTGTAGATAAGACAGCTAGCCTCACTGAAGTATTAAATTGTAACAATAGATAAAGTAGATTCAGAACATTGCTTCTCAGTCAAAAAAAATCTTAAAGGAAGTCAGTTAATGTAAAGTACTTTCAGAACAAAAAAATGAAATTAATTTATTTCCACCTGCTATGAAAACAATGACAGATGATGTGTTTGAGCACCATCCCTTCAAAGTAATACATCGTTCCAACTTGGATAAATACCATTGCTTTTGCAGTTGTTTTGTCAAAGTCTTGGAACTCCTTGACTAACTCCCTGAATTTGTTGGGGTACTTTGAAAATATGAGCACCACATTCAAGTTAAAGATCAAGAATCAGCTTCTCAAGGCAACAAAAGTTGGACAAAATGATTCCACCATGACAGTGGATTCTACATACTGATAACTTTAAAAAAAAAGCTTAGTTGGAGAATCAATGTTCGAGACAATCTGCTAAGCTGAGTAGTTAAACCAAAACCATTAGTTGATTGCTATCATGGTCCATCAGGACACTGTAGATTCAGTTACACTGCTCAAAGAAGAACGTGGCATTCTCCCAAGGTCTTGGGCAATATCCTTCCTTCAACTAATGCTATTAAAAATCGGTTGAATGTTGTTTCATTTATTTGCTGATTTGTGTGATCTTTCTGTGCACATGTACTATATGACAACAGTTTCCTCATTTAAATGAAATGTATAGAGCATTGAGCTAATCCCAAGAAACTGCACAGGGCACTATGTAAGATTGTTTGTTTCCTTGTATGAAGGAAATAATCCTCAATCATATTCCACCGAGATGTAAAGGTGATGTTTAATCACTTGAGCATGTAAATTGAATTGATCAGTTTCTGCTCATACTCATCTTGAATGAAGATTTACAGTATAAATGTTTGACACTAGATACTTTTAATCTGAAGTTTATAGAACTCCTGACTTAAGCAGGATTACATTTTTAATTCACTAATTAATTAATTTTTAATGTTTCATAAAGAATATGCAATAATCAGGTCCTATGCTTTAATTAGTTTAATTAGGTATTCTTCTCTGGTTTCTGCTTGTTTGAAGGCACTTGAACAATCCACTCACTTGGTGTGAATATATGAATGTTTTATCCAATGATGAGTTTCTCAAATTAAAGGAGCAACAGGTAATCTGTAATGACAGTCACCCTCTGTATTTATTGCACTGTTCTTCCACACTTTTAATACCCTGTATTTTTGCCAATCTTTCTTGGCATCATTAATAATGATAAGCTGTCTCTACTTCAACCTCGGAGACCAGTCTGAGACATATCAATCTTGGAATTCTTTGGAAAGTCTCTTAAGTTGTGATGTTCTTTCAGATTTTGATTTTGAACTTCAGGATGGCAAAGCATGGTCCAACTGCAAAGTTTCCTTCAGTTGATGTTCCCAGAGAAAACAAAATAACACATGTATCACCTTCTCATGTTAACAGGGTGCAGGTGGGGTAGTAACACCTTTGGGATAGGCTGCCTTGCCACATCAGTGAATGGCTTTGGCCAATTCACAATATCACAGCAGATTAATCATTGATAAATTGCAGCAGATGCCCAGCTCTCATGTTATTTTGCTTGTCTTTACTCAGATTATTATGTTGCAAGTGTCTCTCTGGTCATTGCACATAATACATACACAATGCAGTAACCTACTGTAAGCACAAGATTAAAAAATAATAATTCATAAACTCCTTTCAAAAGGTAATTATTGAAATTCAAATCTAATGGAAATTATTCTGATCGAGGTGCTTCATAATAGGAGTGCTAGGGTGAAATCGAACCTCTGAAGTGTTGTTACAACCTGATGTATGAACTTCGACTCCAAAAGTCCAGGTTTTGCACAAGAAGAAAAACAAAATCAGTTAACTTTCTTTTTCCGTAGTGATTTATGGGACGGAATGGCCGTTTCCTTTTCTTCAGCGGCTTCGGTATTCCTTGGCAAAAGATTGTAGGAGAAAGTAGCCGTGATGAAGTAAGCCGCCACGCCGGTATATCCCCCCAGCAGCAGGCAGAGAGGCTGGGCAATGAGGAAGAGACAGGCCACATTCACAGCGGCTCGATTATCCAGTACTAGTTCATTTTTCTTGCAGCTGCTGACGACTTTGTAAAAGTAAATCAAAGCGACCAGTGCAAATACAGTCTGATCGTGCATCATTGTGTTTCTTTTCGAGAAGAAAATGGAACAGACTGCAGATTTCCTCTTTTCCGTGTCACCGAGATCGCGTGTAATAAATTGGGACCTCTGTTCCTCACAGGTAAATATTAACCGAACAGTATCTTGTGGGTTTTATTGATCTTGGACTTTGTAGGCTGAACAACCTGCACTAATGGCATGATTGTCACTTCAGTTCACTTGTCTGCGAATTTAGTTGGTGTCCCTATGTTTAAAACCGTTTCCTTTTCGTTTTTTGTTTGCAGGTTTAATCTTTTCTCCCACATTTCCCCTTTTCTGTTTCACCTACTTTCCTCTCCTGTTTTCAATCTGTCACTTTCATTTCCTGGTCACATCTTTTGTTGTTCATTGTGTTCTTCACATTCTGCAATCTGCTTTGGGTTTGTTTCTATTTTCATCAACGCTGTGTATTTTTTTCCCCCCTGCACGGTCCTGTATTTTCTGACTCAACAGCATCATTCACACAATTGACTTAACTGATCGTTTCATTTATAATCCGCTGAATTATTTATTTAAAGAAATACTCTCTGGTGTATAGATTTAATGACAATAATAGATCTATTTTGTAGAAACACTGCAAAGTATTCATTGGAGTTTAGAAGATCAAGGGGAGATCTAATAGAAACGTACAAGATAACACATGGCTTGGAAAGGGTGGACGCTAGGAAATTGTTCCTGTTAGGCGAGGAGACTGGGACCCGTAGACACAGCCTTAGAATTAGAGGGGGTCAATTCAGAACAGAAATGCGGAGATATTTCTTCAGCCAGAGAGTGGTGGGCCTGTGGAATTTACTGCCGCTGAGTGCAGTGGAGGCCGGGTCGCTAAATGCCTTCAAGGCAGAGATTGGTAAATTCTTGATGTCCCAAGGAATTAAGGGCTAAGGGGAGAATGCTGGTAAGTGGAGTTGAAATGCCCATCAGTCATGATGAATGGCCGAGTGGACTCGATGGGCCAAATGGCCTTACTTCCACTCCTATGTCTTATGGTCAGTGGATAGATGATCAGTTGGTGTGTAAAAATCAAATATAATAACTATATGATTTTAAGGGGAGACTATAGGGAAGCAAATTTAATATAATTCTCTCTAGCATTAATACTTTGGTTCGCTTCTACAAAGTCATCACCAGGTACCAGAAAATTAAACTAATACTGGATAATGGAGCCTCTGGGAGGCTGTTGGTAACTGGAAGGGTTTAGAGGGATATGGGCCAATGCTGGCTAATGGGATTAGATTTATTGAGGATATTTGGTCGGCATGGACATGTTGGACTGAAAGGTCTATTTCCATGCTGTACAACTCATTTTATAACTGGGTGCCCTTTGTAAAACTAGTGATCAATCAGATACACCAAATGTCATTGTTCATTTGTGTAGAAATCCACAACTTAGATCAATTTGGTTTAATGCTCTCCGAGTTGCCCAACAACCTGCCACACATATATAAAGTTTCACACCAAATATTTGGTACAACTTTATGGGTGCTAATCCATAATTGCATCTGAACGCAGTGACTGTGCAGTCATCGACACACATAGAGTCGTGAGTTGGTTGGGATAGTTCTGCTTGGCTGTGTTAACAGATGAATGATCATAAGCATGAGAAAGCAAATATTGCGGATGCTGGGAATCTGAAACAAGCACAGAGAATGCTGGAGAAATTCAGCAGGTCTGACAGCTCCTTGGGAGAGAGAAGCAGAGACAATGTTTTGAGTTCAATATGAGTCTTCAGAACTGATCCTATCCTGTAGAAGTCATAGCGGACTCAGAACGTTACCTCTATTTCTCTCTCCCAAGGTGCTGTCAGACCTGCTGAGTTTCTCCAGTATTCTCTGTGCTTGTTTCAGATTCCCAGCATCTGCAATATTTGCTTTCTTGTGCATGTAATCATCCATCTGTTAATATTTAGAAACTTAAATATTCAGAAATTATGTTTTTTTAGGGAAAAATAACACTTGAAATTTTGATTTTGGAAATGTTTTTGGTGAATTGTCTTGCAGAATAATGTGATAGGCTGAAGGATAGTAGATGAATATTGTTTGACTGCTGGTTTCTGACACTTGTACTTAAAGCCAAAGTGAACAGCTGCACTTAAAAGTTGTCCTTCTTTGTGTAACAAGATTTCTTTAGGGTAATGAATTCAATGTATTTTCTGAATACTAGTGAAAGCTGTGAGTAGAATCTGTTACAGATTTTCACTGGCAGCTAATTGACACAGCACATATGTTATAAAAATCAAGTTTCCTGGCCTTTCCCAGTCTCATTGTATTCCTTTGAGTCAATGGTTGACTTAATATTTAGGAATATTGTGGCAATATCTGGGGACATTTTGCATTTCCATTTCCATTGGTGCTGTAATGAAGGAAACAAAATATTACATGAGGCATTGGAGACAAACAAATGAGTTGATGAGGTCTTTTTGGAAAGAAAATGATTATCTTACTGATCAAAGTGATAGAAATTGGATTTATCATTACATCGAAGATAGAAATTAAAAGATTAACTGGCAGGACTTGTCATCAAACCACAACCATTAATTTCTCTGAAATGCTATGTGTTTTCCTTAGTTTTGCTGTTTTATGCCAACAGATTTTCAGAAAAAAAACAACTTTTTTTTTAACATATACTTTTGGACTGGTTTCTTTTAATTCCTAAACCTAAAGAAACTTATCTGTCCAACCCCAAGGCTCCCAGCCCCATTCCTGATGATGGGCTCCAGCCCGAAATGCTGATTCTCCTGCTCCTCGGATGCTGCCTGATCTTCTGTGCTTTTCCAGCAACACACTCTCGACTTTGATCTCCAGCATCTGCAGACTTCACTTTCTCCAAAGAAACTCAAGCTATTTTCAGGACCATTATTGCTAACACAAGTTAAAATTTTGATTTCGGGATCAAAACTAAAACTGTTCTGGGCAGTCTTTTTGCTATTATTTTGAGACTGTGCACCATAACAAGATAGAAAAAGTTTCAGTTTGCGGTTGTAATGTTTTGACACAGTCAGGTTTTGTGCATTCTGGAATTATGAATTGTAAGAAAGAGGAACAGGAGGAAACCATTCAGTCTCTCAAGCCTGCTCCGCCATTCAATTGCCTCATGGATGGACCAACACGCTTCACATTCCTGCCTTTCCCCATTATCATTAATTCCCTACTGATCAAGATTCCATCTATCTCGGACTTAAAGAGAAAAAGGACCCTGACCCCACAGCTCTCCGTGGCAAGGGGTTCCAAAGACTCAAAACTGAAGTAATTCCTCCTCACCTCTTTCTTAAATAAGACAATCCCTCTGTATCAGGGATAATCCTGGTGAACCTTATATTTTATAGGATAAAAATATAGGAAACTCTGTGTTCTAGAGTAAGGGATTCAGCTGCAATTTAAAGCAAAATTCTGATTACAGGCAACCTCAATGGGTGTAAGTTTGAACATTTTAATGTTTAAGTACCTGTTAAATTAATAGAAATGAATGTATTAGGCATTCTGAACTATAGAACATAGAACAGCTTAATACAGGATATGTATCTTGTAGTATTCATTCAGTCCATCTTGTCTGTGCAGGCTATGATCCTATTCTAAATTAATCCCAACTGCCTGTTCATGTGTCTGTCTAAAAGCCTCTTAAACGTTGCTACCATTGTTGCCTGTTTTTTCTGAAAATATTCGCTCTGGTCCTCGACCCTCTAGAGCTTAAACTTAAACTCCTAGTATTTCAAATTTTCACTCTGGGAAAAAGACTATGCCATGCCCTCATACCTTTATATACTTCGCCCCTCAGCCACTGATACTGCAGTGAAAACAATCCAAGTTTATCCAACCTCTCCTTATAGCTAATGTAGTTCAATCTAGGCAGTATCCAATAAACTTGTTCTGCACTCTCTCCAAAGCCTCCATATCCTTCCTACAGTGTGGTGACCAGAACTGCCAATACTCCAAACATGGCCTAGGTAAGAGTTTATACAGCTGCAGCATGACTTGCCAACTTTTGCACTCAGTGCCCGATTGATGAAGACAAACATGTCATAAACTTTCTTTGCCAACCTGTCTACTTGTGTTACCACTTTTAGGGAGTTATTGACTGACACCCCAAATCCCTCTGTGCTCCTAAGTATCCTGCCATTTACTGTCCACCTTCCTCTTGCCTTTAACCTCCCAAAATGCAGTACCTCACATTTTTCCCAGATTAAACTCCATCTGCCATTTTTCTGCTCAAATTTCCAACTGATCTAGATCCTGCAGTATTCTTTGACAACATTCTTCACTATCCGTAATTCCACCAATTTTCATGCATTCTGCAAACTTACTAATCAGACTACCTACACTTTCATCCAAATCATTTAAATGTATTACAAACAACAGAGGTCCCAGTACTGATCCTTGTGGAATACCAGTAGTCACAGACATCCAGTCAGAAAAACACACCTCCATACTTACCCTCTGCCCCTTTCCCTAATGCTGATTTAGTTTTAATAGTAATAAGATGCTAATCTTTTTGAAATTAAATATTTGATGTTTATTCACAGTAAAGTACTTGTTACTCAAAGTGGTTATTTTGACTTTGACCATTAGAGGGCTCTCCAACAATACACTACAGATCTGTACCAGTGTAATAGTTCGATTAGCACAGGTCTTGCAACATCTAAAAATTACTTAAATTCTGAACAAAGCATGTCCTACAAAATCATAAATCTACACGGCTCCTTGACAAGAAAACCATACAGCCTGGCTACTGTGCTACTGTGAAAAAATAGAATGGTCTTGAAAATTCCAAGGGTTTTTTTCAATCATGTTTCCCAGCAAGGTTTAGCAGAATTGACAGAGGCTGCTAAATAAATAAAGGTGACCAGGCTGTCTAATGGAATTTTGTAGTTTCACACCATAATATCATGTTCAATAGTTAATAATGAATTTAGGATTACAGTCAAACCTCTCAAAAATATGCCAAATTGTCATTGTTTTAATCACTTTGAGCTTCTTGTTCCTGTTGCTATGAGAACATAAATTACCTTTTACTATAATAATAACTATTTAAACTGATCTTTTGATTATTTCTGATAGTAGCACATTTGAAGTACTTGTCAAAAAAAAAGCTTGGAAAGCGATAAATGTTGTCCATTCATATTGTGAACAAGATTTGAAATATAAATTGGATTTGTGTTTACCACAACATCTATCAATCTATACTATTGGCATGAGGAGTCCATCACACCTTTATAATTTTAAAGATTAGAGGAAAAATCTTTTTATATCCATAATTAACTTGTGAAATATATCTTGATGTTCCAGGTGAGCTAGAACTTTCTAAAGATATTACTCGGACATGCAGATAAATGCTACTCATTGTAAATGCAATTTGTGTCCATGTTTCGCTCCCCAACTATTCTGATTGTGATTTGTAAGGGAAAAGGTACTGAAGTCTCTTAGTTTTTATAGGATTTACTGAATAACTCTGGCATTTTTGATCATTTTGCAAGCATAGATCAAGCAGAATGTGAAAATATCTAATGAGAATATATTGAATTAATGAATGAATTTCTTCCATATCACAGTTGAGTTCAGTTGAGATTCAAATATTCTATGATCAGTATCAGCAAACCCAATCTGTAATTGTTGGTGAAAGGTTTGTTTTTCTGTATTTTATTATATTACCTAACGTATTCACTTTTTTTGTGGAAATTATTTAAGCATCTGAATATCATGGAATTATTTTAGCCACTGCATCTGGAGACCACACACTTGACAAGAATTGTCTTCCCTGTGGATTTTATTCATTGTAACATTTATCTTAAAACAATAGTATAGTTCAAAAATCAGGTTTTAGCAACAACAATAGACAACCAAGACTATAATTCAGGATAGTCAATAGCATTTTAGAGCAGCATGTGAACAACTTTGCAATTTTGAATGATCAGCCATGTTATTTAGGAGCCAGTAAAACTAGTGGCTCTTCTATAGAGTGAAATAACTTGTATTTTTATAGTGTCTTTCAGGCCTTCCCAGTGCAATTCACAACCGATAAACTAGACTTGAAACATTAGCTTGCTCACTCTCCCTGGATGCTGCTGACCTGCTGTGATCTCTAGCATTTGTTGTTTTCAGTACAGATTCCAGAATCTGCAGTAATTTACTCCTACAAAGTATTTCAAGTGTAGTCACTGTTGTGATATATGAGCTGAGCAGGTGGTTTGGGAACAGTAAGCTCCCACAAGCAGTGACCAGATATTGGTAGCATTTTCTCTTCTGAGTCACTCCAGCATTTGAGCACAAAAATGAAGATGACACTGGTGCAATACTGATGGAATGCAGCATCATGGAAACTGCCACTGTCTGGTGGAGATACCTGTTCCACTTGGTGTAAAAGATAGTAATGCCCTATTAATGAGAAGGTATGAGGAATTATCGCAATTACTTTGGGCAATCCTTCTGTTGATCACTAAAATAGACTGCCTAGTCATTATCACACCGCGTTGGTGGGAGTTTTCTGTGTGCCAGTTAATGACAAAAAAAACTGCAGATGCTGGAATCCAAGGTAGACAAGCAGGAGGCTGGAAAAACATAGCAAGCCAGGCAGCATCAGGAGGTGGAGAAGTCAACGTTTCAGGTGTAGTCCTTCTTCAGGACTGAGGGTGGGTGTAAGGGAAGCTGCAGATAAAAGGGGGATGGGGGAGAATGGATTGGGAGGGGGCAGAATGGTGAGGTAGGGATACATGAACACAGGTAGAGGGTACAAACTGGTTGGTCAATGGGAGGAATGAATCCGGTTGGTAGCTGGAAGGAAGGGTCCATCAGAGGAATGGAAGGGGGGAGGGGCTGGGAAGGGGGGAGGGTGATGGGAAGGGAATTTATTTTAAATGATGTGTGCTCTGGGCTGGAGGCTGCCAGGCAGAAAATGAGGTGTTGTTCTCCAATTTGCGGCCTGATTTGCTGTAATAATGGAAGAGGCCGAAAATGGTCATGTCAGAAAGGGAGTGGGAAGGGGAACTAAAACGGGTAGTGACTCACCGATGTGGAGCCAGTTCATTGCCTAGTTTATGACACTGGATCAGGTACGAAATTTGGAAGGTATTCCATTAGCCACAAAACATATCAAAATCTCTGATTAGAACACAACTACATAATTTCCCAGCTCTTTTAGAAAATCAGTCAGTGATGTGAGCAGGGAGATTTGTTGGCAGGGTGTTAGAGAAAGACTCCAGTGTTATTCTTCAAAATAGTGTATTGGAATTTAGGTTGTGGGAGAATAGTTTTAATATTTCTGACACTTCAGTATCTCCTTAATGCTACACTGAAACTTGACCTGGATTGTACTCTAGTGTCAGGAATTTGACCCCACAACCGTTTAATTAAGCTGCAATATGGCTATAAAGGAGGATTGGGAATGATACATTTGGGACGTTGCAGGACATATGGTTTAATTAAATAGTTCTGTAATTGAACGTTTCTCTTCATACTGCAGGAAGATGCAAATTTTATATGTGAAACTCAATTTCTAATGCACACTAGAACTGCTCTGCTCAAATACACAAACATGTCGAAATATAGAGCAAGGCTTGTTTACTGGATGCGGACATTGATGCTAATTCTTGTCGATTACTTTAGTTGAAAAAAGTGGTAAAGCAGCTGGGAGTGGGATAAGTTGCTTCACATTGCTCGCAGTTAGGTTACCAGCGCCTTTATGCAGATAGCTGTAGTGGCTGTGCCTCAACATTTCACACCACGCAGCTAAAATCCTATCTTATTTTACTGGAGTTGATTTTAATCCATTCTGAATAAAGTGTGGCATGAAAGATTCCTTCAAATATCTACTAGTTATTGTGAAATCCCTCAATTCTTGTTCCTCAAAGTTTGCCCTTTAGGGGGCGCGGAAGAATCACGAGTCAAATTTGGTCTTTCTGTTTTTGAGGGCCACAGTTATTATGGAATTGTACGCGTTAGCGCCGGCCACAGCACACATTTAAAACGGTGAAAACGTGGGTGGGCAGCTTTATCAGTGGGGGACCCTTGGGTGCTATTCCAGAACTGAAATTCATTTTCACAAATTGAAATCGAGATGCGAACAATATAGAATGGAAGTATAGTCCTTTACATTGGAGCTGGCGAAACAGCTAAATAATTCGGTGATTTGGCCAAGTTTCCCGTTCCATATAGAACCCGGGAAACTGGACGGAAATAACATGTTGACCAGAACATATGTGCAGTTATTGTGAGAGTTATGTATCACACGGGGAAATCCTGCTCAAAACTGTAGTTCGAACATCACAAGAGCTTTGTTTCAGTTTTGATGCACACGACTAATAAGGTGTCGTTACCATTTTGTTTGCGATTCTGTTATTTGCAAATACTGTTCATTATCAATGAGTCAGAGAGAGACAACGCACATATTCATGACTGAAGCACCGTTTTAACGTGTGACAGTCAATCTGGCGAGAGAACAATGTTTGTGCCATGCCATTAAGAATGCCTCAATAGTCGGTTTCCAGTACTTTCCTGAAAACTGACAGTGATAAGCAATGTAAGTTATCTTTAGACCAGAGGGTGGAGCATATCATTTCAGTCCGTAAACTGTAATTAAAGCAGTGTCTGATCTCTGCAATTAGACCAAGAGGGGAAGGGAAAAAAAAGGTCGCGCTGAATAATTTGAGTGCAGCAGCGTTCAGTATCGCAGGCAAAGTCTGCTGTAGTTAGCCCGAACTCCGATTCCTGATATATATTTTCTCTCTCTTTCTCTCTCTCCAGTAAGACAGGCAACCTTTAATTGCCGTTCCTTGGCTTTGTTGTGGTGTGACGTTGATGCTGAGAGAACCAGCCTGGAATTACTGGATGCCGATGGAAGACGCGATGGACAAATTCGATGATATGGCTTCTGTGAGCGAATTCGACCCTATTCAAGGAAGCATCCCGGCCACTAAAGTGGAGATTACCGTCTCCTGCAGGTATGTGTGCAACTGTGAAATACTACAACGGGGCGGCTGTTCTCGTCAGTTTGTGTAAAGAATGCTGCAGGTGGTCTTAAGTTTTATTTTTCAAGAATGAAGATTGTACAAATATGGCTCTAAATGCAGTTTCACACACACAGAAACCAAGATAGGCATTAGTTAAAGAATACATTTGTTGGAAGCGGTGTTTTGCATTGGGTGGCAGTATCACAATCACTGTTTAAGATTTGATGTCTTATATTATCAAGTTAACTATTGTCGAAAATTCATCGACTAGAAGCATAAGATCATGCAACTTGAAACAATTTCTCTAAGACGACGGGGGGGAGTGACCTATTAGCTGGTGAAGGGAATGCAACTAACTTTAGTCCCTTCTCTGGATCTCTGATGTCAGCCACCTCAGGTCCCCGATACAATAACCCGCTCGGGAGACCCCAAAGCAAGAGGGAACCGCGAACAACAGTCTCCAACTCAATCGCCTGGGGATTGTCTCTTGGGTAGTTTCGGAACCTGTTAACAATGAAAATGATCATCTTTTACCTAAAGAGCGAGACGGTGTTTCTGTCCAAAACCAAACTTATTGTGTCACCAATTTTGACTTCCTTACCTAGTTAGCATAACCCTCCTCAGGTTTACTGTGTGTTTTAGAGATACGGCATTTTAAAACAAGCGGTAAATTGAAGTTATTTCCTGTCTGTTTGCGTTTAATTCCTTCCTTTCGTACCCCCGCCCTAAATTCCTAAACGACGACTCTGCTCTCGAGGGAGGACTGTGAAGAGTTAGGTCAGTGAGTTTTCCGGATCCAATCCCCGGGCAGTTTCGCGCTCCCTCAAGTTGTGTGCGCTGCTCCGTCTTTATTGGTCTCCGAATGAGTCAATCAGGACCATCAGCATCAAAGGAATCCCCGAGTTGGACAGTAGCTTTTATTGCGATGTCTGCATTGTTATAATCGATTGCTCTGTGGATGTGTAGGCGGAAATTGAGAGACAGACCTTGAAATCAGGGGGTTGTTTTTCCTTTCTGATGTGTTCCAGAACGCCAGGCGTTATTTGTTTAGATGTGGTCTCCTGTTAAATTTTGGGAGTTTGCACCGTGTGATTCTTTCTCCAATATGTATATTGTTAGGGCACAATGCGAACCTATTGATCAATGATTAAAGTACCCTGGTCCGCTCTATTAATAAGACACTTTGTGGGAATATAACCACGTGTCCTAAAAATGCATTTTTATATCTGCACGGTCAGATTATCCCCGGATAATGAAAATTTTGCATTTTCTCTGCAAATTTATAGGAAGACGATCCTAATGTTCTGTCATTCATTCCATCAGCACACACCGTGTGAAATGGTTGAGGTATTGTACCGAGAGCAGTGATTGTTCTCGCTTTAAGTTAATGTCTACTGCGTATCCACGTTGAAGTTATTTTGCACAGTGCTTTGTTTTTTGTTTCATTCTTCGGATGTGGGGGTACTGGCTAGGCCAGTATCAATTGTCCATCCCTGATGAGAAGGTGCTGGGTCTGTTGAGTGAATCTCTGCAGTCCGTATGATGAAGGTGCTTTCACAATGATGAAATGATGATTAATGTCCAGGGTGCTGTGTTAGATGGTGCTGCCCCCTTGCATCTGCTGCGTTCAATCACTGGGTCACAGATACAGTAAATGCTGTGAAGGAGCTGAAGTGAATTCTTGCTTTGTGCATTGATTGCAGTGTGTACCATTTGCAGTGTGTGTGATGGAGAGAAGTGAGTGGAAAGCTGGTTAGATGATGATTTTGTCCCGCGTGGATGGTATTGAGCTTCTCAAATATTGTTAAACTGTATCCACCCAAGCAAAAGGAGATTCGTCTGTCACACTCTGGATTTGTAGCTCATAGGTGATAGAGAGGCTTTAGAGAATCAAGTGATGAACTATTTGCTTCAGGAAGCCTATCACTGTTTTCTGTTCTAATTTTCTGATTGTGTCTCAGTTAATAACTACTTTAAAGTTTTCAGCATCACCTCTCCTTCTTGCTCAGAACATATAGGTAATATGTTATTTTCTGCCACAGATGACAGACTGTTACAATGAATGTTTTAGAATTCAGTTAATTAAATAAAAGCAAAATACTGCAGATGTGGGAGTGTGAAATACAAATGGGAGCTACTGGAGAAACTCAACAGGTCTCGCAGCATCTGTGGAGAGAGAGTTATCATTGACCTAATAATTAATGTGTCCCTTTGGAACACAGTTAATAGTTACATTTGAACTAATTCATTTATTTATTTAATCCAGATGTTTTATCTGCTGAAAATCTGGAGACATGGTTATGATTGCTTAATACTTAAACATTGTTATCATTGGAAATTTGTACAATGGGGTTTCTAACGATTGATCACAACTGTTGCCAAGGGATCTACTTACTACATTGGAATACAGTAATTAGTTCTGGGCAAGCTTAAAGACAAGGGTTTAGAAGTAATGTTTTTCTTACCCCAATACACAATTTACAATAATGATCTGTGGTTTGAGAAGCCCTTTGGAAATGGAACAGCAGATTGTATTAAAGTTATTGAGGTCAGGATGCATTGGGTTATAAATTCAAAACATAGTGTTAGAGTTCTTACAAAGAGATTTCTAGGAACGTGCTGCAATCTAAATAAATTTCAAATATTTCAGGTATGCCATTACGTAACTGAATGCTCTTTTCAATACTTCTGATTTGACCTGGAGTGAGATCATTGAGTACTGTATCCAGTTCTGGTTGCCCTATTATAGCAAGGAGACTATTAACCTGGAGAGGATTTGGAATAGGTTTACCAGGATGTTTCCAGGAACAGAGGGTTTGAGTTTTACAGAGAGGCTGGGATTTTTTTCAGTGGAGAGTAGGATGTTGAGGAGTGACCTTTATAGAGATTTATGAAATCATGAAGGGTATAAATAAAGTGAATGGCAGGTGTATTTTCTGTAGAGTGGCAGATTTCAAGACTAGGGGACATATTTTTAAGGTCAGAGGAGAAAGATGTAAAAAGACAGGAGGGCTAATTTTTTTACACAGTGGTTCATGTGTGGAATGAATTTCCAGAAAACGTTGTGGGTGTGGGTACAGTCACAAAAGACGTTTGGATGAGCAAATGAATAAGAAATGTTTGGAGGGATATGGGCCAAGCGCAGGCAGGTGGGGCTAGTTTAATTTGGGATTATGGTCAGCGTGGACTGGTTAGATTCAAGAGTTTGTTTCTGTGCTGTAAGGTTCTGACTTGATGACTATAACTATATTATTGCATTGAATTTCTCAATTCTTCTGAGGAATTTTGGTCCCTTGTTACCAAGGCAACCTGGAGCAGTTATACTTCTTTTCTATTGAAGGGAATGAGCTGGAACCACTTCTTGAATATACTGAAATCGAGTAGTGCTCAGTCATTTATGAATGCTAATTATTTACTAGGTACATGTTCAACTGGGTACAAAGCTTTAAAATAGACTTTAATAGATCTTCAGAGCCCTGTTACGAGGAAAGAGACACTTCCCTTGCTGACATGGCATTTTAAAAAAATAGGAATCATGAAGCAGATGTTTGGAAGTGCAATCAAACTGTACAATTTCACTACTGACCTCATTACTGCTGAAAGTAACAGACTAGTAAGTAACTAAATATCAGCTTCACTTTGTATATCATGAAAATTAGGTTGAGACTGGTACTTAAAATACACCTTAGTTCCCATCAATCACACTACAGGAACAACTCTTTCAACTGAAATTAAAAATTTGTAACTGGAACAAATAAGCATCAAACTTTTCTGTATTTGCACACTTATAAGTAATTGAGATTATCTAATTTCATATTGCAACACCTTCCATTTTTCTGTAGTGCTAATTTATTTGTTTTGCTCGATTTCTTGTCATTTAAAACAAATATTTTAATTATTTGATCATTTAGTTGTTATAACATTTTATCTTTATAGTTCCACAGGGTAGTGTGGTGGCTCAGTGGTTAGCAGTGCTGCCTCAGAGCTCTTGGGGACCTGGATTCAATTCCACCCTGAGGCGACTTTACACACTCTATACTGACAGTCACCCTGTGTCTGCGCGGGTTTCCTCTGGGTTCTCACATTTGAAATTAGAAACTTGAGAGGACAAAACACAAACTATATTGTAATGGAGTCACATTTCAGTGAAGAGTAGTAGAATTATAAAGGTTGCAAAATTGACTTTCCTTTCAACCATTACTCAAATATAGCAAAAAAAAATCTTCAGTCAAAACTTCTCGGCTAGCTATAGGGATAATCCTTGAAAAATTGGACAATTTGCTTGGATATGGTATTATCAGTAATCCCTGAAGAAAGACCTTGCGCAGGAGTAAGGTTAAAGAAAAAGTGAGTGCTCACCTCATACTGAGTATTGCCATCAATTGTAGAAAATCTCCACTAACTTGATAAAACAAAAACTTATCGAAACAGCGTCTGACTAAGCTCCATTTAAGCCATTTGGAAAAAAAAATCAATGGAACATGCATCAACAATACACAGATTTCATCCAGACAGAGTGTATTCATGAAAGTTCCATTATTCAAGAACTTCTTTCATTTGACCACTGCCTTTATAAATTGCCTTACCACCTGTATGCCAATGTTTTTGTGTCAATTCTGAAAACTTGTGTTAACAATGTACGCATATCATAGCAATTCTTTGCAAATTTATCCATGCTTTCAACATCTTACTTTGACAGCATACATGGTAGTTGGCGGCCCTTTTCATTTTAAAGATATCGTAAAAAGAAAATACACATTTCTTTTGTTTCTCTTCCTATAGTCAAACATCCCAGAGATAAATGTTGGGGTTTTGGAAATCTTATGCAAACTACAGTTGATGTTATGCTAGTACAGCCTGTTATCAGTGCAGTACCAATAAAAAATATAGAAACATTAGTGGAGGTCATCAATTAGGTAACATTGCAAATAATCTACAACAGTATAAGTTCATGGAGCTCGATTTATGACTACCTAGAATTTCTGGTCATAAGTGCAACAAAACAATAAAATGGAACTCTTACAGATGCAGCAGTGCTTCATAAAATAGTACTAAAGACTTTTCCAGCACTGCCGTCCTATATATAGCTACATCATACAAATTCATTGTTCTGGAAAACTTAGAACATTTGCAAAAAATAAGACATAGCTATTTAGAAGCCAGACCATCTGTTTATTGAGTAGGCAATGAAGCTCGTGTTCAATGAGTAAAACACACTGCTTATGAGATAATGTTCCAGAAACAGTAAAGAGCAACAGAGCAACAACCAAAGCAAGATTAACTTCTTCAGTGTGGAAATAGGCCATTCAGCTCATTGACTCCACACCAACTCTGAAGACCATTCCACCCAAACCCAATTCCCCCATCCTACCCCAGTAATCCTACATTTCCCATGACTAACTGACTAAGCTTGCATATCCATGTACATTATTGGCAATTTAGCATGGCCAGTCCACCTAACCTGCACATCTTTGGACTGTGGGAGGAAATTTGAGCACCTGGAGGAAACCCACACAGACATGGGGTGGCTGTCTGTATAGGGTTTGCATAGTCGCCCAAGGGTGGGTTCAAACCCAGGTCCCCTGGCACTGTGAGACAGCAGTGCCAACCACTGAGCCACAGTGCTGTCACTATTCCTGTAGACAATGACAACATAAAGATCCAAGCCAAAGGCTCTGCAATCCCCTCCCTAACTTCCTAGGATAAATCCCATCGGGCCCAGGGGACTTTCCAGAATTGCTAACACCTGCTCCTTATGAACCTCAATCCCATCTAATCTAATAGTGTGTACCTCAACATCTAGTCTCCTCAACAACATTGTCTTTTTTCCTGGTGTGTGCTCACCAAAGCTCTGTGCAATTGTTGCAAATGTTTCTGATTCATGTGGAATTCAATCTTGCATAAAAGGCCAAGATGGCATTCCCTTAATTGCTTGCTGTGCTTCCATGCTGTCTTGTTGGTTTTCTATCTGCATGTATTCCACATGAATACACTTACAGGAATCCCAAAGTGGGGCTGAGGTCCTCCAGGTGGGGTCATGAGCCTAACTCTTGGAGTTGCAAACTTTGAGGTAGCAATGGCTGTGTTGGTCTCCAAGTGAGTTAGAAAAGCTGTAATCTTGAACTAATAGGCAGCTGCTCTCATAGCTGCTTACTCACCAAGCTCATTTAGGTTTCCATCCTGCAGACAAGATGTTCCACTTACACCGTCACACAGGTCTCTTATCTCTGCCCCTCAACTCTTTTGGACCTCACCTGAGGGATTACAAACATTATCAAGTCTTATATTAAGAATAGATTTAGGGGGAAAAGGTTTGGGAAGCAATGAGTTCACAAGTTTCTCACATTTGTTTTAAAAAACAAATTCTGCATTTCACCAAAATGAGTAATTTAACAGCTCCCCACATTATACACCTATTGCCACCTGTTGTCCTCTCACTTGACCTGTCTACATCTTGTTGTCTTTTTCACAGCATGCATTCTTACTTCACTCAGTGTGGTCAGAAAACTGAGAAGAAATAATGTCAAACTCAGGAATATAGATTATAAATATAAGGCCCCATAATCCTTCATAGAATCCCTACAGTGTGGAAACAGGCCCCTTGGTCCAACAAGTCCACACCGTCCCTCTGAAGAATAACCCACCCAGACCCATTCTCCCATCCTATTTAGAACTTCATTAGATACAGTATGTCAATTTATGTCTCATTTATCTTTACTGTTTGCTACCTGTTATCATTGATTTAGATTATAAGATACTGGAGAAGAACAAGACCATTTGCCCATCGAGTCTGCTCTGTCATTCAATTACAGCTGAAATGTTTCTCAATCCCCATTCCCTTGCCTTCTCCTAACCTTACGAATCAAGAACCTATCCATCCCTGTCTCAAAGTCATTCAATGTCTTAGTCTCCACAGTCTCCTGTGGCAATGCATTCCACAGATTCGCCACCCCCTGGCTGAAGAAATACCTTTTCATCTCTGTTCTAAAGGGTCGTCCGTACATCTTCTCCATATCCATTCTATCCAGGCCTTTCAGTTTTCTGAAAGTTTCAATGATATCCTTCCCTATCCTTCTAAACTCAACCGATTACTGACTGAACCCTCAACTGCTCCTTATATGACGGGCCCTTCATCCACGGGATCACTCATGTAAACCTCCTCTGAACCCCCTCTCATGCCAGCAGATCCTTCCTTAGGTATGGGGCTCAAAACTGCACTCAATATTCCAAATGCAGTCTGACCAGAGCCTTATACAGCCCCGTTCCTGCTCTCGCCCTCTTAAAATGAATGCTAGCATTGCATTTGCCTTCCAGAATGCCAACTGAACCTGCACATTAACCTTAAGACAATCCTGAACCCGGACTCCTAAGTCCCCTTTGTGCTTCGGATTTCCAAAGCCTTCCACCATTTAGAAAATAGCCTACACTTTTATTCTACCTACCAAAGTACATAATCTCACACTTTTTCATATTGTATTCCACCTGTTATATCTTTTGCCCAATCTCCTAGCCTGACCAAGTCCTTCTGCAACCTCTGTGCTGCAGCCTCTGTGCTTCCTCACCAATACCTGTCCTATCACCTATTTGAAGGCTTTGAATGCACATTTAGATTAAAAAATGCAGTATCTCTGGAGCAGTCAGTTTACATTTATCTGCAGGGCATTACAGCGGCAAGGAAATATGATGCCTTTGTCCAATTCTTCTGATGGGAGGATGGCTGTTACAGCAGTGCAGACTGGAGTTCTGCTTGGGACTGTGTGGAAGTCCCAAAACAACTGAACTCTGCAAGAAAGTTTGGGAGGTTGAAACCTGCAGTGGGCAATTTCCAGTGCCAGAAGTCCTCTGAAAATGTTTGCGGCTCTGAATTTAAGTTGCAGGCTTTGTATAGTTAGCCGGGGAAAACTAGAGGAATTTAAAGTTTGCAGTCACTTACTCATTTGAGTCTGAGCAGTTCTTTGGTAAGAACAACGTACGATGCTCGTTGAGCTGACAACTTTACTCCTGAGTAATGTAAAGCATCAAACAAGATTCAAGATGTTAACTAACAACCTAAAATTAACATTGCTTATTAAGTAATAATTGTCAATAAGTACATTAAACTACAGAAAAGATTGTTCTATTAACTGCATAAAATAACAGAAACTTACACACCATGTTTATATATTACAGCACACTATTAGCAGAAATGTCTTCTTCTGAATCAAGTCCCTAGCTCCACTCTAACCCATCAGGGTAAATCTTCCACTGTTTTGGCTGTCCATATAGTTGATATCTGAGCACAATTTAAATGGACTTCAATTATCAAGGCCACCTCTTGAAACTCATTAGTCTTTAATTCTACACAAAACTTTTGTTTTTGAACAGCAGATCCATTCTAACTTTCACTTTGGGTCATCCAAAAATGGTTACTTTCTTGTGTGAGACACAACAGCACCTAGTGTGGGCCATCTTCCCAAAAAAAACTGTCCAAATGACCAGAGTCTGAGTTTATAAATAGCAAGATCCGCTACCTGCCTTTGTATTCAGGTTTTTAAACTTGCAAGTATTTTCGATAAGTTTTGGCTTGGACATTTGCTCAAATATCAACTAGATTACATGGACTTGTCACCACCAAAATTCTGTAGGTCATTTCACCCTTCCTGTCCAAATGACTATATTTACCTTGTCTTAAACAAGGTAGTTAAAAGTATAACTCCCATATGACTTATGGACTTTACAACAAAATCACTGTGCCTCTTCTGCAGAGCCTGGCAAATCATTTCCCTTCAGTTGTTTAACTGAGTTTTCTTCTAAAAACCAGAATATAATCTGCTTCTCACATCCTCTTGAGCCATACACTCCAGTTACTAACCACTTGTGATATGAAAGAATACATGCATCAATTGATCCTTTTACTAATTACCCAAAATGGATGTCCCCTGGTCATCAACCCTTCAGGCAGTTTGAACAGTTTCTCTCCATCCATTAGACAATAGACAATAGATGCAGGAGTAGGCCATTCTGCCCTTTGAGCCTGCACCACCATTCATTATGATCATGGCTGATCATCCTCAAACAGTATCCTTTTCCTGCCTTATCTCCATAACCCTTGATTCCACTATCCTTGAGAGCTCTATCCAACTCTTTCTTAAACGAATCCAGAGACTCGGCCTCCACTGCCTTCTGGGGCAGAGCATTCCACACATCCACCACTCTCTGGGTGAAGAGGTTTCTCCTCATCTTTGTCCTAAATGGCCTACCCCTTATTTTTAAGCTGTGTCCTCTCATTCGGGACTCACCCATTAGCAGAAACACGTTTCCTGCCTCCAGAGTGTCCAATCCTTTAATAATCTTATATGTGTCAATCAGATTCCCTCTCAGTCTTCTAAACTCAGGGGTATACAAGCCCAGTCGCTCCAATCTTTCAACATAAGATAGTCCCGCCATCCACTCTGTCCAGACCCTTCATGATATAGAATGCCTCTATCAAACTTCCTTTCAATGTCTCTGAGGAGAATAATCCCAGCTTCTCCATGCGAACCATACCACTGAAGTCCCTCTTTCATTGGGATCGTTTTCATAAATATTTTCTGCATTTCCTGAAACTTTCACACCCTTTCTAAGGTATGGTATCAGAATTAGATACACAACTTCAGTTGAGGCTAAATTAACATTTTATAAAGGCTCCTGGGGGAGACAGTAGTGTAATGGTAATGTCAGTAATCAAGACATTTTGACTAATGTTCTGAGGACATGGGTTCATAACTCAACATGGTAGATTGTGAAACTTTGAATTCAGTTGTTCAAAAAAGATCTGCAATAAAAAGCTAATCTAATAGCAGCAATTATCATAAAAGTATCTGTCTGGTGCACTAATGTCTTTCAGAGAAATCTGCCGTCTTTCCCTGTACATGGCCCACAGACATTTGATTGATTTTTAACAGCCCTCTTTGCAGTTAAAGGTGGTTAATAAATAATTAGCCAGTGTCATTGCATTTTATGAACAAATCTTTTTTTAAAAAAGACTTTCTTGCTTTTGTTATCCAAGCTTCCAATCCAAAAGTTCTGGATCCTGTACTTTTCTGAAAAAACACTTTCTCAATCTGCCCCGTCATGGTACACCATGAAATCACTCTTTCTGTAAAAGTGTGCTTCTTATTTTAGATTACAACTGTAAGAAAAATGAGGAAATGTGTCAGTTCAAATCTCTGTCTGTTAAATTTAGTCTCCCATCCATCTATTCCACCAGCCTATGTCCTCTGGATATCTATCATTACCCTCTGCCACAGTGAACAATGCTTCCAAGTTTTATATCATCAGTGAATTTTGAAATTGTGCCCTATATGATTTGAGTCTCAGTCATTAGTAGATATGAAGAGAAGAAATAAAAGTCCTAATATTTTCCTTTTGGAGAACACTACTGGAAGGTCAATACTAGGATTGTTGTTTGTATCCAGTCTGATAAACAACCATTCCGCGCTCTCTTCTGTTCCTGGTCACTTAGCCAGCTGCATGTCCTATCTGTTACTTCCATTTTTATTCCAATTTTTTTTTTAAACTTTGCTGAAATGGTTATTTTGTGGCACTTTATCACAGTCTGTGAAGGCAACTCCATCAGGATGGAGAAGTGGGAAAGTCTCACTGAGCAGTCCAGTGGCTGAGAAGTTTCTGGCAGTGTAGCGAACAATGACAAGACCAAAGGTGGGATACAAGCTCCAATGAGAGTAAGCCCTGGCGCAGATTTAACAATACCAGAATATTTTGAGTATGTGGAACAGTCACGGATAGCTGAGAAATAGCAGAAGTGGCACAGACAATTGACTTAAAAGGGAGTGCTTCAGGGCAAACAGCAAATCAAATAAAGCTGAGCTCAGTGACCTATTCTATGCAACTGGCAACATTGAAGATGACATTTAAGCAAGATAATAGTGAATGAAAGAACCATTTACAATGAGATTATTGAGCTTCCGAGACAAACTTCAGTTTTCAGCACAATGTAATCATCAAGAAGCAAAATTTAATAAATGGAAGTGAAAGCCAGGAGAGAACATTGATAAATGAATCTGTGACTTATATTATTTAGCAGACACCTACAAAATTAGAGCATTTAAAAATGACCTGATTAGAGATCTGAAAGTTTTCGCCAAACCATAATGCCAGCATGGTTAGGAAAATGAGCAAGGGGAAAATAAGGAAAAACAGCATTCTTTATTTGAAGAAAGAGAGAGATGTTCCAGAGAAAAGCATCTTGCGGCAGTCCAATATGTCAAGATGCAAAGCTGACACAAAGAAAATGCAACAGACTCCATTACATTCTTCCCACTGTGATTGGAAGAGACTGCATCAGTCTGAAGATTGTTTTGATCAAAAATATAGAGTTCCATTTGTAGATACCTGAAATATTGGAGAGCTACACCTTATGCTTGTTGCACTTTTTTTACATCTGGAAGTGTTATCACATACAACAGAATGGAGGTGGTACTGCAGATGCTGGAGATTAGAGTCAAGATTAGAGTGGTGCTGGAAAAGCACGTCTGAGGAGTAGGAACATTGACTTTTTGGGCAAAAAGCCCTTTATCAGGGCTGATGAAGGGCTTTTGCCCGAAAAGTCGATTTTCCTGCTCCTCAGATGCTGCCTGACCTGCTGTGCTTTTCCAGCACCACTCTGATCTAAACCATCAGAAATCACCCATGCAGCCAATTAAAAATGTAAATGCAAAGCCTGTTATGGACAATGCAAACCATTAAAATGAGGGAGAGGATGAAGTAAAAATGGATGTGGATGGGGAAATAAAGCACTGTATCCCCATGGTGCTCACCTCTCGCCCTAAAGGCGTCGAGAGCATTAATGGACATGGTGTCTTCCTCTCCAACAACACCTGAGTACAAACATTGCTGCAGAAGAGGGCCAGACAGTTGGCAGAGATGACTCCTTCCATAGCCCACTGCCTGGACCTGTTTATAGCCAACTTGGCCAGGTCCAGGAGCAGACCCACCAGGAGGTCGTGCGATCTACCCACACCCCTTCACACCAGGTGTCCAAAGGTGGGGCTGAAGTCCAACCAAAAGCACAATAAAAGACTTTTCAAATGACTAAAAAGGGAGTGCAAACACCCAAACCCAAAATATACATGGCCCACAGACTCCACCATGCTGCAAAATAAACAGCTTGTTTGGGAGTCTGTGAACCACCACAATCTGTGGCTATGTGGGACTCCAGCGTGCAATACCCTCCACTCCAGGTCCTCTGTGGAAAGTGGGAGGACTGTAGCAAAGAGAACCCTCCACATTGAGATCCCTGCTGCCCAGCAGTAAATAAGTAGGCCAAGGTTAGGCATGCACAAAGGAGTCAAGGTGAATATTATGCAGCAGCGACCTGTATAAAAAAACATTTCTTTGCACACTCCAATAGCCAAGAGGCAGCTCAAGTTGTGGGGCATGGGCTCCTGAGGGAGCTTTCAGATCCTGGGGCCAGTGTGACATTCGGCCTGAGCACCCTTTTTTCTAAGCACCTTTTCATGATCAGCTGCTTTCACAACCCTCTGAAATTGCGGCCCACCCACCCCGCCCTACACTACCCCACATCCAGCTAAGTCATTTTACTCTAGGTTACTAATTCTGCTTTGGTCACTTCGTGAAATATTCTGCTCCTGAAAATTGATTCATTCAATCAATCCTCCTCATTCCTTCCTTGTGCCGGAATGGATGATCAGAGTATTAATGTGAGCACATTTAAGAAGTTTGTTCACACATCTTTATATTATGTTGGAGGCTATATTAAGATAATGAAGTTCTTTATGCTCTGTACCCTTTTTACACTTGCTATTTCCCTGCACATTTACTTGTCTGTATCTGTCATATTCTATCATTATTTTACATTATCATTAAGATATTTTTCTTCTGACAAAAATAGTTCTGCCTGCTGCATTCTTTGACATTTTGCCACCTGAGGTGCAAAGTTTATTAAATATCTCTCCAAAGCAGTTTTGTTTTATTATCGACAACAGAAATAGAAATTGTTGGAAAAGCTCAGCAAGTCTGGCAGTAGTTATTGAGAGAAGTCAGAGTTAATGCTTCAGATCGAGTGACCTTTCCTCAAAACCTATTTCTTCCAACCTCATTGTTTTTACTTCTCCTCTAGTCCAGTCCCTCCTCACCAACATCTGTGATTCTCTTGACACTTTACATAAGTTTCAGAATTTCTAGTTTGCGAGGTCCAGCTGCTCCCTGGTCACCATGAATATGCAATACCTTTACAAATCCATCCCCCCATCAGCATGGCCTCAGAGCTCTCCATTTCTTCCCCGATAAAAGGACTGAACTGTACCCATCCACCACTACCCTCCTTCACCTGGTTGAGCTTGTCCTCATTTAGAAAAGCTAATCTTTTAAGTCTTCCTGCTGTATTCTGATCAAATGTAGCAGGTGGGACTGAAGTTATGCCTATCTCCTTGTAGGGTATGTAGAACCTTCCTTGTTGCAGTCCTACTCAGGCCCCCAACCACAACTCTTACAGCAGTATGACATCATTGGTACTGCTTACCTGTCTGTGGGATTGGAAAAGTTTATCTATTTTGCTCCTAGTTTCCACCCAGCTCTCATCTTTACCTTGACCATCTCTGATTCTACCCTTCCCTTCCTTGAAATCTCTGTTTCCATTTCTGGGGTTTGGCTGGCCACCAATATCCACTAGAAACCCACAGGCTCCCACTATTACCTTGACTATATATCCTCACAACCTGCTTCCTGTAAAGGCTCCATCCCATTCTCCCAGTTTCTCCATCTCCATCACATCTGTTCTGAAGATACCATGTTTTCTGCAGGGTGGCTTCAGAAATGTCCACCTTTTTCCTGAACCAAGGATTCCCCACTAACATAGTTGATACAGCCCTTGGCTGTGTTTGATCCATCTCCTGCCACTGCTACCCTCACCCATTGTCACCCGTGACACTGATGGAATGGTAAGTAAGGACCAGAGGGCCCCTACCAGCCTCCACATCCAAAGGATTGTGAACTACCATTTCTGTCATTTCCAATTGATGCCACAGCAGGCACACAGTCCCTTTCCTTCCCCTTCCCTACCTTGTCAGCATTTTGAAGGGACTTTCCCTCTGGGACATTCCTCCTGCATTCCCAACATCTCCTCACATCCCCGTGCGCTTTCTCCTGCAATTACAGATGAAATACTTGTTCTGTTTACTTCCTCCCTCCTCATCATGAAAGGCTCCGGTCAAACCTTCCGTGTGTAGCAGTGATTTACCTGCACTTCATTCAGACCTTAGTATTCATGGTTCACAATGTGACCTCCTTTATGTTGGGGAGACCAAACATAGACTGAGTGACCGCTTTGCAGAACACCTGCACTCTGTCCACAAAAATGCCAGTTACATGCCACTTCAACAGATCACCCTGTTCCCATGCCAACATTTCTATTGCAGTGTTCCAACGAGCCTCAGTGCAAGGTCAGAAAAAAACATATTTTCCACTTGGCAACTCTGCAGCTTCTAAGACTCATCATTGAGTTCAGTAACTAGAGCCTAATTCCAGCCTTCCATGGTTTTCCCTCACCCCATACCGTATCCCCTTATGAGTTACTTTTTGCACAGTCACCCATTTCCAAATACTTCCAAACCCATTATCTCTCCCACGGTCTCTTTCAGCTCTATCTCCAACTATATACTCCCCCCACTCACCCGCCAACCTTCGGCTCCAGCAGCTGCTGTTTGGATGAAGGGTCACTGGACTCAAAACGTTAACTCTGGGCTCTTTCCAAAGATGTTGCCAGACTTGCCAGGTTTCTCCAACATCCATGCTTCTGTTTACTATTTTGGTGTCTAATTTATGCATTGTGTTGTCAGAATTGAATTTTAACAAGTCATACTTAGTTTCTAACTCACTGCTATAATTTATCATTTCCCTCCAATCATCCCAAGCTGATATATTTGATTAATTAAGTCATGATCTGTGCTTTGTATTACGAACTTTCTCGAGAAAATTACATTTAAAAAAAAAACTGATTATCTAACTAACTGTAGAGTTCAATCCAACCGAGGATTAAATAATGAAGATTGCTTTTGGTTAATAGCTATCAACTGTAGTATTGGCCATCTTTTTATTCCCTCGTGACTGTCAATAGAAAATACAATGTTCTGTCAATTAGATACCATAATTTCTTAGGAGACTTGGTTGGTATTCTTGCACATGCAAATGGCACTTTTTTTAAAAAAAATTAAACTAGGGAAAATCTTGCAGGTCCAGGAACCTCAAAGTTTTCCATTTCAGAAATTAACTGGGAGTGTCTCATAATTCACATTGTGTGTTCTCAACCGATGCAGTGTGAACATATTAAACATGATTTTATACCCTAAAAGACCTCGAGTTATAAATTTTGAAGTTAATTCTGTACACTTAAGACCAAACGGTGTTTGCAAATTAATGGGATGACCTCTTTGTCTGAAACAGAATTGTGGAATCCTGCACCTTTATCCTGAAACCATATATTTTATGACCTAGTCCTTAGCTATTCAGGCCAAATATAAACTTTAACCAAGATTTCAAATTTCCATGTAAATTACAAGCTGACATACCATGACGTTATTTGGAATAATATTTCAAATATCACTATATTCTCTAATTTAATATCACAGCTTTTCACTTTCTGTATTTCTGTTTATCTTTTTGTTTCTCTATATTTTCTCTCACTTGAATGCCATAAGTAGCCTGGTAGTAGTAAAAACAGATGGTTGAGTAACATAGCCAAAGAAATTTGCAAGGTAATTTTTAAAAAAAAAATGCAGTACTGTGCTTGTAAAATTACCAATTTGATATTTTAAAATAAATTTAACCATAGAAATGTATGCACCTTTCGTTTACAACGAATATAAAGGAATGTATGTTAAATAGACTGTATTTAGAGGAATATATTTTCACATGATAGAAATTTTAGCAGCAAAATTAATACAAATGATAAATGATTTCCTGATGATGATTTTGTCTGTGATACTGTATAACTGAATGGCTGGAGTAATTAGACATGAAACTCATTGATGCCTCCCATTGTCTGTTTTCCTCTAACAATTTAATCTTTTTGCACTGTAGTTGGTTCCCTAATGCAATTTAAAATAGAAGTCAAAACACTACTTCAAAGAAGCAGCCTTTTTAAATTGTAACTTACATTGAAAATGATTAAGGCACTTGGCAAGCAAAATTATATTAAATTTTCAAATGTTCAGCTTATGGGACTTCAGAAAGCCTCCTCTCTGATGTAAGCCATTGTTGAACATTTCAGCTACATTATCGAAGTATTCATTTCCCAGCTAGGCTACAAAAAAAAGGAATAAGACTAGCTTATGACCTTTTTTTTGTTTCCGTACTTCTGGGGAAAACACTTTTAATTAAAAGTACTCGTACCCGGATACAATTATTCCCCTTCAAAAGGATTCATAGGCGTTCTATTAATTCAAGTTCTATTCAGTGTTTGAGGCATAGGCAGCAAATAATTCAGTTCCTTCAAAGCTGATTATTCAGGCAAGATGTGCAGTGTTTGTGTGCCCCAATTTGAGTGAAGGATTATGAGAATGAGTATAGTGCCCTGGATGAATACATTATGTATTCCACTTGTAAATGAGAGCTGTTTGACAGAAAAACAGTAAGGAATAGGAACACTCTTCCTTGTATTATTCCCAATGCGAACAGAAACATATTGAACAGAGATATGAGAGATCTTTATTAGCTGATCTCATACTCGGTAACTTTGACAGAGCTCTTAAAAACTTGGCTATTTGGACAAAGTGCCTCCTGGATTTTCCCAGTTCCCAGCTGAATATAAACTGGGCCACAGGAGAGAAATTAATCAAACAGAAGATAACTTATGCAAAGGTTAATTAATGTTCTTGCCATATGATAGTGTGCCCTCTTGTGGACATTCAGGGCAAAGTTTTATTTCAGTTTACTTTTTCTGTACAACAGAATTGAACGCATAATAAATCATCAGCAATCATCTTTTCTTAAAGGGACAATAAAATCCACCAACATTGTTCCTTTGCAACTAAAACTTGCCTAAAAATAAAATGTTATCCTGGTGCTACTACAAGAATACATGCTTCTGAGATAGTGGAGGCAACACTTTCTCATTCTCTGATCAAAGCTTCAGTCATGAATGCTGATGGATAGTCAAACAGCTAAGGAGGAGAGGAAGTAATGCCTCCTGAATTTGTCATCATCTTCACACAGTGCAAGTGACGAGCTGAAAAATTTGTAACCATCTTCAGCTAGATATATTGATTGGCTGACCTGTATAGGTATCTGACAGAGGTATTTGGCATTACCAATTCACGTGATTTGCTTCATGTAATATCAACAAAGAGCCCCCAAAGTACTGGACACAGCAAAGGCTGGGAATCCCAATAAAATCTCAGCTCTAACATTGAAGCTTAAGAACTAGTTTTGTGTGTCTTACCAAACTGTTTGACTAGAACAACATCAACATTTATCCCTGACAAAAATTGTCCAGATATGCAATATCCATAAAAAAAGGTCAAATTCAATGCATGTCAGTATCAGTCTACTTTCAATCATGCCACAATAGAGCCAGACCATCACCAACAAGAAAGAATCTCGCAATATTTTCTTGAAATCAGAATCCCTACAGTGTGGAAACAGGTCCTATGGCCCAACTCCACACCAACCCTCTGAAGAGTAACCCACCCAGACCCATTCCCCTAACATATTACTCTACATTTATTCCTGACTAATGCACCTACTCTACATATCCCTGAAAACTATGGGCAATTTAGCATGGCCAATTCACCAAACTTGCTCATCATTTGGCCTGTGGGAGGAAACCCACGCACACATGGGGAGAATATGCAAACTCCACACGGACAGTTGCCTGAGATTGCAATCAACCAAGGTCCCTGGTATTGAGAGGCAGCAGTGCTAACCACTGAGCCACCATGCCACCCTAAATTAGAAGGAATGACAACAATGGAATCTCCTGTTATCAACAACCTAGCAATTGCTATTGCCCAGAAACTGTATGTAGCCATTTAAACACTGTAATTGCAAGAACTGATCTGAGATTGACTGACTATTGTGTCACTGGAAAAGCGCAGCAGGTCAGGCAGCATCCAAGGAGCAGGAGATTCTACGTTTCGGGCATAAGCCCTTCGTCAGGAATGAGGAAAGTGTGTCCAGCAGGCTAAGATAAAAGGTAGGGAGGAGGGACTTGGGGGAAGGGAGATGGAGATGCGATAGGTGGAAGGAGGTCAAGGTGAGGGTGATAGGCCGGAGTGGGGTGGGGGCAGAGAGGTCAGGAAGAAGATTGCAGGTTAGGAAGGTGGTGCTGAGTTTGAGGGATTTTACTGAGACAAGGTGGGGGGAGGGGAAATGAGGAAACTGGAGAAATCTGAGTTCGTCCCTTGTGGTGGAGGGTTCCCAGGTGGAAGATGAGGCGCTCTTCCTCCAACCGTCGTGTTGTTATGGTCTGGTGATGGAGGAGTCCAAGGACCTGCATGTCCTTGGTGGAGTGGGATGGGGAGTTAAAGTGTTGAGCCACGGGGTGATTGGGTTGGGTTGGTCCGGGTGTCCCAGAGGTGTTCTCTGTAACGTTCCACAAGTAGGCGGCCTGTCTCCCCAATATAGAAGAGGCCACATCGGGTGCAGCAGATGCAATAGATGATGTGTGTGGAGGTGCAGGTGAACTTGTGGTGGATATGGAAGGATCCCTTGGGGCCTTGGAGAGAAGTAAGGGAGGATGTGTGGACGCAAGTTTTGCATTTCTTGAGGTTGCAGGGGAAGGTGCCGGGAGTGGAGGTTGGGTTGGTAGGGGGTGTGGACCTGATAGGGAGGGGAGGGAAATATATCCCTGGTGGGGGCGTCCGTTTGGAGGTGGCGGAAATGACGGCGGATGATACGCTGTATATGGAGGTTGGTGGGGTGGTAGGTGAGAACCAGTGGGGTTCTGTCCTGGTGGCGGTTGGAGGGGCGGGGCTCAAGGGCGGAGGAGCGGGAAGTGGAGGAGATGCGGTGGAGGACATCGTCGATCATGTCTGGGGGGAATCTGCGGTCCTTGAAGAAGGACAAAATTTACGAAGTTTGACAAGTCAGATGATCAGCATCCCATCTACTATCTTTTAAATCTTCACTGCCTCTACCAATGGGCCACCATCGATGCATCTACAGTATATTCCAAACCATCATCAACGATAACTTCCAAACCAGTCACTTGTATTATTTCAAAGGGCAAGGGAATGCCTCTTGCAAGTTTTCCTCCAAGCCTAGTTGTTATTCTATTACTGCTCAATCAAAATCCGAGCAGTCCCTCCCAAACTGCATTGAGGTAAACTCACACTACATTGAGTGCAGTGATTCAAGAAAGCAGCTGATCATAAGACATTTGGGGAAGATCAATAGATGCTGACCTGATCAGCAACAGTCACATTGCATAAACTATTAAAAATAAAGCTATCCATATATCATTTCCTTTCATCTAGTTTTACCTATTTAGCTTCCCATTTAAATAAACTTCTGCTAGTTTACTGAGTAAAAAGTTTCCACATTCTGACCACTCTCCAGAGAGAAGGAAAATCTCTTGAATTCCATTTCGGATTTATTAATCACTGTCTTTAGTCATAATCTCCAGTTCCTTTCTCCTGAAAGGCAGAAACATCATCTCTGTTAATCACTTTCAGAATCTCGCACCATAATCAGGTCATCCTTTGATTCCCTGTTCTAGAGAAAAATGGCCCAGCTTGTTCAAAATTTCAGCATAGGTATAATTGAGAATTGTAGAATGGTTAGAGTATAAAATAAAGTAATTCAGGCTGTGAAGCCTGCACCTCTTATTTACAA
This sequence comes from Hemiscyllium ocellatum, assembly GCF_020745735.1. NCBI lineage: Eukaryota > Metazoa > Chordata > Chondrichthyes > Orectolobiformes > Hemiscylliidae > Hemiscyllium > Hemiscyllium ocellatum. Next base: position 24,826,402 of record NC_083426.1, on the reverse strand, counting down.
GAGAAGCTCAACTAATCTCACTCCTCTGATCTTTCCCCATACTTTATGACCTTCAGATGCTATCCAATTCATAGAGTCATAGAATTTACAGAATGGAAGGAGGCCATCGACCTATCATGTCTGTAACACTCCTGAAAGAGCTCCCCAGCTAGTCCCATCCTCCAGCCCTATCTCCATAGCCCTTTAAATTCATCACATTCAAATATAAATCCAACCCTCTTTTGAAACTTCCTATGGAATCTGCATTGACCATTCTCCCCAGCACTGTATTCCAAATCCTAACAACTGTGAATAAAGAGGTTTCCCCTCAACTTACTCCTAGCTTTTTTGCTGAACCTTTTAAAATTGTGACATAGTTACAACTGATATACGAACCGTTGGAAAGATAATAGCCTGACTACTTCATTTGCAACACCATAATTTATGTCCAGCACCATGATCTCCGCCCTGCCCTTGAATTGATTGCTGAAGAGCTCCAATGCCTGAGTGATTTCTTTGCTTTCATGCAGATGCTGGAGAGACTTGAAATATCTAAGTCTTTCCTTTTTTTACCCTGTCAAAATCTTTTTTGCACTCTCTCCAGTGTTTTAACATCCTTCCTCAAGTAAGATATCCAGAATTGAACATAATTCTCTAACATGGTCTGACCAATGATTTATAGAGATGGAACATCTTTTCCTTGCTTTTGTACCAAATGCCCCTCTTTATAAACCCAAGAATCCAATTTACTTTCTTAACAACATTTTTACCTTGTCTGGCCACCTTCAGCGAATCATGTACATGAATCCCGAGATCCCTGTGCTCCTGTACTCCCCTCAAAGTTGTACCATTTGAGGCTACATTGTCTCTTTGTGTTTCTTCTATCAAAATATATTACCTCACATTTCTCTGCATTGAAATTCATCTGCCAGGTGTTTGCTCATCTAGCCAATTGTCAGTGTCCCTCTGAAGCCATTTAGCATCATCATCAACACTCACTATTTCCCCAGCATAACACATGCCCTGCTCCCCTTGTAGCTGTGTCTCTGTGATGACCACAACATTGTACCCGCCCATTTCAATCTGCACTACAAAATCACCTGCCTTCTTTTGTCTACTGTATGCATTTAAGTGCAACACCTTTAATCCTGTGTTGACTGCCCCCCTTCTCATAGTTAGAGACAAGCACACTGCAGATGCTGGAATCCAAAGTAGGCAAGCAGGAGGCCTGAGGAACACAGCAAGCCAGGCAGCATCTGGAGGCTGGGAGAACATAGCAAGCCAGGCAGCATCCAGAGGCTGAGAGAACACAGCAAGCCAGGCAGCATCTGGAAGTGGAGAAATCAACTTTTCAGGTGTCATGTTTCTCCAGTCCTGAAGAAGGGTTACATCGGAAATGTTGACTTCTCCACCTCTTGATGCTGCCTAGCTTGCTGTGTTCTTCCAGCCTCCTGCTTATCCACCCCTTCTCATAGTTGCCCTCTAATCTGCTGTGCCCGACATTAGATTCCTGACCTTTTCCATGTTCTACGTCCTATTACTTGTACTGGGAACTTTTAATCACCTCTGCTGTGCTGTTCCCATCCCTTCCATGTTTAATTTTTTCCAGAGTTTTCCACATGACTAAACCGCATCCCCCACTATTTAGTTTAAAGCTCTCTTCCCAGCCAGTTCAGTGATAAATTTCAAGAATTAAGATTTGAGTGATACTTTACTGGAATTGAAGAAGGGCTAAAGCAGATTGGCAGCCATGTGTTAATATGGTCATTGACAAACGCTGGGGTGATCAAATTACAAAAATAAATATTTTCTGATTGACCACTTTGCACGTCAGTCACCTTAAATCTATTCTGCGACTTTCGTGCACTATGGCCTCAGTATATATTAATCTCCTAGCCCTTGCTCCATCGGTAGCTATTTCTTGTAGATTCTGTTTGCAATGGTAGCAGTGCTGATTTTGAAGGGGAATTGCTCTTTTTCACTTTCTATCCTTTCCAGCCTGGCCTTTATGTGCCATTTATTTTAAAGTAGTTTTAATCTCTTGCCCATAGGGACTTCTGACTCTACTGATGGAGCTTCCATTGTTCGTTTATCTTTAAGAAGTCTGTCACTTCATCGAAACTAAATTTTACTCTCTTTCTAACCTCCATCTTTTTCTGTGTCTCTTGCCAGCTCTGAAGTGAAGATTTTATTCTGGAATGTTGCTTTTGCCCTACTTATTGTTCCCACATGTATGTGCGAAGCTGATAGTTTGTTTACCTATTTTCATCTGTCATTTTAAAGAGGGCAAACTCACTTCTTCTGAAATCTCTTTTCTTCCTGGGATGAATGGAATTTATTTTTCACCGTTTATTACCTTGAGATACTTATGCAATTGTCACACCATTTGGTTCCATTTTTCATGTGTTGCAGAACCAACTGCTGGGGGCTTGCCATTTAGTTGGAGTGCTGCCATTAATCATCTTCCCTTGGTAGTTCCTTAATAAACCTTTTCATGATGTTAATACACTCCTCTGAAGCACGTAGGACTTGAACATGGGCCTTCTGTTCCAGAGATAAGAACACTACCATTGCACTATAAGACCACAACTTTTCTAGTTTTGCTTGCTTCTAATTTTGAATTCATTTAGAGGATGACTCAGCCAGTATTTTTAGATTAAATTCACTACAGTGTGGAAACAGGTGCTTCAGCCCAACCAGTCCACACCGATCCTCCGAAAAGTAGCCCACCCAGACCCACTTCCCTCTGACTAATGCACCTAGCACTATGGGCAATTTAGCATGGCCAATTCTCCTGACCTGCACATCTTTGGATTGTGGGAGGAAACCGAAGCATCCGGAGGAAAGCAATGCAGACACAGGGAGAATGTGCAAACTCCACACAGACGGTCATCCGAGGCTGGAAACGAACCTGGGACCCTGGTGCTGTGAGGCAGCAGTGCTAACCACTGTACCACTGTGTCACCCCGTTTATTGCCCATCCCTAATTGTCAAGTGGGCAGTCAAGAATTAACCATATTGCTGTGGGTCTGGAGTCACATCTAGGCCAGACTAGGTAAAGATAGCAGTTTCTTTCTTTCAAGGACATTCATCAACCAGATGGGTTTTTCCGACAATTGGCAATGATGCTGTAAGGCAAGAGCAGGATGAACATTGGAATTAAGAAACTTTTCTCAGTTTTGGGAGGAGGGGTGAAAACAAATCCATGGGAAATTATATGAAGCCAATCAAATGATCTACTGATCACAACAAAGAAGAATCCCTGAGTGCCAAAATGAAGGACAATTTGGAAGCAGCAGGTACAGACCTCCTTGTAGAGACAATGAATATCTAGAAATTGGATGAGTTGAGAGTGTGGTGCTGGAAAAGCACAGCAGGTCAGGCAGTATGCGAGGAGCAGGAGATTCGACATTTCGGGCATAAGCCCTTCATCAGGAACGCAGGCTTTCTCCTGCTCCTCAGATGCTGCCTGACCTGCTGTGCTTTTCCAGCACCACACTCTCCACTCTGATCTCCACCATCTGCCATCCTCACTTTCTACACATAGAAATTGGAGACTTTGGTTTCCATCAACCATTCTCCACATGGAGGTTGTTATTACCTTTAATCAATTTATTTGCAAACTTCACTTACTCCCTTTTGAGAAAAAAGTGTAATGAATCCAAAAGAACCCCAGCTAATCTTGTTTTTTTCTGGATATAATGATTGATCTTTCTTCTCATCCCAGACATCTCTGTTCTCTCTTACCATTTGCATTGAAATTTGCTTGTTGCTGTCTTTTTGCCCTGGGAAATTATATTATTGTAATTTCGCACTGATTTCTCACTATCTCTAGATCTATATTTAAAACAGAAAATGCTGGAAACTCATGGGTCAGGCAGCATATGACAGACAGACAAACAAAGTTACTATTTCAGGCCATTGATCTGGAATCGGAAGGCATCAATTTTGAATTTTAACTCTGTTCCTTTCTCTGTAGATTGTGTCCAACAAATTGAACATGTGCTTATTTCAGATTTCCAACATGCACAGCATCTTGATTTTGTGTTGCTAGCAATACTCCTGATGAAGGGCTTATGCTCGAAATGTCAAATTTCCTGTTCCTTGGATGCTGCCTGACCTGCTGTGCTTTAACCAGCAACACATTTTCAGCTGTGATCTCCAGCATCTGCAGACCTCATTTTTTACCCACAGCAATACTTCTGACCCCATTTGTCCATCCTTGCACCAGTTCCTATAGCTATCTGAACAAAATGCTGCCTAAATAACATCTATTAACGACCCTATGCTTTTCTCCTTGCTTTTCTGTTAATGTTAGAATCTCATCAGTGCAAAGCAAAATGAAACAGATGAAATTTTCTTCACTTCTCAGCTGAGGATTGTTTCTGATTTTAACATCGGCCCACTTTATTACCCTTTGTTCACCCATCGCTCCTGCCATTGCCATGAGCCCTGCCCAATATGCATCTTTCCCTTATCTCACTGCCACCTCACTTTTCCAGATGGTCTGATTTAATTCTTCTAGCAGTCCAGATACCAACAACTCTTTGCAACTTTTCCTGTGCAAATTCAAGGAAAGCAATATCTGTCCATTTGCATTGTGTTCACTGCAAAACTCATCTCCATGTAATTCTTCCAATTTACATTTATAGCTTATGTGTTGTTATCTGCTCTGAGGTGGGCAGACCAAATGTTGATGAAATAGATGAACACCTTCCTTATATTTGCAAGTGCAGCAGAATTTCCTTTGGTCTCCTGTTTTAATTCCCCCCAGTCCAGCTCTAATTTAACTTAACTAACCTTGTACATTTTTCCAATAATGCATCATTTAAGCTTGACAACAGTACCTTCTCTTTCTGCTGACACACTCTCATCTGCATGTTGACTTCAGTACCTTGACACTTAGGCTTGAGAATGATGACATAACTTGTGTAACTGACTGTGTGGAGTTTGCACGTTCTCCCCGTGTCTGCGTGGGTTTCCTCCGGGTGCTCCGATTTCCTCCCACTGTCCAAAGATGTGCGGGTCAGGTGAATTGGCCATGCTAAATTGCCCTTAGTGTTAGGTAAGGGGTAAATGTAGGGGTATGGGTGGGTTGCGCTTCGGCGGGTCGGTGTGGACTTGTTGGGCCGAAGGGCCTGTTTCCACACTGTAAGTCTAATCTAAAAAAACACTGTTCAATTTTCCTATTATTTTATGTTCACCCACCATCATTCACTTCTTTAGCTACTGACACATTAAGAAATCTATATATTTCTGTTTAGACTGAAACAACCAATCATATCATTGCATCGAAGCCTTGGATTTGTTTATGTGTTTTATATTTATTACTCATTATGACTGTTAATATATTTCTGTAATTTTTAATTTCAGTTCTGAGATGGGTGTGCAATTTAGAGTGTTGACTCTCCTCTCCCTTTTCTCTGCCATGAGTTTGTTTTCTTGCTGCATACTGATCTGTATAGAAAAGGTTAAAATGAATGCTTTTTTATAATTGATAGCATTATGGACAGTTTGGGAGAATTTCTTTGGGGCAAAAATAAATTCCTATTATCGTTACAATCAAATTATTTTAAGGATCCACCTGTCTGAATTGGAAAATAAAATCTTAGAAATAAAATATTAAATCTTTTGGTATAAAGATGAGGAAACAATTGCTCCACACTAAAGTTTGATCTAAAGGAAGCAAACTCTCACCATTTTAGCCATTTTAATTTTATTTTGGTTTATTTCAATTTATAGAGTTATAGAGTCATAGAGATGTACAGCATGGAAACAGACCCTTCGGTCCAACCCGTCCACGATGACCAGATACCCCAACCCAATCTAGTCCCACCTGCCAACACCCGACCCATATCCCTCCAAACCCTTTCTATTCATATACCCATTCAAATGCCTCTTAGATGTTGCAATTGTACTAGCCTCCATCACATTCTCTGGCAGCTCATTCCATACACGTACCACCCTCTCCGTGAAAGAGTTGCCCCTTAGGCCTCTTTTATATCTTTCCCCTCTTACCCTAAACCTATGCCCTCTATTCTGGACTCCCCGACCCCAGGGAAAAAACTTTGTCCATTTACCCTATCCATGCCCTTCATAATTTTGTAAACCTCTATAAGGTCATCCCTCAGCCTCCGACGCTCCAGTGAAAACAGCCCCAGTCTGTTTAACCTCTCCCTGTACCTCAGATCCTTCAACCCTAGCAACATTTAGTTGATTAATCTTAATTTTTGCCTCAAATACTTACTGAAATTTAGAAAATGCGTCTTCAAACGTAACACACACATTGACAATATTATAACAGTAACTGTCAAGCCTGAGAAGTATTTCAAATAATGTGTTGTGCAGATTAGTTTACGGATTGAATTGTCTTGATGTGTAATGAATAATGAAATATTCTATTCCATAATGTTGGAGCACAGGTTGCTTGGCAAGAAGTGTTAAGACAAATAAATGTAAAGCAGAATTGTTTGTTTCTCAGTTAATATTGGTTATAGAGTCATAGAGATGTACAGCACGGACACAAACATCGGTCCAACTTGTCCATGCCAGAAGATCTCCCAAACCAATCTAGTCCCACCTGCCAGCACCTGGCCCATATCCCTCCAATCTCTTCCTATTCGTATACCCATCCAGATGCCTTTTAAATGTTGCAATTGTACTAGCCTCGTTGAATCTTTAAAAAAATTGTCACCTTGGTTGATGTAAATTATTAATGTTAAGTAAAATCTTAACTACAAGAAACTCATCAGAAGATTAAGATTTTTTCCATTAGCTTCACGCCTACAAATAAAAATGCACTCTAAAGAGAGAATCCTCTCCATGACGACAGTATTACTAGCGAACAGGAAATGACATGGTGCGTTGTTTTAAACCAAAATGTTCATTTATTACAATTCTTCTTATTAACGGTGATATCTCAAGCCAATTTACATTTTATTGGTATTCTGGCATTGCATTTGCTTTCATTCTCATAGTGGGAGAGACTAGGACCTGAGGGCACAGTCTCAGAGTGAATGGATGATGTTTTAGAACTGAAATGAAGAGGAATTTCTTCAGTCAGAAAATGATTAATCTGTGGAACTCATTGCTGCAGAGGGCTGTAGAGGCCAAGTCATTGAGTATGTTAAAGATCAAGGTAGATAGCTTTTTGATTGGTCAGGGGAATCAAGGGTTACAGGGAGAAGGCAGGATAATAGGGTTGAGAAACATATGACGATAACCAAATGACGGACAGACTCAATGAGTTGAATAGTCTAAGTCTGCTCCTATATGTTATCGTCTTATGGTCTAAGGTCTCCCATTGTTCTTTTGAACTCCAACAGCTGCAGATTTTATCTTCCCCTGGATGATTGTCCCTGATTTTTGTGATGTGGTATTATGGAATCCTCATGCAAAGCTTTAGAATAATGCAACTAGAAACTGGAAATAGTATCAAAAATAATCATGGGTTCGAAAAAGGGAGGCCATGCTTGACCTCTTATTAATTGTATTTTTGAAGCACAAATTAAGATTGCAATATATTAAACATAATATATTTGGTTTTCTAAAAAGCTTACAAAAAGGTATTTGTTGACTCATGAGTCAGATCAAAATGTGAAGTTAAGGGACCAGTAGTAAGCTGTAATAAAAGGAAGAGCATAAACGTAGAAAGGCAAAATATTGTGGATGCTGAAATGAAAACAAAAGGTGCGATAAAAACTCAGGTTTGACAGAATTTGTGGAGAAAACATAACATGTCAACTAAAACGATTTTTCAGGAGCCACGAGCAGTCATTTGACCAAAATCTTAACTTTGTTTCACTCCACAGATAGTTAGATTTGAAAAGTTTTTATATTAGGGTAGAAATGCAAATTAGCAAAAGGTGGAATGGTTATGGCAATGAATGTTAGGAACTATATTCACCGTTTGTGTAAACAAACACAAACATTTTGTGTCAAATGTCCATATTAAAGAGGAGGAAATGCTGGATGTCTTGAATTGGATAAAGGTGGATAAATCCCCAGGACTTGATCAGGTGTACCCGAGAACTCTGTGGGAAGCTAGGGAAGTGATTGCTGAGCCTCTTGCTGAGATATGTGTATCATCGATAGTCACAGGTGAGGTGCCGGAAGACTGGAGGTTGGTTAACATGGTGCCACTGTTTAATAAGGGTGGTAAGGACAAGCCAGGGAACTATAGAAAAGTGAGCCTGACATCAGTGGTGGGCAAGTTGTTGGAGGGAATCCTGAGGGACAGGATGTTCATGTATTTGGAAAGGCAAGGATTGATTAGGGATAGTCAACATGGCTTTGTGCGTGGGAAATCGTGTCTCACAAACTTGATTGAGTTTTTTGAGGAAGTAATAAAGAAGATTCATGAGGGAAGAGCGGTAGATGTGATCTATATGGACTTCAGTAAGGCATTCGACAAGGTTCCCCATGGTAGACTGATTAGCAAGGTTAGATCTCACGGAATACAGGGAGAACTAGCCATTTGAATAGAGAACTGGTTCAAAGGTAGAAGACAGAGGGTGGTGGTGGAGGGTAGTTTTCAGACTGGAGGCCTGTGACCAGTGGAGTGCCACAAGGATCGGTGCTGGGTCCTCTACTTTTTGTCATTTACATAAATGATATGGATTCGAGCATAAGAGGTACAATTAGTAAGTTTGCAGATGACACCAAAATTGGAGGTATAGTGGATAGAGAAGAGAGTTACCTCAGATTACAACAGGATCGCCACCAGATGAGCTAATGGATGAGAGGTGGTAGATGGAGCTTTTTTTTAAGATAGATTACTTACAGTGTGGAACCAGGCCCTTCGGTCCAACAAGTCCAAGCCAACCCACCACCCACCCAGACCCATTTTCCTACATCTAACACTACAGACAATTTAACATGGCCAATTCACTTAACCTGCATATTTTTGGACTGTGGGAGGAAACCGGAGCACCTGGAGGAAACCCACGCAGACACGGGGAGAATGTGCAAATTCCATATGCGGGAGAATGTGCGGGTTGTGAGTTCATGGAATGCCCTGCCAGTATCTGTGGTGGACTCTCTCTCTTTATGGTCATTCAAGCGGGCATTGGATAAGCATCTGGAGGTTATTGGGCTAGTATAGGTTAGGTAGGCTTCGGTCGGCGCAACATCGAGGGCCGAAGGGCCTGTACTGCGCTGTATTTTTCTATGTTCTATGTTCTATGTTCCACACAGTCAGTCGCCTGAGGTGGGAATTGAACCCAGGTCTCTGGCACTGTGAGGCAGTAATGCTAACCACTGTACTATCATGCCACCCACTAATTGAGATAAAGGTTTGATTGAGATAAATGTGAGATGATGCATTTTGGGAAAGCAAATCTTAGAAAGACTAATACACTTAATGGTAAGGTTCTAGGGAGTGTTGCTGAACAAAGAAACCTTGGAGGTTCATAGCTCCTTGAAAGTGGAGTTGAAGGTAGATAGGATAGTGAAGAAAGAGTTTGGTATGTTTTCCTTTATTGGCCAGAGTATTGAGTACAGGGGTTGGGAGGTCATGTTGCTGCTGTACTGGACATTGGTTAGGCCACTTTTGGAATATTGCGTGCAATTCTGGTCTCCTTCCTATCGGAAAGATATTGTGAAACTTGGAAGGATTCAGAAAAGATTTACAAGGATGTTGCCAGGGTTGGAGAATTTGAGCTGTAAGGAGAGGCTGAACAGGCTGGGGTTGTTTTCCCTGGAGCGTCAGAGGCTGAGGAGTGACTTTATAGAGGTTTGCAAAATTATGAGGGGCATGGACAAGGTAAATAGACAAAGTCTTTTCCCTGAGGTCGGGGAGTCCAGAACTAGAGGGCATAGGTTTAGGGTGAGAGGCGAAAGACATAAAAGAGACCTAAGGGGCAACGTTTTCATGCAGAGGGTGGTACGTGTATCGAATGACCTGACAGAAGAAGTGGTGGAGGCTGGTACAATTGCAACATTTAAAAGGCATCTGGATGGGGATATGAATAGTAAGGGTTTGGAGGGATATGGGCCAGGTGCTGGCAGGTGGGACTAGATTGGGTTGGGATATCTGGTCGGCATGGATGGGTTGGACCGAAGGGTCTGTTTCCATGCTGTACATCTCTATGACTCTGAATGGCCTGTTTCAGTGCTCCAAATATTACATAATTTTGACTTTTGCCTTATGTTCTGTTTCTGCAGGAACAGAAGTCACACCCTTTTGGCTTCTTGAGCTGCTTCTTTCATTCGTTTAGATCTTGGCTGATTAGTTTTTTTTTGTCTCCATCAACCCACATTGATACTTTAATACACTTACCTGACAACAACTTGTGGATCTTTTCCTTTGTGTGTGAAGTTCTAAATTGCATTATCCTTGTTGATTTTGTTTTTGAACCTAATTAATCATTTCAACTTACGTTACATTGTAAACTCATAGACAATGGAGGACCTAAGAGAAGAAATTGCTCCATAATTTTGCAAAGCATAATAAGATTCCGTTGATAACGTCTCGAGAATAGAAAAAGTATATTTTCCCCTAGGAATAACCCTAGTGACACTCACCTCAGTCTATTTCTACAGAAATCTAATTTATTTCCAGAATTTTTTTGTATCTTTTTCAATCATTTCCCAGTAACTTATTCTCCACAAGATGATTACCCTTTTGAATGAAAAGAAAAACTGTTTGACTTCACTTCTGAATTTTTACTTGTGTTCCTTTATCACTTTTCATTCACATGTTAATGATTGATGAACTTGAATCATATTAATTTTTAATTTGCTGATAACCCAAACAATTCTTGCACATAATTATACATATTTTGGGTAGAAACATAAAGCCAACAATAGCAAGCATGCAGCCCGTTTTATACTCTGCCAAATATTCTATGCCATAAATGGAAAATAAAATCTGTGTGTAAAATTTAGCTCTGATTAGTTTTCAATTGTTTTGTTCTACCACCTAAGACCGAATTTGCCCCTGTTCTACATTATAATGAAGGGTTCAGTTACATGGGAGAGCAAGCTAAAGAGTCAGTGTGAAATAAGGTAGTCTTTCCTTTCATTCAAAAGAGTAATTGTGCTCTGGAATAAGTTACTGAGAAATGATTGAAATGGACACTTGAAGAGATTCAGGAGATGATTTAGATTTCTGGAGAATAGATTGAGGTAAATCGTTGGAGTCATTTCTGGGAAAGAAAAATGACTTTTTGGGTGTAACATTTTTCTGTTCTCAAATATTCTTGTAAGGCAATCTTAAGTTTCACAAAATGATTTCTTTTGTTCATTAAGGTACTTGAAATGTTATATTGTAACTATTTAGGGTATTAAAATTATGAAATGAACTCGAAGTGCTTTTACGTTAAATCAAAAAGCTTTCTCGTCATTTTATAAATTGACGTTAGTGGACAGTTGTCATCAGTGTATAATGCCTTGTTGATATCATAAGCTAAAATTGGAAATGATAAACAATTTAAATCTTTAATTTGCATGCATTATAAAACCTATATTTTTTAACTGTTATATATGAATTTTGCTGTTTGATGTGTATTCAAGACCACTGGAAATCTAGTGTCTAAAACTGAATAATCACCCCCCTTATGGTACATCAAAGATTTCAAATGAAATGAATGTTTCTGTGACATGAAGGTTGCATGATAGCAGGCATTTAATTACAAAATAACACACAGAATAGGGAAAACTGGATGCAAATTACCTATATCAAAAATTCTCCGCATACCACAAATTAGTCCTATGTTTTCTGAACATACTACAGCATCAGATTTTGTGAGAAAATTTGTGGTAAACGGCTCTTACAACATGTTGCAGTGATGCGTACTTTGTTTCTGTGTGGTCAGTTAAGTCTGTTTGATCTTGTATTCTCACTGCTGAGGGGATTCTTCTGCTTCCACAGTTCAATTTAGGAATGAAGGGACAAGCAATTAAATGGGAGCATTTGAACCAGGGTGGAATAAAAACTGCAGAAAGGAGGAAAATGGTGGAATAGAGACACAGAACAGAAACCCTTGCTGAGGAAAAGGGAAAGTCACGACTAAGATATGACAGTTTCAGATCAGAGAGACTGTTTTTAGAACAGTATGAATTATAAAATAGACTTCCAAAGCAAATGGAGAGAACATACTGGTGCAACTGAAGAAGTAAACATTCTGAAATAAGTCAATCAATTATCCCTCTAATTTATCTATGAATGACAGTTCTATCAAAGCCTTTCCGGCCATTTATATTTTCATTATAGCTGAACATGTTAAAAATAGTCAGCTAAATCAATTATTAGTCCTTTTACCTCTTCTGTTTGTGTTCAAATCCAATATTGTTCACAACAGTTCAGAATGCTTCATGAAGTGAGCTTTGATAGTGTCATCTTAATATTATTTTGCATCTTTATGCTTCCCTCAAATTCTGCAACAATTAAACTTTCTTGGAAGAATAAATTTGCAACAGAGAGAAGTTATCTATCTGCCATGTCGGGTTGTACACAAATACAGGCAAAACCAGCTAGGTTGGTTTACTATTAATCACTAGAAAGGTGGAATCAATACAAGCATGGTAGACATTTTAATACACTGCCTGAAAACAGGTATTGGATGTATTGGGTTAAATCTCTCAGATTGATCCTTTCCTGCATTCCGTTCATTGACTGTTCAGTTTTGAAATAGTGGAGTTTGGTGTATTGCATGAAAGAAATAAACTGTTTGATTTGACAAGTATCAGAAATTTAATTAAGTTTTCTGACATTTTAACTATTAGGGAATAGAGGCTTTTATGATACAGTGCTTGTGTCCTTAACTCTGGGCAAGGACGTCTGGGTACACGTTCCACCTGCCCAATGTGTTTGACAAATAGTTCTAGATATTCTGGAATCCAACTTGATGGCCCATTGTCAACTCTGGGTAAAACCTTGCCTGGCATGGCTGAGGAATCTTCCCACATTGAGATCTATGCCAGAGTATTTGCTACAGAAGTTAGCGGGTTGAAAAGATGAGCAATTACCTGAGTTCTCTTTTTCCCCATCTGTCTCAATGCTTCACAAACAATGCCTCGAGAGGTCCTGGCCATGAGCAGGGATCTCCCAGTCATGTAAGTGTCTATTAACTTTATATCTCACTTGCACATGTTCTTGAATGCCCAGCGAGTTTGCAGAAGGTCGTTGGATGGATGACAGTCTTTGATCCAAAGTATGTTGTCAAATTAGTGTAAGCATTTTTGACTTAGTAGTGTATGCTGATACAATTAGAATGCTCTAAAATCTCATTGTTGACCTAACCCTGCCAGTAGTTACTGAGGATACAACTGAGACAGTGACAATGTAAACTGTTCAGCCTTTTCTTCTAATCATATCTTGTATTTGTCCAGGTTTCACTGCTGTAGTGGCATGCACAGAACTTGCAGCTTGGTGAGGTAATGGCAGCAAAGAACCATAAAATGGAGCATAAGTAGCCATTTAGCCCATCAAATCAATGAGATCATGGTTGATTTACTGATTCTCAATTCCAACTTCCCAACTTTTTCCTTATAATCCTTGATTCCCCTCCTGATTAAAAGTCTGCCTCTCTCAGCCTTGACTATATCTAATGACTCAACCTCAACAGCCCTCTGTGGTAAAAAGAAACACCGATTCAGTACCCTCTGAGAAAATAAATTCTGTCTCATTTATATCTCAAATGGGAGACATCATTCTGAGTTGATGTCCTCTGGTCCTAAACTCTCCCGGAAGGGAAAACTACCTTTCTGCATCTAATTTGTCAAGTCCCTAAAGAAATTTGTATGTTTCAATGAGGTCACCTCTCCTTCTTCTAAATTTCAATAAGTGCAAGACCAAACTACTGAATCCCTGCTCATAAGTCACTCACTCCATATTTGGTATCAGCTTATTTATCTTGTGGGAATGAGTAGATGTTTTCTCCCACTGACAGCTGCTTTTTGTTTATAGGCCTCTAGATGTCTCTGCATATACTGCACTCCCAGGCCTGTAATAAGCTGCAGCTGCACCCATCTAAAGGCTGTCATTGGGCTGTTTTTCCTTAACTCAAAGACTCCTGGTGCAATGTTGTCTCAAAATATCCTTGCTCTGTAAATTAACATAGTTATGCATTGCTAAAGTATGCATCACACAAAACCAGTTGATCTTCAAATTGCAAAAAAAAACTCTCCTGGTACTTTTTAGCTGCATAGCAGTGACTAACTTCCAATTTCCAGACGAAACGGGAAAATGTGGTCCCAAACTATAACTGCTTCTGTAGGTGTACAAACAAGCTTTATTCTCCCACACCCATCTCATTGTCAGTTTATCTGTTATTGTGATGGAAGCAGCTTGTTTATAAAAAAAAACTTGTCATGTTGTAATCACAGTCTCCCATTGACCATATTGTTGTGACTTTGATTTGCTAGCATCTTATATTTCAGAAGAAGTCATAATACCCATTTCAATTCAATTCTCTTGCTTCCCAAGTTGCAGCACATTTTGTTACTTAAGCATAAACAATGTGTGTTGTATAAAACTTAGGATGGAATTCATGACTATAAAATGAGCACCTGCTGTTTACTGTTCACGTCCATGATCTGGGGTGGCATGGTGGCTTAGCGCTTAGCACTGCTGTCTCACAGCACCAGGGATCCATGTTTGATGCCACCCACGGGTGACTGCGTGAAGTTTGCACATTCTCTCGATGTCTGTGTGGATTTCCTCTGGGTGCATGGGTTCCTTCCCACAGTTCAAAGACATGCACGTTCAAAGACATGCTAAATTGCCCAGAAGAATGTGTGGGCTAGGTGATTTATCCATGGGAAATGCAGGGATAGGGTAAGGGATGGATCTGGGTGTGATGTTGTTCAGATGGTTAGCATGGATTAGATGGGCTGAATGACCTGTTTCCATACCGTAGGGATTCTATGATTCATTGCTGTAACATACTGCATCATGACGCACCCATCTGTAGCTATCATATCTATGTCTTATCTTAATTATTTGATCAATTCCTGCTTAAGCTTAGCCTAAATGTCAAAAACCATTTTTAAATTGAATGAAAATCTGAATTCCCATGACCCACAGTTAAGTGGTTCAGTATTTTATAGACAGAGATTGAGTCAATTAGATTGTCTTTCTTTAACATTTAGTTTAATTTACAGATACAATTTTAACTGATTTCAGGTCAACAAAGTCAATGATACTTAGTAATATAGCACTGATTGTAAAGAGGCTATAGTTTGACATAGATTATTGAATTACGCTTTCTTTATATGTACTTTGAAACTCCAAGTTCATTGAAATTCTTTGAGTGCACTTTGGCATTTAGAATTAGTATTCACTTGCTTTCTTATGTAATAATAAATTACCCATTTTCTGGTTGTTTTCGCAATTGTCTACACCATCTCAACTTGTGTTATGTCTTTACTATATTCCTTATGCAATCAAACATTTGTTCCTGGACCTAGTTTAAGAGGTAATGATTTATCTAATGTAGAATTGCATCTGCTTTGTTTTCGAATCTGAGTACACATGTAGTTTCCTATATAATTTGACAAGCATGCAGAATTTAAGATAATGATCTTTATGTCATTTGAGCTTTGTCATTTATGTTCTAATCTCCCTCCCTATCTTTATTTAATGTTCATGCTTCCACACTTGCTGTAGTTAAAATTGGAATTTGTTAGGAAATAAAATCTACCTGTCTTTTGATTTTTACAAAAGATGTATAGTAGGAAATGATCATGTTCCTCATTCACAATTTCTGATTTTGCCAAAGAATATTTCAGCATAGTACAACAAATATTCCAAATCCCTAAAGTAGAAACTTTAATAGGCTTGGCAAATGTTAGTTCATAGTAGAAATTAGAAGTATCAAAAAATGAATCCATGTGATCTTTCAAAAAAAAAACCTTTAAATAATTTGATGGCTTTCCAAAAGCAGATAGCATAAGAAACATATTAGACTCTCTTACCATTATAAATAGTAATAATGAGGGCTTAAAATATCATCCAACTCCCTTCAAACTGCAAGTTACAAAATGAAAACAAGTTAAGCAAACAGGTACACTGCAGAAATAACAAAATATGGTTTTAGGCTTTTAAAGCATTAGATATATTTATACATGAGGTTAGGAGTAAAGAACAAAAATATCTATTGTAAAAATCTGCTTTATGATTCATTTGTTTCATAAATATATCTTTTGATGTTCGGAACTGAAGTTTTAACGAAAGGTGTCTGGTTGAGAAATGGATAAGTGCAATGCTGTTATAAGTGTAACTCAAGCAAACCTGGATTTATTACACTTGTAAGGTAACTTGTGTTCATTTCAGTGAGGTCAGAGTTGCTAGTTGGGATATGTGGTTGGCGCTCAAGTTGGATTTAAGGGTCTGTTTCCATGCAGTGGTTTCCATGCTGTATGACGCTATGATAAGGATAGTTCCAGGATTGAGAAATTTCAGTTATGAACAGTTATTGAAGAAGTTGGGACTGTCCTCCTTGGAGGGAAGAAGGCTGAGAGGAGATTTGATAGCGGTTTTCAAAATCATGAGTGGTCTGGATAAAGTCAATATCAAGAAACTGTTTTTCTCTTGTAAAAGGAACAAGAGTGAGAGGACATACGTTTAAAGTGATATGAAAAGAAGCAAGAGTGACGTGAGAAATTTTTTTTCACTCAGCAAGTAGTTAGGGTATGAAATGTATTATTTGCAAGTGTGATGGACACAACTGAGGCATTCGTGAGGGCGTTAGATGATTACTTGGATAAAACTAGTGAGCAAGGTTACGGGGAGAATGCAGGAAATAGGCTCAAGGTAATCATGCTTGTTTGTAGAGCTGGTGCAGGAATGGGCAAAATGGCCTTTTTTGTTCTGGCATTCTGTGAGGATCTGTTTTAAGCATGTGGTAGAACCAGGATAGAGTGAGGACTGCAGATGCTGGAGATCAGAGTCGAGTATCTGGTGCTGGAAAAGCACAGCAGGTCAGGCAGCATCTGAGGAGCAGGAGAATTGATGTTTCGACCAGAAACCGTCCAGTACTTCAAATTTTTCACAACAACGTGTGGTTCCAAGATGAATCTTTATCAGGGAAAAGTGATGTAAACCACTTCTCAAGAAATCATTTTGTAAATGACTGAATTTTTTTTTGTGGAATTGTTGATGTAATTGCAAGCTTAAAGTGCAAGTAAGATTTCACATCACACAAGTGTTAAGTAATGACCATCTCCAACAAGAGAACCTAGCCATTGCCCCTTTACATTCAATGATATTACCTTTCCTGAAACCCTCACTATCATCTTCTTGGGAGTTACCATTAACTAGAAGCTGAATTGGATGAACCTTATAAATACTATAACTGCAAGAGCAGGTCAGATGCTAGGTAATTTGCAACAACTAAATCACCTTTTGACTCCTCAAAGCCTGAGCATCATCAACAAAACACAAATCAGGAATGTAATGGAATACTCCCCATTTGCCTGGATGAGTACAACTCTATCGACAGTTCAGGAGTTTGACCATTCAGGACAAAGCAGCTTACTTGATTTGGCATTACAACCACAAACATACATATATGTCCTTAAATACTGATGTTCAGTCACAGCAGTATGTTCCATCTACCTGAGGCACTGTAGAAATTCGCCAAAGTTCCTTTGACAGAACCTTCCAGATCCAAGATCACTACCATCTGATGAATAGGAGCACCACGACCTGCAACTTTGCTATCCTGACATGGAGATATATTGTGTTCCTTCAGTATCAAAAACATGGAGCTCTCTCTCCAAAACAGCATTGTAGTTGTACTTATGTAAAATCACTTTAGTCCCAGAAGACCATAGGGCTGCTCTCCCATTAGAGACGGGTGGTGGTTTAACCTGAAGGTCATCATGCCTCAGGCAAAGTTCAGAATGTGGAACCTTCATGGTAGCCTCTGATGGTATGGAATTGAGCTCACCCTTTGGCATCACAAACCAGCTATCTAGCCAACCGGGTCAACCACACCAAATGGACCTTGATGGTTCAGGAAGGCAGATCACCACCGCTTTTATAAGGGCAACTCGAGATGTCACTAACTTCTGGCCTAACCAGTGACATCAATGCCTCATGAATGAATTTTTTTTTCATACAAGTCTGGGATCCAAGTGCAGATTTCAATATTTAGTGTGGTCCCATTGTAGCATCCATTTGTAAAGTTTTCTACATTACAGTACGAATTGAAGTCAAAGTAATAAAATGTATCACTGACACCAGATTTAAAAATGTACATAAAATTCACAAACTTAAAGGTGTCAACTTCATTTGTGACAAATCTGTCGGTTGCCCACACTCGATGAGCCTACACCAGCAAATCCTAAACCAAGTGATTGACTATCAAGTGATTTTCCAATTGGACAGCTCCTGGAACAACAAAGTGCATTAATAGTCAGATTACTTATCAATTTAAGGTAATCAGTTAAGCTTGTAACATAACTAGTTTACACTTGCTAGAAGTGAGGTACATTTGTTCACAGGAACTTGCCCTTAGCAATCAAATGCTTTGTGCTTTTATGGAATTATGTGGTTTCACATTATTGTGCCACAGTGGCTCAGTGGTTAGCACTGCTGCCTTACAGCGCCAGGGACCCGAATTCGATTCCAGCCTCGGGCGACCGTCTGTATGGAGTTTGCACATTCTCCCCTTGTCTGTTTGGGTTTCTTACGGGTGCTCTGGTTTCCTCCCATAATTCAAAGATACGCAGGTTAGGTGAATTGGCTATTCTAAATTGCCAATAATATTCAGGGCTGTGTAGGTTCGGTGAATTAGTCAGGGATAAATGTAGAGTAAATGGCTGGGTCTGGTTGGCTTACTCTTCAGAGGGTCGGTGTGGACAAGTTGGGCCGAATGGCATGTTTCCGCACTGTAGGGATTCTATGAATTGATTTCTCCATGGAAATGTACTAGCCAATTAGTCAATTGCAAACCAAACAGCACCCTACATCATTCATAGTGTATGTTTATGATTGTTTGAAATTTGTCTGTCTTACAGAGAGTCCCTACAGTGTGAAATAGGCCCTTCGGCCCAACAATGAATGCAAGACTAAAGACTTGGGCAACATATCTCTTTTGAGCAATATTTTAATAATTTCTATTGTTTATTTTGTCTTTATGACAATTGCTGGCATAATTTTGATTTGAAGTAGAATAATTTACTGTTAAATGATAATATACAAGAAGAGACAGTGTAGTAATTAGATTGGATAATTATAGGGAAATGTCTGGAAAAAGGAAGAACCTTAGAATACTAATGGAAAACCAGGATTGTTGGTAATAGTCTTGCCTGCATCCTTGAATGTGGAGTCTGTCTCAGACACTTGCTAATGCAATTCAGGAAAAAGAAGGGGACTGATCAGTCTAGCATCAGTTATGATTAGGTTTCTGGAGAATAAAATTTTAATTCCTGCTTAGAAAGATTAAAAATTCATTAGCAGCAGTCAGCTCGTAAACATTTAGAAAGACTACTTTACTTACTAAAGGTGAGTCATGCTTGCTTTTTTGATCGAATTCGTTAGAGTAATCACTGGATATACTGATGCTGCTAAAATACATGATTATGTAGCTTATCCAAAGCAAATTCACAATGTTTCCTTTTGCAAGCTTGTCATTGAAAATTAAGCCACACTTTGCAATTTTTTTTGGCATATAGTGGTGTATGGTGGTATTTTGGAGGGTTGATGGATGTGGTACTTTGAATATTATAATGTTACATTGTAATGACTTAAATAATAAAGGACACAATCTTTGTGAAAAATACATTTGGGGAATACCTTACTCTACTGGTTTATTCCTGATATAAAATTACCAGTTATACTACATACCAATCACTGACAAATGGGAAAAGGAAATTCATTAATGTCTCCTCTTGCCAACACTGAACAGATATTTCAAATCTAGCGTTAAGAGTAAAAGTTGTTTAGAACATAGAATGTAGAACAGTGCAACACGGTACAGGCCCGTTGGCCCTCAATATTGTGCCGACCTTTATCCTACTCTAAGATCAAACTAACCTGCATCCCCTTCATTTTACTATCCTCCCATGTGCCTATCCAAAAGTTACTTAAATGTTCCTACTGTATCTGACTCTATTACCATTGCTGGCAGTGCATTCCATGCACCCACCACTCTCTGTGTAAAGAACCTACCTCTGATATCTCTCCTAAACCTTCCTCCAATCACCTTAAAATTATGACCCCTGATGATGACCATTTCGTCCCTGGGGAGAAGTTTCTGGCTATCCACTCTCATCATCTTGCACACTTCTATCGAGTCACCTGTCATCCTTCTTCACTCCAATGAGAAAAGCCCTAGCTCCCTCAACCTTTCTTCAGAAGACCTGCCCTCCAGTGCAGGCAGTATCCTGGTAAATCTCCTCTGCACCCTCTCTAAAGCTTCCATATCTTTCCTATAATGAGGTGACCAGAACTGAACACAGTATTCCAAGAACTGAACACAGTATTCCAAGTGTGGTGTAGTCATGGCTTTATAGAGCAGCAGCATAACCTGCAACTCTTAAACTCAATCCCCCTGCTAATGAAAGCCAACACACCATATGCCTTCTTAATGACCCAATCAACTTGAGTGACAATGTTGAGGGATCCAGCGATGTGGACCCCAAGATCCTTCTGTTTCTCCACACTGCCAAGAATCCTGACTTAAGCCCTGTAATCTGCATTCAATTTTGACCTTCCAAAATGAATCATTTCAAACTTTTCCAGGTTGAACTCCATCTGCCGCTTATCAGCCCCATTCTGCATCCTGTCAATATCCTGTTTTACCCGACAACTGCCCTCCACACTGTTCACAACTCCACCAGCCTTCATGTCATCGGCAAACTTACTAAGCCACCCTTCCACTTCCTCATCCAAGTCACTTATAACAATCACAAAGAGCAGAGATCCCAGAACAGATGCCTGTGGAACACCAATGGTCATCGAGCTGCAGGTTGAATACTTTGCATCTACTACCACCCTCTATCTTCTATGGGCCAGCCAATTCTGTATTCAGACAGTCAGATTTCCCTGTATCCCATGCCTCTTTACTTTTTAAATGAGCCTACTATGGGGAACGTTATCAAACACCTTTCTAAATTCCATATTCACCACATCCACTGTTCTACCTTTATCAATCTTTATTGTCACATCCTCAAAGAATTCAACAAGGTTTGTGAGGATCTACCCCTCACATTCCCATGCTGACTATCTCTAATCAAGCTTTGCTTAAATCCTGTTTCTCAGAATCCTCTCCAATAATTTGCCCACCACTGACTGGTCTGTAATTCCCACAGTTATCCTTATTCCTTTTCTTGAACAAGAGAATGACCTTTGCCACCCTCCAATCATCTAGGACTATCCCAGTGGACAGTGAGGCGCAAAGATCATCGCCAAGCAACAGGGTCCCTCTCACTAGTGAATACTGAAGCAAAGTATTCATTAAGGACTTCCCTCACCACCTCCAACTCCAGGCACAAGTCAAGTACAAGCTCCCTTCACTATCCCTGATTGGCCCAACCCTCACTCTGGCCATCCTCTTGTTCCTCATATAAGTGTAGAATGCCTTGGAATTTTCCTTCATTCTACCTGTCTAGGCTTTTTCATGCTCCCCCCCCTCCCTACCTCACCAACATCCATTCTTCAGTTCCTTCCTGGCTACCTTTTAATCCTCTAGAGCCTGTCTGATCCATGCTCCCTCAACCTTAAGTAAGCTTCCTTCTTCCTCTTGACTAGATGTTACACATCTCTTGTCATCCAAGGTTCCTTCACCCTACCATACATTCCTTGTCTCAGTGCGACAAACCTATCCAGCACTCACAGCAAGTGCTCCCTAAACAACCTCCATATTTCTGGCATGCATTTCCCTGAGAATATCCATTTGCAATTTATGCTCCACAGTTCCCGCTTAATAGCATTGTAATTCCCCTCCCTGAATTAAATACTTTCCCATACCATCTGCTCCTATCCTTCTCCACGATTATAGTAAAGGTCAGGGAGTTGTGATCACTATCACCAAGAGGCTCTCCCATCGAGAGATCTGACACTTGACCTGGTTCATTGCCAAGCACCAAATCCAATATGGCCTCCCTTCTAGTCAGCCTATCTACATATTGAGTCAGGAATCCTTCTGGACACAACTGACAAAATCTGCGCCATCCAAACTATTTGCAGTAAGGACATTCCAATCAATGTAAGGGAATTGAAGTCACCCATGACAACAACTTTGCTACTTCTGCACTTTTCCAAAATCTGCCTCCCAATCTGCTCCTCCATGTCTCCGTTGCAATTGAAGTATCTACAGAAAACTCCCAATAAGGTGTCTGCTCCTCTCCTGTTTCTGACTTCCACCCATACTGACTCAGTAGACAAACCCTCCTCAACAACCTCCCTTTCTGCAGCTGTGATACTATCCCTGATTACAATGCCACTCCCCCACCTCTTTTACCTCCCTCCCTATTCCTTTTGAAACATCTAAACCCTGGAACATCCAACAATCATTCTTGCCCCTGTGCTATCCAAGTCTCTGCAATGGCCATAATATCGTAACTCCAAGTACAAATCCATGCTCTAAGTTCATCACCCTTTCCCTGACACTCTTTGCGTTAAAATAGACACACTTCAACCCATCACACTGACTGCAATTTTGCCCTATCAACTGTCTATCCTTCCTCACAGACACTTTGCATGTTGTATCTGTCTGGTCACCAGCTACCCCATCCTCTGATCCGTAGCTCCAGTTCCCAACCCCCTGCCAAATTAGTTTAAACCCTCCTGAAGAGGTCTAGCAAACCTTCCATCCAGGATATTGATATCCCTTCAGTACCTGTTCTCCTTGTACAGGTCTCACCTTCCCAGAAGGTATCCCAGTGATCAACATATCTGAAGCCCTCTCTCGTACACCAGCGCTGCAGCCACACGTTCAGCTGCATTCGCTCTCTGTTCCTAGTCTCTCTAGCCCGTGGCACCAGTAACAATCCTGAGGGTTACTACACTGCTTGTCCTGCTTTTTAGCTTCCAACCTAACTCCCTATATTCACTTTTCAGTTCCTCATCCCTTTTCCTACCTATGTCATTGGTATCGATGTGTACCACGACTTCTGGCTGCTCACCTTCCGCCTTAAGAATCCTGTAGACTCGGTTTGAAAGTGTTACCTATTTACCTATTTTGTTGCATTTCAAACTCTGTGGTCTGCATCTGTTGGGGTCTGGGGGAAAAATAAAAAAAAAGCTTTGTTTGTTTACCTACATTTGTAATTATTTCACTCTGTGGTGAAACATAACTCTGTAACGTAATGAGTTATCTTCATTCCCATCAATTCTCTTGTTGTGAAGAATTGTCATTGCAAGTTAGCAGTATTTTTTACTTTTATGACCTGACAAAGATTAGGAATTTTGAACCAAAGCAATTGATGACCTGCGTCTATTTTTTCTGCTGCTGTGTAGCAAGTGTCAAAGTAAATGTACTCTCGCACTCAGCTGCTATTATTACAATTTTAAATGGAGCTTGTTGCAGTAAATAATACTGCCAGTACTGCCAAGTAAGCAAAATATTAGGTTTTAAACACTCTGAAAACTAATACCTTTTTTACTGGAAGCTTCACAGAAAATTCTCATCATTGTAGCCTATTTAATGTGTCCGAATATGACATATTGGCACAGGATGACTCTATCCTTGAATAGAATTGTATGTGTTTCAGTTGACTTTTAAAAATCATTTACCAATGTCGATACAGCACATTTTCTGAAAATAATGTAATTAACCCTAAATGTTTCATGGTATTGTTCATCACTTCAAATAAGCATTTTTTATTGCCCATATCAAATGGGTGAAATTCCATTCCCCTTTTTGATGAGAGTGTTGTCAGGTGTACATAATCCAGTGAGAGGCAGAATAGCAGATACTTTCCATCAAGATAAACTAAGTAATTAAGTTCTATGCTTCAGGTAACCATCTCACCAGCAGGTGATCAGAAGCTTATCTGTAACATTTGCAATTCATGCATACCACAACTCACTGGAATGAATTTTGCCTTTTTAATGGACCTCTATTTAATTCAGAAGCTCAGTTAACTGGCTGCAAAAGCGCGTGTGTACCTTGTGTGTTTCAATTCTTAATCCACTTCAGGGTAAGTACATATATCTTTGTCCTTTCTAGTGAGACCGACTTAAACAATGCTTTCGGTTATTTGCACTATAATTCTGCAAATGCAATCAGTGTCCAAGTGGAGCAAGGTACAGTGTCTCTTTGGGCTATCTGCAAGCTCAGTTGGCAAATGGAACAGCTTAAGGGGGTGACAACATCTGGTCATTATCTGTGTGGGATTTTCCATTTAACCTGCCATAGAACTTGCATGCGTATGAAATGAACTGAGAAGCAGATGAATGCTTGGTAAGCTCAGCACTGACCATAGTGGATGTGGTGTTACCTAAGATGTCCAGTGCCATTCTTTAACTTCAAAATGACAAATCCTGCCTGCTTTTCTTTAAACTAATTAATGTTTACACAAGGGACTATTATCGATCTGGACAGTTTCCAGGCGTTACTTTCTTTAGGAATGTCTCATTCCGAGACTTTGTTTGGTTCACGAAATATGCATCGAATTGGAAGGCAAATTGTTCAGCTTTAGCTGTTCAGCAAGGTTTTGTGAGTTCTCAAATATCTATGTGTTATCCATTTGTTATTTTGTATAACCTTGAGGAGATAAAATATTATTTTCCCTGCATAAAAACTGTATTCAAAGCTTCTGAATGTATGATAAAGGTTTAGGAGAGGAAAGATTTTCCACAATGGCTACAGATTTGCAAAAGAAAAGAAACGGGATGTAAACGTGGTGCCTTTGGCAATGAAAACAAAGCTGGAGGGAAGCACCTTTGGTTTGTAAGTTCAACAGTCACACTTGCAATCAATAATATGCATCTTGACACCTATCTCATTTGAACTGAATTAACTCATAATTGCCCACAATAGACATAAGTCACCATTTTTATATTAGCATTTTTAACTGCCTGTGCTTGAAAGCTAAAATGCCCACACTTGGAAAACTGTTAACCGTGCATACCAAAGTGTGGATAAAATAACAAATTTAGGGATTGTCCCAGGCTTTGGAGAAGGTTCAGAGGAAATAAACAAGATTGGTACCGATATGAAGGACTATAGCTATACAGTCATAGAGTCATATAGCATGGAAACTGACCCAACTTGTCCATGCTGACCCAGTTCCCCAAGCTAAACCGTTCTGCACCCTCTCTAATTTAATAATATCCTTCCTGTAGCAGGGTGACCAGAACTGTACACAGTACTCCAAAAGTGGCCTCACGAACATCCTATAACATTATTGTAAACGGCAACATTCTAAACTCAAAAGTCTGAACAATGAAAGCAAGCATGCTCAATGACATCTTAACCATCCTGTCTACCTGTGATGCACTTTTCACAGAACTGTTTTAGGGCCAGTTTGATTATAGCTAACAGATACTGTCTCAAGAAAAAGGCTTTCAAGTTTAAAATAAAACTTGTCCAATGAAAGGGGAGTGGCTAGTTCCCCCAGCTCAGCTTTCCTCTGGTTTGGTTTGATTTGGTTTTAACAGACAGTCAGTTGTGAAGTTGGGGCAGCATGGTTGCTCAGTGGTTAGCACTGCCGCTTCACAGCGCGAGGGACACGGGTTTGATTCCAGCCTCAGGCGTCTGTCTACGTGCAGTTTGCACATTCTCCCCATGTCTGCGTGGGTTTTCTCCGGGTGCCTCGGTTGGCTCCCAGAGTCCAAAGATGTGCAGGTTAGGTGAATTAGCCATGCTAAATTGCCCCATAGTGTGCAGCCATTTGTAGGTTAGGTGCATTAGTATCAGGGATTGGGTCTTAGTGGGTTACTCTTCGGAGGTGAGTGTGGACTTGTAGGGCTGAATGGCCTGTTTCCACACTGTAGGAATTCTATTATTCTGTGACCCAAAGAAGTAGGTCAATGCTGATCCTCTATCTTTCTGACATCTCTCCTGTAAGACCCTGTGTTGGATTTTTCTTTTTTTTTGTGAAGGGGTGATTATGGGGATTATTGCAAGTATTTAGAACAGCATCAATAAGTTCATCATAGAATAGAATCCCCACAGTGTGGAAACAGGCCGTTTTTGGCCCAACAAGACCACACCGACCCTCCGAAGAGTAAGCCACTCAGACCCATTCCACTACCCCATTACTCTACATTTCCCCATGATTAATGCACCTAATCTACACATCCCTGGACACTATGGGCATTTTAACATGGCCAATTCACCTAGCCTGCACATCTTTGGACTGTGGGAGGGAACTGGAGCAGCCACAGGAAACCACACAGACACGGGGAGAATGTGCACATGCCACACAGACAGTCTGGAATCGAACCAAGGTCCCTGGTGCTTTGAGGCAACAGTGCTAACACTGAGCCACCGTGATATGACCTGTTAGGTTTTCAGATAATTTAAGTTATTCTACATTCTGTTCTCTTTTGTTTGTGTTTGATTTAGTAATCTTGTGAATAACTGCTTTGTTTACGATTAAATGGTTGGGCCAGCTGCGTCACTCCTGGAATATCCACTATACACCTGCTTAAAACAAAAAGCATGGTTAGGATCCAGGCTACTTTCTTGAAATATTTTGAAGGAGTCTGGCCTGGTCCATAACATACTATCCCACCAAATTTGGTGTCATCATCAGCGTACTTGTGGAATCTCTTTGGATTACCCTTAACCTATTATGCCAAGGCTATACCCTTTTTGTCCTCCTGATTTCCCTGATAAGAATGCTCATACACCCCTTGTACTCTTCAAGAGATTCACTGGATCCAAAGTGTCTGTGCCTCCATCTGCCTCCTCCTTATTCTTGACCAGAGCCTCAGTATCTGTATTCATTAATTGTGCCCTACTCTTCCCAGCATTACCCTTAGATTCTAACAGGAATGTCCTGCCGCTGAACTCTTGTTATCACACTTTTGAAAGCCTCCCACTTGCCAGTCATCCCTTTACCTGTGAATAGTCTGCTCCAATTAACTTTTGAAAGTTCTTGTCTTGTGCTGTCAAAATTGGCCTTACTCCAATTTAGAACTTACAATTTATACAAGGCCTATCCTTTTCCATAACATAGTTAAACTGTAGAAATTACAATCACTGGTCCCAAAGTGCTCAGTCACTTTCCCTGCCCTATTTCCCAAGTGAAGGTCAAGGTTTGCTCCTTCTCTAGTGAGTACATCAATATCTGGATGAAGAAACTTTTCTTGAACACATTTAACAAATTCCTCCCCATCCAACCCTTAGCACTTTGGCAGTCCCATGTTTGGAAATGTTTGGAAAGTTAAAATCCTCTATTATTATAACCCTGTTCTTTTGTACAAATGTCTGAGATCTCTTCACAAAGTTGCTACTCAGTTTCTTGCTGACTACTGGGGACTCTATAGTACAATCCTATCATGGTGATCATCCCCTTCTTATTTCTGAGTCCTACTCAAATAGCTTTATTGGATAATTCCCCTCGGAATGTCCTCTCTAAATACAGCAGTAGTGTTTTTCTTAATCAAAGACACCATTCCCCTCCTCTCTGGCTCCCCTTTCTATTGTTATGGACCAGGTCAGGTCCTCTCGGTAACCAGACCCTAACGTTTCTAGTTGTTTGAAGCAGGTGAAACGTATATGTGCTGAAAATGTGTTGCTGGAAAAGCGCAGCAGGTCAGGCAGCATCCAAGGAGCAGGAGAATCGACGTTTCGGGCATGAGCCCTTCTTCAGGAATGAGGAGAATGTGCCGAGCAGGGTAAGATAAAAGATAGGGAAGAGGAACTTGGGGGAGGGGTGTTGGAAATGCGATAGGTGGAAGGAGGTTAAAGTATATGTACCAGAAGTGATGAAGCTAGCCCAACCACCCAGTTTTAAACCAGACAGAATGTATTTCCATATAACCAAAAGAGAACAGAATATAAAATAGCATAACTCATCTGAAAACCCAATCAACTCTATTGCAACTATCCAAATACTCGCAACATCCCCATAAACACCACCTTGGCAAGAAATATAAAATCAAAAGTAGATTCTTATAGGAGGAATATCACAGAGAGAGAGAGAGGATCAGCATGGAGCTGTTTCTTTGGGTCCAGCAGCTAAGATTTGACCAGCACCTGCAACACAGCCAGACTGCTAAAACCAAAACAAATCAAAACATCGAACAGCTGAGCTGGGAGAGCTCGCCATTCACCTTTCATTGTACAAGGATATTTTTTACAACTTGAAAGCCTTTTGCCTGTTAACCATAATTAAACTGGCCTGAAAACCCATACAAACCAGATATGTAATAACCTCTGCATTTATGACCCCTCTCAAAGAAAAGCCAAAGGCAGAATAACCTTCTCAAACCTTCTCATCATCACGCTATCCTTCCTATAACATCTCAACCCTGGAATATTGAGCTGCCAGTCCTGTCAGTCCCTCAAATATATTTCTGTGATAGTTGTGATATTCCAGGCCCATGTTCCCAGACATGCCCTGTGTTCATCTGCCTTACTTGCCGGATGCCTTGTATTGAAAGAAATACAGATTTGGCATGGTGGCTCAGTGGTTAGCACTGCTGCCTCACAGCACCAGGATCTCAGGTTCAATTCGAACCTTGGATAGACTGTCTGTGTGGAGTTTGCACACTCTCCCCATATCTGCATGGATTTCCTCCAGGTGCTCCGGTTTCCTCCCATAGTCCAAAGATGTGCAGGTCAGGCGAATTGGCTATGCTAAAATTGCCCATAGTGTAGGTGCATTAGGAAATGAGTCTGGGTGGGTTACTCTTCAGAGGATCGGTGTGGACTTGTTGGGCCGAAGGGCCTGTTTCCACACTGCAGGGAATCTAATCTAATTCTTCAGAGTTATCTCTTTCTCTGACTTGCTCTTGCCTGCCCTGTCGAACTAACTTGCTCTTTTTAACTTCCGAACCATCCTCATCTGTCTTTCTATTGTCACTACTGTTTAGGATCCCACCAACCCCCTCCATATTAGTTTAAAGCTTCATGAGCAGCACAGCATATCCCTCCATAAGGATATTTGATCCTCTCGAGTTGAAGTGAAATAAATCCCTTTTGAACAGGTCTCTTCTGCCCTAGAAGAGATCCCAATGATCCAAAAAATCAGAATACTTGTCTCTTGCACCATATTCTCAGCCACTGATTTACTGCCCAATTTTCCTATTCCTGCTCTCTCTAGCATGTGGCACCAGAGGTAATTCAGAGATTACAACCTTTGAGTAGATGGACAGATTGAGTATGTGGGATTGTTCTCCTTGGAACAGAGAAAGGTTAAGAGGAAATTTAATAAAAGTTTTCAGAAGCCTGAAACATTTTGCTAGGTTGTGTGAAGGAAAACTTTTTTACTTAGCCAAAATGTCAGTGCCTAGAGGATAAAAATAACGTGGCAAAATATTTGATATGAGATGTGATAGTTTTTCATCAGTAAGTTATGAGCTGCAATGCTCCACCTGAAAATGGTGCTGAAATCAAATTCAGTAGCAGCTTGCAAATGGATAAATACTACAAGTCAAAAAAAATTACATCGCTAAATGGAAAGAGCAGGGAATGGGACTAATTAGATAGCTCATTCAGATGCTGGCACAGGCCCAGAGATTCAAATAGCCGCTTTCCATGCAGCATGGTTCGAAGAAATAGCAATTGTATAAAAGTAATTGGATGCACTATTTTGCCTAATACGCATTTCAGCTAGTTTTCATTCTGCTTTCCAGGAGCAAATGACTGAATAAATGAAAAATGTTGTATGGTATGAATAGTTGTTTAATACTGTGCAGTTCTTCTTTTGGATATTATTAGATCTGCATTGGCAATGTTGATCTTTCAGATCTGTCTGTAAAGCAAGTAAGACCACTTTTCACTCTACCTTGGTACACATGACAATAATAAATCAATTTGAATCCAAAGTGTCAATCTGTGGGTAAATTTAGTAAGACTTGTGTTCCCAGCACTAAACTGCACTTGTTGGATGGGCAGTTAATGAAATAACCCTCCTTTCTTTTGATCTGAGCTTGATGCTTGGGGCATAAGAACACTCAGTTATCCTTTTACGAACTCTAAGTGGACTTGACAATTTTGAGTAACTCCTTCTTCAATTAATTGCTAAATATTTCAGTGTCTTTATGAATCTGTTAAATAAATTGACTCTTTTGAACATCTATAGCTTTAGTTAGTTTCTTTGGGGGTAAATTCTGTCAGTTCTAGCCATCTCAGTAGCTTAAACTCAATAAACATTTTGGCAGCTAAGTCACTGTGTGAATGGTGAGGGTATACATGATCAGGGCTGCACTGTATTTGAATTTACTTTGAAGGGATGTTAGTTTCTAAGCTTGCTAATCTGTTACTTTAAACACAATTTGTTGTTATCAATCACCTCCAATCAGTCAGTATTGACTATAACCACTGAATACTAAAAAAGGTCGAGGCAAACTATAGTGCACTAATGATGCAGCAAAGACATCAGATGATGTCAAGTAGTGAGTACCAATCCAGCTTGTGTAGGATGGCTGGCAAATGTGAACCATTTCTTTTCCATCTTCTCAGAGCTTTGGCACTACTTGGAGACCGCCAAACTTACTAAAAAATGTGGACTGAAACCTGCACATGTCCGCCACCTCCTGCAATTGCTCATTTGTAAAATTTATAATCCATAACATTTTGTCTGGAGTGGAATTGGATGTTTTATTCACAAGACTTTACAAAATTGCCTGTCAAAAGGTCTTAAAGAGTCAAATGATGTGCTAAAGTCTTAAAGCATGGAATAGCAGTCTAATCTTAAATCACTTTTAACTTCCATGGCTTCATAACCTTTAAATCTTCTTTGTGTCCTTGCTCAACCAAATATTCACATCAGCCTTCCCAATGCTAATACCCATTATCAGTCTTCTAATTCTATCCTTAGCTTGCTCTCTGGCTTTTAACTTAACTTTCTGGTGCTTCATTGTTCATGCTTCCCTGTTGTCAGCTGTTTATATTTAGAATTGTTCACGAAGCCTGCTAAAAGTGTGGTTAGTAGATGGGGGAAAGAAAAAAAAACATGGGTGATTTGGTATGAGGAGAAAAATATGAACTTCTGGGGTTTTTTTTAAGGAAAGTCTGCTAATAGGGATCTGTGATGCTGTGGTAGTGTCGCAATCTTGGGGTCAGAAGATCCAGTTTCAAGCCTGACCTGCTTCAGAGGAATGTCTTAACAGTCTCTAAGTAGATTGGTTTTCAAACAAAAAGCCTCCTAATGAAGGGGCTCTTGTGGTGCAGTGCAGTGACCCTTCCTCTGAGCCGGGAGGCCTGAGTTCAAGTCCCACCTGCTCCAGAGGTATGTTATAATCAGAGCCGGTTGATTCGAAAATATTTTTTTAAAATCCTGCAAACAAGCTGTTGACAGTACCCTGCTTTTTCTCAAAATAGCACAGAGAATACGAGGCAAACTCAACTGGCCGAGCAATTTCTGTGGTGAGAGAAAAACAGAGTTAATGTTTCAAGCCTGCTAAAATCTTTTCTTCTTCAGAACCTATATCAACGTTTTAAAAAATATATTTTTATTGAAAACTAGATTTTTAATATTACAACAAATACAAAACAATACAATTCAAGACAATACAAAGAAAGAACACCAAAAAAAATTTTAAAACCCAAACCGTCCTCATGAACAATAAATACACAAAAATACATTTAAAAAAAACACCCAACTAACTACTTCACTAAATAAATAACAACTAACAACAAACAAATAAATGATAATACAGCTCAGCAAAACAAAACACCAACTCTTGAATATCGAGAGCATTACTTTCTCATAGTCAAATGTTCGCAATTCCCCCTCTCTGGATTTTGGACTCGTAAAGCACAATTATTGTGGCTATATAACAGCCTTTATTATTGTGGCAGGCAAATCTGTGTCCAGGTCATCCAAAAAGGGCAGCCATATCTTATTGACATTCTCAGTTTTGTGTTGTACTATACTTGTGAGAAAATCCAAGGGGATATCCTCCATAACAATCTTACACCAACACGACAGGCCCGGGAGATTTCCGGATACCCAGCCTAACAAGATATTCTTTCTTGTGCAGAAAATGACGATGTTGAAAAGCTTTTTCTTAAGCGCATCTACAGGGATTACACTGAGCAAGACAAGAAGAGAGAGATTGGGTCCTTCTCCATCCTTACACCCAAAATCCCCTCCATTGCACCTGCCACAGCATTCTAGTATATTTGAAGCGTACCACAGGACCAGAGACAAAGGGTAAGAGTGCCCATACTAACTTTACACTTCGAACATGTTGAAGATACCCCTGCTTTAAATTTTGACAAACAATCTGGAACCAAGTGGGCCCTGTGGATAATTTTCAACAGTAAAGCATGGGTCCTATTGCAAATTGATATCTTTCTTGCGTTTTCCCAAATATCTTCCCATGCCTCTGAGGAGAACTCAACGCTTAGATCTCTCTCCCACACCCCTCTCGAACAAACTCATCTGAGCCCCCTTCTCCATCCCCTCAATTGATGACATAAAGTGCTGACAGAAAGTGCACTCTTAGCACTGAGCAGCCTCCTCTCTATGTCGGATTTGTAGAGATCAGTCAAAAGTGTAGTCTTTTTTTGAATAAAATCCCTAACTTGAAAAATAAGAAAGAGGTCCCTGCTAGACAGCTCATATTTCTGTGCTAACTGATCAAACAACATCATTGTGTCTCCCTCAAATAAATCACCCATGCAAGACACACCCCTTGCTGCCCAATGTTTGAATCCTGAATCCATCATCCCTAGCTGAAAGCCCAAAATACCCACGATAGGTTAAGAAAAGATGTTTTGACAATATTGCCTTCCCTCTGCCGAATTGCCTTCCATGCTTTAACAGTATTGATTACTATTGGGTTATGGCAATATTCTTTAACTGTCCTCATTTTGTCGAAAAACAGCAAACTGGTAAGGAGGCACTTTGCCTGAGAGGTTTCTAACCATATTGAAAAAGGGTCCCCACAAGCCCAATCATTCAGGTAAGATAAAAGCAAGCTTAGTTGATTAGTATTTAATGTCCAGGAGATCCACTCCCCCAGACTATGAGGCAATTACAGTTTAGCTAATTTAATAAGGGGCCACTTACGATGCCAAATAAAAGAGCTGAACCAGCCATTCAGTCTCCTGAACATTTGCTTCTCAAAATTTAGGGGGAGCATCCGTATAGGGTACAGCAAACAGTGGAGAATATTCATCTTAATAAGAACTATTCAACCTAACCATGAGACCGGAAGTGCCTTCCATCTTTGAAAATTCTGTTTGATTTTGTCAAATAATTGAACAAAATTAGCTTTAAACAACCAATTAAGAACTGGAGTAATGAAGATGCTCAAACACATAAACCCCCAACACTTAAATGGGAATCAAGATACGCCCTCAAGACCTAGCACCTCCGTAAGGCCACCCACAGGCATAGCCTCTGATTTCGCAAAATTAATCTTGTACTCCGAAAAGGTGCCAAACGAGCTGATGCATTGAAACAGGGAAGGCACCG
The DNA here is from genome assembly GCF_020745735.1 of Hemiscyllium ocellatum. NCBI lineage: Eukaryota > Metazoa > Chordata > Chondrichthyes > Orectolobiformes > Hemiscylliidae > Hemiscyllium > Hemiscyllium ocellatum. Next base: position 24,792,925 of record NC_083426.1, on the reverse strand, counting down.
AAACTGCTGGATTTGACAAAAAGTCAGGACATCATCTACATACAACAAAATCTTATGTAATTTTGATCTGACTTATGGAGCCGATATATTAGGATCCCGATGAATGGCCTCCACCAACGGTTCAATCATCAATGTAAAAAGCAACTGCGAAAGGGGACAGCTCTGTCAGCTGCCTCTAAAAATGCTAAAATTGCTTGATCGTAACCCATTGGTGATGACCGCAGCAAAAGGGTCACTTTAGAGAACCTTTACTCGTCTTACAAATGCTTCACCCAAGAGTATAAAAAAGATCTGGCCACTCAGCTCAGTCCAATGCCTTCACTGCATCTAGAGAAATCACCAATCCCAGTATTGACTGTTGTTGACCCAGCTGAATTACATTAAGCAGCCTCCTTACATTGGAGGATCTGCAGCCCTTTATGAAGCCCATGTGGCCCTCTATAACATTAGAAGATAACACAGTCTTCAGCCTTTATGCAAGAGTCTAAGAGAGGATTTTAAAGCCAACATTTAAGAGTGAAATAGGCCTGTAAGAAGCACAGTCCTCCGGGACCTTCCCTTTTTTTAAGAATAAGTGAAATATTGGCCTTTCTTAGAGATGGTGGGAGACGATCATGACTGTATGAGTAATTGAATACGTTGAGCATTGGGTCTGACAATATGCTTATAAATTCCTTATAGAAATCACTGGTCGGTCCATCAGGACCGGGCGCCTTTCCACTCTGAAGCTGTTTCACAGTCTCCTGCACCTCTTGCTCTGATAAGGGGGTATTGAGAAAAGAATCTTGTTTGGGGGTCACACTCGGGAGCTCGAGATCCTTGAAAAAGGACTCCAGCTTGGACTGCCCCTCCTCACAACTCTCAGATTGGTATAATCCAGAGTAAAATCTCTGGAACGCCGCATTAATCTTTTTGGAATCACATGTTAGGTTCTCAGACCCTTCCCTAATCGACGTAATGGCTTGAGGGGCACTCCTTTTCCTGGCGAGATATGCTAGGTACTTGCCCAGTTTGTCACCATGCTCATATAACCTTTGTTTGTTGTGGTTCTGTTCGCCGAGCTGGGAGTTTTTGTTGCAAGCATTTCGTCCCCTGTCCAGGTGACATCCTCAGTGCTTGGGAGCCTCCTGTGAAGCGCTTCTGTGGAAAGTAAGGACTGCAGATGCTGGAGATCAGAGCTGAAAAATGTGTTGCTGGAAAAGCGCAGCAGGTCAGGCAGCATCCAAGGAGCAGGAGAATCAATGTTTCAGGCATAAGCCCTTCTTCAGGAATCATTCCTGAAGAAAGGCTTATGCCCGAAATGTCGATTCTCCTGCTCCTTGGATGCTGCCTGACCTGCTGCACCTTTTCAGCAAGACCTTTCCAGAGTCCCAAGATATTGTGGCAGTCCAGGTAGAGCGGGTTAAAACTTTGTCCCGCTTGCCCTGTGGTGCAGAGCTCTGCAACACGATCTTCTTCGATTGCTGCCATCTTGGTATTCCCCTCCACCGCCACTACCGCCATACCTGTTTGATTTGTCTACTTCCTTATCGCACTATTGATTCATAAAGTGATTCACTACCTTTTTCCTTCCACACACAGATGCTTGCTGAAACATAAAAGTCAATCTGAGGTAACTGAAAATTTTTAGCCCTTTTAAGTATAGTTATTTATTTTAAGTATCAATGCAACTGGTCTTTCATACAGGCAGAGACCTCATCTGACCAAGTCTCTCTTTAGCTGTAGCTTGCCTGTGATCATCGAACAATTATCATTCAATTAGCTTTATTTCTAGAGAAAGAAAACCTGAGTCAGTTTCCAGTAAAATGAATCTTAAAACATTGACTTATTTTGTTACCAATTTCAGATTGGTTATTTAATATATCTGTTAAATCCTTGACATGTCTATGATAATGATGTGAATGCTTATTGCTAGTTTCTGCTAATGGCTCATGTTAACGAGGTACATTTTGTATTATTGCACAGCTCTCAGAAAAGCACTGTATCCTTTTAGACAGCTAGATGACATCGCAACTTGTGATGGTCTAGTATTCAAGGTTTCCATCTTACTTTCTGCACATTCAGTTAGCAATTTGTTAGCAAGCAGACAATGTATCTGCTAGCCAGTTTATTAATACACCAGTTAACAGTGTTTATACCATAACAGTAATGTAGGCATATAACTCAGACCATATATGTAAGTCTCAAATATCATATTAGTGTAGATAGTTGTCCATAAACTTCCAGATACCTGTCTCAAAACACACCGGATATGCTACAATGTACATGATCTGACCTGATTTATACAAAATCCCAATAACTTCTTTATAGCAGGTAGGTACCAGAAGAAGACGGCAGCACATAGGGACTAGAAGTCTGGAAAACTGCGTTTTTTGAGATGCATTCAGTTCTGAACAAGTCACACTGGACCTAAAATGCTATCTCTGTCTCTTCCTCTAGAGATGCTGCCCGACTTTGGATTTCTCCAGTGCTTTCTGCTTTTATCTCAAATTCTCAGCATCCACAGAAGTTTACATATAGGTGATCATATTGTATATCTGCCAAAGTGTAATGTCAATATATAAGAAGGATGTACTGATGTGTGTCCTGGTATTTATCTATCAGGAAAGGTTTCCAGTTCTTTCAAGGGAAAGGGAGGGATGTTGTTTAGTGCACAGGCCTTAAAAAGAACTATATCTTTTAAAATAGCTATAGAAAGTGGAGTCGCAGGTAGATCGGATAGTGAAGAAGGTGTTTGGTATGCTTTCCTTTATTAGTCAGAGTACTGAGTACAGGAATTGGGAGGTCATGTTGCGGATGTACAGGACATTATTTAGGCCACTGTTGGAATGCTGCATGCAATTCTGGTCTCCTTCCTATCGGAAACTATTGTGAAACTTGAAAGATTTACAAGGATGTTGCCAGGATTGGAGGATTTGAACTATAGGGAGAGGCTGAACAGGCTGTGGCTGTTTTCCCTGGAGTGTCGGAGGCTGAGGGGCAACCTTATAGAGGTTTACAAAATCATGAGGGGCATGGATAGGATAAATAGACAAGGTATTTTCCCTGGGGTGGGGGAGTCCAGAACTAGAGGGCATAGGTTTAGGCTGAGGGGGAAAGATATAAAAGAGACCTAAGGGGCAACCTTTTCATGGAGAGGGTGGTACATGAATGGAATGAGCTGCCAGAGGAAATGGTGGAGACTGGTACAATTGCAACATCTAAAAGGCATTTGGATGGGTGTATGAATATGAAGGGTTTGGAGGGGTATGGACCGGGTGTTGGCAGGTGGGACTAGATTGGGTTGGGATATCTGGTTGGCATGGACGGGTTGGACTGAAGGGTCCGTTTCCATGCTGTACATCTCTATAACTCTGTGACTCTATGACATACCAACTTAATGTTTCAGGTCTGAGGAAGGTTCACTGGATCCAAAGCGTTAACTCTGATTTCTCTTTGCAGGTGCTGCCAAACCTGCTGAGCTTTTCCAGCAACTTCTGTTTTTGTTTCTGATTTACAGCATCTGCGATTCTTTCAGTTTTCATTGAGCATTCTGATATGGTGGTCTCCAATAAAAGATCGCTGGTTTTCTCTTTCTACCTTCAGTTTACAATCTGTAAGGAAGCAACAAGTCAGTTTGTTAATCAGTCTGTTATACAGTCAGCAATGAGTTCAAAACACATCTGAACTGGTTGATTAGAAAATATCTGTAAGTCCAACTATATATTTAAGTCTAAGATGTCATATTAGTGAACTTACTTTGAGGAAAGATAAATGATTTTTATAGACAAGAATATTATTTATTCAGTTTGCATTTTAAATTAGTGGTTTAAGGGGTTGGTTACTTTTGTGAAAAGTTTTAAAAAAAGCTAGGTCAGAGTGACATTTCTGAAAAGTGACTTAACTGAGTATGTGTGAGAGAATATGGAGTCCCTGAAATGTTCATGGGAATTTTGTTTTTATCCTGGTGGTTGATAACAGGTGAAGTAAACATTGAATACTAATAGATTGTTTTTGATTTAGGACAATCAAGGACTGAATTTTAGCTTTGAAAGCCAAGCTTTGAAGAGTTCGGAGAAGATTGATTAGGATCAGAAGTGAATATAGTTTCTCAGCTGGAAATGAGTGTGAAACAGTTTAGGGAAAGCTCAATTACCTCAGTAGAAAAGTTTAATTTGTCAGAATATTGCCTATATTTGTTTAGTTTGATGAAACAATCTTGTCCCCATTGATGCTCTTAGGTCCTCTCTTTAATGGTACTGAGCTTGTTCATCACCATTCGTTTGTCAGTGTGCCTGCCACAAAATGCATTCAGTCCAAGTTGACTTCTTGTGCAAATTTTAAAAGTATCACGATGTGACAATGTCACCAGAATGTTTTGATGTCTATTTTTGAAAATGAGTTTCAGGAATTAAGACCATCTGAGTATATTGACATTTTGATTTTAAACGGTTTGTTAATAAACCCATTTCATGTAACAAGCCGACTGCACCAAGTTGCTTCTTTTAAATATAACGAGTGTAATGTCAGTTACTTCCCGAAGTTCAAAAGAATCACATAATTAGACTTTTACTGCTGAAACTGTTTAAATGTTGAAATATTTTTAAATGTTGCTGATGTTTTCTGATTCATGGCAGAGTTTGCATTTAGTGAAATGTGCTAAGCTTGAATTGAATTCTGTTTAGGAGATAAAAGCAAGAAAATGCAAAAGAAAACATCAGCTGGTCAGGCAGCATTAGTGAGAGTTGTGTTTCAGGTCAATGATATTTCTTCTGGTTCTGAAATCATTACTTTGTTTTTCTTTATGAACTGTTTCTGAACTGTATTTAAAGTTTATTTTTTCAGTTGACTAGTCCTTATTTCAGAGTTCCGGCATCTTTAGTAATCTGCTTTTGTAGTATTTATGAGACCATAGCAAAGGTAAACAATTAGTTTCTGCTTAATGTGAAAGTTGCCATCTGATTGTTTGGTTGGCTTGGAGACATTGAAACTGATTTGACAAACTCGCCAAACAATAGACTTTAGATTCCATGATTGAATTAGTGTTTAACTAATGCAAGTTGGACTTAAAGTATGAAATGTGAGAACATTTCTTGGCATGGAGTGAAAAAAAAATCAGAAAATTAAGAAGTGAGTGGAGTTTGATCACCTCACAACCTCGCACATAAACAAGTTATATTCTCATATTTTATTTGCTATGTTATAACTATATTAGAAACAAAAAAAACCCTGAAGATGCTGGAATCCAAAGTAGAGAGGCAGGAGGATGGACGAACACAGCAAGCCAGGCAGCATCAGGAGGTGGAGAAGTCAACATTTTGCGTGTAATCCTTTTTCAGGGCTGGGGGTGGAGATAGGGGAGCTGCAAATAAGGAGAGGGATAGGGCGAGGGTTTTGGGTGGGGAAGGGGCAGAATGGTGAGGTAGTAATAGAGTATGACCTGGTTGGTCAACATGAGGAATGAAGCCGTTAACTGTGTACTTTAAAAAACGTTTTTTGCTTCATTTATAACTAAGAAAATATGCATCGTTTTTAGAAAACAAATTTGCATTCAGTCTGAGTTTTCAAGATCAAAGCTAATATCATTTGCTTAGGATTACAGAAAACTTGTTCTATTCAGTATATTTAGGGTCAGTCAATCACTTATTTAAATCAAGCAGAGTATTTTGTACCTCTCAAAAAGAAGCCCATTGTATCTGATGTCTGGAAATTATTTTTGTTATCAGTTAATCCTTCAGGTACTGTCTTATACAATCTACCATAGTATCTCAGATCTCTTTCTTCACATGTTCATTCTAGGCTGATGTCTTCTCTCTGACTAATATCAGAGTCATGTGATCAGGTACATTATCATTATTTGCATGAATCTCATTATACCACAAATAATTATTTCGCCAAGCTGACAATGGAATTGAACAAGGCCTATGTCATAGTAATTTGTGATTGTATTTATGATTTATATCTTTTGTAGCTTTAAAGCAACATAACTTTAGTAATGCGGGCAGAATCTTTGATTGAATTTGTCTTGTGCAGTCATATTCATTTGCAGGAAGTGGATCTCCTAATGAAGAGAAATCAAAAATATACAAAAGTAGATGGAATAAGTCAACAGGCAAAAATTTGGCAGCTGAAGTATAATGTGAACTGTTTCACTTTGGCAAGAAGAAAAGGAGTAGGATGTTATTTAAAGGGAGATTGACTGACTCACCATTGAGTTATTGAGAATGAAAGTGGAGTTGAGGCTACAATTTAACCAAATATTCACATCAATGTTATTAGCATGGCCAGTAATTATTGCCCCCAGAAGCTAGTGGTGTATCACTACCTTGAAAGATTTGAGAGCTTAGAATGAGGGGAGTCTTAAAGTGTCACTTGATCAAAGTCCAGGAACACTGTCCCAAATTATAATTGCGAAACTTTTAATTTCCCCAAGTTTTCCAATCTTTCATGGGGACGGCAGGACAGGAAACATTGTCCTGTGGTCCATGAGCTTGGTCCCAAGTTTAGGTCTTTGTCATCAAGGAGTTTGTTCCTAAGACAGTTAAAGGCTGCATAGGCTCAGATGATGTTGAACTTTATCATTGATGCCGATGAAAATCATTCGAACCGGCTCCCAGCTTATGATCTATAGGTAACAGTGTTATCCGCCTTTCTGTAATTGTGTACATGGGCAAACTGTGTCAGACATCTGAAATTCCTAGATAAATATCTCCTGCAAAATTTGCAAGTCTAATTGTAAAATAGGCACTCCAGTGTTTGTGTCGTCTCTCAGACCAACATTCCCAGCTTTGAGACACTGGACACTGCCAATCCACTGCATTAAGTGAACCACATTGTCGACTTGTTTTACAAAAGACTTCCAAATGAGCTCAGTACTTTGAACTACATCATGGCTAATGGTTACCAAGAGCGCCGAAGAAATACTTGAAGAATATTCTCAAAGCCTCTGTAGAAAGATTGAACAATCCCCATTGATTCATGAATGCTATTTGCCCACCAAGACCACTGAAATTGGAGCAGAAACACTTGCATAAGTGCCAACCTTTGTGAGCATCCCTGACAGATTCAAGTAGAGACCAAGTGAAAACCCATCATCAGACATCTTCTTGTGGCTGGGTGTGTGATTGTTTAGTTACGTCAGGACTGGAAGCGATTTCATTTCACTCCAGAGTTTTAGGCAATATAGGAGTTTTTAAGAAAAAGAGGATGATTGAGTAGGAAACAGAGATGATAATTGTAATTTGGACAAGCTGAGTGAGTGGCCAAATGCAGGACAGATGAAGTATAATGTGGATAAATGTTGAGGTTACCCACTTTGGGAGCAAAGACAGGAAGGCAGATTCTTATCTAATGATGGTAGATTGGGAAAGAGGGAGGTGTAACAAGACTTAGTTGTCCTTGCACATCACTTGCTGAAATTAAGCAGTCAGTAAAGAAGCAAGTGTATGGTGGCCTTCATGACAAGAGAATACAAAAACATGAGCAAGGATGTCTTGCAACAATTGTACAGAACCTTGGTGAGACCTCACTTGGACATTGTGTGCAGTTTTTGGTCTCCCAATCTAAAGAAGAATGTTCTGGCTGTGGAGAGAGTGCAAGAAGACTTATTAGATTTACTAGACTTATTGCTGGGATGATAGGATTAACATATGAAGAAAGACTGGATCAGTTAGGATTATATTCACCAGAATTTAGATGAGTGAGCTGGGGGATGTCATAGAAACTTTTAAGTTCTAACAAGACTAAGCAGGATAAATGCAGGAAAGATGTTCCCAACAACTAGCAAAGTCCAGAATCAGAGGTGACAGTCTAAGGAAATGGCCTAGGCCTTTTAGGCCCAACTTGAAGAGAAATGTCCTCACCTAGAGAGTGTTGAGTGAAATAACTGCACACACGCCAGTATCACATCACCAAGTCACCCTTTATATGTATGCACAGTATACTGAAGAGATTCTAATCTCCTCATTATATATATTTTTTTCTTATGACCAAGTCACCCTTTCTTCAATTTGCGCAGAGTACACTGATTGTGGCCAGCCAGCTCCCAGTCAGTCCTCAACTGAGGTAGTTCTAATCTCCTTGTTATGTATTTTTTTCCTATTTAAAAATTTCTCCCAGCATCCATTTCATCGCCTGGTTATATTAGTCACCAGGGCTTTCCTGATTGGACCAGGTTAAAAATCCCAATCAATGCCTTTGTAGTCAACCTGGTTCTAATCAATACAGTGAGCTTGTGGAATTTTCAGCTACAGAAGTGATTGATGCCAAAACGTTTAGTGATTTCAAGAAGGAGTTGGATGTAGCACTTAGGATGAGGGATTAAAGGACATGGGGAAATTATGAATAGGTTATTGAGTTGGACATTTGTCCGTAGTCACAATGAATGACCAAGTGGGATCAAGGGGCCAATGGCCTATGTCTGTTCCTAATTTTATTATCACCTGATGAAGGAATGATGCTCCGAAAGCTAGTGTGCTTCCAATTAAACCTGTTGGACTATAACCTGGTGTTGTGTGATTTTTAACTTTGTACACCCCAGTCCAACACCGGCATCTCCAAATCATGTCTAATTTTCTATGTTTTCTATTTTTAACAGGACTTAACTGATGTTTAAATTTTCAGTCTTAAGAATCTAATAATCTCTTGTTTGAGGCTGCATACAATTGAGCTTAGACTTTCTCAGCTTTAGGTAACCTCTTCAGGGTTTTAACTGCACACTTCAGGCCTAGAACCTCATAACTATTCTCCTTCCATTGAAGTAACCTAATTCTTAACAATTCTCAACCATCTCCCTTCTACTGGAGAAACATCCATCTTCAACCAAGACATCTGCAAAGGTGAAACCAAAATAGCTTTCCAAGCTGGATGTCTTTTTTTTTCCCCTTAAAACAATGAAAATGTTGTTCACTGAAGTCCAATGTTCTTCTACACTGGAAGAATTTTTGAGTGTGAAAATAAATAATATAGACAAGCTCTTATTAGATTCTAATTATACTTGTCACATTTTGGTTTTAAGAAACTATGACTTCAAAAATGCTTTCAATTGAACTATTTTATATACACACACATACACACCATTAGTTCAATGTGCAAGCTGCAAAATGCATATTTTTTATTCATTCATGGGATGTGGACATCAGTGGCTGGGCCAGCATTTATTGCTCATTCCTAAATGTCCAGAGGGCATGAAGAAGTCAACCACCTTGCTTTGTATCTGAAGTCAAATGTAGGCCAGACCAGATCAAAATGGCAGATTTCTTTCCCTAAAGGATTTTAGTTAACTATTGGGTTCTGATGACAATTGACAGTGGTTACATGGTTACTATTAGATTAGTTTTTTTTAAAATTCCAGACTTTTATAATTTCATCAACTGCAGTAGTGGTCCTCAGAGCATTGACTTGGGGTTCTGGATTGCCAAATACTACAGTGGCATTACCACTAAGATATTGAAACATTTAACTACAAATTTTGTACATTAAGTATTTGTCACATTTCTAGCTTGTGCTTTATATATAGCAGAAAGTATTAATAATTTACGTAGATGATTTAGAGTTGGGGGGGAATCTTATAGAAACATATAAAATTATGAAGGGAATAGATAATATAGAAGCAGGGAGTTTGTTTTCATTGGTGGGTGAAGCTAGACCTAGGGGGCACAGCTTCAAAATAAGGGGGAATAGATTGAGAACTGAGTTGAGGAGGAATTTCTTATCCCAAGTGTTTGTAAATCTGTGGAAATCCCTGCCCAGTGAAGCAGTGAGGCTACCACATTGAATATTTTTAAGTCAAAAATAGATTTTTGAACAGAAAGGAATTAAGGGAAAAGGTGAGTGGGCAAGTAAGTGGAGCTGAGTCCATGAAAATATGAGCCATGATATTATTGAATAGTGGGCAGGTTCAAGGGACACATGGCCTACTACTATTCTTGTTTCTTATGCTTTATGTTCGAATGTCAGGAGTGAGTCATTAGTGCAGAAATACCTTGACTCTAGCTTATGTTGGAGCTGCAATAGCTATGTACCTCGATCAGTTCAGTTTTCTGTCAATAGTGACCACTAGCATCTTAATTGGGGGAGTTGGCTGATAATGCCATTTGAATGCTGAGGGAGGTGATTAGACTGTATTGTGTGTTGACGATCATTGTCAAGTGTTTAACGTTTTGCAATTTAAACCTCCGTGTTGTCCCCATGTTGCTGCAGAAGAATATGAAATGCAATCATCAGAAAATTCCCGATGTCTGAGATTATTTAGCTATGATTCAGGAAACGGACCAATAATCCATACTAATATAGAGTTTTAAGTCTTTGAAATACAGTATCGACCTGCTAAACCTTTGGCAGTTACACACTGAGAACCTGATGGAAAAACTTCACTCCTGCAGGAAGTTGACATCCAAAGTGTTAGTGTATCATGTCCTCAAAATTTCAGGTGATAATGAATTGTGACTGATACTAATGTAGAGTAATGTATTAATTTCTGATGTATCAAAAACTATCTTCAATTATCCTGACACAACCTATTTCACACATTAATTAATTCAGGAGAGCACATATTAAAAGGAGGTATTAACATAATTATGTTCACATAATATTCACTGTTTAGAAACTGATGCATTTTAATTTCAAGTTAATCAAGTTCAATGGGTTACCTCATTTTCTAATTCTGTGGTCTTCATCAATGTGTTTCATTTTTTAAAAAAATCCCATATTTTGCCGTCCTGCGTACAATGACATAAAATATCTCAATGTACTTTTCTGTTTTGCAAAAAAGATATTTTGTTGCTCAAAGTTTTTTAAAAAATGACCACCGATTAGATTGAAAATGTCCTAATTTTAATCAGTACTCAACTATTTCAAAATCAAAAAAACTGAGGTGTTTTATGTTTTAAATAGACACAAAGCACAGCCAAGCATAAGGTATGCTTTTATTCACTGAGAAATACCGGTTCTTAGGCAATTTGTTTCCTTCTTTAGAAATAGGCATTGATAAATTTAAAACACTGTTGCTCAATTCAGGTTTCACTGTCATGTCACCTGTGGTGCAGTTGTACTGCAATTACTTTCTGTGGTTAAATTGGGCGTTATGATGAAATTAAAGAAGTGCACACCCCTACAGTTTAGTTATAAAGTGTGTTATTGGGAACTCAGCTTAATTAGTTAATAATACTCTAAGAGTGGGAACTCAGTACTGCATATTAATAAATTAATATGTACAGATTTTGAAAGGCAGGATAAATAGTCATGAAAACACCATGTTCATTCTTTACTTCCCAGAAAACAAATTTTAGTTAAATATGAGAAAAAAAAACTGGTGCTGTCAAATCTCTATCAATTTTATAATTACTGATGTTTGACAGGTCATTCAATCATGAACCATTTCTTTCAGAGTTTTTTTGAACCAAAGATGTTTTTGTTTGGAGGGTAACCAAATTAGGTTTATGGAAGGCCATCATTCAGAGACCTCAGAGATAGAGAAAAATTCTGGGAAAGAACTGACTTGCATCATTCTTTGACACCTGAATGATCACTAAGTAATTTTGCAGAAGTTTTGAGATCAAATCATTTGACATCCGATTTGTTATGAAGAGGTACCATGATGCTTGGGAAGGAAAATCTGAAATGCAAAGTGGCAAAAGAAGAATTTAAGGTTAAGGAGGGAAGGCAAAAATCAAAACAAAATTAAAAAATAGTTTGAATTGCAGTCTGCTCAAACTTATTTTATGTATGTTGTTGAATAATGATTTGATATACAATAAAATGTGAACAGTTTTGGTACTGGGAAGACAAATTTGTTTTATTTTGCTATGATCCAACATTCTAAGTTTGGCTATTATGCAACCAATGTAATTTATCTTCTTGGTTAGTAAGGGGTCAAGGATTACTGGGAGAAGGTATGAGAATGGTGTAAATAAACATATCAGCCATGATAGAATGGTGGAGCCGACTCACTGAGCAAAATGGCCTGATTCTACTCCTCTACTTCATGGTCTTATGATCTATCTCTTTTTCTCCACAGGAATCTTTTGGATAAAGATACATTCTCAAAATCTGATCCATGTGAGTACCCAGTTTTTTATTAATTGATTGCAATTATTAAGTGTGTTTTGTAATAAATGCAATAAACATTTGACAATTTCGGATGTTATGAAACAGAATCCTTGTCAATTGTCGGAGAAATAATATCAAACTTCAAAGAGGATAGTACTATGGAATGGGCAGTCAATGAGCAGATGGAATCTAATACAGGAAAGTGTGAAGCAATACATTTTGGAAGAAGATTATGGACAGATAATATAAAATGAAAAACATGATTTTAAATAGGGTGCAAGGACCCTGATATATATGGATAAATAATTGTAGCGATCAGTCTGGTTGAGAAAACAGTTTGTAAAGCATATAACATTCCTGCTCCTTGGATACTGTCTGACCTGCTGTGGTTTTCCAGCACCACACTCTTGACTCTAATCTCCAGCATCTGCAGTACTCACTTTTGCCTTTATTATTAGCAACATTGAATATAAAAAACAAAGGTGCTGTGTTAAACTTGTATAAAACCTTGATTCAGCCTCAGTTGGAGTATTTTGTGTAGTTCTGCGCCCCGCAGTTTTGGAAAGAATTGAAGGCACAAGAGAGAATATCAAAAAGATTCATGAGAATGTTTCCATGGGCAAGGAACTTCAGTTTAGATTGATAAACTGGGGATTATTTGTCTTGAAGAAGATTAGGAGGAGTTTTGGCAAATGTCATGAACAGTCCAGAGAGGTCAGGTACAGGAAAAATGTTCCCATTGGTGCAAGGTTGAAAATCGTTCACATTACAGAAGATGAAGTACTGCAGGTCTTAGAAAATGCAAAGATAGATACATCTCTCAGGCCTGATCAAGTGGGTCCCTGGAAGTTGTGGGAAACATTTGTGGGGGCCCTAGTAGAAATTTAATGGATGCAGGTACAATTAAAAATTTTAAAATACATTTTGATAAGTTCATGAATAGGAAAGATTTGGAGGACAATGAGCCAAATGCAGGCTGTGGGACTGGTTTAGTTTGGGAACATGGTCGGTGTGACTGGTTAGACCAAAAGGTCCATGCTATGACTCTCTGACCCTAAGAGCACATAATTTAAGGAAATTTTAAGACTGAAAGGGGAAAAGTGAATGGTTCATATCTGGAATCTAATGCTTCACGGTGGCGGGGGGAGGTTGAATTGAGACATTCAAGAGCAAATTAGCTTATTATCTGAAAACAATGACTATGTAACATTGTGGACTGAAAGAAAGAAAGGGGAGTGGCACGAGGTAAATTGTTCCAATGGAGAACTAACATGGACATGATGGGTTGATTGGTTTTTTTCCTGTGTTGTAATAATTCTACAATTTTATGATTTAACTAGTGTTTGTTATGTTCTCAGCAATATTTCTGTAGTTTGTCTCCGCTAAAATATGGAGAAATAACTTCAGTTAGATTCATCAATTAGCATGTGAATCTTGAGCATCTCACTAAATCAGAATTTAAAAAAGAGGCTGGATGTGGGTGGGGTGAACAACAAAATGACGGAGATCAAATACCAACAGGGAAGAACTTCATATTGCATGTAGGGTACCTCAGATCTGAGAATCTGAAAATCAAACATCTGTATGAAGGTCCATACATGAATTTTAATTGAATAATATTAAAGAAAATCTGGACAATTCAGTTAGGTCTTGCAGTATGTCTCCAGACTTGTACCAGCTTTACAGCGGTGGTTTTCGTTTAAGCTTGTCTGATCACAGCTCATTGTACAGTGCTCGATCGCTTTAACCTATAGGTAGAGTTGGTGAGTACTCAAGTGTCTGACTTCTGACTCCAAGCATTCAACAGGGAGATTAGGCAAGTTGCTTATAGATATCACGACATATTGATTGAAAATTTTATGATATGTTAAGTCATTAACAAATTCTGTATTACTGAACGAAATAGGATTAGAGTATGTGTTTCCAATGCTAAAAATGGCAGCCAGAGTCTACACATGCACAGATGGCGCATTTGACCTTAGGCAGCAGCAATGGAACTTGTATTATCAGTATTCAACTGTGTATGCATGATGACGTCACAACACCTACAAATCCATATGTGGTTCAATGCTCTGGAACATGTGTACATGTGCAATGATGTTGCGTTCTGCATGTGCACCACAGTCAGCATGGAGATGTGTCTGTGCCTGAGCAGCTAATTCCACAATATGATGTCTGGCAACATCTGCTTGTGTTCAAGGCCAAGAAAGGGGAAGTGGATGCATGTGAGCAAGCAAGCATGCATGGGTAAATTGATCCATTGATCTCATCATTGTGCATGTGTGGACTGGAGTTTGAAGACTGAAATCAGTCAGGATTTGTATCATGAGTCACAGGTTTTTGCTCAGATTAGATGGTTAACCCGTAAAGATGGGAAGTTTTCTTTCTGTACATATGTGGTCATTGCGTCACCTAACAATGGTCAATTTAAAAATGCAGATGAATGAGCTATACAGGGGGTCCCTGATTTTACGGACATCTGACTTAATGAACTTTTGAGCATGATCTCATACGGGGTATAATTGTAAAGACCTGGATATGAATGTTTCCTGTACTTATGGCTCCTTTTATATTGGAACCTGTTTGCAACCCAGTGACCAACTGTATAGCAATTCAATCCAAGCATAAAAACCATTTCATTTACCACTCGATCCCATGTCTCAAGTAACCCTGCCCCTTGACCCCAACTGACCAAACTTGGCCTGAATTTCCCATGCTCAAACCATCTGACATGAATCTAAAATTTTGGATCTTCTGACTCAATTACCTGAATAGCTAACCAGGAATGGATAGAAGGATTCAAACCTTCTCTAACTCCTGGCTAACTATCAAACTGATCCCTTCTCTCCTCAACCCACCTCAGCAACCCACTAACCTGACCTATACCATCATTAAAGTGCAACCCTGCTCTTATCAGCTATGCTCCCATTAACCTGCCACCTTCACCTATCCCACCTATGCTATCTTGCCCCCCTTACATCCCCACCTGCTACCCTGCCCCCCTCACCTACTTACTTTACACACTTCTCTCCATAGTTTGTCAAAGTACCTTTGGGACCTTAAAACCCCGGAATACAGAACCTACTACTGTAAAAAGGGGGCGTGGCTTGGCCTCCAACACTGATTATACACTTCGCTGGAACACCCCCAGAACAGGTACACTCCGGATTTCTCAGGAAACCAGATTCAGAAGCTCAGGCCAGAAATGTGGAGCGTCTGGGCAAGGTAAGAAAAGGAAGAATAGAGTAGTTATCCAGTAATTGCCATTCCTTGGAAGGTTCAGTCTTTTACCTAATAAAGAACAAAAATGGATAAGATAAACTGTCTGATTTATTTATAAGATGCCATTTATTTTAATTTTGGATTTTGATTTGAAGTTAACTTGTACGTATTTCTATAGCCACAGTGACTTTGGTAGCACTAATGGCTTTATAACTTAGTAAGGTATACCATTGTGCTTTAATGTATGTTAGACATTTCCATACTTAAGAGCTTTTTTTTAATTTCAGGAAATCACCTGAAATTTGATGTTTTCATGTTTTACTTGTCTTGGGTAGTTTAGTGATTTTTATTTTGGAGATAGTTATATAGAGCAGTGCAGTTGAGAAAGACAAAATGTATACTAAAATCTGAATCCTATCAAGAAAGGAGATAGTCCCAAAACCAGAAGTGTTGTGATAAAACCCTGAAGATGTTACTTGAAGGTGATTATGTTTAGGCTCATGCATATGATAGCTTCTTCCTGGTGGTATCAGCATTTTCAGTCTAGAACTTAAAGTCAAACTTGCCTTAAACCAATTGAATTGTTCACTGATCTGAGTACTGCAAAAGAAAAGCTTTTGGATACGATATGATGACATTTTTTGTAATTTGTCAAGGAATGTTCTGGTATTCTGAGGTTTTACTTTTGCTGTGTGCTTAAAACTTTTGAATTTATATTAAAAGTAGATTGTTTGGTTTATTCTATTTTGTCTTTGTTTCTTTTGATTAATTAATTTCTGATCTATTGTTTAAACAAAATCTGCAGCATTGCATGTCTATGTTTCAGTGAGCAATAGTCTCATTAAAACTAGAAGGAAACAAACATAAAATATTTTCTATTGAGCCATGGAATCTGACATGTGCAGTAATAACATCAACTGGAATCACAACAAATGATTCAAATGCCTGAGACAAAGGTAGAACCTTTAACAAACTGCAACCTATTCTGTCACTCAGGCAATTAGCTGACAGTAATCCCAGAATGAATTGAGAAATGAGCCCTAATTAGTACTCAAATTTTTGAAATGCAAGGCAGGATTTTGATCCGATTCTGGAGCATAGGACAAAAAAAATGTTTGTAATTAGCTGAAAGACGATAATCAATGCAGTTTTCTCATGTTTTATTCACAATGATTTTGAGAACAGCTTTTGCAATCGATAACATATTGAGACAAAATGTAAATGACCATTCATTGGAGTTGATTAGTTTTCTCCTATGGAACAATTTAAAATCAACTGGCTGGTCTTGCTATTTGGTAGACATTTCTAAACTTCTAATTTATTTTTATATATCGAGCTCCAAATAAACTAAATAAAGGTATTGTTGAAATTGATTTTGAAGTCATTTTAAATAGCTTAGAATGCTTCAGACCTTAACACTTCCTGGATGCATTTATGCCCAAATTCAGGCACTTTCTTGAATATCATTAATAAAATTTTAATCAGGCTGAAAGGAAAACAAGCTCACAAAATGAATTGCTGAGTGATTTTTCCCTGATGAAAGAATTCCTTGAAGGAAATAAACAAATTCAATCTGGTTGCAACTTGCTGTATGACCACGTTTTGCATCTTTGACTAATTCCACTGTGAGAGCAGAATTTTTACGAATCTAGACTTGCCTATTTTAAACTTTCTCTATAAAATCCTTCCTGCCTTCGTACATCTTTTCAAACGTCTCAAAACCTGTCTGTTCACACAAAACTTTAGCCAATCCGTCTAAATTTTCTCTACTTGATATTCAATCACTTGTCTGTTTTCTTAAAACACTGAGCCACATATGCTATTATATCGGATAACCAAATGCTGGGTCAGTGAGAGAGGATTTCAAGGAAGTGCCTTTAAAGAAGGAAAGTCAGGTAGGGAGGTATATGAAATGAATTCCAAAGACTAGGGTTGAAATAACTGAAGACACAACCATCAGTAACAGAGGACTTAAAATCAGGACTGTTTGATGCCAGAATTAGAGAGCATTAAAGAACTAGAACAGGTTTCAGAGATGTATAGAAGATATTAAAGCTTAAAGCTCTTTTTGTATTTGAACATGCAAGGTAGCTGAGTTGATGGCACAGATAGGAACAAATTAATATGATTTGCTAACTATCGCAGTGATATTGTTTCAGGGTCACCAAGATTAGGGACTCAATATTCAAGGGTACTCCAGAAAAATAGACCAAAAGGAAAAGGAGGTGGGAATGTTGACCATGATTTGGACACTTCAACCCGTTTACGTATTTAACACACTTTACCCAAGTACTGTTGTTGGAGAGAAGGATAAAGAGACACAGAATTCATTTTGCAGTTCAACTCGATTTTAATAACAAAATATTCCTTATCAAAAACACCAAGTGAGCATTTCCCAACTTCCCACAACATTTACACTCCATATACTTCTATCTTACCGAGAAAGGACTTTACTCATAATGTTCCATGTTTTTGAGCTGGACAATTTGAATCTCCTTCCTCTCTGACGTAGGGCTGGCTCTCATCTACGAAGATACGTTTCGCAGGTCAAGGCAGATCTCGTCCTGGGTTTCCTTGAGTTGTCTTATGGTTTTCCGCCATGAGTATTGCTGCGAGTCTTTGCTGAGGGGATAGCTTCCATCCCCACCCTGCCCCCCTGAACCTTCCAGAATGTTCTTTGTCTTTTGGCAAATGGTGTCATGAGCAGAGTTTAATCCAATGGGGTTGACCCTTAACTGTTGTCATGATAAGGAGGTGTAAAATTCATGTCCACAAACATTGGCTCGAAGTCAAGGTGCCAGACAGTCTGATCAATGGTTCTCCAAAATACAACCTTGGGCTAGTTGTAACAGGTTCCTCCTGAAGCTTGTGACCTCTTTGACCTTAGTTTCCACGGTTCTCTGTAGTTGACCATTGCTGGCTGCTGTTTAATTTAACTTGCTCAATTTTCTATCAGGCCTGATTTTTCTCTCCCACTGTGAGTCAATTTAGACTGTTCAATTTGGGCCCCAAGATTGTTTGATCGCATTGGGGTAGCACAGTTGTTATGTAAGGTGTCAGTGAGTAGTGATATAATTGAAATAGATTTTTATGTGGAATCAGTTGGAATGGAAAACAAGAATCAGAATTATGAAATTGAAGTGTGCAACTTATTATCATTTGCAGTTAGCAAATATGGGCGTAGGATGGCTAGGGAGTGGAGTTTGTGGTAGAGATTGAACACAAAGGGGTTAACCTGCCTAAATTTAATTACAGGATAGTTTTATTGATCCAGTATTAGATATTAGTTGAACAATTTATCTGGCAATATAGCATTAGAGGAGAGGTCAAGAGAGTTTGTGCTGGAGGTGGGTAGATATTAAAATATATAGTATTTGGAAACTGGCATTTTAAATGTCATTATAAGAGAAGAATGCAAATGAGAAATAGGAGTGGCAGAAAAGGATAGATTCTTTGGGAACACCAGAGATAGATGTGCAGGAATGGGAAGAGAAACCATTGCAGGTGATTGGCAAGTTTGGTATTGAATAAGTAAACTGAGTAAATCTGACATGCTGAGTTGGTCAACAGTGAAGAAAGCTGTAATGAACTATGTGAAAAGTGTAATATATGACAAGAGGGCTGAGGAGGTGTAGGTTACTTTTATCAGAGGAGAAAGTGAAGACTGCAGATTCTGAAGACCAGAGTTGAAGAGTGTGCTGCTGGAAAAGCACAGCCAGTCAGGCAGCATCGGAGGAGGAGGAGACTCGATGGACTCTGAGTCTCTTTCTCTCTCTGAACCCCTCTCAGTGAGTCTCTCGTTCATTGCATTCCCCCACCTCCCCTTTTTTTCTTCCTGCAAGGTCATCCCCTCTGCCCTGAAGCTCTTCAACCACATCCTGAAGCAGACTCGCTATCACAGCCACATCTCCTTCCTCAGCGTCTGCCTTCGGAATTGACATTCCTGATGAAGGGCTTATGCCTGAAACATCGACTTTCCTGCACCTCGGAAGTTGCCTGACTGGCAGTGCTGTTCCCCCACTACACACGCTTTGACTTTATCAGTGGTCCTCAAAATTGTAACGTGAATGCAGAATTGAAAGTTTGTGAGTTGACAGTGAAATTGAGAATGTAATAGGAAGAGGGATACAAATAAGGATTTTGAACAAGACTATTATGCCATTACTGGGAGGTGTATGCAGTAAAATAGCATCACAGTGAAGCAGTCTGTGCAGAGTGTACTGCGGATCAGCATCGCTATGAAGCAGACTGGGAGGAGTGTGCTACAGGTCAGCATCACTGTTAATCAGACTGGGAAGAGTGTGCTGCAGGTCAGCATCACTGTTAATCAGTCTGGGAGGAGTGTGCTACAGGTCAGCATCACTGTTAATCAGACTGGGAGGAGTGCGCTACAGGTCAGCATTGCTGTTAATCAGACTGGGAGGAGTGTGCTACAAGTCAGCATCGCTGTTAATCAGACTGGGAGGAGTGTGTTACAGGTCAGCATCTCTGTGGCACAGTCTGGGAAGAGTGTGCTACAGGTCAGCATCGCTGTTAATCAGTCCGGGAGGAATGTGCTACAGGTCAGCATCGCTGTTAATCAGACTGGGAGGAGTGTGCAACAGGTCAGCATCGCTGTTAATCAGACTGGGAGGAGTGTGCTACAGGTCAGCATCGCTGTTAATCAGACTGGGAGGAGTGTGTTACAGGTCAGCATCACTGTTAATCACACTGGGAGGAGTGTGCTGCAGGTCAGCATCGCTGTTAATCAGACTGGGAGGAGTGTGCTACAGGTCAGCATCACTGTTAATCAGACTGGGAGGAGTGCGCTACAGGTCAGCATCGCTGTTAATCAGACTGGGAGGAGTGTGCTGCAGGTCAGCATCGCTGTTAATCAGACTGGGAGGAGTGTGTTACAGGTCAGCATCACTGTTAATCAGACTGGGAGGAGTGTGCTGCAGGTCAGCATCGCTGTTAATCAGACTGGGAGGAATGTGCTGCAGGTCATCATCACTGTTAATCAGACCGGGAGGAGTGTGCTACAGATCAGCATCACTGTTAATCAGTCTGGGAGGAATGTGCTACAGGTCAGCATCGCTGTTAATCAGACTGGGAGGAGTGTGCTACAGGTCAGCATCGCTGTTAATCAGACTGGGAGGAGTGTGTTACAGGTCAGCATCACTGTTAATCACACTGGGAGGAGTGTGCTGCAGGTCAGCATCGCTGTTAATCAGACTGGGAGGAGTGTGCTACAGGTCAGCATCACTGTTAATCAGACTGGGAGGAGTGCGCTGCAGGTCAGCATCACTGTTAATCAGACTGGGAGGAGTGCGCTACAGGTCAGCATCGCTGTTAATCAGACTGGGAGGAGTGTGCTACAGGTCAGCATCTCTGTGGCACAGTCTGGGAGGAGTGTGCTACAGGTCAGCATCGCTGTTAATCAGACTGGGAGGAGTGTGCTACAGGTCAGCATCACTGTTAATCAGACTGGGAGGAGTGTGCTACAGGTCAGCATTGCTGTTAATCAGACTGGGAGGAGTGTGCTACAGGTCAGCATTGCTGTTAATCAGACTGGGAGGAGTGTGTTACAGGTCAGCATCTCTGTGGCACAGTCTGGGAAGAGTGTGCTACAGGTCAGCATCGCTGTTAATCAGGCTGGGAGGAGTGTGTTACAGGTCAGCATCACTGTGGAACAGACTGGGAGGAGTGTGCTACAGGTCAGCATCGCTGTTAATCAGACTGGGAGGAGTGTGCTACAGGTCAGCATCTCTGTGGCACAGTCTGGGAGGAGTGTGCTACAGGTCAGCATCGCTGTTAATCAGACTGGGAGGAGTGTGCTACAGGTCAGCATCACTGTTAATCAGACTGGGAGGAGTGTGCTACAGGTCAGCATTGCTGTTAATCAGACTGGGAGGAGTGTGCTACAAGTCAGCATCGCTGTTAATCAGACTTGGAGGAGTGTGTTACAGGTCAGCATCTCTGTGGCACAGTCTGGGAGGAATGTGCTACAGGTCAGCATCGCTGTTAATCAGGCTGGGAGGAGTGTGCTACAGGTCAGCATCACTGTTAATCAGACTGGGAGGAGTGTGCTACAGATCAGCATCACTGTTAATCAGTCTGGGAGGAATGTGCTACAGGTCAGCATCACTGTTAATCAGACTGGGAGGAGTGTGCAACAGGTCAGCATCGCTGTTAATCAGACTGGGAGGAGTGTGCTACAGGTCAGCATCGCTGTTAATCAGACTGGGAGGAGTGTGTTACAGGTCAGCATCACTGTTAATCAGACTGGGAGGAGTGTGCTGCAGGTCAGCATCGCTGTTAATCAGACTGGGAGGAGTGTGCTACAGGTCAGCATCGCTGTTAATCAGACTGGGAGGAGTGCGCTACAGGTCAGCATCACTGTTAATCAGACTGGGAGGAGTGTGCTACAGGTCAGCATCGCTGTTAATCAGACTGGGAGGAGTGTGCTACAGGTCAGCATCGCTGTTAATCAGACTGGGAGGAGTGTGCTACAGGTCAGCATCGCTGTTAATCAGACTGGGAGGAGTGTGCTACTGGTCAGCCTCTCTGTGGCACAGTCTGGGAGGAGTGTGCTACAGGTCAGCATCGCTGTTAATCAGACTGGGAGGAGTGTGTTACAGGTCAGCATCACTGTTAATCACACTGGGAGGAGTGTGCTGCAGGTCAGCATCGCTGTTAATCAGACTGGGAGGAGTGTGCTACAGGTCAGCATCACTGTTAATCAGACTGGGAGGAGTGTGCTGCAGGTCAGCATCACTGTTAATCAGACTGGGAGGAGTGCGCTACAGGTCAGCATCGCTGTTAATCAGACTGGGAGGAGTGTGCTACTGGTCAGCATCTCTGTGGCACAGTCTGGGAGGAGTGTGCTACAGGTCAGCATCGCTGTTAATCAGACTGGGAGGAGTGTGCTACAGGTCAGCATCACTGTTAATCAGACTGGGAGGAGTGTGCTACATGTCAGCAACACTGTTAATCAGACTGGGAGGAGTGCGCTACAGGTCAGCATTGCTGTTAATCAGACTGGGAGGAGTGTGCTACAAGTCAGCATCGCTGTTAATCAGACTGGGAGGAGTGTGTTACAGGTCAGCATCTCTGTGGCACA
Source organism: Hemiscyllium ocellatum (assembly GCF_020745735.1). Taxonomy (NCBI): domain Eukaryota; kingdom Metazoa; phylum Chordata; class Chondrichthyes; order Orectolobiformes; family Hemiscylliidae; genus Hemiscyllium; species Hemiscyllium ocellatum. Next base: position 24,770,574 of record NC_083426.1, on the reverse strand, counting down.
GTCTGGGAAGAGTGTGCTACAGGTCAGCATCGCTGTTAATCAGGCTGGGAGGAGTGTGTTACAGGTCAGCATCACTGTGGAACAGACTGGGAGGAGTGTGCTACAGGTCAGCATCGCTGTTAATCAGACTGGGAGGAGTGTGCTACAGGTCAGCATCTCTGTGGCACAGTCTGGGAGGAGTGTGCTACAGGTCAGCATCGCTGTTAATCAGACTGGGAGGAGTGTGCTACAGGTCAGCATCACTGTTAATCAGACTGGGAGGAGTGCGCTACAGGTCAGCATTGCTGTTAATCAGACTGGGAGGAGTGTGCTACAAGTCAGCATCGCTGTTAATCAGACTGGGAGGAGTGTGTTACAGGTCAGCATCTCTGTGGCACAGTCTGGGAGGAATGTGCTACAGGTCAGCATCGCTGTTAATCAGACTGGGAGGAGTGTGCTACAGGTCAGCATCACTGTTAATCAGACTGGGAGGAGTGTGCTACAGATCAGCATCACTGTTAATCAGTCTGGGAGGAATGTGCTACAGGTCAGCATCACTGTTAATCAGACAGGGAGGAGTGTGCAACAGGTCAGCATCGCTGTTAATCAGACTGGGAGGAGTGTGCTACAGGTCAGCATCGCTGTTAATCAGACTGGGAGGAGTGTGTTACAGGTCAGCATCACTGTTAATCAGACTGGGAGGAGTGTGCTGCAGGTCAGCATCGCTGTTAATCAGACTGGGAGGAGTGTGCTACAGGTCAGCATCACTGTTAATCAGACTGGGAGGAGTGCGCTACAGGTCAGCATCACTGTGGAACAGACTGGGAAGAGTGTGCTACAGGTCAGCATCGCTGTTAATCAGACTGGGAGGAGTGTGCTACAGGTCAGCATCGCTGTTAATCAGACTGGGAGGAGTGTGCTACAGGTCAGCATCGCTGTTAATCAGACTGGGAGGAGTGTGCTACTGGTCAGCCTCTCTGTGGCACAGTCTGGGAGGAGTGTGCTACAGGTCAGCATCGCTGTTAATCAGACTGGGAGGAGTGTGTTGCAGGTCAGCATCGCTGTTAATCAGACTCGGAAAAGTGTGCTACAGGTCAGCATCACTGTGGAACAGACTGGGAGGAGTGTGCTGCAGGTCAGCATCACTGTTAATCAGACTGGGAGGAGTGTGCTACAGGTCTGCATCTCTGTGGCACAGTCTGGGAGGAGTGTGCTACAGGTCAGCATCTCTGTGGCACAGTCTAGGAGGGGTGTGCTGCAGGTCAGCATCGCTGTTAATCAGACTGGGAGGAGTGTGCTGCAAGTCAGCATCACTGAGAACTGGACTCAGGATTGGACCTATGTGAGAAGGGCAGTGGATGTACGATATAAGAAATTGTGGCAGAAAGCCTTCAGCTTGAATCTGCTTATAAGAAACAAAGTGTGATGTTAGAGGGAAACAGGTGGGCATTTGTTCTGTCTACCTTGATTTGCCAAATGGTGACTTATTATAGTTGAAGAGAACAGTGAGGAAATTCGCTTTCAAAGATTTAACTTTCAAATTAATTAGTTAAAAAGAATACAGTAAGTATTGGGAGCTGGTGACTGCTGGTGTGGACCATGGTAACCACATTTGGGGAAAGTATTTACTGCTCAGAGTTGATGAGCAGTGGACACTATGGGGGATGTACCTGGACACATTTTCAGAGGATAGTCACACCTTATACTAATTACATCACATTTGGTACTTGGTTCCAGTCGAGAGAGTGTGACTGCAAATGAGGCAGACATTGATCTAGAATTTCACTTTGCCCAGAGCTTCAGTGTCCTTTTCTAATAGCTACGAGGTTTATGTTCCCATAGCAAACAAGTGCACAAACTCTAGAGAAAATGAGTTAACTGACCAAAGCAGTGTGGTTGAAAGCATCACTCTCAGTGAAGGGAAGGAAAGAGAAACGTAATACTATAGACGATAGCATGTTTTAAGAAATAGGTTCACTTCTCTGCAACAATGACAGAGATCCAAAGACTGTTTTTCCCTGTTACCAAGGTTAAGGACACCTCTTCTGGTCTAGAGAGGAATCTGCAGTGGGAGGGGAGGAATCTAGTTATCATGATCCACATTGGTATCAATGAGGTTGGTAGGATTAGGAGAGATGTTTTGCTGAGGGATTATGAGCAGTTTGGGACGATATTAAAAAGCAGAGATACTAATCTCCAGATTACTACCTGAACCACATGCAAATTTGCATGGGTAAATAAGATTAGAGAGCTTAATGCTTAGTGTAAAAGGTAAGTGTGGAAGAAATGGGGTTCCAATTCAAGGAACAAATGTACTGGGGAAAGAGAGCTGTTCTGTTGGAATGAGCTTCATTTGAACTACACTGGGACCAGTATCCTGGTGAATCATATAACTAGGGATGAGATAGGGTTTAAAATTAATTAGGAGGGAAGGGTTCAATGAAGAGAAACTTAAGAGTTTCAAGACAAATTTGAACAGAGATGCAGGTTGGTGAAAAGGTGAACAATAATCAGTGTGACAGGAAGGGGTAAAGAAAAGCAGAAGAGCGGGACAGAACCTAAAAAGAGATTAAGTAATAATGATAAGAAGTCAAAGCTTAAAACTTTTTATTTGAGTGCAAACAGCATTTTATAACAAGGTGGATTAGTTATTAGCACAAATAGTGACAAGTTAATATGACTTGATAACTACTACAGTAATATATAGAGTAGCAAGAATGAGGAACTCAATATTCAAGAGTAGTCCAGAAAAATAGGCAAAAAGGAAAAGGAGATGGGATAGCTCAATTAATAGATGAAGGTGTCAGTGAATTAATAAGGAGTGATATATCAGGATATGGAGTTATCTTTGATGGAAATAAGGAATAGCACGTAAAGAATCATGTGTAGGACTCAACTATAGCCTCCAGAAGAGTTGCCTTACTGTAGAACAAAGTATAAATTGGGGAAAAAGTTGAGATGTGCAAGAAGGGCACTGCAATTGTCATGGGTGATTTTAATCTGTATATTGGTTGGACAAATCAGATGGGCAAGAGAAAGATACAACATAATTTGAGTGCTTCAAGGATTGTTTGTTAGAGCATTACCTTGCAGAACTGACTGGGAACAGGCTATTTTAGATCCAGTAATGTGAAGTGAGGTAGGATGAATAAGAGTTCTTGTAGTTGTGGAATATTTGGGTGTAGCAATCATTAACATGATAGAATTTCGAATTCTGTTTAATGAACAGCAACTTGGGTCTCAAACCAATGTCTTCAAATTAAATAAGGGCAATTACAAAAATATGAGGAAGAAACTATCTAAAGTGGCTGGGAAAGTAGACTAAGGGGAAGATCAGTTCATGAACAAAGATAGCCATTAAAGCTGAATTCATCCAAAATGTCATTTCAGTGAAAAAGAGGGACTCAGTGAGAAGGTTGTTAACAAAGATAGTCAAGGAGTGTATCCAATAAAAACAAGCCATACGAGGTGGCAAAAGTTGATGTTAGGCCAGAGGATTGGGTTTTTTTTAGTAACGAGCAGTGGATGACTAAAAAGGGCTAATAAAGAGGGAGAAAAATGATGATGAAAGGAAATTTGTAAGAGACGACAAGAATTTCTACAGGTATATAAGAAGCGTAGTGAAAGTGATTTTGGCGCCTTTAACCAATGCAATTGGGGAATTGATCATGTGAAACAGGGAAATGGCAGATCATTTAAACCAGTATTTTTCATTGATCTTCATGGTGGAGAACACTAAGAACATCCCAAAGATATCAGATAAGCAAGATGCTAATTGAAGGAAAGGTCTTATAATAGTCTCTGCCACAAAGAACAGTGGTTTTAAAAAAACTATTGAGTCTGAAAGCAGACTAGTCACTTGGACCTGAAACCTACATCCAAGAGTTTTAAAGTAAGTGATTACAGAGATAACGGAAACATTGGCCAGTATTGTGCAACCGATTGGATTCCAGAAGAGGTCTAGTGGATTGTTGTGATGATCCTCTTCATGAGAGGAAGGACACAGAAGGCAGGAAACTGTAGGCCAGTTAGCCTAACATCTATTGTTGGGAAAATACTCGTGCCTATTCTTAAGGAAGAAATAGAAAGGAAATAGAAATTAGAAGGACAAAACACAATTAAACATAATCAACATGGTTACATGAAAGGAAAAGCATGTTTTTCAAATTTTCTAGGATCCTTTGAGGATACAGCAAGCAGACTTTATTAAGGGGAACCTGGAGATGTAGTATACTTGAATTTCCAGAAAGTATTCAATGAGGTGCCACAGAAAATGATATTACACAATGTAAGAGATCACAATATTGGGAGTAATGTACTAACATGAATTGAGGTTGCTTAACAAACAGAAGACAGAGTGAATTGGGATTAATGGGTCTTTTTCAGGTGGGGAAAATGTAACAGGTAGAGTGCCACAGGGTACAGTCCTAGGGCTTCATTTAGTTATGATGGATACTCATAACTTGGAGGAGGAAGAGGCAAACTGTAATGTATCCACATTTTCTGACAAGACAAAACATAGGTGCAAAAGCATGTAATGAGAGGACATAAGGAGCCTGCAAGATGACTTGAATAGGTTGAGTGAGTGGGCAAAGACTTTCCAGCAACACATTTTCAGCTCTGATCTCCAGCATCTGCAGTCCTCACTTTCTCCTCCCAGGTGGATTTTAATGCAAATTTTTGTGTGAGATCATGCACTTTGGTAGGAAGAATTGAAAGGCAGCCTATTATTTAAGTTGAGAGAGAGAGAGAGAGAGACTTCAGCACATTACATTGCAAACAATTCTGAGTGTTCTTGTAGTAACGCTGAAAAATGAACATGCAGACGCTGCAGTAATGAAGAAGCAAATGGAATTTGGTCTTTATTGCTAGTGTTTAAATCTAGGAAAGACTTGTTATAATTGTGTAGGGTGGTGATGAGGATAATCTGGGGACTAGGTTTTAGGATTTATATAAGGATATATTGAGATTGGAGGCAGTTCAAAAGAGACTCACTCGACTGATTCCTGCAAAGAAAGGATGGATTTATCGGGACAGGCTATTCAGGTTAAGCCTTTATTCATTAGAGTTTAGAAGAATGAGATGGGCAATGTCGGGGCAGGCTTAAGAGGCTGAAAAGCTTAGTGTTTCTCTGATTTCTTATGTTTTTATTTTTTTGCCAGAAATATAACAAATAGGAGTAAGAGCAAGTCTTTCAGCCTCTCAAGCCTCTCTGCCATTCCATAAGAGTGTGGCTCAAATGACCAAGGTTTCAACTGCTCTTTCAAGCGAGTACTTCATAACTTTTCACAATATCAAGGAGCTAAGGGCTCTCTTCCCCCCTCTTCAAACACATTCAGTTACCCACCCTTCACAATTCTCTAGGTTGTTAGAATTGCATATTTTTATACCTGTTGGTATTATTCTTCTTAATGAAGTATAGAAGATTCTGAGAGGTTTGACAGGGTAGTTGTGGAGAAGGTACTTCTTCTAGTGTGGCCAGTAGAGGATGTTGTTACAGAATAGGAAGGCACTCATTTAAAACTACGATGTGAAGGAATCTCATCTTTGAGAGGATTGAATGCCTGGAATTCTGAGAACTGTCAAGCCCCTTGGAATCTTGTAGATTTGCAACATTTGTTGGTTTTAATTTTCTTTTTGAAATGTACAAGATTCAGAGTATTTTGACACTGAATGTATATAAAGAGGAGTTAGATAGTCCTCAATATTGCAAAATATTGCAAAAAACTATGAAAAAGAAGTTGAGGCCTTGGTCATATCAGCCACATTCTTCTGGAATGGCAGGGCTGTTTTGAGAGATTGAACACTTACCCTTGATCCTATTTGTTATGTTCTTCTTGGGCAGAAAAATAACTGTTGGTATTAAACTCAATTTGCTATGTGTTATGGCTCCAGAAGTTCAAAATGATCACACTATTCAGCTCAAAGTGCTGCAGCTTCATGAAGTGTATTTCTGCTCTCAAAATAGTTGGTTGACTGATGCATTATTGCACTGTAGTTGGGTGCTGAGCAACCATAAATGCGGTATGCTCGATATACATTGAAGAGCAATTCATGTTGAACTGTTTATGAAGCATACTGTCCAGTGATATAGCATTGACAAAGTCATTTCATTCAGGAGATGTTGGCTTCTCTAGCGCTGCCAGCACTTATTGTCTGTTTCGAGTTGCTCTTGACAGGATGATCGTGAGCTGCCTTCCTGAACTTCTGCAGTCCATTTATTTGGTACACTCTCAATACTATTAGCAAGGTAGTTGCAAAATTCTAACCCTACCAGTGAGTAAATGGTCATAATGTTTTGAAGTCAGGACAGTGAGTGCCTTGGGGAAGAATTTGCAGATCTTGGTGTTTCCACTATCCACTGCCCTTGTCCTTCTCGGTGGTAGTGGTTATGGTTATGGAAGGTGCTGTCCACAGAGCCTTGGTGAGTTTCAAAAGTGCATTTTGTAGATGTTACATAGTGCTGTTACATAGTGCTGACATAGTGTAAGTGGTAGAGTGAGTGAATGTTTGTGGATATGGTGCCAGTAAAGTGGACTGCATTGTTCTGAATGGTATCAAGCTTCTGTTGTCGGACTGCACTCATCCAGGCAAATGTATTCCATCACATTCCTGACTTTTGCCCTGCAGATGGTGGAAAGGCTTTTGGGCAGTCAGGAGGTGAGTTACTTGCTATAGGATTCCTAGTATCTTAACTGGTGTAGCCACTGTATTTATATGTCCAGTTCAATTTCTGGTAAAAAGGTACCTCCCAGGATAATGTTAGTGGGTAGTAATGATGGTAATGCCATTGAATGACAAGAACGATGGCTAGATTCCCGCTTGTCAGAGATGTTCCTTGCCTGGCACATGTAGCATGAATATGACTTGCCACTACATCGATATAACTGAATGATGTGACTAACATTAGCCCATGGAACATTTGAAACAGACTGTTAGTACATTTGGCACTTTGTGTCAATAGCTTGAACAATGCATTAAAAAATAGGTACAGTGAAAGTAGTGCTACTTATATCTTATGACAATTGAAAATAATTCAAAACCAATGAATTACTTAATGTTATTGTTGTTATTTAGGCCACACCACAAATTTATTATTCGCAAAGCCACCCTGGGTAGCATCTGAAGTAATTTCGCTTAATCTGTTGTGGTAACGTTAGTTGAGTAGAATTGTTTGTCAAGGCATCAGAATATTCCTCCACTCCCTTCCACCCCTCAACCACCTGTTCTTTGAATTGGACAATGAGACCTGAACAAGCAGACAATGCTTGTTCAAAATAAATAACCTTAGACAATGCAGAACTTTCAAAAGTGCAATGATGTGTTAACCTTGATTATGTGCTCAGGTTTTCAAATGAGGTTGAACCTTAACCACATGACTCAGAGGAAAGCGATTTACTAGAGTACAAATGTGACATTGGGTCAGGTTTGCCAATAGAAGTTATGTAAAACTTCACAATGCAGTAATTAGACTTTGGTCATATTGAGTGCATTGCCGAAAGTATTGGAAGTTGTTGGAAAATGTGCTGTGGAGTGCAAGCAGAATGATCTTATATGCAAATTGAACAAATGATAATGGACCACTCAAGTAGTTTAAGCTCTACAGTCAGAATTATATTAAGGTATATAAGGCATTAAACAGCATAGATAAGGTTCACACACAATATAATTCTTAAGGTCAGTCATACCAATAGAGAAAAAAAAAGTCAGTGAGGTGGAAATTTTAAATGTCTTCGAGAAATAAATCACTTCACATAGAGAGCAATAAGCATTTGCAATGATCAACCGGGTCAGTAAGTAGAATCAGTGACATTAGGGCAGTAGTTTTCAACTTAACACTGGACCTTAAAAATCACATGTGTCGGGTTGCAATATAGTATGCTCAATTATCCATTCTATTTTGTTCATTTGATTCACCGCTCCAGCTTAATGCTATTAAATTAATTTGAAAATTACCTATTATAAAGAAATTAAATCAGTAATAAAATGGTCTCTGCTCATTTAAGTTTTTTGCTTACTACAGAGCTGCTTTGAGAAAGAGGAACTGAGAGTTTAATGGCAAAATTTAGTTTTGGTCTTTACCATCTACCTGTTAAAGCAAATGCTGCATAATGGTTGCATCGTGGCATAATGTTTTGATCTCGCACTTATGCCAATTTACAAGTAGTTTTCCTTTCTCTGAATTGGAAATAGAATCAAAAAAGCATCTCTCAAAATTTTTCCTTTGATACTATTTTTGAAGTTGTATTAATTATTGATTAATATCCGTGATACCCAGTTCAGTGTTACTGAGCTCCATTAATGTTTTGTGATAAAGCTGAGTTAACAAGTGAACCTGATAGGTCAGGTTATCAAAGATGATCATTTTTAAATTGAGATGCAGCTGTATGAAAAGGTGTTAATTAAAGGACTGGAACATAAAAAAATGTAAATCATGCAATAAAGTTGTTGAGGCATTCAGACAATGTGAAATGGATTGAAAATACACTTGGATGCTGCAAAGTAATGAATAACGGTAAAGAAATGAACTGACTGTTGGCTTTATAATGATGCTCACAAATTTATTGTAATTTAGTCTAAATTTATTTTACTCAGAACCTGGCACGTATTAAATTATTCCAAAAACCACTTTAGTTTCAAAATTGGAGAACTTTCGTAATGTATTTTTTTAGTGGCCTCTGTTTTGAATTCCTACAAATCCCACAGCAGGGAGGATTGAGAGATTGTCAGCAAATTGTTCAGAACATGGAGATATTTCTGGTGATGTTTTCTCACTTCTACCTATTTGGTCAAGTCTAGGCAAGACAGCAACATGAACAAAAAAAACCTCTCATAACCAGAATTGCTGATACTGTTAATTCATCTTTGTCACACCTCCCTTACAATAAGGAATTATTTCACCTCCTTATGAAGTGATTTAATATAGAAATAGGCCACTGGACATATACAGCAGTCATGGAAATTTTCAGCTGAACACTGGGAAGACAAAAGCCATTATTTCTGCTGCCTATCACGTACTTGGTTCCCTAACCATCAACTCTATCCCTTTCCCTGCCAGCTATAGGGCACTGACCCAGACTGCTCAGTTCCTTGGTAATTGACTCTGAGCTGAACTTTGGACCATATATCTGCTTTGTCACCAAGAATACAGACTTCCACCTCTGTAACATCACCTATCTCCCACTTTGCCTCGGTTCATCTTTTGAAACCCTCGTCCATTCCTTGCTACCCTGGACTTTAAATATCAAGTGCTGCTCTGGGCCAGCCTCCCATCTTCTACCTTCTATAAATTGAAGTTTATCCAAAAGTCTACTGTTGCAGTCTAACTTTCTCACTTGGCCTCAAATCTATCTATTTTTAAAGAGTCCAAGATGTCACTGATTCTCAACTGCTACCAGACAGAAATTTAATTTCCAGACCAGTAGCCAATTCAGAAGCTCACCATTCAGAAGTTTAACCCCTTTGCATTTGAAACAAACTAGCTTTTGATGAATAAGCAGAGGAAGACTGAATAATTGTGAAATTATCAACGACATGCAAACTAAACTCTGTTCCGTAGTAGCTAGACTGGGGAAAGAGGGAAGTGGTCATTAAACCTATTTGGATAGACATCTGGATAAGAAAGACACAATAGGTTGCATGATATATGTTTTTTCATTGCCATTACAAGCAAACAAAAGTTTAAAATATGTGCGGTTTAAAATAATTGAACATTAATATTTTGGAAACCTCTGAGAAGTGAAAAGCCCCTCAAACAGGAGAGGTTATAAAACTACCTTTGAACTAAACAAGTGTGAATGTGGTTTCCATATTCATGTGTCAGGTAGGTCAAAAGGTGAGCTTGACCTACCCACAGGGACCCAGATTTCATGATTATCAAAAAGATCTCTTTAATCAATGAGACCTTGTTTGAGCAAAACAGAACTAAACCTGGAGCAAATACGTTATTCCACTTGGTGAACTAAAGAATAACTCTGCTGTGAAGTTTTGGAGATATTCTTAGCACCCAGTCCATTCCATTTAAAAATAACTTTGCTATCTGACCTCAAAGCTGTGCTCTGAAGAATATGATCCATTCTTCAATCATTTATATGCAGAGAATGCCTTTTGTTGTGATGGGCGCATGAGCTAAGCCTGTTACTTTGATCTTTACTTGAATAAATTCATGTCTGCTGAGTTTGCTGATATTTTTTTGAAAGAAGTTTCCATTGTTACCTTGTCTTTTCTGATTGAAAACTTCTTATTTTTACAGTATGTGTTCTATATGTACAAGGAATTGAGACGATACAGTGGAGAGAGGTAAGAAATAATTTTCTTACTGCACTGATGTCCTTGTGCTTTCTTTCAGTAAATGAAAAATGCCCACTATCTGTAAAGCAGACCTTAGTACAGATCAAAACAAATAGAACTGAAGTTTATTCAAATATTTCAAACAAACTATTATTTAACCTTGAATATAATTCTGAATGTGTTGGGATCTGAATGTTTCATACCTGGATTATATGATATGAATTTTGTAGAACCAGGATAGCTAAACTTGATAAATAATCCTTATACTTATTTTAAGCTTACTGAATTTTATCCAGCGAGGTGTTTTGGTCGAGAGTTTTAGAGCTGTTCTCAAATTTTCTGCTGCAGACTGGTTCATAATCAACTCAGTCACTGACTTGAAGTCAGAATTGTAGCTTTTATTTTGCTAAGCTGATTGTTGTACCTTTCTTTTTCTCTAATACATTAAAGCACATCTTGTAGTTTGGGTGATTTTATAGCTTTAAATTAAGTGTTAATTTAAAAATGTACTAACGAAACTATTTGAACTTGTAGAGGAGTATCTTGCCATAACTACCAGAATGATGTTTATCTGTCTTCAGTACCAAATAGGTAGCCAGTTTGCTAGAATTTCTAGCATTAATTTAAAGGTGGCATGTTGGCAGCAGTGTTTACCCTTATACATTTTATCACTTCAGCAACATTAACATTACTATTTTTGATTTCAATGAGTAGTCTAAATAATGGTGAGCAGAGAGTCCACATCATCCCCATTGGCTGAATTTAAGTTCCTTATGTGACCTGGGTAAGAAAAGGATTTGTAATTATTCCAATCATTTTAAATCGATTAATAAATTTATGACTAAAACATCTGATCTTGAGTCTGAATGTGCTAAAGGGCTTAGAGAAACAAGAGATCTGCATGGAAAACAACTTGAAGAGGAGATAAATTGCAAGAAAAAGGCAGAATAAATGATAAAAACTTCCTAGATCAGAATAGGGCTTATTTGCTAAAGGATAAATAATCAGTAAGAAAATCACCAGAGACAATGAATTGACAGGGAATCAATAAATTGAAATAAACAGAACAAATGAAATAATGCAGGAAAATAATCTCTTGTATGCTAACATTCATATCTAATGAATTACCTTTATATTCAATATCATAACTTGTATTCTGTGAAGTCAGATGTATAATTTATCTATATTGTTAACATAATTCATTTTTAGAATTTGGGCTTAAACTAGTGGCAGAATGATTTGGTTTGTATGTCTGAAGGGGTTTAAGGATTAACACATAATCTTTCTGAAATGATGGTAATTCCTTTTAAAACAGAAACATAGAAAATAGGTGCAGGGGTAGGCCATTTGGGCCTTCGAGCCTGTATTACTATTTGATATAATCATGGCAGATGGTAAAATCTTGGCACTTCATTCCTGCTTTCTCTTCATATGCGTTGATCCCTTTATCAACAAGGACCACGTCCAGCTCCCTCTTGAATATAGCTATGAACTGGCCCAAACAGCTTTCTCTGGGAGAGAATTCCACTGGTTCATAACTTCACTAAGTGAAGAAATTCTTCCTCATCTCAGTCCTGAAAGGCTTACCCCTTACTCTTAGACTGTGACCCCTAGTTCTGACGTCCTCAACATCGAGAACATTCTTCCCGCCTCTAACCTGCCCAATCCCATTAGGATTTTATATGTTTCTATGAGATCCCCCCTCATTCTTCTAAACTCAAGCAAATATAAGCCCAGTCGATCCAGTCTTTCTTCATATGTCAGTCCTGCCCTCCCGGGAATCCGTCTGGTGAACCTTTGCCGGACTCCCTCAATAGCAAGACTAAAACTACAAGACTAAAACTGCACAGAATACTAAAGGTGTGCGCCCTCACCAAGGTCCTGCATAACTGCAACAATATATCCCTACTCCTATACTTCCTATATAGTAATGGTGTTTTGTTTTCGTTGGGAATGTATTATGAGCAGACAAACAGTTGTGCATTAGGCTTTCAGTTTAGAAGGTCAGGGGTTGAATTTGCAGGAATCTTGGCTAAAGCTGAATGTGCACAACAGTAGCTTCTGATGAAAAGAAATGGTTTAAAACTGTTAGAACACAGATTACCTCAATGTAAGCAGTTTTGTTTGGAAGTTCTAGACCAGAAATTATATATTACAACCCTGAAGGAATTATTTGAAGCTGAGGTAGTTTAAACTCAGTTTCTTCCTTGAGCCTTCCTGTCAGCTTCTGCTAAAGGGAAATTGAAGCCACAGTTACATTAAGCCCAGTAGATGTGAAAGTTAAGAGAATTCTCTCATGTGGACACTGCAAAGGAGTGTTGTTGGGAATAATAGAATTGCATTTGTTTTGACATCTTTAAACTTGTTATGTGTACTTTTTTTCTATTTTGTTATGTAAAATAAATAAAGATAAACATTTTTTATTGTTAAAATCAAAACTGCAGCATTGGTGTTTGTGGTTCAGCGAAAGACTGCCCTCTTAAACGCAAATAATATCTTTCAAGTCAGGGTTCACTCTGGGATTTTACATATCCAGTCATAACATCAGCTGGATCATAGCAATATCATACTGTTCTGTATTCAGGCAAAAGGAAATCTCATATCGATATTTTAATGAATATTTACCAGGAATGAGATTGGAACGTCAACTAGTTTCTTTTTCAATATCTGGTATGTTAAAATTTCAATTATTCTCACACTCTTCAGTAACCTTTTTATAATCTGCAACCATTTCATCCTTTTTTATTGCTGGTTCATTGCCCAGTTCTCCAACACCATGATGTGTATGAAACATTTATAGAAATGCAATGAATTGAAGGTCATCATAAAATCTCCCACGGGGCGTGAGCCTAGCGTTTTCTTTCTTCAGCTCAACCAAGAATTTGGCCCTGCAAATATATGCAATGTTGCATTAATCTTTCTATTCTGTATCCTCCCACTTACATGAGAGCATGCTCAAACTTAAAATGAGCATAAATCAATATGAACAATTGGAGACCAAGAAATTACCAAATGTGCACTAGTTTGTTTCCTCTGTCAGCATTAAAATTTAATTTTCAACCCAATTAACTATCGTTTATATTCGTCTGACACATTTAAGAGGAGCAAAATAGTTTGGATGCTATCTAAAGTAAAAACAGAAGATACTGCAGAAACTCAGCAGGTCTGGCATTGCCTGTCAAGAGAGAGGAATAGAGTTAATGATTTGAATCAAATGTGACTCTTCTTTGGCACTAGCATCTTTATGAGCCTGCAATTTTCAAAGAATTTTCAATTTTTAATGTGGCTTTCCATTATGCTGTATAGACACACTATAAATGCAAAGAGCTGCGCAAGATACAGGCTAATGTGTTTAATGCTCAAGCTAACAATTAAAAGACAATAAAAAATGACATAAAACTGCTTAATGTTAAAGATTTCCTTAAATCCCCAACCTTCCTTACACAAATACAGTTGTAAGAGACTCATCTGAGTCAGAGGCATAGTCAGTAGTATTCATTTGGGAGAGTGCATTTGATGGACAGACTTGAAAAATCTAGCAACCTTGGTCTATAGTAACAGCATGTTATTCACACTCAAGATTCTTGGCTTCATAATTGGTCTTCACCCAGATGAGGAAATGCGAATGAATGCAAGTCATAAAGTTAACAATTCTGTTAGTCAGTATAGAGATCTGTGAGATATTTTTCCATAATAATGAAATAAAATTGATTCAAATGGATATTTTTTTTCAAATCAGTCTTCGAAAAGTTTTATCTGGATAAAGATGTGAGATGGACTCCAGAACAATTAATTTATTGAACAAATAAGTATGGTTTCCAATAGGTGACAAACAGTGCAGAACAAATTTTCAATTCTACTTATCAGCATGAGTACAAGCAGCAGTGAAAATCCTCATTTTCCTTGACATTTCTCTCATTGCCACCCATGCCCTGGTATTCTAATATTCGTGTTCCCCAGTTTTCCTAACATTAATGACCAGCAATGTCAAAGGCAGATTAATGTCATTTCCAGATAATGTATATTTGCTCAATAAATTTCATCAATGAATGTGACTTAAAATACGTAGAAATCTGCCCACTTTTATATAGATAACATTTTCCAATGTATTAGGAATTTATGCTATTTTAATATGGAACATTTTTTTTACCCATAATATTTATCGTGAAAATGAATTCTAATGCAAATAGTTCATGATTTTGTTCCTTTGTCTTATTATTGTACACTAAGTTTCAGAAAAATGCAATTGATTGTATCCTAAATAATATTTCTCCCTCAGTTAAATTTTTAAAAATGTCATTGTCTGTGCTTTATCTGGGCCTCATTCGATATATGTTGGCTGATAGACGTCCTACAACTAGTATTTGGCTATAAACTATTATGAAAAATGTTGTAAGTTAACTATACTTTATGAATGGAACTTCATCTCATGTTTTCACCTACAGGGTGAATATTTTATGATGTACTGAATTCACAGCTGTAAATCAGATGAACTTAACATGATTGCAATGTATGGACAAATACACAAAAATATCTGGAACCTAAAACATTTTAGTCACTAATAAATAAAATTTGATGCAAATACACTGACTGTCATTTTTTTTCTTTAACAGGCAAAACATTCACTTAATTTGAACAAATATAAATATGGTTTTCAGAACTCCTCAGATTTTAGAATATTCCCATTAAATTGAAAATTACCAAACATAACATTGTTACTCACAAAAGAGGGGGAGAGAAAAAAGAGAAACCTGAAATCAGTTGGTCTCATATCAGCAGTTGGGAAAATGCTGGAATCTATTATTAAGAAAATACGAACGTTGGTTCACTCCTGCTGACTCTTTTGTCTGTGCAGTAATTCTGGGACCTGTCTATTTATCAGTGCTGGAGAAAGACCACTTTGAAAATCATTGTTTGATTATTTACAGTCAAACTGGACTCATGAAAGGGAACTTCTATTTGACAATTTTATTAGAATATTGTAAACTTGCAAAAAAGAATAGTACTAGATATGAAGAAAACAGACAATTGGGTAGAATAGAGAGATATGGTAGATGAAAGTTAACATTTAGAAGGATGAAGTAATATAGCTTGAGAGGAAAAAACAAGAACAATATAAAATAAAAGATAGAATTCTAAAAAAAATGAAATGGAAACAGAGAGACATGAAGGTACGCGTGCATAAATTGTTGAAGGTGGCTGGTTGTGAAAGTCATGAAGATGGAATACCAAAACTTGGGCTTTATAAATAAAGCCATAGAGTGCGAAAGCAAAAATGTATTGGCAAAACTTTATAAAAACATTGTTTTTGCCTTAAGTGGAGTTTTTGTTCAAATCTGAGACCATATTTCTGGAAGGATGTTCAAGAGATAAGAAGTTTCAGTGCCAAAGATATTCTGGAGAAATTGTCTCTTTTTTTCAGAGAAGAGGCAAGAGTGAGGAGATTTTATATTGAAAGACGTGTTCCATATCATTATCTAGATAATAATTTCAATGATAGTTACACTTCAGTTCGTGCGCCTTGCAGTTCATCCCCGCTCAAGAGACTAGATGGTGACAGTTCATGGCATCAAAGTCACAATGGCTATCTGGTGAATGCAGGTCACCATTTATTTCTCTGGCATCCACTTTAATGTCCCTTCACCATGTCCTTAAATAATCCAGAAACAGCATCCTCCCTTGCCCTTCATTTACTGAAGTCGACATTGGCAGCCTTACCATATTGTCATCATGATTTTGCTTTAACTCCAAATTCATTTCAGCCCTTCAGCACTTCACTTTGAAGCTTTGGGACACCTTTAATTTGCATTCTCCTGCCAGGTTACTTTCTGCATCTCATGTGTCTACTACGCAGGATGAACTTTATGGTTCTAAGCTTCATTTGTTAGCACTTTGCATTGCCATGGAGGCTGCCTGCCTTGGTGGATTTGGAACAGAAACAGACTACTCTGTCATAAGGTAATATAGCATGAAAGCAGACCCTTTGGTCCAACCAGTCCATGCTGACCACAATTCCAAACTAAACTAGTCCCATCTGCCTGTACTTGGCCCATATCCTTCTCAACACTTCAGCATCATGTGCCTAACTAAATGTTGTAACTGTACCCGCTTCCACCACTTTCTGTGGAAGTTCATTCCACATGTGAACTCCTTCCTACGTAAAGACATAATTTCCAGGTCCTTCAAGGATGTTCCACCATTCAATATAATCATGGCTCCACACATTTCCTCAGTAACAGTTGATTCCCTTACCTAACAAGAATCTATCTATCTCTGTCTTTAAAATGATCATGACTATAGCTGCACCCGCTTCAAAGGCAGACAATTCCAAAGTCACCCAATCCATTGAAAGGAAATATTTCAATTCATCTCTGTTATAGAGTAATAGAGATGTACAGCACAGAAACAGACCCTTCGGTCCAAGTCATCCATGCTGACCAGATATCCTAACCTAATCTAGTTCCATTTTCCAGCACCCGGCCCATATCCCTTTAAATCTTTTCTAATAATATACCCAACCAAATGCCTTTTAAATGCTATACTAGCCTCCACCACTTCCTCTGGCAGCTCATTCCATATATTCACCACCCTCTGTGTGAAAAAGTTGCCCCTTAGGTCCCTTTTAAATCTTTCCCCTCTCACACTGAACCTAATACCCTCAAGTTTTGGACTCCCTACCTCAGGGAAAAGACCTTATCTATTTATCCTATCGATGCTCCTCATGATTTTATAAACCTCTATAAGGTACCCTTCAGTCTCTGACACTCCAGGGAAAACAGCCCCAGCCTATTCAGCCTCTCCCTGTAGCTCACATCGTCCAACCCTGGCAACATCCTTGTAAATCTTTTCTGAACCCTTTCAAGTTTCACAACATCCTTCCAATAGGAGGGAGACCAGAATTGTACCCAATATTCCAAAAGTGGCCGAACCAATCTCCTGTACAGCTGCAACATGACCTCCCTGTCATAAAATAAATTAGTTTTGAACCAATTCACATGAGGGCACCTCATTTCCATATCCATTTTGGAACATGGAACATTACAGCGCAGTACTGGCCCTTCGACCCTCGATGTTGTGCCGACCTGTGAAATTAATCTGATGCCCATCTAACCTACACCGTTCCATTATTATCCATATGTATTTTTAATGCCCATTTAAATGCCCTTAACGTCGGTGACTCTACTACTATTGCAGGCAGGCCGTTCCACACCCCCACTATTCTGAGTAAAGAAACTACAGTCATGCTAGCCTTCACCATGTAAGGAAAAAGGCTGTCACTGTCCACCCTATTAAACCCTCTGATTACCTTATACTCTCAACTAAGACACCTCTCAACCTCCTCAGTTCATCAGCCGTTCCTCTTAAGACCTTCCTTCCATACCAGGCAACGTCCAAGTAGATCTCATCTGAAACCTTTCCAAAGCTTTCACATCCTTCCTGTAATGCAGTGCCAGAACTGTACGCTATACTCCTGGTGCGGCCTTACCAGTGTCTTGTACAGCTGAAATATGACCTCGTGGCTCCGAAACTCAATTCCCCTACCAATAAACGCCAACACACCATATGCCTTCTTAACAACCCTATCAACCTGGATGGCAACTTTCAGGGATTTATGCACCTGGACACCAACATCTTTCTTGCCAGGTAAGCATTCCTGATGAAGGGCTTTTGCCCGAAACGTCGATTTCACTGCTCGTTGGATGCTGCCTGAACTGCTGTGCTCTTCCAGCACCACTGATCCAGAATCTGGTTTCCAGCATCTACAGTCATTGTTTTTACCAAGATCTTTCTGTTCATCTACACTGCCAAGAATGTTACCATTAGCCCAGTAATCTGCATTCCTGCTATTTCTTCCGAAGTGAAATACCTCACACTTTTCCGCATTAAACCCCATTTGCCACTTCTCCACCCAGCTCTGCATCTTATCTATGTACCTCTATAACCTGCAACATCTTTCAGCATTATCCTCAACTCTGCCTACCTTAATGTCATCTGCAAATTTACTAACCCATCCTTATATACCCACATTCTGATCATTTATAAAAATGACAAACAGCAACTGGCTCCAAAACAGATCCTTGTGGCACACCACTGGCACCTGAGCTCCAGGATGAACATTTCCCTTCAACCACCACCCTCTGTCTTCTTTCAGCTAGCCAATTTCTGATCCAAGTTGCTAAATCACTTTAATTCTGAAACTCCATATTTTGTGCAATAGCCTAGTGTGCAACTGCAACAGTATCAACTGCATTACGGAAGTCCATATATACCACATTAACCGCTTTACCTTCACCCACATGTTTAGTCACCTTCTTGAAGAACTCAATAAGATTAGTGAGGCACAACCTACCCTGCACACAACTGTGTTGACTATCTCTAATCAAACTATTCCTTTTCAGATGATTATAAATCTTATCTCTTATAACCTTTTCCAACACCTTACCCACAACTGAAGTAAAGCTCACTGACCTCTAATTACCAGAGTTGTCTCAACTCCCCTTCTTAAACAAGGAACAACATTTCCTATCCTCCAGTCTTCTGGCAGTACTCCTGTCGACAATGATGACATAAAGATCAAAGCCAAAGGCTCTGCAATCTCATCTGGCTTCCCAGAGAATCTGAGGATAAATCCCATCTTGCAGGAGTCTTACCTGTTCTCAGATCTTCAAAAATAGTTAAAACCTCCTCGTTGTCAACCACAATCCCATCTAATCCAGTAGTCTGTATCTCCATATTCTCAGGAACATTGTCCTTTTCCAGTGTGAATACTGATGAAAAGTATTCATTTAGCGCTTCCCCTATGTCCTCAGATTCCACAACCAACTTTCCACTACTACTTTTGATTGGCCCTTATCCTTCTCGAGTCATACTTTTATTCCTGATATACCTATAGAAGACCTTAAGGTTTTTCTTGATCCTATCTGCCAACAATGTCTCACGTTCCCTTCTGGTTCTTATTAGCCCTCTCTTTAGATCTTTTCTGGCTAACTTATAACTCTCAAGCCCCTTAACTGAGCCTTCATGCCTCATCCTCACATAAGCCTTCTTTTTCTTCTTGATAAGAACTTTAACTTCTTTAGTAAACCATGGACCTTCTCTTGACACCTACCTCCTGCCTGATAGATATATGCTTATCAAGGACCCGCAGTAACTGTTTCTTGAATAAGCTCCACATTTCAAGACTGTCCATCCCCTGCAGTTTCCTTCCCCATCCTATGCATCCTAAATCATAAATATCTTTACCCGAGTTATACCTCTTTCCTGCGGTATACAAATCCTTGCCCATTGCTATTATAAATATAACCAAATTGTGGTCACTATTGCCAAAGTGTTAGCTACCTCCAAATCTAATACCTGTCCAGGTTCATTCCCCAGTGCCAAATC